>NC_135809.1:34679286-35279286 GCF_964213995.1 Mustelus asterias | reverse complement strand
TTTAAACAGTGCGGAGAGAGAGGCGACTGTTCAGTTTAAACAGCACGGAGAGAGAGGCAACAGTTCAGTTGAAACAGCGCGGAGAGAGAGGCGACAATTCAGTCTAAACAGCATGGAGAGAGAGGCGACAGTCCTGTTCAAACAGCGCGGAGAGAGAGGCGACAGTCCAGTTTAAACAGCGCGGAGAGAGAGGCGACAGTCCAGTTTAAGCAGTGCGGAGAGAGAGGCGACAGTCCAGTTTAAACAGCGCGGAGAGAGAGGCGACAGTCCAGTTTAAACAGCGCGGAGAGAGAGACGACAGTTCAGTTTAAACAGCGCGGAGAGAGAGGCGACTGTCCAGTATATACAGTGCGGAGAGAGAGGCGCCAGTTCAGCTTAAAAAGCGCGGAGAGAGAGGCGACAGTTCATTTTAAACAATGCAGAGAGAGCGAGGTGACAGTTCATTTTAAACAGCGCGGAGAGAGAGACGACAATTCATTTTAAACAGCGCGGAGTGAGAGGTGACAGTTCATTTTAAACAGCGCGGAGTGAGAGGTGACAGTTCATTTTCAACAGCGCAGAGAGAGAGGCGGCAGTTCAGTAGAAACAGCACGGAGAGAGAGGCGACAGTTCACTTGAACCAATGCAGAGAGAGAGGTGACAGTTCATTTTCAACAGAGCAGAGAGAGAGGTGACAGTTCATTTGAAACAGCGCGGAGAGAGAGGCGACAGTTCCGTTTAAACAGCACGGAGAGAGAGGCGACAGTTCAGTTTACACAGCGCGGAGAGAGAGAGACGACAGTTCAGTTTAAACAGCGCGGAGAGCGAGGCAACTGTTCGGTATGAACAGCACGGAGAGAGAGGCGACAGTTCAGTATAAACAGCACGGAGAGAGAGACGACAGTTCATTTTAAACAGCGCGGAGAGAGAGGCGACAGTTCAGTTTAAACAGCGCGGAGAGAGAGGCGACAGTTCAGTTTAAACAGCGCGGAGAGAGAGGCGACAGTTCATTTTCGACAGCGCGGAACGAGGGAGAAGACAATTCGGTTGCAAGTGCACAGAGGGAGAGGCGACAGCTCAGTTGAACAGCATGTTGAGAGGTTACAGTTCATTTTAAGCAACACATTGATGCGGCAGTTCAGTTCTAACAGCGCAGAGAAAGAGACAACAGTTCATTTTTGACAGCGCGGAGACATAGGCGACAGTTCAGAATAAACAGCATGGAGAGAGAGGCGACAGTTCATTTGAAACAATGCAAAGAGAGAGGTGACAGTTCATTTTCAACAGCGCAGAGAGAGAGGCGGCAGTTCAGTAGAAACAGCACAGAGAGAGAGGCGACAGTTCATTTGAAACAATGCAGAGAGAGAGGTGACAGTTCATTTTAAACAGCGCGGAGAGAGAGGCGACAGTTCCGTTTAAACAGCACGGAGAGAGAGGTGACAATTCAGTCTAAACAGCATGGAGAGAGAGGCGACAGTTCAGTTTAAACAGCGCGGAGAGAGAGGCGACAGTTCCGTTCAAACAGCACTGAGAGAGAGGCGACAATTCAGTCTAAACAGCGCGGAGAGAGAGGCGACAGTTCAGTTTAAGGAGCGCGAGAGGGAGGTGAGGTTTCAGTTTAAACAGCCCGGAGAGAGCGGTGACAGTTCAGTTTAAACAGCGCGGAGAGAGAGGCAACTGTTCAGTATAAACAGCACGGAGAGAGAGGCGACAGTTCAGTTTAAACAGCACGGAGAGAGAGACGACAGTTCATTTTAAACAGCGCGGAGAGAGAGAGGCGACAGTTCAGTTTGAACAGAAAGGAGAGAGTGAGAGAAACGACAGTTCATTTTAAACTGCGCAGGGAGAGAGACGACAGCTCATTTTAAACAGCGCGGAGAGAGAGGCGACAGTTCAGTTGAAACAGGGCGGAGAGAGAGGCGACAGTTCATTTTCGACAGCGCGGAACGAGGGAGATGACAATTCGGTTGCAAGTGCACAGAGAGAGAGGCGACAGCTCAGTTGAACAGCATGTTGAGAGGTTACAGTTCATTTTAAGCAGCACATTGATGCGGCAGTTCAGTTCTAACAGCGCAGAGAGAGAAGCGACAGTTCATTTTAGACAGCACGGAGAGAGTGGCGACAGTCCTGTTGAAACAGCACGGAGAGAGTGGCGACAGTCCTGTTGAAACAGCACGGAGAGAGAGGCGAAAGTCCTGTTTAAACAGCACGGAGAGAGAGGCGACAGTCCTGTTTAAACAGCGCGGAGAGAGGGGCGACAGTTCAGTATAAACAGCACGGAGAGTGAGGCGACAGTCCTGTTGAAACAGCACGGAGAGAGAGGCGACAGTCCTGTTTAAACAGCACGGAGAGAGAGGCGACAGTCCTGTTTAAACAACGCAGAGAGAGAGGTGACAGTTCAGTTTAAAGAGCACGGAGAGAGAGGCGACAGTTCAGCTTAAACAGCGCGGAGAGAGACAGGTGACAGTTCAGTTCAGTATAAACAGCACAGAGAGAGAGGCGACAGTTCATTATTAACAGCGCGGAGAGAGAGGCGACAGTCCAGTTTAAACAGTGTGCAGAGAGAGGCGGCAGTCCAGTTTAAACAGCGCGGAGAGGCGACAGTCCTGTTGAAACAGCACGGAGAGAGAGGCGACAGTCGTGTTTAAACAGCGCGGAGAGAGAGTCGACAGTTCAATTCTAACAGCGCGGAGAGGCGACAGTTCAGTTCTAACAAGGCCGAGAGAGAGGCGACAGTTCCGTTTAAACAGCGCGGAGAGAGAAGCGACAGTTTAGTTTAAACAGCGCGGAGAGAGAGACGACAGTTCAGTTTAAACAGCGCGGAGAGAGAGGCGACAGTCAAGTTTAAACAGTGCGGAGAGAGAGGCGACAGTCCTGTTTATACAGCACAGAGCGAGAGACGACAGTCCTGTTTAAACAGCGCGGAGAGAGAGGCTACAGTTCATTTGAAACAGCGCGGAGAGAGAGGCGACAGTTCAGTATCAAGAGCTCGGAGAGAGCGGCGACAGTTCAGTTCAAACAGTGCGGAGAGAGGGGCGACAGTCCAGTTTAAACAGTGCGGAGAGAGAGGCGACAGTCCAGTTTAAACAGTGCGGAGAGAGAGGCGACAGTCCAGTTTAAACAGCATGGAGAGAGAAAGGCGACAGTTCCGTTCAAACAGCGCGGAGAGAGAGGCAACAGTTCAGTTTAAATAGCGCGGAGAGAGAGGCGACAATTCAGTCTAAACAGCGTTGAGATGGAGGCGACAATTCTGTCTAAACAGCGCGGAGAGAGAGTCGACAGTTCAGTTCTAACAGCACAGAGAGAGTGGCGACGGTTGATTTTAAACAGCGCAGAGAGAGAGGCGACAGTTCAGTATAAACAGCGCGGAGAGAGAGGCGCAGTTCAGTTTAAACAGCGCGGAGAGAGAGTCGACAGTTCAGTATAAACAGCGCGGAGAGAGAGTCGACAGTTCAGTTCTAACAGCACAGAGAGAGTGGCGACAATTCATTTTCGACAGCGGGGAGAGAGAGGCGACAGTTCAGTTTAAACAGCGCGGAGGCAGAGGCGACAGTTCAGTATAAACAGCACGGAGAGAGAGGCGACAGTTCATTATAAACAGCACAGAGAGAGAGAGAACAGTTCAGTTTAAACAGTGCGGAGAGAGAGGCGACAGTTCATTATAAACAGCACGGAGAGAGAGGCGACAGTTCAGTTTAAACAGCGCGGAGAGGGAGGCGACAGTTCAGTATAAACAGTATGGAGGGAGAGGCGGCAGTTCCGTTTAAACAGCGCGGAGAGTGAGGCGACAGTTCAGTATAAACAGCGCGGAGAGAGAGACGACAGTTCAGTATAAACAGCGCGGAGAGAGAGGCGACAGTTCATTTTCGACAGCGCGGAATGAGGGAGACGACAATTCGGTTGCAAGTGCACAGGGAGAGAGGCGACAGCTCAGTTGAACAGCATGTTGAGAGGTTACAGTTCATTTTAAGCAGCACATTGATGCGGCAGTTCAGTTCTAACAGCGCAGAGAGAGAAGCGACAGTTCATTTTAGACAGCGCGGAGAGAGAGGCGACAGTTCAGTTTAAACATCACAGAGAGAGAGGCGACAGTTTAGTTTAAGCAGCGCGGAGAAAGAGGGGACAGTTCATTTTCAACAGCGCGGAGAGAGAGGCGACAGTTCATTTTCAACAGCGCGGAGAGAGAGTGACAGTTCAATATAAACAGCGCGGAGAGAGAGGCGAAAGTTCATTTTAAACAGCACGGAGAGGGAGGCGACAGTTCATTTTCAACACCGCGGAGAGAGAGGCGACAGTTCATTTTCAACAGCGCGGAGAGAGAGTGACAGTTCAATATAAACAGCGCGGAGAGAGAGGCGAAAGTTCCTTTTAAACAGCACGGAGAGGGAGGCGACAGTTCATTTTCAACACCGCGGAGAGAGAGGCGACAGTTCATTTTCAACGGCACGGAGAGAGAGGCGACAGTTCATTTTCAACAGCATGCAGAGCGAGGCGACAGTTCAGTATAAACAGCGCGGCGAGAGAGGCGACAGTTCATTTTCAACAGCGCGGAGAGAGAAGCGACAGTTCAGTATAAACAGCGCGGAGAGTGAGGCAACAGTTCAGTTTAAATTGCGCAGAGAGAGAGGCAACAGTTCAATTTAAACAGCACAGAGAGAAAGGCGACAGTTCAGTTTAAAGAGCACAGAGAGAGAGGCGACAGTTCATTTTAAACAGCACGGAGAGAGAGGCGACAGTTCAGTATAAACAGCACGGAGAGAGGCGACAGTTCAGTTTAAACAGCACGGAGAGAGAGGCGGCAGTTCCGTTTAAACAGCGCGGAGAGAGAGGCGACAGCTCAGTATAAACAGCGCGGAGAGAGAGGCGACAGTTCGTTTTAAACAGCGTGGAGAGAGAGGCGACAGTTCAGTATAAACAGCGCGGAGAGAGAGGCGACAGTTCGTTTTAAACAGCGCGGAGAGAGAGGCGACACTTCCATTTAAACAGCACGAAGAGAGAGACGACAGTTCAGTTTAAACAGCGCGGAGAGAGAGGCGACAGTTCATTTTTGATAGCGCGGAGAGAGAGGCGACAGTTCGTTATTGACAGCGTGGAGAGAGAGGCGACAGTTCAGTATAAACAGCGCGGAGAGAGAGGCGACAGTTCGTTTTAAACAGCGCGGAGAGAGAGGCGACACTTCCATTTAAACAGCACGAAGAGAGAGACGACAGTTCAGTTTAAACAGCGCGGAGAGAGAGGCGACAGTTCATTTTTGATAGCGCGGAGAGAGAGGCGACAGTTCGTTTTTGACAGCGTGGACAGAGAGGCGACAGTTCAGCATAAACAGCGCGGAGAGAGAGACGACTGTTCAGTTCTAACAGCGCGGAGAGAGAGGCGACAGTTCATTTTCGACAGCGCGGAACGAGGGAGAAGACAATTCGGTTGCAAGTGCACAGAGAGAGAGGCGTCAGCTCAGTTGAACAGCATGTTGAGAGGTGACAGTTCATTTTAAGCAGCACATTAATGCGGCAGTTCAGTAAAAACAGCGCGGAGAGGCGACAGTTCAGTATAAACAGCACAGAGAGTGAGTCGACAGTTCAGTTTAAACAGCACGGAGAGAGAGGCGACAGTTCAGTATAAACAGCACGGAGAGAGAGGCGACAGTTCAGTTTAAACAGCGCGGAGAGAGAGGCGACAGTTCATTTTTGACAGCGCGGAGAGTGAGGCGACAGTTCATTTTTGACAGCGCGGAGAGAGAGGTGACAGTTCAGTTTAAACAGCACGGAGAGAGAGGCGACAGTTCAGTATAAACAGCGCGGAGAGAGAGACGAAAGTTCAGTATAAACAATGCGGAGAGAGAGGCGACAGTTCAGTATAAACAGCGCGGAGAGAGAGACGAAAGTTCAGTATAAACAATGCGGAGAGAGAGGCGACAGTTCAGTATAAACAGCGCGGAGAGAGAGGCTACAGTTCAGTATAAACAGCACGGAGAGAGAGGCGACAGTTCAGTATAAACAGCACGGAGAGAGAGTCGACAGTTCAGTATAAACAGCGTGGAGAGAGAGGCGACAGTTCAGTATAAACAGCACGGAGAGAGAGGCGACAGTTCAGTATAAACAGCACGGAGAGAGAGACGACAGTTCAGTTTAAACAGCGCGGAGAGAGAGGCGACAGTTCATTTTTGACAGCGTGGAGAGAGACGCGACAGTTCAGTTTAAACAGCACGGAGAGAGACGAAAGTTCAGTAGAAACAATGCGGAGAGAGGGGCGACAGTTCAGTATAAACAGCGCGGAGAGAGAGGCGACAGTTCCGTTTAAACAGCGCGGAGAGAGAGAGACGGCAGTTCAGTTTAATCAGTGCGGAGAGAGAGGCGACAGTTCAGTTTAAACAGCGCGGAGAGAGAGGCGACAGTCAAGTTTAAACAGTGCGGAGAGAGAGGCGACAGTCCTGTTTAAAGAGCACAGAGCGAGAGACGACAGTCCTGTTTAAACAGCGCGGAGAGAGAGGCGAGAGTTCCGTTTAAACAGCGCGGAGAGAGAGTCGACAGTTCAGTTTAAACAGCGCGGAGAGAGAGGCGACAGTTCATTTTTGACAGTGCGGAGAGAGAGGCGACAGTTCAGTACAAACAGCATGGAGAGAGAGACGGCAGTTCAGTTTAAACAGCGCGGAGAGAGAGGCGACTGTTCAGTTCTAACAGCGCGGAGAGAGAGGCGACTGTTCAGTTCTAACAGCGCGGAGAGAGAGGCGACAGTTCATTTCAAACAGCGCGGAGAGAGAGGCGACTGTTCAGTTCTAACAGCGCGGAGAGAGAGGCGACAGTTCATTTTCGACAGCTTGGAACGAGTGAGACGACAATTCGGTTGCAACTGCACAGAGAGAGAGGCGACAGCTCAGTTGAACAGCATGTTGAGAGGTGACAATTCATTTTAAGCAGCACATTGATGCGGCAGTTCAGTTATAACAGCGCAGAGAGGCGACAGTTCAGTATAACCAGCACAGAGAGAGAGGCGACAGTTCAGTATAAACACCGCGGAGAGAGAGGCGACAGTCCAGTTTAAACAGCGCGGAGAGAGAGGCGACAGTTCAGTTCAAACAGCACGGAGAGAGAGGCGGCAGTTCCGTTTAAACAGCACGGAGAGAGAGGCGACAGTTCAGTATAAACAGCGCGCAGAGAGAGGCGACAGTGCAGTTTAGCCAGTGCGGAGAAAGAGGCGACAGTTCAGTACAAACAGCACGGAGAGAGAGGCGACAGTACAGTTTAAACAGCGTGGAGAGAGAGGTGACAGTTCAGTTTAAACAGCGCGTAGAGAGTGGGGACTGTTCATTTTAAACAGCGCGGAGAGAGAGGCGACAGTTCAGTATAAACAGCGCGGAGAGTGAGGCAACAGTTCAGTTTAAATTACGCAGAGAGAGAGGCAACAGTTCAATTTAAACAGCACAGAGAGAAAGGCGACAGTTCAGTTTAAAGAGCACAGAGAGAGAGGCGACAGTTCATTTTAAACAGCACGGAGAGAGAGGCGACAGTTCAGTATAAACAGCACGGAGAGAGGCGACAGTTCAGTTGAAACAGCACGGAGAGAGAGGCGACAGTTCCGTTTAAACAGCGCGGAGAGAGAGGCGACAGTTCCGTTTAAACAGCGTGGAGAGAGAGGCGACAGTTCAGTATAAACAGCGCGGAGAGAGAGGCGACAGTTCGTTTTAAACAGCACGGAGAGAGAGGCGACAGTTCCGTATGAACAGCGCGGAGAGAGAGGCGACAGTTCATTTTTGATAGCGCGGAGAGAGAGGCGACAGTTCGTTTTTGACAGCGCGGAGAGAGAGGTGACAGTTCAGTTTAAACAGCACGGAGAGGGAGGCGACAGTTCAGTGTTAACAGCACGGAGAGAGAGGCGACAGTTCAGTTTAAACAGCGCGGAGAGAGAGGCGACAGTTCATTTTTGACAGCGCGGAGAGTGAGGCGACAGTTCATTTTTGACAGCGCGGAGAGAGAGGCGACAGTTCAGTTTAAACAGCACGGAGAGAGAGGCGACAGTTCAGTATAAACAGCGCGGAGAGAGAGGCGACAGTTCAGTATAAACAGCGCGGAGAGAGAGGCGACAGTTCAGTATAAACAGCGCGGAGAGAGAGACGAAAGTTCAGTATAAACGGCACGGAGAGAGAGGCGACAGTTCAGTATAAACAGCGCGGAGAGAGAGGCTACAGTTCAGTATAAACAGCACGAAGAGAGAGACGACAGTTCAGTTTAAACAGCGCGGAGAGAGAGGCGACAGTTCATTTTTGATAGCGCGGAGAGAGAGGCGACAGTTCGTTTTTGACAGCGTGGACAGAGAGGCGACAGTTCAGTATAAACAGCGCGGAGAGAGAGACGAAAGTTCAGTATAAACAATGCGGAGAGAGAGGCGACAGTTCAGTATAAACAGCGCGGAGAGAGAGGCTACAGTTCAGTATAAACAGCACGGAGAGAGAGGCGACAGTTCAGTATAAACAGCACGGAGAGAGAGGCGACAGTTCAGTATAAACAGCGCGGAGAGAGAGGCGACAGTTCAGTATAAACAGCACGGAGAGAGAGTCGACAGTTCAGTATAAACAGCGTGGAGAGAGAGGCGACAGTTCAGTATAAACAGCACGGAGAGAGAGTCGACAGTTCATTATAAACAGCACGGAGAGAGAGGCGACAGTTCAGTTTAAACAGCGCGGAGAGGGAGGCGACAGTCCAGTTTAAACAGCGCGGAGAGAGAGGCGACAGTTCCGTATAAACAGCGCCGAGAGAGAGGCGACAGTTCAGTTTAAACAGCACGGAGAGAGATGCGACAGTTCAGTTTAAACAGCATGGAGAGAGAGGACAGTTGAGTTTAAACAGTGCGGAGAGAGCGGCGACAGTTCAGTATAAATAGCGCAGAGAGACAGGCGACAGTTCAGTTTAATCTGCACAGAGAGAGGCAACAGTTCATTTTAAACAGCACGGAGAGAGGCGACAGTTCAGTTTCAACAGTATGGAGGGAGAGGCGGCAGTTCCGTTTAAACAGCGCGGAGAGTGAGGCGACAGTTCAGTATAAACAGCGCGGAGAGAGAGGCGACAGTTCAGTATAAACAGCGCGGAGAGAGAGGCGACAGTTCATTTTCGACAGCGCGGAAAGAGGGAGAGGACAATTCGGTTGCAAGTGCACAGGGAGAGAGGCGACAGCTCAGTTGAACAGCATGTTGAGAGGTTACAGTTCATTTTAAGCAGCACATTGATGCGGCAGTTCAGTTCTAACAGCGCAGAGAGCGAAGCGACAGTTCATTTTAGACAGCGCGGAGAGAGAGGCGACAGTTCAGTTTAAGCAGCGCGGAGAGAGAGGGGACAGTTCATTTTCAACAGCGCGGAGAGAGAGGCGACAGTTCATTTTCAACAGCGCGGAGAGAGAGTGACAGTTCAATATAAACAGCGCGGAGAGAGAGGCGAAAGTTCATTTTAAACAGCACGGAGAGAGAGGCGACAGTTCATTTTCAACACCGCGGAGAGAGAGGCGACAGTTCATTTTCAACGGCACGGAGAGAGAGGCGACAGTTCATTTTCAACAGCATGCAGAGCGAGGCGACAGTTCAGTATAAACAGCGCGGCGAGAGAGGCGACAGTTCAGTATAAACAGCACGGAGAGAGAGGCGGCAGTTCCGTTTAAACAGCGCGGAGAGAGAGGCGACAGTTCAGTTTAAACAGCGCGGAGAGAGAGGCGACAGTTCCGTTTTAAACAGCGTGGAGAGAGAGGCGACAGTTCAGTATAAACAGCGCGGAGAGAGAGGCGACAGTTCGTTTTAAACAGCACGGAGAGAGAGGCGACAGTTCCGTATGAACAGCGCGGAGAGAGAGGCGACACTTCCATTTAAACAGCACGAAGAGAGAGACGACAGTTCAGTTTAAACAGCGCGGAGAGAGAGGCGACAGTTCATTTTTGATAGCGCGGAGAGAGAGGCGACAGTTCGTTTTTGACAGCGTGGACAGAGAGGCGACAGTTCAGTTTAAACAGCACGGAGAGAGAGGCGACAGTTCAGCATAAACAGCGCGGAGAGAGAGACGACTGTTCAGTTCTAACAGCGCGGAGAGAGAGGCGACAGTTCATTTTCGACAGTGCGGAACGAGGGAGAAGACAATTCGGTTGCAAGTGCACAGAGAGAGAGGCGTCAGCTCAGTTGAACAGCATGTTGAGAGGTCACAGTTCATTTTAAGCAGCATATTAATGCGGCAGTTCAGTTAAAACAGCGCAGAGAGGCGACAGTTCAGTTTAAACTGCGCGGAGAGAGAGGTGACAGTTCAGTTTAAACAGCACGGAGAGAGAGGCGACAGTTCAGTATAAACAGCGCGGAGAGAGAGGCGACAGTTCATTTTTGACAGCGCGGAGAGAGAGGTGACAGTTCAGTTTAAACAGCACAGAGAGAGAGGCGACAGTTCAGTATAAACAGCGCGGAGAGAGAGACGAAAGTTCAGTATAAACAATGCGGAGAGAGAGGCGACAGTTCAGTATAAACAGCGCGGAGAGAGAGACGAAAGTTCAGTATAAACAATGCGGAGAGAGAGGCGACAGTTCAGTATAAACAGCGCGGAGAGAGAGGCTACAGTTCAGTATAAACAGCACGGAGAGAGAGGCGACAGTTCAGTATAAACAGCACGGAGAGAGAGGCGACAGTTCAGTATAAACAGCGTGGAGAGAGAGGCGACAGTTCAGTATAAACAGCACGGAGAGAGAGGCGACAGTTCAGTATAAACAGCACGGAGAGAGAGACGACAGTTCAGTTTAAACAGCGCGGAGAGAGAGGCGACAGTTCATTTTTGACAGCGTGGAGAGAGACGCGACAGTTCAGTTTAAACAGCACGGAGAGAGACGAAAGTTCAATGGAAACAATGCGGAGAGAGAGGCGACAGTTCAGTATAAACAGCGCGGAGAGAGAGTCGACAGTTCAGTATAAACAGCGTGGAGAGAGAGGCGACAGTTCAGTATAAACACCGCGGAGAGACAGGCGACAGTTCATTTTAAATGGCACGGAGAGAGATGCGACAGTTCATTTTCAACAGCACGCAGAGCGAGGCGACAGTTCAGTATAAACAGCGCGGAGAGAGAGGTGACAGTTCAGCTTAAAAAGCGCGGAGAGAGAGGTGACAGTTCAGTATCAACAGTGCGGAGGGTGAGGCGACAGTTCGGTTTAAATAGCGCAGAGAGAGAGGCAACAGTTCAGTTTAAACAGCACGGAGAGAGAGGCGACAGTTCAGTTTAAACAGCGCGGAGAGAGAGGCGACAGTTCAGTATAACCAGCGCAGAGAGAGAGGCGACAGTTCAGTATAAACAGCGCGGAGAGAGAGGCGCAGTTCAGATTAAACAGCGCGGAGAGAGAGTTGACAGTTCAGTATAAACAGCGCAGAGAGAGAGTCGACAGTTCAGTTCTAACAGCACAGAGAGAGAGGCGACAGTTCAGTTTAAACAGCGCGGAGGCAGAGGCGGCAGTTCAGTCTAAACAGCACGGAGAGAGAGGCGACAGTTCATTATAAACAGCGTGGAGAGAGAGGCGACAGTTCAGTTTAAACAGCGCGGAGTGAGAGGCGACAGTCCAGTTTAAACAGCGCGGAGAGAGAGGCGACAGTTCAGTATAAACAGCGCGGAGAGAGAGGCGACAGTTCAGTATAAACAGCGTGGAGAGAGAGGCGACAGTTCAGTATAAACAGCGCAGAGAGAGAGGTGACAGTTCATTTTAAACGGCACGGAGAGAGAGGCGACAGTTCAGTTTCAACAGCACGGAGAGAGAGGCGACAGTTCATTTTCAACACCGCGGAGAGAGAGGCGACAGTTCAGTATAAACAGCACGGCGAGAGAGGCGACAGTTCATTTTCAACAGCGCAGAGAGAGAGGCGACAGTTCAGTATAAACAGCGCGGAGAGTGAGGCAACAGTTCAGTTTAAATTGCGCAGAGAGAGAGGCGACAGTTCAATTTAAACAGCACAGAGAGAGAGGCGACAGTTCAGTTTAAACAGCACAGAGAGAGAGGCGACAGTTCGTTTTAAACAGCACGGAGAGAGAGGCGACAGTTCAGTATAACCAGCACGGAGAGAGGCGACAGTTCAGTTTAAGCAGCACGGAGAGAGAGGCGACAGTTCATTTTAAACAGCACGGAGAGAGAGGCGACAGTTCATTTTCAACAGCGCGGAGAGAGAGGGGACAGTTCATTTTCAACAGCGCGGAGAGGCGGCAGTTCCGTTTAAACAGCACGGAGAGAGAGGCGACAGTTCAGTATAAACAGCGCGGAGAGAGAGGCGACGGTGCAGTTTAGCCAGTGGTTAGAAAGAGGCGACAGTTCAGTATAAACAGCACGGAGAGAGAGGCGACAGTTCAGTTTAAACAGCGCGGAGACAGAGGTAACAGTTCAGTTTAAACAGCGCGTAGAGAGTGGGGACTGTTCATTTTAAACAGCACGGAGAGAGAGGCGACAGTTCAGTTTAAACAGCGCGGAGAGTGAGAGGCGACAGTTCAGTTTGAACAGAAAGGAGAGAGTGAGAGAAACGACAGTTCATTTTAAACCGCGCAGGGAGAGAGACGACAGTTCATTTTAAACAGCGCGGAGAGAGAGGTGACAGTTCAGCTTAAAAAGCGCGGAGAGAGAGGTGACAGTTCAGTATCAACAGTGCGGAGGGTGAGGCGACAGTTCGGTTTAAATAGCGCAGAGAGAGAGGCAACAGTTCAGTTTAAACAGCACGGAGAGAGAGGCGACAGTTCAGTTTAAACAGCGCGGAGAGAGAGGCGACAGTTCAGTATAACCAGCGCAGAGAGAGAGGCGACAGTTCAGTATAAACAGCGCGGAGAGAGAGGCGCAGTTCAGATTAAACAGCGCGGAGAGAGAGTTGACAGTTCAGTATAAACAGCGCAGAGAGAGAGTCGACAGTTCAGTTCTAACAGCACAGAGAGAGAGGCGACAGTTCAGTTTAAACAGCGCGGAGGCAGAGGCGGCAGTTCAGTCTAAACAGCACGGAGAGAGAGGCGACAGTTCATTATAAACAGCGTGGAGAGAGAGGCGACAGTTCAGTTTAAACAGCGCGGAGTGAGAGGCGACAGTCCAGTTTAAACAGCGCGGAGAGAGAGGCGACAGTTCAGTATAAACAGCGCGGAGAGAGAGGCGACAGTTCAGTATAAACAGCGTGGAGAGAGAGGCGACAGTTCAGTATAAACAGCGCAGAGAGAGAGGTGACAGTTCATTTTAAACGGCACGGAGAGAGAGGCGACAGTTCAGTTTCAACAGCACGGAGAGAGAGGCGACAGTTCATTTTCAACACCGCGGAGAGAGAGGCGACAGTTCAGTATAAACAGCACGGCGAGAGAGGCGACAGTTCATTTTCAACAGCGCAGAGAGAGAGGCGACAGTTCAGTATAAACAGCGCGGAGAGTGAGGCAACAGTTCAGTTTAAATTGCGCAGAGAGAGAGGCGACAGTTCAATTTAAACAGCACAGAGAGAGAGGCGACAGTTCAGTTTAAACAGCACAGAGAGAGAGGCGACAGTTCGTTTTAAACAGCACGGAGAGAGAGGCGACAGTTCAGTATAACCAGCACGGAGAGAGGCGACAGTTCAGTTTAAGCAGCACGGAGAGAGAGGCGACAGTTCATTTTAAACAGCACGGAGAGAGAGGCGACAGTTCATTTTCAACAGCGCGGAGAGAGAGGGGACAGTTCATTTTCAACAGCGCGGAGAGGCGGCAGTTCCGTTTAAACAGCACGGAGAGAGAGGCGACAGTTCAGTATAAACAGCGCGGAGAGAGAGGCGACGGTGCAGTTTAGCCAGTGGTTAGAAAGAGGCGACAGTTCAGTATAAACAGCACGGAGAGAGAGGCGACAGTTCAGTTTAAACAGCGCGGAGACAGAGGTAACAGTTCAGTTTAAACAGCGCGTAGAGAGTGGGGACTGTTCATTTTAAACAGCACGGAGAGAGAGGCGACAGTTCAGTTTAAACAGCGCGGAGAGTGAGAGGCGACAGTTCAGTTTGAACAGAAAGGAGAGAGTGAGAGAAACGACAGTTCATTTTAAACCGCGCAGGGAGAGAGACGACAGTTCATTTTAAACAGCGCGGAGAGAGAGGCGACTGTTCAGTTCTAACAGCGCGGAGAGAGAGGCGACAGTTCATTTTCGACAGCGCGGAACGAGGGAGACGACAATTCGGTTGCAAGTGCACAGAGAGAGAGGCGTCAGCGCAGTTGAACAGCATGTTGAGAGGTTACAGTTCATTTTAAGCAGCACATTGATGCGGCAGTTCAGTTCTAACAGCGCAGAGAAAGAGACAACAGTTCATTTTTGACAGCGCGGAGACATAGGCGACAGTTCAGAATAAACATAGGCGACAGTTCATTTTCAACAGCGCGGAGCGAGAGGCGACAGTCCTGTTTAAACAGCACGGAGAGAGAGGCGACAGTCCTGTTTAAACAGCGCGGAGAGTGAGGCGACAGTCCTGTTTAAACAGCGCGGAGAGAGAGGCGACAGTCCAGTTTAAACAGCGCGGAGAGAGAGGCGACAGTCCTGTTTAAACAGCACGGAGAGAGAGGCGACAGTCCTGTTTAAACAGCACGGAGAGAGAGGCGACAGTCCTGTTTAAACAGCACGGAGAGAGAGGCGACAGTCCTGTTTAAACAGCGCGGCGAGAGGGGCGACAGTTCAGTATAAACAGCACGGAGAGAGAGGTGACAGTTCATTTTAAACAACGCAGAGAGAGAGGTGACAGTTCAGTTTAAACAGCACGGAGAGAGAGGTGACAGTTCAGTTCTAACAGCGCGGAGAGAGAGGCGACAGTTCAGTTCTAACAGCGCGGAGAGAGAGGCGACAGTTCCGTTTAAACAGCGCGGAGAGAGAGTCGACAGTTCATTTTAAACAGCGCGGAGAGAGAGACGACAGTTCAGTTTAAACAGCGCGGAGAGGGAGACGACAGTTCAGTTTAAACAGCACGGAGAGAGAGACGGCACTTCAGTTTAATCAGTGCGGAGAGAGAGGCGACAGTTCAGTTTAAACAGCGCGGAGAGAGAGGTGACAGTCAAGTTTAAACAGTGCGCAGAGAGAGGCGACAGTCCTGTTTAAACAGCACAGAGCGAGAGACGACAGTCCTGTTTAAACAGCGCGGAGAGAGAGACGACAGTCCTGTTTAAACAGCGCGGAGAGAGAGGCGACAGTTCCGTTTAAACAGCGCGGAGAGAGAGGTGACAGTTCCGTTTAAACAGCGCGGAGAGAGAGTCGACAGTTCAGTTCTAACAGCGCGGAGAGAGAGGCGACAATTCCATTTAAACAGCACGAAGAGAGAGACGAGAGTTCAGTTTAAACAGCGCGGAGAGAGAGGCGACAGTTCATTTTTGACAGCGTGGGGTGAGAGGCGACAGTTCAGTACAAACAGCATGGAGAGAGAGATGGCAGTTCAGTTTAAACACCGCGGAGAGAGAGGCGACAGTTCATTTCAAACAGCGCGGAGAGAGAGGCGACAGTTCATTTTCGACTGCGCGGAACGAGGGAGACGACAATTCGGTTGCAACTGCACAGAGAGAGGCGACAGCTCAGTTGATCAGCATGTTGAGAGGTGACAATTCATTTTAAGCAGCACATTGATGCGGCAGTTCAGTTATAACAGCGCAGAGAGGCGACAGTTCAGTATAAACATCGCGGAGAGAGAGGCGACAGTCCAGTTTAAACAGCGCGGAGAGAGAGGCGACAGTTCAGTTCAAACAGCACGGAGAGAGAGGCGGCAGTTCCGTTTAAACAGCACGGAGAGAGAGGCGACAGTTCAGTATAAACAGCGCGCAGAGAGAGGCGACAGTGCAGTTTAGCCAGTGCGGAGAAAGAGGCGACAGTTCAGTATAAACAGCACGGAGAGAGAGGCGACAGTACAGTTTAAACAGTGCGGAGAGAGAAGTGACAGTTCAGTTTAAACAGCATGGAGAGAGAGGCGACAGTTCATTTTAAACATTGCGGAGAGAGAGGTTACAGTTCTGTATAAACAGCGCGGAGAGAGAGGCGACAGTTCATTTTCAACAGCGCGGAGAGAGAGGCGACAGTTCAGTATAAACAGCGCGGAGAGTGAGGCAACAGTTCAGTTTAAATTGCGCAGAGAGAGAGGCAACAGTTCAATTTAAACAGCACAGAGAGAAAGGCGACAGTTCAGTTTAAAGAGCACAGAGAGAGAGGCGACAGTTCATTTTAAACAGCACGGAGAGAGAGGCGACAGTTCAGTATAAACAGCACGGAGAGAGGCGACAGTTCAGTTTAAACAGCGCGGAGAGAGAGGCGGCAGTTCCGTTTAAACAGCGCGGAGAGAGAGGCGGCAGTTCCGTTTAAACAGCGCGGAGAGAGAGGCGACAGTTCCGTTTAAACAGCGTGGAGAGAGAGGCGACAGTTCAGTATAAACAGCGCGGAGAGAGAGGCGACAGTTCGTTTTAAACAGCGCGGCGAGAGAGGCGACACTTCCATTTAAACAGCACGAAGAGAGAGACGACAGTTCAGTTTAAACAGCGCGGAGAGAGAGGCGACAGTTCATTTTTGATAGCGCGGAGAGAGAGGCGACAGTTCGTTTTTGACAGCGCGGAGAGAGAGGTGACAGTTCAGTTTAAACAGCACGGAGAGGGAGGCGACAGTTCAGTGTCAACAGCACGGAGAGAGAGGCGACAGTTCAGTTTAAACAGCGCGGAGAGAGAGGCGACAGTTCATTTTTGACAGCGCGGAGAGTGAGGCGACAGTTCATTTTTGACAGCGCGGAGAGAGAGGCGACAGTTCAGTATAAACAGCACGGAGAGAGGCGACAGTTCAGTTTAAACAGCGCGGAGAGAGAGGCGGCAGTTCCGTTTAAACAGCGCGGAGAGAGAGGCGGCAGTTCCGTTTAAACAGCGCGGAGAGAGAGGCGACAGTTCCGTTTAAACAGCGTGGAGAGAGAGGCGACAGTTCAGTATAAACAGCGCGGAGAGAGAGGCGACAGTTCGTTTTAAACAGCGCGGCGAGAGAGGCGACACTTCCATTTAAACAGCACGAAGAGAGAGACGACAGTTCAGTTTAAACAGCGCGGAGAGAGAGGCGACAGTTCATTTTTGATAGCGCGGAGAGAGAGGCGACAGTTCGTTTTTGACAGCGCGGAGAGAGAGGTGACAGTTCATTTTTGACAGCGCGGAGAGAGAGGTGACAGTTCAGTTTAAACAGCACGGAGAGAGAGGCGACAGTTCAGTATAAACAGCGCGGAGAGAGAGGCGACAGTTCAGTATAAACAGCGCGGAGAGAGAGACGAAAGTTCAGTATAAACAATGCGGAGAGAGAGGCGACAGTTCAGTATAAACAGCGCGGAGAGAGAGGCTACAGTTCAGTATAAACAGCACGGAGAGAGAGGCGACAGTTCAGTTTAAACAGCACGGAGAGAGAGGCGACAGTTCAGTATAAACAGCACGGAGAGAGAGGCGACAGTTCAGTATAAACAGCACGGAGAGAGAGGCGACAGTTCAGTATAGACAGCACGGAGAGAGAGTCGACAGTTCAGTATAAACAGCGTGGAGAGAGAGGCGACAGTTCAGTATAAACAGCACGGAGAGAGAGGCGACAGTTCAGTATAAACAGCACGGAGAGAGAGGCGACAGTTCAGTTTAAACAGTGCGGAGAGAGAGGCGACAGTTCAGTATAAATAGCGCAGAGAGACAGGCGACAGTTCAGTTTAAACAGCACAGAGAGAGAGGCGACAGTTCATTATAAACAGCACGGAGAGAGAGGCGACAGTTCAGTTTAAACAGCGCGGAGAGGGAGGCGACAGTCCAGTTTAAACAGCGCGGAGAGAGAGGCGACAGTTCTGTATAAACAGCGGCGAGAGAGAGGCGACAGTTCAGTTTAAACAGCACGGAGAGAGATGCGACAGTTCAGTTTAAACAGCATGGAGAGAGAGGACAGTTCAGTTTAAACAGTGCGGAGAGAGCGGCGACTGTTCAGTATAAATAGCGCAGAGAGACAGGCGACTGTTCAGTTTAATCTGCACAGAGAGAGGCAACAGTTCATTTTAAACAGCACGGAGAGAGGCGACAGTTCAGTTTCAACAGTATGGAGGGAGAGGCGGCAGTTCCGTTTAAACAGCGCGGAGAGTGAGGCGACAGTTCAGTATAAACAGCGCGGAGAGAGAGACGACAGTTCAGTTCTAACAGCGCGGAGAGAGAGGCGACAGTTCATTTTCGACAGCGCGGAACGAGGGAGAAGACAATTCGGTTGCAAGTGCACAGAGAGAGAGGCGTCAGCTCAGTTGAACAGCATGTTGAGAGGTTACAGTTCATTTTAAGCAGCACATTAATGCGGCAGTTCAGTAAAAACAGCGCGGAGAGGCGACAGTTCAGTATAAACAGCACAGAGAGTGAGTCGACAGTTCAGTATAAACAGCGTGGAGAGAGAGGCGACAGTTCAGTATAAACAGCACGGAGAGAGAGGCGACAGTTCAGTATAAACAGCACGGAGAGAGAGGCGACAGTTCAGTTTAAACAGTGCGGAGAGAGAGGCGACAGTTCAGTATAAATAGCGCAGAGAGACAGGCGACAGTTCAGTTTAAACAGCACAGAGAGAGAGGCGACAGTTCATTATAAACAGCACGGAGAGAGAGGCGACAGTTCAGTTTAAACAGCGCGGAGAGGGAGGCGACAGTCCAGTTTAAACAGCGCGGAGAGAGAGGCGACAGTTCTGTATAAACAGCGGCGAGAGAGAGGCGACAGTTCAGTTTAAACAGCACGGAGAGAGATGCGACAGTTCAGTTTAAACAGCATGGAGAGAGAGGACAGTTCAGTTTAAACAGTGCGGAGAGAGCGGCGACAGTTCAGTATAAATAGCGCAGAGAGACAGGCGACTGTTCAGTTTAATCTGCACAGAGAGAGGCAACAGTTCATTTTAAACAGCACGGAGAGAGGCGACAGTTCAGTTTCAACAGTATGGAGGGAGAGGCGGCAGTTCCGTTTAAACAGCGCGGAGAGTGAGGCGACAGTTCAGTATAAACAGCGCGGAGAGAGAGACGACAGTTCAGTTCTAACAGCGCGGAGAGAGAGGCGACAGTTCATTTTCGACAGCGCGGAACGAGGGAGAAGACAATTCGGTTGCAAGTGCACAGAGAGAGAGGCGTCAGCTCAGTTGAACAGCATGTTGAGAGGTTACAGTTCATTTTAAGCAGCACATTAATGCGGCAGTTCAGTAAAAACAGCGCGGAGAGGCGACAGTTCAGTATAAACAGCACAGAGAGTGAGTCGACAGTTCAGTTTAAACTGCGCGGAGAGAGAGGTGACAGTTCAGTTTCAACAGCACGGAGAGAGAGGCGACAGTTCAGTATAAACAGCACGGAGAGAGAGGCGACAGTTCAGTTTAAACCGCGCGGAGAGAGAGGCGACAGTTCAGTATAAACAGCGCGCAGAGAGAGGCGACAGTGCAGTTTAGCCAGTGCGGAGAAAGAGGCGACAGTTCAGTATAAACAGCACGGAGAGAGAGGCGACAGTACAGTTTAAACAGCACGGAGAGAGAGTCGACAGTTCAGTATAAACAGCGTGGAGAGAGAGGCGACAGTTCAGTATAAACAGCACGGAGAGAGAGGCGACAGTTCAGTATAAACAGCACGGAGAGAGAGGCGACAGTTCAGTTTAAACAGCACGGAGAGAGAGGCGACAGTTCATTTTTGACAGCGTGGAGAGAGACGCGACAGTTCAATTTAAACAGCACGGAGAGAGACGAAAGTTCAGTATAAACAATGCGGAGAGAGAGGCGACAGTTCAGTATAAACAGCGCGGAGAGTCGACAGTTCAGTATAAACAGCGTGGAGAGAGAGGCGACAGTTCAGTATAAACACCGCGGAGAGAGAGGCGACAGTTCATTTTAAACGGCACGGAGAGAGATGCGACAGTTCATTTTCAACAGCACGCAGAGCGAGGCCACAGTTCAGTATAAACAGCGCGGAGAGAGAGGTGACAGTTCAGCTTAAAAAGCGCGGAGAGTGAGGCGACAGTTCGGTTTAAATAGCGCAGAGAGAGAGGCAACAGTTCAGTTTAAACAGCACGGAGAGAGAGGCGACAGTTCAGTTTAAACAGCGCGGAGAGAGAGGCGACAGTTCAGTATAACCAGCGCAGAGAGAGAGGCGACAGTTCAGTATAAACAGCGCGGAGAGAGAGGCGCAGTTCAGATTAAACAGCGCGGAGAGAGAGTTGACAGTTCAGATTAAACAGCGCGGAGAGAGAGTTGACAGTTCAGTATAAACAGCGCAGAGAGAGAGTCGACAGTTCAGTTCTAACAGCACAGAGAGAGAGGCGACAGTTCAGTTTAAACAGCGCGGAGGCAGAGGCGACAGTTCAGTCTAAACAGCACGGAGAGAGAGGCGACAGTTCATTATAAACAGCGTGGAGAGAGAGGCGACAGTTCAGTTTAAACAGCGCGGAGTGAGAGGCGACAGTCCAGTTTAAACAGCGCGGAGAGAGAGGCGACAGTTCAGTATAAACAGCGCGGAGAGAGAGGCGACAGTTCAGTATAAATAGCGCGGAGAGAGCGGCGACAGTTCAGTATAAACAGCGCAGAGAGAGAGGCGACAGTTCATTTTAAACGGCACGGAGAGAGAGGCGACAGTTCAGTTTCAACAGCACGGAGAGAGAGGCGACAGTTCATTTTCAACACCGCGGAGAGAGAGGCGACAGTTCATTTTCAACAGCACGCAGAGCGAGGCGACAGTTCAGTATAAACAGCACGGCGAGAGAGGCGACAGTTCATTTTCAACAGCGCGGAGAGAGAGGCGACAGTTCAGTATAAACAGCGCGGAGAGTGAGGCAACAGTTCAGTTTAAATTGCGCAGAGAGAGAGGCACCAGTTCAGTTTAAACAGCACAGAGAGAGAGGCGACAGTTCGTTTTAAACAGCACGGAGAGAGAGGCGACAGTTCAGTATAACCAGCACGGAGAGAGAGGCGACAGTTCATTTTCAACAGCGCGGAGAGAGAGGGGACAGTTCATTTTCAACAGCGCGGAGAGGCGGCAGTTCCGTTTAAACAGCACGGAGAGAGAGGCGACAGTTCAGTATAAACAGCGCGGAGAGAGAGGCGACGGTGCAGTTTAGCCAGTGCTTAGAAAGAGGCGACAGTTCAGTATAAACAGCACGGAGAGAGAGGCGACAGTTCAGTTTAAACAGCGCGGAGAGAGAGGTGACAGTTCAGTTTAAACAGCGCGTAGAGAGTGGGGACTGTTCATTTTAAACAGCACGGAGAGAGAGACGACAGTTCAGTTTAAACAGCGCGGAGAGAGAGGCGACAGTTCAGTTTAAACAGCGCGGAGAGTGAGAGGCGACAGTTCAGTTTGAACAGAAAGGAGAGAGTGAGAGAAACGACAGTTCATTTTAAACCGCGCAGGGAGAGAGACGACAGTTCATTTTAAACAGCGCGGAGAGAGAGGCGACTGTTCAGTTCTAACAGCGCGGAGAGAGAGGCGACAGTTCATTTTCGACAGCGCGGAACGAGGGAGACGACAATTCGGTTGCAAGTGCACAGAGAGAGAGGCGTCAGCGCAGTTGAACAGCATGTTGAGAGGTTACAGTTCATTTTAAGCAGCACATTGATGCGGCAGTTCAGTTCTAACAGCGCAGAGAAAGAGACAACAGTTCATTTTTGACAGCGCGGAGACATAGGCGACAGTTCAGAATAAACATAGGCGACAGTTCATTTTCAACAGCGCGGAGCGAGAGGCGACAGTCCTGTTTAAACAGCACGGAGAGAGAGGCGACAGTCCTGTTAAAACAGCGCGGCGAGAGGGGCGACAGTTCAGTATAAACAGCACGGAGAGAGCGGTGACAGTTCATTTTAAACAACGCAGAGAGAGGTGACAGTTCAGTTTAAACAGCGCGGAGAGAGAGGCGACAGTTCAGTTCTAACAGCGCGGAGAGAGAGGCGACAGTTCCGTTTAAACAACGCGGAGAGAGAGTCGACAGTTCAGTTCTAACAGCGCGGAGAGAGAGGCGACAGTCCAGTTTAATCAGTGCGGAGAGAGAGGCGACAGTTCCGTTTAAACAGCGCGGAGAGAGAGACGACAGTTCAGTTTAAACAGCGCGGAGAGAGAGGCGACAGTCATGTTTAAACAGTGCGGAGAGAGAGGCGACAGTCCTGTTTAAACAGCACAGAGCGAGAGACGACAGTCCTGTTTGAACAGCGCGGAGAGAGAGGCGACAGTTCCGTTTAAACAGCGCGGAGAGAGAGTCGACAGTTCAGTTCTAACACCACAGAGAGAGAGGCAAGAGTTCATTTTAAACAGCACGGAGAGAGAGGCGACAATTCCATTTAAACAGCACGGAGAGAGAGGCGACAGTCCAGTTTAATCAGTGCGGAGAGAGAGGCGACAGTTCCGTTTAAACAGCGCGGAGAGAGAGGCGACAGTCAAGTTTAAACAGTGCGGAGAGAGAGGCGACAGTCCTGTTTAAACAGCACAGAGCGAGAGACGACAGTCCTGTTTAAACAGCGCGGAGAGAGAGGCGACAGTTCCGTTTAAACAGCGCGGAGGGAGAGTCGACAGTTCAGTTCTAACACCACAGAGAGAGAGGCAAGAGTTCATTTTAAACAGCAGGGAGAGAGAGGCGACAATTCCATTTAAACAGCACGGAGAGAGAGGCGACAGTCCAGTTTAATCAGTGCGGAGAGAGAGGCAACAGTTCCGTTTAAACAGCGCGGAGAGAGAGGCGACAGTTCCGTTTAAACAGCGCGGAGAGAGAGTCGACAGTTCAGTTCTAACACCACAGAGAGAGAGGCAAGAGTTCATTTTAAACAGCACGGAGAGAGAGGCGACAATTCCATTTAAACAGCACGGAGAGAGAGGCGACAGTCCAGTTTAATCAGTGCGGAGAGAGAGGTGACAGTTCAGCTTAAAAAGCGCGGAGAGAGAGGTGACAGTTCAGTATAAACAGCGCGGAGAGAGAGGTGACAGTTCAGTTTAAACAGCGCGTAGAGAGTGGGGACTGTTCATTTTAAACAGCACGGAGAGAGATGCGACAGTTCATTTTCAACAGCACGCAGAGCGAGGCGACAGTTCAGTATAAACAGCGCGGAGAGAGAGGTGACAGTTCAGCTTAAAAAGCGCGGAGAGAGAGGTGACAGTTCAGTATCAACAGTGCGGAGAGTGAGGCGACAGTTCGGTTTAAATAGCGCAGAGAGAGAGGCAACAGTTCAGTTTAAACAGCACGGAGAGAGAGGCGACAGTTCAGTTTAAACAGCGCGGAGAGAGAGGCGACAGTTCGGTATAACCAGCGCAGAGAGAGAGGCGACAGTTCAGTATAAACAGCGCGGAGAGAGAGGCGCAGTTCAGATTAAACAGCGCGGAGAGAGAGTTGACAGTTCAGTATAAACAGCGCAGAGAGAGAGTCGACAGTTCAGTTCTAACAGCACAGAGAGAGAGGCGACAGTTCAGTTTAAACAGCGCGGAGGCAGAGGCGGCAGTTCAGTCTAAACAGCACGGAGAGAGAGGCGACAGTTCATTATAAACAGCGGGAGAGAGAGGCGACAGTTCAGTTTAAACAGCGCGGAGTGAGAGGCGACAGTCCAGTTTAAACAGCGCGGAGAGAGAGGCGACAGTTCAGTATAAACAGCACGGAGAGAGAGGCGACAGTTCATTATAAACAGCGGGAGAGAGAGGCGACAGTTCAGTTTAAACAGCGCGGAGTGAGAGGCGACAGTCCAGTTTAAACAGCGCGGAGAGAGAGGCGACAGTTCAGTATAAACAGCGCGGAGAGAGAGGCGACAGTTCAGTATAAACAGCGTGGAGAGAGAGGCGACAGTTCAGTATAAACAGCGCAGAGAGAGAGGTGACAGTTCATTTTAAACGGCACGGAGAGAGAGGCGACAGTTCAGTTTCAACAGCACGGAGAGAGAGGCGACAGTTCATTTTCAACACCGCGGAGAGAGAGGCGACAGTTCAGTATAAACAGCACGGCGAGAGAGGCGACAGTTCATTTTCAACAGCGCGGAGAGAGAGGCGACAGTTCAGTATAAACAGCGCGGAGAGTGAGGCAACAGTTCAGTTTAAATTGCGCAGAGAGAGAGGCGACAGTTCAATTTAAACAGCACAGAGAGAGAGGCGACAGTTCAGTTTAAACAGCACAGAGAGAGAGGCGACAGTTCGTTTTAAACAGCACGGAGAGAGAGGCGACAGTTCAGTATAACCAGCACGGAGAGAGGCGACAGTTCAGTTTAAGCAGCACGGAGAGAGAGGCGACAGTTCATTTTAAACAGCACGGAGAGAGAGGCGACAGTTCATTTTCAACAGCGCGGAGAGAGAGGGGACAGTTCATTTTCAACAGCGCGGAGAGGCGGCAGTTCCGTTTAAACAGCACGGAGAGAGAGGCGACAGTTCAGTATAAACAGCGCGGAGAGAGAGGCGACGGTGCAGTTTAGCCAGTGGTTAGAAAGAGGCGACAGTTCAGTATAAACAGCACGGAGAGAGAGGCGACAGTTCAGTTTAAACAGCGCGGAGAGAGAGGTAACAGTTCAGTTTAAACAGCGCGTAGAGAGTGGGGACTGTTCATTTTAAACAGCACGGAGAGAGAGACGACAGTTCAGTTTAAACAGCGCGGAGAGAGAGGCGACAGTTCAGTTTAAACAGCGCGGAGAGTGAGAGGCGACAGTTCAGTTTGAACAGAAAGGAGAGAGTGAGAGAAACGACAGTTCATTTTAAACCGCGCAGGGAGAGAGACGACAGTTCATTTTAAACAGCGCGGAGAGAGAGGCGACTGTTCAGTTCTAACAGCGCGGAGAGAGAGGCGACAGTTCATTTTCGACAGCGCGGAACGAGGGAGACGACAATTCGGTTGCAAGTGCACAGAGAGAGAGGCGTCAGCGCAGTTGAACAGCATGTTGAGAGGTTACAGTTCATTTTAAGCAGCACATTGATGCGGCAGTTCAGTTCTAACAGCGCAGAGAAAGAGACAACAGTTCATTTTTGACAGCGCGGAGACATAGGCGACAGTTCAGAATAAACATAGGCGACAGTTCATTTTCAACAGCGCGGAGCGAGAGGCGACAGTCCTGTTTAAACAGCACGGAGAGAGAGGCGACAGTCCTGTTAAAACAGCGCGGCGAGAGGGGCGACAGTTCAGTATAAACAGCACGGAGAGAGCGGTGACAGTTCATTTTAAACAACGCAGAGAGAGGTGACAGTTCAGTTTAAACAGCGCGGAGAGAGAGGCGACAGTTCAGTTCTAACAGCGCGGAGAGAGAGGCGACAGTTCCGTTTAAACAACGCGGAGAGAGAGTCGACAGTTCAGTTCTAACAGCGCGGAGAGAGAGGCGACAGTCCAGTTTAATCAGTGCGGAGAGAGAGGCGACAGTTCCGTTTAAACAGCGCGGAGAGAGAGACGACAGTTCAGTTTAAACAGCGCGGAGAGAGAGGCGACAGTCATGTTTAAACAGTGCGGAGAGAGAGGCGACAGTCCTGTTTAAACAGCACAGAGCGAGAGACGACAGTCCTGTTTGAACAGCGCGGAGAGAGAGGCGACAGTTCAGTTTAAACAGTGTGGAGAGAGAGGCGACAGTTCAGTTTAAACAGCGCGGAGAAAGAGGCGACTCTTCAGTTTAAACAGTGCGGAGAGAGAGGCGACAGTTTATTTTTGACAGCGTGGAGAGAGAGGCGACAGTCCAGTTTAAACAGCACGGAGAGAATGGTGACAGTTCAGTTTGAGCAGCGCCGAGAGAGAGACGACAGTTCAGTTTAAACAGTGCGGAGAAAGAGGCGACAGTTCAGTATAAACAGCACGGAGAAAGAGGCGACAGTTCAGTATAAACAGCACGGAGAGAGAGGTGACAGTTCAGTTTAAACAGCGCGGAGAGAGAGGTGACAGTTCAGTTTAGCCAGTGCGGAGAAAGAGGCGACAGTTCAGTATAAACAGCGCGGCGAGAGAGACGAAAGTTTAGTTTAACCAGCGCGGAGAGAGAGGCGACAGTTCAGTATGAACAGTATGGAGAGAGAGGCGACAGTTCAGTTTAAACAGCGCGGAGAGAGAGGCGACAGTTCAGTATAAACAGCGCAGAGAGAGAGACAACAGTTCAGTTTAAACAGCGCGGAGAGAGAGAGGCGACAGTTCCGTTTAAACAGCGTGGAGAGAGTGAGAGAAGCGCCAGTGCATTTTAAATCGCGCGGAGAGTGAGGCGACAGTTCAGTATAAACAGCGCGGAGAGAGAGGCGACAGTTCAATATAAACAACGCCGGGAGAGAGTCGACAGTTCAGTTTAAACAGCGCGGAGAGAGAGGCGACAGTTCATTTTAAACAGTGCAGAGAGAGAGGCGACTCTTCAGTTTAAACAGTGCGGAGAGAGAGGCGACAGTTCAGTAGAAGCAGCGCGGAGCGAGAGGTGATGGTTCAGTATCAATCGCACGATGCGAGGTGACAGTTCAGTTTAAACAGCGCGGAGAGAGAGGCGACAGTTCAGTTTAAACAGTGTGGAGAGAGAGGCGACAGTTCAGTTTAAACAGCGCGGAGAAAGAGGCGACTCTTCAGTTTAAACAGTGCGGAGAGAGAGGCGACAGTTTATTTTTGACAGCGTGGAGAGAGAGGCGACAGTCCAGTTTAAACAGCGCGGTAGAGAGAGGCGACAGTTCAGTTTAAACAGAACGGAGAGGGAGGCGACAGTGCAGTTTAAACAGTGCGGAGAGAGAGGTGACAGTTGAGTATAAACAGCACAGAGAGAGAGACGACAGTTCAGTTTAAACAGTGCGGAGAGAGAGGCGACAGTTCAGTTTAAACAGCACGGAGAGAGAGGCGACAGTTCAGTATGAGCAGCGCCGAGAGAGAGACGACAGTTCAGTTTAAACAGTGCGGAGAGAGAGGCGGCATTTCCGTTTAAACAGCACGGAGAGAGAGGCGACAGTTCAGTATAAACAGCACGGAGAGAGAGGCGACAGTGCAGTTTAAACAGCGCGGAGAGAGAGGTGACAGTTCAGTATAAACAGCGCGGAGAGAGAGGCGACAGTTCAGTTCAAACAGCGTGGAGAGAGAGGTGACAGTTCAGTTTAAACAGCGCGGAGGGGGAGGCAACAGATCATTTGAAACAGCGCGGAGAGAGAGGCGACAGTTCAGTTTCAAGAGCGCGGAGAGAGAGGTGACAGTTCAGTTTAAACAGTGCGGAGAGAGAGGCGACAGTTCAGTTTAAACAGCACGGAGAGAGAGGCGACAGTTCATTTTAAACTGCGCGGAGAGAGAGGCGACAGTTTATTTTTGACAGCGTGGGGTGAGAGGCGACAGTTCATTTTTGACAGCGTGGGGAGAGAGGCGACAGTTCAGTTTAAACAGCGTGGAGAGAGAGGTGACTGTTCAGTTCTAACAGCGCGGAGAGAGAGACGACAGTTCAGTTTAAACAGCGCGGAGAGGGAGAGAGGTGACAGTTCAGTTTCAACAGCGCGGAGAGAGTTAGGCGACAGTTCAGTTTAAACAGCGCGGAGTGAGAGAGAGGCGACACTTCAGTTTGAACAGCACGGAGCGAGAGGCGACAGTTCAGTCTGAGCAGCGCGGAGAGAGAGGCGACAGTGCAGTTTAAACAGTGCGGAGTGAGAGGCGACAGTTCAATATAAACAGCGCGGAGAGAGAGGCGACATTTCAGTTTAAACAGCGCGGAGAGAGAGGCGACAGTTCATTTTTGACAGCGTGTGGAGAGAGGCGATAGTTCAGTTTAAACAGCGTGGAGAGGGAGGTGACAGTTCAGTTTAAACAGCGCGTAGAGAGTGGGGACTGTTCATTTTAAACAGCGCGGAGAGAGAGGCGACAGTTCAGATTAAAGAGCGCGAAGAGAGAGAGGCGACAGTTCAGTTTAAACAGCGCGTGGTGAGAGGCGACAGTCCAGTTTAAACAGTGCGGAGAGGGAGGCGACAGTTCAGTATAAACAGCACGGAGAGAGAGGCGACAGTCCAGTTTCAACAGCACAGAGAGAGAGACGACAGTTCAGTTTAAACAGTGCGGAGAGAGAGGCGACAGTTCAGTTTAAACAGCACGGAGCGAGAGGCGACAGTTCAGTGTGAGCAGCGCGGAGAGAGAGGCGACAGTGCAGTTTAAACAGTGCGGAGAGAGAGGCAACAGTTCAGTAGAAACAGCGCGGAGAGAGAGGCGACATTTCAGTTTAAACAGCACGGAGAGAGAGGCGACAGTTCATTTTTGACAGCGTGGGGAGAGACGCGATAGTTCAGTTTAAACAGCGCGTAGAGAGTGGGGATTGTTCATTTTAAACAGCGCGGAGAGAGAGGCGACAGTTCAGATTAAAGAGCGCGGAGGGGGAGGCGACAGTTCATTTGAAACAGCGCGGAGAGAGAGGCGACAGTTCAGTTTAAACAGCGCGGAGAGAGAGGCGACAGTCCAGTTTAAACAGCGCGGAGAGAGAGGCGACAGTTCAGTTTAAATTGCGCAGAGAGAGAGGCGACAGTTCAATTTAAACAGCACAGAGAGAGAGGCGACAGTTCAGTTTAAACAGCACAGAGAGAGAGGCGACAGTTCGTTTTAAACAGCACGGAGAGAGAGGCGACAGTTCAGTATAACCAGCACGGAGAGAGGCGACAGTTCAGTTTAAGCAGCACGGAGAGAGAGGCGACAGTTCATTTTAAACAGCACGGAGAGAGAGGCGACAGTTCATTTTCAACAGCGCGGAGAGAGAGGGGACAGTTCATTTTCAACAGCGCGGAGAGGCGGCAGTTCCGTTTAAACAGCACGGAGAGAGAGGCGACAGTTCAGTATAAACAGCGCGGAGAGAGAGGCGACGGTGCAGTTTAGCCAGTGCTTAGAAAGAGGCGACAGTTCAGTATAAACAGCACGGAGAGAGAGGCGACAGTTCAGTTTAAACAGCGCGGAGAGAGAGGTAACAGTTCAGTTTAAACAGCGCGTAGAGAGTGGGGACTGTTCATTTTAAACAGCACGGAGAGAGAGACGACAGTTCAGTTTAAACAGCGCGGAGAGAGAGGCGACAGTTCAGTTTAAACAGCGCGGAGAGTGAGAGGCGACAGTTCAGTTTGAACAGAAAGGAGAGAGTGAGAGAAACGACAGTTCATTTTAAACCGCGCAGGGAGAGAGACGACAGTTCATTTTAAACAGCGCGGAGAGAGAGGCGACTGTTCAGTTCTAACAGCGCGGAGAGAGAGGCGACAGTTCATTTTCGACAGCGCGGAACGAGGGAGACGACAATTCGGTTGCAAGTGCACAGAGAGAGAGGCGTCAGCGCAGTTGAACAGCATGTTGAGAGGTTACAGTTCATTTTAAGCAGCACATTGATGCGGCAGTTCAGTTCTAACAGCGCAGAGAAAGAGACAACAGTTCATTTTTGACAGCGCGGAGACATAGGCGACAGTTCAGAATAAACATAGGCGACAGTTCATTTTCAACAGCGCGGAGCGAGAGGCGACAGTCCTGTTTAAACAGCACGGAGAGAGAGGCGACAGTCCTGTTAAAACAGCGCGGCGAGAGGGGCGACAGTTCAGTATAAACAGCACGGAGAGAGCGGTGACAGTTCATTTTAAACAACGCAGAGAGAGGTGACAGTTCAGTTTAAACAGCGCGGAGAGAGAGGCGACAGTTCAGTTCTAACAGCGCGGAGAGAGAGGCGACAGTTCCGTTTAAACAACGCGGAGAGAGAGTCG
The DNA here is from genome assembly GCF_964213995.1 of Mustelus asterias. Taxonomy (NCBI): domain Eukaryota; kingdom Metazoa; phylum Chordata; class Chondrichthyes; order Carcharhiniformes; family Triakidae; genus Mustelus; species Mustelus asterias. Next base: position 35,249,725 of record NC_135809.1, on the reverse strand, counting down.
ACAGTTCAGTTCTAACAGCGCGGAGAGAGAGGCGACAGTTCCGTTTAAACAGCGCGGAGAGAGAGACGACAGTTCAGTTTAAACAGCGCGGAGAGAGAGGCGACAGTCATGTTTAAACAGTGCGGAGAGAGAGGCGACAGTCCTGTTTAAACAGCACAGAGCGAGAGACGACAGTCCTGTTTGAACAGCGCGGAGAGAGAGGCGACAGTTCAGTTTAAACAGTGTGGAGAGAGAGGCGACAGTTCAGTTTAAACAGCGCGGAGAAAGAGGCGACTCTTCAGTTTAAACAGTGCGGAGAGAGAGGCGACAGTTTATTTTTGACAGCGTGGAGAGAGAGGCGACAGTCCAGTTTAAACAGCACGGAGAGAATGGTGACAGTTCAGTTTGAGCAGCGCCGAGAGAGAGACGACAGTTCAGTTTAAACAGTGCGGAGAAAGAGGCGACAGTTCAGTATAAACAGCACGGAGAAAGAGGCGACAGTTCAGTATAAACAGCACGGAGAGAGAGGTGACAGTTCAGTTTAAACAGCGCGGAGAGAGAGGTGACAGTTCAGTTTAGCCAGTGCGGAGAAAGAGGCGACAGTTCAGTATAAACAGCGCGGCGAGAGAGACGAAAGTTTAGTTTAACCAGCGCGGAGAGAGAGGCGACAGTTCAGTATGAACAGTATGGAGAGAGAGGCGACAGTTCAGTTTAAACAGCGCGGAGAGAGAGGCGACAGTTCAGTATAAACAGCGCAGAGAGAGAGACAACAGTTCAGTTTAAACAGCGCGGAGAGAGAGAGGCGACAGTTCCGTTTAAACAGCGTGGAGAGAGTGAGAGAAGCGCCAGTGCATTTTAAATCGCGCGGAGAGTGAGGCGACAGTTCAGTATAAACAGCGCGGAGAGAGAGGCGACAGTTCAATATAAACAACGCCGGGAGAGAGTCGACAGTTCAGTTTAAACAGCGCGGAGAGAGAGGCGACAGTTCATTTTAAACAGTGCAGAGAGAGAGGCGACTCTTCAGTTTAAACAGTGCGGAGAGAGAGGCGACAGTTCAGTAGAAGCAGCGCGGAGCGAGAGGTGATGGTTCAGTATCAATCGCACGATGCGAGGTGACAGTTCAGTTTAAACAGCGCGGAGAGAGAGGCGACAGTTCAGTTTAAACAGTGTGGAGAGAGAGGCGACAGTTCAGTTTAAACAGCGCGGAGAAAGAGGCGACTCTTCAGTTTAAACAGTGCGGAGAGAGAGGCGACAGTTTATTTTTGACAGCGTGGAGAGAGAGGCGACAGTCCAGTTTAAACAGCGCGGTAGAGAGAGGCGACAGTTCAGTTTAAACAGAACGGAGAGGGAGGCGACAGTGCAGTTTAAACAGTGCGGAGAGAGAGGTGACAGTTGAGTATAAACAGCACAGAGAGAGAGACGACAGTTCAGTTTAAACAGTGCGGAGAGAGAGGCGACAGTTCAGTTTAAACAGCACGGAGAGAGAGGCGACAGTTCAGTATGAGCAGCGCCGAGAGAGAGACGACAGTTCAGTTTAAACAGTGCGGAGAGAGAGGCGGCATTTCCGTTTAAACAGCACGGAGAGAGAGGCGACAGTTCAGTATAAACAGCACGGAGAGAGAGGCGACAGTGCAGTTTAAACAGCGCGGAGAGAGAGGTGACAGTTCAGTATAAACAGCGCGGAGAGAGAGGCGACAGTTCAGTTCAAACAGCGTGGAGAGAGAGGTGACAGTTCAGTTTAAACAGCGCGGAGGGGGAGGCAACAGATCATTTGAAACAGCGCGGAGAGAGAGGCGACAGTTCAGTTTCAACAGCGCGGAGAGAGAGGTGACAGTTCAGTTTAAACAGTGCGGAGAGAGAGGCGACAGTTCAGTTTAAACAGCACGGAGAGAGAGGCGACAGTTCATTTTAAACTGCGCGGAGAGAGAGGCGACAGTTTATTTTTGACAGCGTGGGGTGAGAGGCGACAGTTCATTTTTGACAGCGTGGGGAGAGAGGCGACAGTTCAGTTTAAACAGCGTGGAGAGAGAGGTGACTGTTCAGTTCTAACAGCGCGGAGAGAGAGACGACAGTTCAGTTTAAACAGCGCGGAGAGGGAGAGAGGTGACAGTTCAGTTTCAACAGCGCGGAGAGAGTTAGGCGACAGTTCAGTTTAAACAGCGCGGAGTGAGAGAGAGGCGACACTTCAGTTTGAACAGCACGGAGCGAGAGGCGACAGTTCAGTCTGAGCAGCGCGGAGAGAGAGGCGACAGTGCAGTTTAAACAGTGCGGAGTGAGAGGCGACAGTTCAATATAAACAGCGCGGAGAGAGAGGCGACATTTCAGTTTAAACAGCGCGGAGAGAGAGGCGACAGTTCATTTTTGACAGCGTGTGGAGAGAGGCCATAGTTCAGTTTAAACAGCGTGGAGAGGGAGGTGACAGTTCAGTTTAAACAGCGCGTAGAGAGTGGGGACTGTTCATTTTAAACAGCGCGGAGAGAGAGGCGACAGTTCAGATTAAAGAGCGCGAAGAGAGAGAGGCGACAGTTCAGTTTAAACAGCGCGTGGTGAGAGGCGACAGTCCAGTTTAAACAGTGCGGAGAGGGAGGCGACAGTTCAGTATAAACAGCACGGAGAGAGAGGCGACAGTCCAGTTTCAACAGCACAGAGAGAGAGACGACAGTTCAGTTTAAACAGTGCGGAGAGAGAGGCGACAGTTCAGTTTAAACAGCACGGAGCGAGAGGCGACAGTTCAGTGTGAGCAGCGCGGAGAGAGAGGCGACAGTGCAGTTTAAACAGTGCGGAGAGAGAGGCAACAGTTCAGTAGAAACAGCGCGGAGAGAGAGGCGACATTTCAGTTTAAACAGCACGGAGAGAGAGGCGACAGTTCATTTTTGACAGCGTGGGGAGAGACGCGATAGTTCAGTTTAAACAGCGCGTAGAGAGTGGGGACTGTTCATTTTAAACAGCGCGGAGAGAGAGGCGACAGTTCAGATTAAAGAGCGCGGAGGGGGAGGCGACAGTTCATTTGAAACAGCGCGGAGAGAGAGGCGACAGTTCAGTTTAAACAGCGCGGAGAGAGAGGCGACAGTCCAGTTTAAACAGCGCGGAGAGAGAGGCGACAGTTCAGTTTAAACAGCGCGGAGAGAGAGGCGACAGTTCATTTTTGACAGCGTGGGGAGAGTGAGAGAAGCGCCAGTTCATTTTAAACCGCGCGGAGAGAGAGGCGACAGTTCAGTATAAACAGCGCGGAGAGAGAGGCGACAGTTCAGTTTAAACAGCGCGGAGAGAGAGGCGACAGTTCATTTTTGACAGCGCGGAGAGAGTGAGAGAAGCGCCAGTTCATTTTAAACCGCGTGGAGAGAGAGGCGACAGTTCAGTATAAACAGCGCAGAGAGAGAGACGACAGTTCAGTATAAACAGCGCGGAGAGGGAGGCGACAGTTCAGTTTAAACCCCGCGGAGAGAGAGAGGCGACAGTTCAGTATAAACAGCGCGGAGAGAGAGGTGACTGTTCAGTTCTAACAGCGCGGAGAGAGAGAGGCGACAGTTCAGTTTAAACAGCGCGGAGAGAGTGAGAGAAGCGCCAGTTCATTTTAAACCGCGTGGAGAGAGAGGCGACAGTTCAGTACAAACAGCGCGGTGGAGAGATGCGACAGTTCAGTTTAAACAGCATGGAGAGAGAGGCGACAGTTCAGTTTAAACAGCATGGAGAGAGAGGCGACAGTTCAGTACAAACAGCGCGGTGGAGAGATGCGACAGTTCAGTTTAAACAGCCTGGAGAGAGAGGCGACAGTTCGTTTTAAACATCGCGGAGAGAGAGGTGACAGTTCTGTATAAACAGCGCGGAGAGAGAGGCGACAGTTCAGTTTAAACAGCACGGAGAGAGAGGCGACAGTTCATTTTAATCTGCGCGGAGAGAGAGGCGCCAGTTCAGTTGAAACAACACGGCGAGAGGGTGGGAGAGGAGACAGTTCATTTTCAACAGCACGGAGAGAGCGGCGACAGTTCATTTTAAACTGCGCGGAGAGAGAGGCGACAGTTCAGTTTAAACAGCACGGAGAAAGAGGCGACAGTTCATTTTTGACAGCGTGGGGAGAGAGGCGATGGTTCATTTTTGACAGCGTGGGGAGAGAGGCGACAGTTCAGTTTAAACAGGGTGGAGAGAGAGTTGACTGTTCAGTTCTAACAGCGTGGAGAGAGAGACGACAGTTCAGTTTAAACAGCGTGGAGAGAGAGACGACAGTTCAGTTTAAACAGCGCGGAGAGAGAGGCGACAGTTCAGTTTCAACAGCGCGGAGAGAGTGAGGCGACAGTTCAGTTTGAACAGCACGGAGAGAGAGGCGACAGTTCAGTTTGAACAGCACGGAGAGAGAGAGGCGACAGTTCAGTATGAACAGCGCGGAGAGAGACAGTTCAGTTTAAACAGTGCGGTGAGAGAGGCGGCAGTTCCGTTTAAACAGCACAGAGAGAGAGGTGACAGTTCAGTATAAACAGCGCGGAGAGAGAGGCGACAGTGCAGTTTAAACAGCGCGGCGAGAGAGGCGACAGTTCATTTTCAACAGCACGGAGAGAGCGGCGACAGTTCATTTTAAACTGCGCGGAGAGAGAGGCGACAGTTCAGTTTAAACAGCACGGAGAGAGAGGCGACAGTTCATTTTCAACAGCACAGAGAGAGAGGCGACAGTTCAGTTTAAACAGCGCGGCGAGAGAGGCGACAGTTCATTTTCAACAGCACGGAGAGAGCGGCGACAGTTCATTTTAAACTGCGCGGAGAGAGAGGCGACAGTTCAGTTTAAACAGCGCGGAGAGAGAGGCGACAGTTCATTTTTGACAGCGTGGGGAGAGAGGCGACAGTTCATTTTTGACAGCGTGGGGAGTGCGGCGACAGTTCAGTTTAAACAGCGTGGCGAGAGAGGTGACTGTTCAGTTCTAACAGCGCGGAGAGAGAGGCGACAGTTCAGTTTCAACAGCGCGGAGAGAGTGAGGCGACAGTTCAGTTCTAACAGCGCGGAGAGAGAGGCGACAGTTCAGTTTCAACAGGGCGGAGAGAGTGAGGCGACAGTTCATTTTAAACTGCGCGGAGAGCGAGGCGCCAGTTCAGTTGAAACAACACGGAGAGAGGGAGAGAGAGGCGACAGTCCATTTTTAACTGCGCGGAGAGAGAGGCGACAGTTCAGTTTTAACTGCACGGAGAGAGAGGCGGCAGTTTATTTTTGACAGCGTGGGGTGAGAGGCGACAGTTCATTTTTGACAGCGTGGGGAGAGAGGCGACAGTTCAGTTTAAACAGCGTGGAGAGAGAGGTGACTGTTCAGTTCTAACAGCGCGGAGAGAGAGACGACAGTTCAGTTTAAACAGCATGGAGAGAGAGGCAACAGTTCAGTTTCAACAGCGCGGAGAGGGAGAGAGGTGACAGTTCAGTTTCAACAGCGCGGAGAGAGTTAGGCGACAGTTCAGTTTAAACAGCGCGGAGTGAGAGAGAGGCGACACTTCAGTTTGAACAGCACGGAGAGAGAGGCGACAGTTCAGTTTAAACAGCACGGAGCGAGAGGCGACAGTTCAGTCTGAGCAGCGCGGAGAGAGAGGCGACAGTGCAGTTTAAACAGCGTGGAGAGGGAGGTGACAGTTCAGTTTAAACAGCGCGTAGAGAGTGGGGACTGTTCATTTTAAACAGCGCGGAGAGAGAGGCGACAGTTCAGATTAAGGAGCGCGGAGGGGGAGGCGACAGTTCATTTGAAACAGCGCGTAGAGCGAGGCGACAGTTCAGTTTCAAGAGCACGGAGAGAGAGGCGACATTTCAGTTTAAACAGCGCGAAGAGAGAGAGGCGACAGTTCAATTTAAACAGCGCATGGTGAGAGGCGACAGTCCAGTTTAAACAGTGCGGAGAGAGAGGCGACAGTTCAGTATAAACAGCACGGAGAGAGAGGCGACAGTTCAGTTTAAACAGCGCGTGGTGAGAGGCGACAGTCCAGTTTAAACAGTGCGGAGAGAGAGGCGACAGTTCAGTATAAACAGCACGGAGAGAGAGGCGACAGTTCAGTTCAAACAGCGCTGAGAGAGAGGCGACAGTTGAGTATAAACAGCGCGGAGAGAGAGGCGACAGTCCAGTTTCAACAGCACAGAGAGAGAGACGACAGTTCAGTTTAAACAGTGCGGAGAGAGAGGCGACAGTTCAGTTTAAACAGCCCGGAGCGAGAGGCGACAGTTCAGTGTGAGCAGCGCGGAGAGAGAGGCGACAGTGCAGTTTAAACAGTGCGGAGAGAGAGGCGACAGTTCAGTATAAACAGCGCGGAGAGAAAGGCGACATTTCAGTTTAAACAGCGCGGAGAGAGAGGCGACAGTTCATTTTTGACAGCGTGGGGAGAGAGGCGATAGTTCAGTTTAAACAGCGCGTAGAGAGTGAGGACTGTTCATTTTAAACAGCGCGGAGAGAGAGGCGACAGTTCAGATTAAAGAGCGCGGAGGAGGAGGCGACAGTTCATTTGAAACAGCGCGGAGAGAGAGGCGACAGTTCAGTTTTTGCAGCGCGGAGAGAGATGCGACAGTTCAGTTTAAACAGCGCGGAGAGAGAGGCGACAGTCCAGTTTAAACAGCGCGGAGAGAGAGGCGACAGTTCAGTTTAAACAGCGCGGAGAGAGAGGCGACAGTTCATTTTTGACAGCGTGGGGAGAGAGGCGACAGTTCAGTTTAAACCGCGCGGAGAGAGAGGCGACAGTTCAGTATAAACAGCGCGGAGAGGCGACAGTTCAGTTTAAACAGCGCGGAGAGAGAGGCGACAGTTCATTTTTGACAGCGCGGAGAGAGTGAGAGAAGCGCCAGTTCATTTTAAACCGCGCGGAGAGAGAGGCGACAGTTCAGTATAAACAGCGCAGAGAGAGACGACAGTTCAGTATAAACAGCGCGGAGAGGGAGGCGACAGTTCAGTATAAACAGTGCGGAGAGAGAGGCGACAGTTCAGTTTAAACAGCGCGGAGAGAGAGGTGACTGTTCAGTTCTTACAGCGCGGAGGGAGAGACGACAGTTCAGTTTAAAAAGCGCGGAGAGAGAGGCGACAGTTCCTTTTAAACAGCGCGGAGAGAGAGAGGCGACAGTTCAGTTTAAGCAGCGCGGAGAGAGTGAGAGAAGCGCCAGTTCTTTTTAAACCGCGCGGAGAGAGAGGCGACAGTTCAGTACAAACAGCGCGGTGGAGAGATGCGACAGTTCAGTTTAAACAGCATGGAGAGAGAGGCGACAGTTCAGTTTAAACAGCATGGAGAGAGAGGCGACAGTTCAGTCCAAACAGCGCGGTGGAGAGATGCGACAGTTCAGTTTAAACAGCATGGAGAGAGAGGCGACAGTTCAGTACAAACAGCGCGGTGGAGAGATGCGACAGTTCAGTTTAAACAGCCTGGAGAGAGAGGCGACAGTTCGTTTTAAACATCGCGGAGAGAGAGGTGACAGTTCTGTATAAACAGCGCGGAGAGAGAGGCGACAGTTCAGTTTAAACAGCACGGAGAGAGAGGCGACAGTTCATTTTCAACAGCACAGAGAGTGAGGCGACAGTTCAGTTTAAACAGCGCGGAGAGAGAGGCGACAGTTCAGTTTAAACAGTGCGGAGAGAGAGGCGACAGTTCAGTATAAACAGTGCGGAGAGAGAGGCGACATTTCAGTTTAAACAGCGCGGAGAGAGAGGCGACAGTTCATTTTTGACAGCGTGGGGAGAGAGGCGACAGTTCAGTTTAAACAGCGTGGAGAGAGAGGTGACAGTTCAGTTTAAACAGCGCATAGAGAGTGGGGACTGTTCATTTGAAACAGCGCGGAGAGATAGGCGACAGTTCAGTTTCAAGAGCGCGGAGAGAGAGGCGACAGTTCAGTTTAAACAGCGCGGAGAGAGAAAGGCGACAGTTCTGTTTGAACAGCGCGAAGAGAGAGAGGCGACAGTTCAGTATAAACAACGCGGAGAGAAGGCGACAGTGCAGTTTAAACAGCGCGGAGAGAGAGGCGGCAGTTCCGTTTAAACAGCACGAAGAGAGAGACGACAGTTCAGTTTAAACAGTGCAGAGAGAGAGGCGACAGTTCATTTTTGACAGCGTGGGGTGAGAGGCGACGGTTCAGTTTCAACAGCACGGAGAGAGAGGCGACATTTCAGTTTAAACAGCGCGGAGAGAGAGGCGACAGTTCATTTTTGACAGCGTGGGGAGAGAGGCGACAGTTCAGTTTAAACAGCGCGGAGAGAGAGGCGACAGTTCAGTATAAACAGCGTGGAGAGACAGGCGACTGTTCAGTTCTAAAAGCGCGGAGAGAGACGACAGTTCAGTATAAACAGCATGGAGAGAGAGGCGACAGTTCAGTTTAAACAGCGCGGAGAGAGAGACGACAGTTCAGTTTAAACAGCGCGGAGAGAGAGGCGACTGTTCAGTTCTAACAGCGCGGAGAGAGAGGCGACAGTTCAGTTTAAACAGCACGGAGAGAGAGAGAGAAGCGCCAGTTCATTTTAAATCGCGCGGAGAGAGAGAGGTGACAGTTCAGTTTAAACAGCACGGAGAGAGAGGCGACAGTTCATTTTAAACAGCACGGAGAGAGAGGCGACAGTTCATTTTCAACAGCACGGAGAGAGAGGCGACAGTTCAGTTTTAACTGCACGGAGAGAGAGGCGACAGTTCATTTTCAACAGCACAGAGAGAGAGGCGACAGTTCATTTACAACAGCACGGAGAGAGAGAGGCGACAGTCCAGTTTAAACAGCGCGGAGAGAGAGACGACAGTTCATTTTTGACAGCATGGAAAGAGAGGCGACAGTTCATTTACAACAGCACGGAGAGAGAGGCGACAGTTCAGTTTAAACAGTGCGGAGAGAGAGGCGACAGTTCAGTTTCAACAGCGCGGAGAGAGAGGCGACAGTTCATTTTAAACAGCGCGGACAGAGAGAGGCGACAGTCCAGTTTAAACAGCGCGGAGAGAGAGGTGACAGTTCATTTTTGACAGCGTGGAGAGCGAGGTTACAGTTCATTTTTGACAGCGTGGGGAGAGAGGCGACACTTCAGTTTAAACAGCGTGGAGAGAGAGGTGACAGTTCAGTATAAACAGCACTGAGAGAGAGGCGACAGTTCAGTAGAAACAGCGCGGAGAGAGAGGCGACAGTTCAGTTTAAACAGCGCGGAGAGAGAGGTGACTGTTCAGTTCTAACAGCGCGGAGGGAGAGACGACAGTTCAGTTTAAAAAGCGCGGAGAGAGAGGCGACAGTTCCTTTTAAACAGCGCGGAGAGAGAGAGGCGACAGTTCAGTTTAAACAGCGCGGAGAGAGTGAGAGAAGCGCCAGTTCATTTTAAACCGCGCGGAGAGAGAGGCGACAGTTCAGTACAAACAGCGCGGTGGAGAGATGCGACAGTTCAGTTTGAACAGCGGGGAGAGAGAGGCGACAGTTCAGTTTAAACAGCACGGAAAGAGAGGCGACAGTTCATTTTAAACAGCACAGAGATAGAGGCGACAGTTTATTTTAAACAGAGCGGAGAGAGAGAGGTGACAGTTCATTTTCAATAGCACGGAGAGAGAGGCGACAGTTTGTTTTACACAGCGCGGAGAGAGAGGCGACAGTTCATTTTTGACAGCGTAGAGAGGTGATAGTTCAGTTTAAACAGCACGGCGAGAGACACGAAATGCAGTTTAAACAGCGCGGAGAGATAGGTGACAATTCAGTCTAAGGAGCGCGAGAGGGAGGTGACAGTTCAGTTGAACCAGCGCAGAGAGAGAGGCGACAGTTCATTTTTGACAGCGTGGAGAGAGAGGTGAGAATCCAGTCGAAGGAGCGCGAGAGGGAGGTGACAGTTCAGTTGAACCAGCGCGGAGAGAGAGGCGACAGTTCATTTTTGACAGCGTGGAGAGAGAGGCGACAGTTCATTTTTGACAGCGTGGAGAGAGAGGCGACAGTTCATTTTTGACAGTGTGGAGAGAGAGGCGACAGTTCATTTTTGACAGCGTGGAGAGAGAGGCGACAGTTCATTTTTGACAGCGTGGAGAGAGAGGCGACTGTTCATTTTTGACAGCGTGGAGAGAGAGGCGACAGTTCAGTTTAAACAGCATGGAGAGAGAGGCGACTGATCAGTTCTAAAAGCGCGGAGAGAGAGGCGACAGTTCAGTTTCAACAGCGCGGAGAGAGAGAGGCGACAGTTCAGTTTAAACAGCGCGCAGAGCGGGAGGCGACAGTTCAGTTTAAACAGCGCGCAGAGCGGGAGGCGACAGTTCAGTTTCAACAGCGCGGAGAGAGTGAGGCGACAGTTCAGTTTAAACAGCGCGGAGAGAGAGAGGCGACAGTTCAGTATAAACATGGCGGAGAGAGAGGTGCCAGTCCAGTTTAAGCAGCACGGAGAGAGAGGCGACAGTTCATTTTCAACAGCACGGAGAGAGAGGTGACAGTTCAGTTTTAACTACACGGAGAGAGAGGCGACAGTTCATTTTCAACAGCACCGAGAGAGAGGCGACAGTTCATTTTAAACAGCGCGGAGAGAGAGGCGACAGTTCAGTTTGAACAGCACAGAGAGAGAGGCGACAGTTCATTTTAAACAGCGCGGACAGAGAGGCGCCAGTCCAGTTTATACAGCGTGGAGAGAGAGGCGACAGTCCAGTTTAAACAGCACGGAGAGAGAGGCGACAGTTCAGTTGAAACAGCGCGGAGAGAGAGGCGACTGTTCAGTTTAAACAGCGCAGAGAGAGCGGTGACTGTTCAGTTCTAACAGCGCGGAGAGAGAGGCGACAGTTCAGTTCAAACAGCGCGAAGAGAGAGGCGACAGTTCCGTTTAAACAGCGCGGAGAGAGAGAGGCGACAGTTCAGTTTAAACAGCGCGGAGAGAGTGAGAGAAGCGCCAGTTCATTTTAAACCGCGCGGAGAGAGAGGCGACAGTTCAGTTTAAACAGCGCGGAGAGAAAGGCGACAGTTCAGTGTGAACAGCACAGAGAGAGAGGCGACAGTTCAGTTCAAACAGCAGGGAGAGAGAGGCGACAGTCCAGTTTAAACAGCACGGAGAGAGAGGCGATAGTTCAGTTGAAACAGCGCGGAGAGAGAGGCGACTGTTCAGTTTAAACAGCGCAGAGAGAGAGGTGACTGTTCAGTTCTAACAGCGCGGAGAGAGAGGCGACAGTTCAGTTCAAACAGCGCGAAGAGAGAGGCGACAGTTCAGTTTAAACAGCGCGGAGAGAGTGAGAGAAGCGCCAGTTCATTTTAAACCGCGCGGAGAGAGAGGCGACAGTTCAGTATAAACAGCGCGGAGAGAGAGGCGACAGTTCAGTTTAAACAGCGCGGAGAGAGAGGTTGACTGTTCAGTTTAAACACCGCGGAGAGAGAGGCGACAGTTCAGTTTAAACAGCGCGGAGAGAGAGGCGACTGTTCAGTTCTAACAGCGCGGAGGGAGAGACGACAGTTCAGTTCAAAAAGCGCGGAGAGAGAGGCGACAGTTCCGTTTAAACAGCGCGGAGAGAGTGAGAGAAGCGCCAGTTCATTTTAAACCGCGCGGAGAGAGAGGTGACAGTTCAGTACAAACAGCGCGGTGGAGAGATGCGACAGTTCAGTTTAAACAGCATGGAGAGAGAGGCGACAGTTCGTTTTAAACATCGCGGAGAGAGAGGTGACAGTTCTGTATAAACAGCGCGGAGAGAGAGGCGACAGTTCATTTTAATCTGCGCGGAGAGAGAGGCGCCAGTTCAGTTGAAACAACACGGAGAGAGGGTGGGAGAGGAGACAGTTCATTTTCAACAGCACGGAGAGAGCGGCGACAGTTCATTTTGAACTGCGCGGAGAGAGAGGCGACAGTTCAGTTTAAACAGCACGGAGAAAGAGGCGACAGTTCATTTTTGACAGCGTGGGGTGAGAGGCGACAGTTCATTTTTGACAGCGTGGAGAGAGAGGCGTCAGTTCATTTTTGACAGCGTGGGGAGAGAGGCGACAGTTCAGTTTAAACAGCACGGAGAAAGAGGCGACAGTTCATTTTTGACAGCGTGGGGTGAGAGGCGACAGTTCATTTTTGACAGCGTGGAGAGAGAGGCGTCAGTTCATTTTTGACAGCGTGGGGAGAGAGGCGACAGTTCAGTTTAAACAGGGTGGAGAGAGAGTTGACTGTTCAGTTCTAACAGCGTGGAGAGAGAGGCGACAGTTCAGTATAAACAGCGCGGAGAGAGAGGCGACAGTTCAGTTTCAACAGCGCGGAGAAAGTGAGGCGACAGTTCAGTTTAAACAGCGCGGAGAGAGAGGCGACAGTTCAGTTTAAACAGTGCGGAGAGAGAGGCGACAGTTCAGTATCAACAGCACGGAGAGAGAGGCGACAGTTCAGTTGAAACAACACGGAGAGAGGGAGAGAGAGGCGACAGTCCATTTTTAACTGCGCGGAGAGAGAGGCGACAGTTCAGTTTTAACTGCACGGAGAGAGAGGCAACGGTTTATTTTTGACAGCGTGGGGTGAGAGGCGACAGTTCATTTTTGACAGCGTGGGGAGAGAGGCGACAGTTCAGTTTAAACAGCGTGGAGAGAGAGGTGACTGTTCAGTTCTAACAGCGCGGAGAGAGAGACGACAGTTCAGTTTAAACAGCATGGAGAGAGAGGCAACAGTTCAGTGTGAGCAGCGCGGAGAGAGAGGCGACAGTGCAGTTTAAACAGTGCGGAGAGAGAGGCGACAGTTCAATATAAACAGCGCGGAGAGAGAGGCGACATTTCAGTTTAAACAGCGCGGAGAGAGAGGCGACAGTTCATTTTTGACAGCGTGTGGAAAGAGGCGATAGTTCAGTTTAAACAGCGTGGAGAGGGAGGTGACAGTTCAGTTTAAACAGCGCGTAGAGAGTGGGGACTGTTCATTTTAAACAGCGCGGAGAGAGAGGCGACAGTTCAGATTAAAGAGCGCGGAGGGGGAGGCGACAGTTCATTTGAAACAGCGCGGAGAGCGAGGCTACAGTTCAGTTTCAAGAGCACGGAGAGAGAGGCGACAGTTCAGTTTAAACAGCGCGAAGAGAGAGAGGCGACAGTTCAATTTAAACAGCGCGTGGTTTGAGGCGACAGTCCAGTTTAAACAGTGCGGAGAGAGAGGCGACAGTTCAGTATAAACAGCACGGAGAGAGAGGCGACAGTTCAGTTTAAACAGCACGTGGTGAGAGGCGACAGTCCAGTTTAAACAGTGCGGAGAGAGAGGCGACAGTTCAGTATAAACAGCACGGAGAGAGAGGCGACAGTTCAGTTTAAACAGCGCTGAGAGAGAGGCGACAGTTGAGTATAAACAGCGCAGAGAGAGAGGCGACAGTCCAGTTGAAACAGCACAGAGAGAGAGACGACAGTTCAGTTTAAACAGTGCGGAGAGAGAGGCGACAGTTCAGTTTAAGCAGCACGGAGCGAGAGGCGACAGTTCAGTGTGAGCAGCGCGGAGAGAGAGGCGACAGTGCAGTTTAAACAGTGCGGAGAGAGAGGCGACAGTTCAGTATAAACAGCGCCGAGGGAGAGGCGACATTTCAGTTTAAACAGCGCGGAGAGAGAGGCGACAGTTCATTTTTGACAGCGTGGGGAGAGAGGCGACAGTTCAGTATAAACAGCGCCGAGGGAGAGGCGACATTTCAGTTTAAACAGCGCGGAGAGTGAGGTGACAGTTCATTTTAAACAGCGCGGAGAGAGAGGCGACAGTTCAGATTAAAGAGCGCGGAGGGGGAGGCGACAGTTCATTTGAAACAGCGCGGAGAGAGAGGCGACAGTTCAGTTTTTCCAGCGCGGAGAGAGAGGCGACAGTTCAGTTTAAACAGTGCGGAGAGAGAGGCGACAGTCGAGTTTAAACAGCGCGGAGAGAGAGGCGACAGTTCAGTTTAAACAGCGCGGAGAGAGTGAGAGAAGCGCCAGTTCATTTTAAACCGCGCGGAGAGAGAGGCGACAGTTCAGTATAAACAGCGCGGAGAGAGAGGCGACAGTTCAGTTGAAACAGCGCGGAGAGAGAGGCGACAGTTCATTTTTGACAGCGCGGAGAGAGTGAGAGAAGCGCCAGTTCATTTTAAACCGCGCGGAGAGAGAGGCGACAGTTCAGTATAAACAGCACAGAGAGAGAGACGACAGTTCAGTATAAACAGCGCGGAGAGGGAGGCGACAGTTCAGTTTAAACCGCGCGGAGAGGGAGGCGACAGTTCAGTATAAACAGCGCGGAGAGAGAGGCGACAGTTCAGTTTAAACAGCGCGGAGAGAGAGGTGACTGTTCAGTTCTAACAGCGCGGAGGGAGAGACGACAGTTCAGTTTAAAAAGCGCGGAGAGAGAGGCGACAGTTCCTTTTAAACAGCGCGGAGAGAGAGAGGCGACAGTTCAGTTTAAACAGCGCGGAGAGAGTGAGAGAAGCGCCAGTTCATTTTAAACCGCGTGGAGAGAGAGGCGACAGTTCAGTACAAACAGCGCGGTGGAGAGATGCGACAGTTCAGTTTAAACAGCATGGAGAGAGAGGCGACAGTTCGTTTTAAACATCGCGGAGAGAGAGGTGACAGTTCTGTATAAACAGCGCGGAGAGAGAGGCGACAGTTCAGTTTAAACAGCACGGAGAGAGAGGCGACAGTTCATTTTAATCTGCGCGGAGAGAGAGGCGCCAGTTCAGTTGAAACAACACGGAGAGAGGGTGGGAGAGGAGACAGTTCATTTTCAACAGCACGGAGAGAGCGGCGACATTTCATTTTAAACTGCGCGGAGAGAGAGGCGACAGTTCAGTTTAAACAGCATGGAGAAAGAGGTGACAGTTCATTTTTGACAGCGTGGGGTGAGAGGCGACAGTTCATTTTTGACAGCGTGGAGAGAGAGGCGTCAGTTCATTTTTGACAGCGTGGGGAGAGAGGCGATGGTTCATTTTTGACAGCGTGGGGAGAGAGGCGACAGTTCAGTTTAAACAGGGTGGAGAGAGAGTTGACTGCTCAGTTCTAACAGCGTGGAGAGAGAGACGACAGTTCAGTTTAAACAGCGCGGAGAGAGAGGCGACAGTTCAGTTTCAACAGCGCGGAGAGAGTGAGGCGACAGTTCAGTTTGAACAGCCCGGAGAGAGAGGCGACAGTTCAGTTTGAACAGCACGGAGAGAGAGAGGCGACAGTTCAGTATAAACAGCGCGGAGAGAGAGGCGACAGTGCAGTTTAAACAGCGCGGCGAGAGAAGCAACAGTTCATTTTCAACAGCACAGAGAGAGCGGCGACAGTTCATTTTAAACTGCGCGGAGAGAGAGGCGACAGTTCAGTTTAAACAGCGCGGAGAGAGAGGCGACAGTTCAGTTTCAACAGCGCGGAGAGAGTGAGGCGACAGTTCAGTTTAAACAGCGCGGAGAGAGAGGCGACAGTTCAGTTCTAACAGTGCGGAGAGAGAGGCGACAGTTCAGTATAAACAGTGCGGAGAGAGAGGCGACATTTCAGTTTAAACAGCGCGGAGAGAGAGGCGACAGTTCATTTTTGACAGCGTGGGGAGAGAGGCGACAGTTCAGTTTAAACAGCGTGGAGAGAGAGGTGAAAGTTCAGTTTAAACAGCGCATAGAGAGTGGGGACTGTTCATTTGAAACAGCGCGGAGAGACAGGCGACAGTTCTGTTTGAACAGCGCGAAGAGAGAGGCGGCAGTTCTGTATAAACAGCACGGAGAGAGGCGACAGTTCATTTTTGACAGCGTGGGGTGAGAGGCGACGGTTCAGTTTAAACAGCACGGAGAGAGAGGCGACATTTCAGTTTAAACAGCGCGGAGATAGAGGCGACAGTTCATTTTTGACAGCGTGGGGAGAGAGGCGACAGTTCAGTTTAAACAGCACGGAGAGAGAGCCGACTGTTCAGTATAAACAGCGTGGAGAGACAGGCGACTGTTCAGTTCTAAAAGCGCGGAGAGAGACGACAGTTCAGTTTATACAGCATGGAGAGAGAGGCGACAGTTCAGTATAAACAGCATGGAGAGAGAGGCGACAGTTCAGTTTAAACAGCGCGGAGAGAGAGACGACAGTTCAGTTTAAACAGCGCGGAGGGAGAGGCGACTGTTCAGTTCTAAAAGCGCGGAGAGAGACGACAGTTCAGTTTAAACAGCATGGAGAGAGAGGCGACAGTTCAGTATAAACAGCATGGAGAGAGAAGCGACAGTTCAGTTTAAACAGCGCGGAGAGAGAGACGACAGTTCAGTTTAAACAGCGCGGAGGGAGAAGGGACAGTTCAGTTTAAACAGCACGGAGAGAGAGGCGACAGTTCAGTTTCAACAGCGCGGAGAGAGTGAGGCGACAGTTCAGTTTGAACAGCACGGAGAGAGAGGCGACAGTTCAGTTTAAACAGCGCGGAGAGAGAGAGGCGACAGTTCAGTTTAACCAGCACCGAGAGAGAGGCGACAGTTCAGTATGAACAGCGCAGAGAGAGTCAGTTCAGTTTAAACAGTGCGGTGAGAGAGGCGGCAGTTCCGTTTAAACAGCACGGAGAGAGAGGTGACAGTTCAGTATAAACAGCGTGGAGAGGGAGGCGACAGTGCAGTTTAAACAGTGCGGAGAGAGAGGCGACAGTTCCGTTTAAACAGCACGAAGAGAGAGACGACAGTTCAGTTTAAACAGTGCGGAGAGAGAGGCGACAGTTCAGTTCAAACAGCACGGCGAGAGAGGCGACAGTTCAGTTTGAACAGCACGGAGAGAGAGGCGACAGTTCAGTTTAAACAGCACGGAGAGAGAGACGACAGTTCATTTTCAACAGCACAGAGAGAGAGGCGACAGTTCAGTTTAAACAGCGCGGAGAGAGAGGCGACAGTTCATTTTTGACAGCGTTGGGAGAGAGGCGACAGTTCATTTTTGACAGCGTGGGGAGAGAGGCGACAGTTCAGTTTAAACAGCGTGGAGAGAGAGTTGACTGTTCAGTTCTAACAGCGTGGAGAGAGAGACGACAGTTCAGTTTAAACAGCGCGGAGAGAGTGGCGACAGTTCAGTTTCAACAGCACGGAGAGAGAGGCGACAGTTCAGTTTAAACAGCACGGAGAGAGAGACGACAGTTCATTTTCAACAGCACAGAGAGAGAGGCGACAGTTCAGTTTAAACAGCGCGGAGAGAGAGGCGACAGTTCATTTTTGACAGCGTTGGGAGAGAGGCGACAGTTCATTTTTGACAGCGTGGGGAGAGAGGCGACAGTTCAGTTTAAACAGCGTGGAGAGAGAGTTGACTGTTCAGTTCTAACAGCGTGGAGAGAGAGACGACAGTTCAGTTTAAACAGCGCGGAGAGAGAGGCGACAGTTCAGTTTGAACAGCACGGAGAGAGAGGCGACAGTTCAGTTTAAACAGCACGGAGAGAGAGACGACAGTTCATTTTCAACAGCACAGAGAGAGAGGCGACAGTTCAGTTTAAACAGCGCGGAGAGTGAGGCGACAGTTCAGTTTGAACAGCACGGAGAGAGAGGCGGCAGTTCCGTTTAAACAGCACGGAGAGAGAGGTGACAGTTCAGTATAAACAGCGCGGAGAGAGAGGCGACAGTGCAGTTTAAACAGCGCGGCGAGAGAGGCGACAGTTCATTTTCAACAGCACGGAGAGAGCGGCGACAGTTCATTTTAAACTGCGCGGAGAGAGAGGCGACAGTTCAGTTTAAACAGCACGGAGAGAGAGGCGACAGTTCATTTTCAACAGCACAGAGAGAGAGGCGACAGTTCAGTTTAAACAGCGCAGAGAGAGAGGCGACAGTTCATTTTTGACAGCGTGGGGAGAGAGGCGACAGTTCATTTTTGACAGCGTGGGGAGAGCGGCGACAGTTCAGTTTAAACAGCGCGGAGAGAGAGGCGACAGTTCATTTTTGACAGCGTGGAGAGAGAGTTGACAGTTCAGTTTAAACAGCGCATAGAGAGTGGGGACTGTTCATTTGAAACAGCGCGGAGAGATAGGCGACAGTTCAGTTTCAAGAGCGCGGAGAGACAGGCGACAGTTCAGTTTAAACAGCGCGGAGAGAGAAAGGCGACAGTTCTGTTTGAACAGCGCGAAGAGAGAGAGGCGACAGTGCAGTTTAAACAGCGCGGAGAGAGAGGCGGCAGTTCCGTTTTAACAGCACGAAGAGAGAGACGACAGTTCAGTTTAAACAGTGCAGAGAGAGAGGCGACAGTTCATTTTTGACAGCGTGGGGTGAGAGGCGACAGTTCAGTTTAAACAGCACGGAGAGAGAGGCGACATTTCAGTTTAAACAGCGCGGAGAGAGAGGCGACAGTTCATTTTTGACAGCGTGGGGAGAGAGGCGACAGTTCAGTATAAACAGCGTGGAGAGACAGGCGACTGTTCAGTTCTAAAAGCGCGGAGAGAGACGACAGTTCAGTTTAAACAGCATGGAGAGAGAGGCGACAGTTCAGTATAAACAGCATGGAGAGAGAAGCGACAGTTCAGTTTAAACAGCGCGGAGAGAGAGACGACAGTTCAGTTTAAACAGCGCGGAGGGAGAAGCGACAGTTCAGTTTAAACAGCACGGAGAGAGAGAGAGAAGCGTCAGTTCATTTTAAATCGCGCGGAGAGAGAGAGGTGACAGTTCAGTTTGAACAGCACGGAGAGAGAGGCGACAGTTCAGTTTCAACAGCGCGGAGAGAGAGGCGACAGTTCAGTTTCAACAGCGCGGAGAGAGTGAGGCGACAGTTCAGTTTGAACAGCACGGAGAGAGAGGCGACAGTTCAGTTTAAACAGCGCGGAGAGAGAGAGGCGACAGTTCAGTTTAACCAGCACCGAGAGAGAGGCGACAGTTCAGTATGAACAGCGCAGAGAGAGACAGTTCAGTTTAAACAGTGCGGTGAGAGAGGCGGCAGTTCCGTTTAAACAGCACGGAGAGAGAGGTGACAGTTCAGTATAAACAGCGCGGAGAGAGAGGCGACAGTGCAGTTTAAACAGTGCGGAGAGAGAGGCGACAGTTCCGTTTAAACAGCACGAAGAGAGAGACGACAGTTCAGTTTAAACAGTGCGGAGAGAGAGGCGACAGTTCAGTTTAAACAGCACGGCGAGAGAGGCGACAGTTCAGTTTGAACAGCACGGAGAGAGAGAGGCGACAGTTCAGTTTGAGCAGCACGGAGAGAGAGGCGACAGTTCAGTTTAAACAGCACGGAGAGAGAGACGACAGTTCATTTTCAACAGCACAGAGAGAGAGGCGACAGTTCAGTTTAAACAGCGCGGAGAGAGAGGCGGCAGTTCCCTTTAAACAGCACGAAGAGAGAGATGACAGTTCAGTTTAAACAGTGCAGAGAGAGAGGCGACAGTTCATTTTTGACAGCGTGGGGTGAGAGGCGACAGTTCAGTTTAAACAGCACGGAGAGAGAGGCGACATTTCAGTTTAAACAGCGCGGAGAGAGAGGCGACAGTTCATTTTTGACAGCGTGGGGAGAGAGGCGACAGTTCAGTATAAACAGCGTGGAGAGACAGGCGACTGTTCAGTTCTAAAAGCGCGGAGAGAGACGACAGTTCAGTTTAAACAGCATGGAGAGAGAGGCGACAGTTCAGTATAAACAGCATGGAGAGAGAAGCGACAGTTCAGTTTAAACAGCGCGGAGAGAGAGAGGCGACAGTTCAGTTTATACAGCGTGGAGAGAGAGAGGCGACAGTTCAGTTTGAACAGCACGGAGAGAGAGGCGACAGTTCAGTTTAAACAGCGCGGAGAGAGAGAGGCGACAGTTCAGTTTGAACAGCACGGAGAGAGAGGCGACAGTTCAGTTTAACCAGCACCGAGAGAGAGGCGACAGTTCAGTATGAACAGCGCAGAGAGAGACAGTTCAGTTTAAACAGTGCGGTGAGAGAGGCGGCAGCTCCGTTTAAACAGCACGGAGAGAGAGGTGACAGTTCAGTATAAACAGCGCGGAGAGAGAGGCGACAGTGCAGTTTAAACAGTGCGGACAGAGAGGCGACAGTTCCGTTTAAACAGCACGAAGAGAGAGACGACAGTTCAGTTTAAACAGCACGGCGAGAGAGGCGACAGTTCAGTTTGAACAGCACGGAGAGAGAGAGGCGACAGTTCAGTTTGAACAGCACGGAGAGAGAGGCGACAGTTCAGTTTAAACAGCACGGAGAGAGAGACGACAGTTCATTTTCAACAGCACAGAGAGAGAGGCGACAGTTCAGTTTAAACAGCGCGGAGAGAGAGGCGACAGTTCATTTTTGACAGCGTGGGGAGAGAGGCGACAGTTCATTTTTGACAGCGTGGGGAGAGAGGCGACAGTTCAGTTTAAACAGCGTGGAGAGAGAGTTGACTGTTCAGTTCTAACAGCGTGGGGAGAGCGGCGACAGTTCAGTTTAAACAGCGCGGAGAGAGAGGCGACAGTTCAGTTTAAACAGTGCGGAGAGAGAGGCGACAGTTCAGTATTAACAGTGCGGAGAGAGAGGCGACATTTCAGTTTAAACAGTGCGGAGAGAGAGGCGACAGTTCATTTTTGACAGCGTGGGGAGAGAGGCGACAGTTCAGTTTAAACAGCGTGGAGAGAGGTGACAGTTCAGTTTAAACAGCGCATAGAGAGTGGGGACTGTTCATTTGAAACAGCGCGGAGAGATAGGCGACAGTTCAGTTTCAAGAGCGCGGAGAGACAGGCGACAGTTCAGTTTAAACAGCGCGGAGAGAGAAAGGCGACAGTTCTGTTTGAACAGCGCGAAGAGAGAGAGGCGACAGTTCAGTATAAACAGCGCGGAGAGAAGGCGACAGTGCAGTTTAAACAGTG
This sequence comes from Mustelus asterias, assembly GCF_964213995.1. Lineage (NCBI taxonomy): Eukaryota > Metazoa > Chordata > Chondrichthyes > Carcharhiniformes > Triakidae > Mustelus > Mustelus asterias. The sequence continues at coordinate 35,229,144 of NC_135809.1, read as the reverse complement.
CGGAGAGAGAGGCGACAGTTCAGTTTAAACAGTGCAGAGAGAGAGGCGACAGTTCATTTTTGACAGCGTGGGGTGAGAGGCGACAGTTCAGTTTAAACAGCACGGAGAGAGAGGCCACATTTCAGTTTAAACAGCGCAGAGAGAGAGGCGACAGTTCATTTTTGACAGCGTGGGGAGAGAGGCGACAGTTCAGTATAAACAGCGTGGAGAGACAGGCGACTGTTCAGTTCTAAAAGCGCGGAGAGAGACGACAGTTCAGTTTAAACAGCATGGAGAGAGAGGCGACAGTTCAGTATAAACAGCATGGAGAGAGAAGCGACAGTTCAGTTTAAACAGTGCGGAGAGAGAGACGACAGTTCAGTTTAAACAGCGCGGAGGGAGAAGCGACAGTTCAGTTTAAACAGCACGGAGAGAGAGAGAGAAGCGTCAGTTCATTTTAAATCGCGCGGAGAGAGAGAGGTGACAGTTCAGTTTGAACAGCACGGAGAGAGAGGCGACAGTTCAGTTTCAACAGCGCTGAGAGAGAGGCGACAGTTCAGTTTCAACAGCGCGGAGAGAGTGAGGCGACAGTTCAGTTTGAACTGCACAGAGAGAGAGGCGACAGTTCAGTTTAAACAGCGCGGAGAGAGAGGCGACAGTTCATTTTTGACAGCGTGGGGAGAGAGGCGACAGTTCATTTTTGACAGCGTGGGGAGAGAGGCGACAGTTCAGTTTAAACAGCGTGGAGAGAGAGTTGACTGTTCAGTTCTAACAGCGTGGAGAGAGAGACGACAGTTCAGTTTAAACAGCGCGGAGAGAGAGGCGACAGTTCAGTTTCAACAGCGCGGAGAGAGTGAGGCGACAGTTCAGTTTGAACAGCACGGAGAGAGAGGCGACAGTTCAGTTTGAACAGCACGGAGAGAGAGAGGCGACAGTTCAGTATGAACAGCGCGGAGAGAGACAGTTCAGTTTAAACAGTGCGGTGAGAGAGGCGGCAGTTCCGTTTAAACAGCACGGAGAGAGAGGTGACAGTTCAGTTTCAACAGCGCGGAGAGAGAGGCGACAGTGCAGTTTCAACAGCGCGGCGAGAGAGGCGACAGTTCATTTTCAACAGCACGGAGAGAGCAGCGACAGTTCATTTTAAACTGCGCGGAGAGAGAGGCGACAGTTCAGTTTAAACAGCACGGAGAGAGAGGCGACAGTTCATTTTCAACAGCACAGAGAGAGAGGCGACAGTTCAGTTTAAACAGCGCAGAGAGAGAGGCGACAGTTCATTTTTGACAGCGTTGGGAGAGAGGCGACAGTTCATTTCTGACAGTGTGGGGAGAGCGGCGACAGTTCAGTTTAAACAGCGCGGAGAGAGAGGCGACAGTTCAGTTTAAACAGTGCGGAGAGAGAGGCGACAGTTCAGTTTCAACAGCGCGGAGAGAGTGAGGCGACAGTTCAGTTTGAACAGCACAGAGAGAGAGGCGACAGTTCAGTTTATACAGCGCGGAGAGAGAGAGGCGACAGTTCAGTTTAAACAGCGCGGAGAGAGAGGCGACAGTTCATTTCTGACAGCGTGGGGAGAGCGGCGACAGTTCAGTTTAAACAGCGCGGAGAGAGAGGCGACAGTTCAGTTTAAACAGTGCGGAGAGAGAGGCGACAGTTCAGTTTCAACAGCGCGGAGAGAGTGAGGCGACAGTTCAGTTTGAACAGCACAGAGAGAGAGGCGACAGCTCAGTTTATACATCGCGGAGAGAGAGAGGCGACAGTTCAGTTTAAACAGCGCGGAGAGAGAGGTGACTGTTCAGTTCTAACAGCGCGGAGAGAGAGGCGACAGTTCAGATTCAACAGCGCGGAGAGAGTGAGGCGACAGTTCAGTTTAAACAGCGCGGAGAGAGAGGCGACAGTTCAGTTACAAGAGCACGGAGAGAGAGGCGACAGTTCAGTTTAAACAGCGCGAAGAGAGAGAGGCGACAGTTCAGTTTAAACAGCGCGTGGTGAGAGGCGACAGTCCAGTTTAAACAGTGCGGAGAGAGAGGCGACAGTTCAGTATAAACAGCACGGAGTGAGAGGTGACTGTTCAGTTCTAACAGCGCGGAGAGAGAGGCGACAGTTCAGTTTCAACAGCGCGGAGAGAGTGAGGCGACAGTTCAGTTTAAACAGCGCGGAGAGAGAGGCGACAGTTCAGTTTAAACAGTGCGGAGAGAGAGGCGACAGTTCAGTTTCAACAGCGCGGAGAGAGTGAGGCGACAGTTCAGTTTGAACAGCACAGAGAGAGAGGCGACAGTTCAGTTTATACAGCGCGGAGAGAGAGAGGCGACAGTTCAGTTTAAACAGCGCGGAGAGAGAGGCGACAGTTCATTTCTGACAGCGTGGGGAGAGCGGCGACAGTTCAGTTTAAACAGCGCGGAGAGAGAGGCGACAGTTCAGTTTAAACAGTGCGGAGAGAGAGGCGACAGTTCAGTTTCAACAGCGCGGAGAGAGTGAGGCGACAGTTCAGTTTGAACAGCACAGAGAGAGAGGCGACAGCTCAGTTTATACATCGCGGAGAGAGAGAGGCGACAGTTCAGTTTAAACAGCGCGGAGAGAGAGGTGACTGTTCAGTTCTAACAGCGCGGAGAGAGAGGCGACAGTTCAGATTCAACAGCGCGGAGAGAGTGAGGCGACAGTTCAGTTTAAACAGCGCGGAGAGAGAGGCGACAGTTCAGTTACAAGAGCACGGAGAGAGAGGCGACAGTTCAGTTTAAACAGCGCGAAGAGAGAGAGGCGACAGTTCAGTTTAAACAGCGCGTGGTGAGAGGCGACAGTCCAGTTTAAACAGTGCGGAGAGAGAGGCGACAGTTCAGTATAAACAGCACGGAGTGAGAGGTGACTGTTCAGTTCTAACAGCGCGGAGAGAGAGGCGACAGTTCAGTTTCAACAGCGCGGAGAGAGTGAGGCGACAGTTCAGTTTAAACAGCGCGGAGAGAGAGGCGACAGTTCAGTTTAAACGGTGCGGAGAGAGAGGCGACAGTTCATTTTAAACAGCGCAGAGAGAGAGGCGACAGTTCGTTTTAAACATCGCGGAGAGAGAGGTGGCAGTTCTGTATAAACAGCGCGGAGAGAGAGGCGACAGTTCAGTTTAAACAGCACGGAGAGAGAGGCGACAGTTCATTTTAACCTGCGCGGAGAGAGAGGCGCCAGTTCAGTTGAAACAACACGGAGAGAGGGTGGGAGAGGAGACAGTTCATTTTCAACAGCACGGAGAGAGCGGCGACAGTTCATTTTAAACTGCGCGGAGAGAGAGGCGACAGTTCAGTTTAAACAGCACGGAGAAAGAGGCGACAGTTCATTTTTGACAGCGTGGGGTGAGAGGCGACAGTTCATTTTTGACAGCGTGGAGTGAGAGGCGTCTGTTCATTTTTGACAAAGTGGGGAGAGAGGCGACGGTTCATTTTTGACAGCGTGGTGAGTGAGGCGACAGTTCAGTTTAAACAGCACGGAGAAAGAGGCGACAGTTCATTTTTGACAGCGTGGGGTGAGAGGCGACAGTTCATTTTTGACAGCGTGGAGTGAGAGGCGTCTGTTCATTTTTGACAAAGTGGGGAGAGAGGCGACGGTTCATTTTTGACAGCGTGGTGAGAGAGGCGACAGTTCAGTTTAAACAGCGTGGAGAGAGAGTTGACTGTTCAGTTCTAACAGCGTGGAGAGAGAGACGACAGTTCAGTTTAAACAGCGCGGAGAGAGAGGCGACAGTTCAGTTTCAACAGCGCGGAGAGAGTGAGGCGACAGTTCAGTTTGAACAGCACGGAGAGAGAGGCGACAGTTCAGTTTGAACAGCACGGAGAGAGAGGCGACAGTTCAGTTTGAACAGCACGGAGAGAGAGAGGCGACAGTTCAGTATGAACAGCGCGGAGAGAGACAGTTCAGTTTAAACAGTGCGGTGAGAGAGGCGACAGTTCAGTTTAAACAGCACGGAGAGAGAGGCGACAGTTCAGTTTAAACAGCGCAGAGAGAGAGGCGACAGTTCATTTTTGACAGCGTGGGGAGAGAGGCGACAGTTCATTTTTGACAGCGTGGGGAGAGCGGCGACAGTTCAGTTTAAACAGCGCGGAGAGAGAGGCGACAGTTCAGTTTAAACAGTGCGGAGAGAGAGGCGACAGTTCAGTATAAACAGTGCGGAGAGAGAGGCGACAGTTCATTTTTGACAGCGTGGGGAGAGAGGCGACAGTTCAGTTTAAACAGCGTGGAGAGAGAGGTGACAGTTCAGTTTAAACAGCGCATAGAGAGTGGGGACTGTTCATTTGAAACAGCGCGGAGAGATAGGCGACAGTTCAGTTTCAAGAGCGCGGAGAGACAGGCGACAGTTCAGTTTAAACAGCGCGGAGAGAGAAAGGCGACAGTTCTGTTTGAACAGCGCGAAGAGAGAGAGGCGACAGTTCAGTATAAACAGCGCGGAGAGAAGGCGACAGTGCAGTTTAAACAGTGCGGAGAGAGAGGCGGCTGTTCCGTTTAAACAGCACGAAGAGAGAGACGACAGTTCAGTTTAAACAGTGCAGAGAGAGAGGCGACAGTTCATTTTTGACAGCGTGGGGTGAGAGGCGACAGTTCAGTTTAAACAGCACGGAGAGAGAGGCGACATTTCAGTTTAAACAGCGCGGAGAGAGAGGCGACAGTTCATTTTTGACAGCGTGGGGAGAGAGGCGACAGTTCAGTATAAACAGCGCGGAGAGAGAGGCGACAGTTCAGTTTAAACGGTGCGGAGAGAGAGGCGACAGTTCAGTTTAAACAGCACGGAGAGAGAGACGACAGTTCATTTTCAACAGCACAGAGAGAGAGGCGACAGTTCAGTTTAAACAGCGTGGAGAGAGAGGCGACAGTTCATTTTTGACAGCGTTGGGAGAGAGGCGACAGTTCATTTTTGACAGCGTGGGGAGAGAGGCGACAGTTCAGTTTAAACAGCATGGAGAGAGAGTTGACTGTTCAGTTCTAACAGCGTGGAGAGAGAGACGACAGTTCAGTTTAAACAGCGCGGAGAGAGAGGCGACAGTTCAGTTTCAACAGCACGGAGAGAGAGGCGACAGTTCAGTTTAAACAGCACGGAGAGAGAGACGACAGTTCATTTTCAACAGCACAGAGAGAGAGGCGACAGTTCAGTTTAAACAGCGCGGAGAGAGAGGCGACAGTTCATTTTTGACAGCGTTGGGAGAGAGGCGACAGTTCATTTTTGACAGCGTGGGGAGAGAGGCGACAGTTCAGTTTAAACAGCGTGGAGAGAGAGTTGACTGTTCAGTTCTAACAGCGTGGAGAGAGAGACGACAGTTCAGTTTAAACAGCGCGGAGAGAGAGGCGACAGTTCAGTTTGAACAGCACGGAGAGAGAGGCGACAGTTCAGTTTAAACAGCACGGAGAGAGAGACGACAGTTCATTTTCAACAGCACAGAGAGAGAGGCGACAGTTCAGTTTAAACAGCGCGGAGAGAGAGGCGACAGTTCATTTTTGACAGCGTTGGGAGAGAGGCGACAGTTCATTTTTGACAGCGTGGGGAGAGAGGCGACAGTTCAGTTTAAACAGCGTGGAGAGAGAGTTGACTGTTCAGTTCTAACAGCGTGGAGAGAGAGACGACAGTTCAGTTTAAACAGCGCGGAGAGAGAGGCGACAGTTCAGTTTCAACAGCGCGGAGAGAGTGAGGCGACAGTTCAGTTTGAACAGCACGGAGAGAGAGGCGGCAGTTCCGTTTAAACAGCACGGAGAGAGAGGTGACAGTTCAGTATAAACAGCGCGGAGAGAGAGGCGACAGTGCAGTTTAAACAGCGCGGCGAGAGAGGCGACAGTTCATTTTCAACAGCACGGAGAGAGCGGCGACAGTTCATTTTAAACTGCGCGGAGAGAGAGGCGACAGTTCAGTTTAAACAGCACGGAGAGAGAGGCGACAGTTCATTTTCAACAGCACAGAGAGAGAGGCGACAGTTCAGTTTAAACAGCGCAGAGAGAGAGGCGACAGTTCATTTTTGACAGCGTGGGGAGAGAGGCGACAGTTCATTTTTGACAGCGTGGGGAGAGCGGCGACAGTTCAGTTTAAACAGCGCGGAGAGAGAGGCGACAGTTCATTTTTGACAGCGTGGAGAGAGAGTTGACAGTTCAGTTTAAACAGCGCATAGAGAGTGGGGACTGTTCATTTGAAACAGCGCGGAGAGATAGGCGACAGTTCAGTTTCAAGAGCGCGGAGAGACAGGCGACAGTTCAGTTTAAACAGCGCGGAGAGAGAAAGGCGACAGTTCTGTTTGAACAGCGCGAAGAGAGAGAGGCGACAGTGCAGTTTAAACAGCGCGGAGAGAGAGGCGGCAGTTCTGTTTTAACAGCACGAAGAGAGAGACGACAGTTCAGTTTAAACAGTGCAGAGAGAGAGGCGACAGTTCATTTTTGACAGCGTGGGGTGAGAGGCGACAGTTCAGTTTAAACAGCACGGAGAGAGAGGCGACATTTCAGTTTAAACAGCGCGGAGAGAGAGGCGACAGTTCATTTTTGACAGCGTGGGGAGAGAGGCGACAGTTCAGTATAAACAGCGTGGAGAGACAGGCGACTGTTCAGTTCTAAAAGCGCGGAGAGAGACGACAGTTCAGTTTAAACAGCATGGAGAGAGAGGCGACAGTTCAGTATAAACAGCATGGAGAGAGAAGCGACAGTTCAGTTTAAACAGCGCGGAGAGAGAGACGACAGTTCAGTTTAAACAGCGCGGAGGGAGAAGCGACAGTTCAGTTTAAACAGCACGGAGAGAGAGAGAGAAGCGTCAGTTCATTTTAAATCGCGCGGAGAGAGAGAGGTGACAGTTCAGTTTGAACAGCACGGAGAGAGAGGCGACAGTTCAGTTTCAACAGCGCGGAGAGAGAGGCGACAGTTCAGTTTCAACAGCGCGGAGAGAGTGAGGCGACAGTTCAGTTTAAACAGCGCGGAGAGAGAGAGGCGACAGTTCAGTTTAACCAGCACCGAGAGAGAGGCGACAGTTCAGTATGAACAGCGCAGAGAGAGACAGTTCAGTTTAAACAGTGCGGTGAGAGAGGCGGCAGTTCCGTTTAAACAGCACGGAGAGAGAGGTGACAGTTCAGTATAAACAGCGCGGAGAGAGAGGCGACAGTGCAGTTTAAACAGTGCGGAGAGAGAGGCGACAGTTCCGTTTAAACAGCACGAAGAGAGAGACGACAGTTCAGTTTAAACAGTGCGGAGAGAGAGGCGACAGTTCAGTTTAAACAGCACGGCGAGAGAGGCGACAGTTCAGTTTGAACAGCACGGAGAGAGAGAGGCGACAGTTCAGTTTGAGCAGCACGGAGAGAGAGGCGACAGTTCCCTTTAAACAGCACGAAGAGAGAGATGACAGTTCAGTTTAAACAGTGCAGAGAGAGAGGCGACAGTTCATTTTTGACAGCGTGGGGTGAGAGGCGACAGTTCAGTTTAAACAGCACGGAGAGAGAGGCCACATTTCAGTTTAAACAGCGCGGAGAGAGAGGCGACAGTTCATTTTAAACAGCGCGGAGGGAGAAGCGACAGTTCAGTTTAAACAGCACGGAGAGAGAGAGAGAAGCGTCAGTTCATTTTAAATCGCGCGGAGAGAGAGAGGTGACAGTTCAGTTTGAACAGCACGAAGAGAGAGACGACAGTTCAGTTTAAACAGTGCGGAGAGAGAGGCGACAGTTCAGTTTAAACAGCACGGCGAGAGAGACGACAGTTAATTTTCAACAGCACAGAGAGAGAGGCGACAGTTCAGTTTAAACAGCGCGGAGAGAGAGGCGGCAGTTCCCTTTAAACAGCACGAAGAGAGAGATGACAGTTCAGTTTAAACAGTGCAGAGAGAGAGGCGACAGTTCATTTTTGACAGCGTGGGGTGAGAGGCGACAGTTCAGTTTAAACAGCACGGAGAGAGAGGCCACATTTCAGTTTAAACAGCGCGGAGAGAGAGGCGACAGTTCATTTTTGACAGCGTGGGGAGAGAGGCGACAGTTCAGTATAAACAGCATGGAGAGACAGGCGACTGTTCAGTTCTAAAAGCGCGGAGAGAGACGACAGTTCAGTTTAAACAGCATGGAGAGAGAGGCGACAGTTCAGTATAAACAGCATGGAGAGAGAAGCGACAGTTCAGTTTAAACAGCGCGGAGAGAGAGAGGCGACAGTTCAGTTTATACAGCGTGGAGAGAGAGAGGCGACAGTTCAGTTTGAACAGCACGGAGAGAGAGGCGACAGTTCAGTTTAAACAGCGCGGAGAGAGAGAGGCGACAGTTCAGTTTGAACAGCACGGAGAGAGAGGCGACAGTTCAGTTTAACCAGCACCGAGAGAGAGGCGACAGTTCAGTATGAACAGCGCAGAGAGAGACAGTTCAGTATAAACAGTGCGGTGAGAGAGGCGGCAGCTCCGTTTAAACAGCACGGAGAGAGAGGTGACAGTTCAGTATAAACAGCGCGGAGAGAGAGGCGACAGTGCAGTTTAAACAGTGCGGACAGAGAGGCGACAGTTCCGTTTAAACAGCACGAAGAGAGAGACGACAGTTCAGTTTAAACAGCACGGCGAGAGAGGCGACAGTTCAGTTTGAACAGCACGGAGAGAGAGAGGCGACAGTTCAGTTTGAACAGCACGGAGAGAGAGGCGACAGTTCAGTTTAAACAGCACGGAGAGAGAGACGACAGTTCATTTTCAACAGCACAGAGAGAGAGGCGACAGTTCAGTTTAAACAGCGCGGAGAGAGAGGCGACAGTTCATTTTTGACAGCGTGGGGAGAGAGGCGACAGTTCATTTTTGACAGCGTGGGGAGAGAGGCGACAGTTCAGTTTAAACAGCGTGGAGAGAGAGTTGACTGTTCAGTTCTAACAGCGTGGAGAGAGAGACGACAGTTCAGTTTAAACAGCGCGGAGAGAGAGGCGACAGTTCAGTTTCAACAGCGCGGAGAGAGTGAGGCGACAGTTCAGTTTGAACAGCACGGAGAGAGAGGCGACAGTTCAGTTTGAACAGCACGGAGAGAGAGAGGCGACAGTTCAGTATGAACAGCGCGGAGAGAGACAGTTCAGTTTAAACAGTGCGGTGAGAGAGGCGGCAGTTCCGTTTAAACAGCACGGAGAGAGAGGTGACAGTTCAGTATAAACAGCGCGGAGAGAGAGGCGACAGTGCAGTTTAAACAGCGCGGCGAGAGAGGCGACAGTTCATTTTCAACAGCACGGAGAGAGCGGCGACAGTTCATTTTAAACTGCGCGGAGAGAGAGGCGACAGTTCAGTTTAAACAGCACGGAGAGAGAGGCGACAGTTCATTTTCAACAGCACAGAGAGAGAGGCGACAGTTCAGTTTAAACAGCGCAGAGAGAGAGGCGACAGTTCATTTTTGACAGCGTGGGGAGAGAGGCGACAGTTCATTTTTGACAGCGTGGGGAGAGCGGCGACAGTTCAGTTTAAACAGCGCGGAGAGAGAGGCGACAGTTCAGTTTAAACAGTGCGGAGAGAGAGGCGACAGTTCAGTATTAACAGTGCGGAGAGAGAGGCGACATTTCAGTTTAAACAGTGCGGAGAGAGAGGCGACAGTTCATTTTTGACAGCGTGGGGAGAGAGGCGACAATTCAGTTTAAACAGCGTGGAGAGAGGTGACAGTTCAGTTTAAACAGCGCATAGAGAGTGGGGACTGTTCATTTGAAACAGCGCGGAGAGATAGGCGACAGTTCAGTTTCAAGAGCGCGGAGAGACAGGCGACAGTTCAGTTTAAACAGCGCGGAGAGAGAAAGGCGACAGTTCTGTTTGAACAGCGCGAAGAGAGAGAGGCGACAGTTCAGTATAAACAGCGCGGAGAGAAGGCGACAGTGCAGTTTAAACAGTGCGGAGAGAGAGGCGACAGTTCAGTTTAAACAGTGCAGAGAGAGAGGCGACAGTTCATTTTTGACAGCGTGGGGTGAGAGGCGACAGTTCAGTTTAAACAGCACGGAGAGAGAGGCCACATTTCAGTTTAAACAGCGCGGAGAGAGAGGCGACAGTTCATTTTTGACAGCGTGGGGAGAGAGGCGACAGTTCAGTATAAACAGCGTGGAGAGACAGGCGACTGTTCAGTTCTAAAAGCGCGGAGAGAGACGACAGTTCAGTTTAAACAGCATGGAGAGAGAGGCGACAGTTCAGTATAAACAGCATGGAGAGAGAAGCGACAGTTCAGTTTAAACAGCGCGGAGAGAGAGACGACAGTTCAGTTTAAACAGCGCGGAGGGAGAAGCGAAAGTTCAGTTTAAACAGCACGGAGAGAGAGAGAGAAGCGTCAGTTCATTTTAAATCGCGCGGAGAGAGAGAGGTGACAGTTCAGTTTGAACAGCACGGAGAGAGAGGCGACAGTTCAGTTTCAACAGCGCTGAGAGAGAGGCGACAGTTCAGTTTCAACAGCGCGGAGAGAGTGAGGCGACAGTTCAGTTTGAACTGCACAGAGAGAGAGGCGACAGTTCAGTTTATACAGCGCGGAGAGAGAGAGGCGACAGTTCAGTTTAACCAGCACGGAGAGAGAGGCGACAGTTCAGTTTAAACAGCGCGGAGAGAGAGGCGACAGTTCATTTTTGACAGCGTGGGGAGAGAGGCGACAGTTCATTTTTGACAGCGTGGGGAGAGAGGAGACAGTTCAGTTTAAACAGCGTGGAGAGAGAGTTGACTGTTCAGTTCTAACAGCGTGGAGAGAGAGACGACAGTTCAGTTTAAACAGCGCGGAGAGAGAGGCGACAGTTCAGTTTCAACAGCGCGGAGAGAGTGAGGCGACAGTTCAGTTTGAACAGCACGGAGAGAGAGGCGACAGTTCAGTTTGAACAGCACGGAGAGAGAGGCGACAGTTCAGTTTGAACAGCACGGAGAGAGAGAGGCGACAGTTCAGTATGAACAGCGCGGAGAGAGACAGTTCAGTTTAAACAGTGCGGTGAGAGAGGCGGCAGTTCCGTTTAAACAGCACGGAGAGAGAGGTGACAGTTCAGTATAAACAGCGCGGAGAGAGAGGCGACAGTGCAGTTTAAACAGCGCGGCGAGAGAGGCGACAGTTCATTTTCAACAGCACGGAGAGAGCAGCGACAGTTCGTTTTAAACTGCGCGGAGAGAGAGGCGACAGTTCAGTTTAAACAGCACGGAGAGAGAGGCGACAGTTCATTTTCAACAGCACAGAGAGAGAGGCGACAGTTCAGTTTAAACAGCGCAGAGAGAGAGGCGACAGTTCATTTTTGACAGCGTGGGGAGAGAGGCGACAGTTCATTTCTGACAGTGTGGGGAGAGCGGCGACAGTTCAGTTTGAACAGCACGGAGAGAGAGGCGACAGTTCAGTTTGAACAGCACGGAGAGAGAGAGGCGACAGTTCAGTATGAACAGCGCGGAGAGAGACAGTTCAGTTTAAACAGTGCGGTGAGAGAGGCGGCAGTTCCGTTTAAACAGCACGGAGAGAGAGGTGACAGTTCAGTATAAACAGCGCGGAGAGAGAGGCGACAGTGCAGTTTAAACAGCGCGGCGAGAGAGGCGACAGTTCATTTTCAACAGCACGGAGAGAGCGGCGACAGTTCATTTTAAACTGCGCGGAGAGAGAGGCGACAGTTCAGTTTAAACAGCACGGAGAGAGAGGCGACAGTTCATTTTCAACAGCACAGAGAGAGAGGCGACAGTTCAGTTTAAACAGCGCAGAGAGAGAGGCGACAGTTCATTTTTGACAGCGTGGGGAGAGAGGCGACAGTTCATTTTTGACAGCGTGGGGAGAGCGGCGACAGTTCAGTTTAAACAGCGCGGAGAGAGAGGCGACAGTTCAGTTTAAACAGTGCGGAGAGAGAGGCGACAGTTCAGTATTAACAGTGCGGAGAGAGAGGCGACATTTCAGTTTAAACAGTGCGGAGAGAGAGGCGACAGTTCATTTTTGACAGCGTGGGGAGAGAGGCGACAATTCAGTTTAAACAGCGTGGAGAGAGGTGACAGTTCAGTTTAAACAGCGCATAGAGAGTGGGGACTGTTCATTTGAAACAGCGCGGAGAGATAGGCGACAGTTCAGTTTCAAGAGCGCGGAGAGACAGGCGACAGTTCAGTTTAAACAGCGCGGAGAGAGAAAGGCGACAGTTCTGTTTGAACAGCGCGAAGAGAGAGAGGCGACAGTTCAGTATAAACAGCGCGGAGAGAAGGCGACAGTGCAGTTTAAACAGTGCGGAGAGAGAGGCGACAGTTCAGTTTAAACAGTGCAGAGAGAGAGGCGACAGTTCATTTTTGACAGCGTGGGGTGAGAGGCGACAGTTCAGTTTAAACAGCACGGAGAGAGAGGCCACATTTCAGTTTAAACAGCGCGGAGAGAGAGGCGACAGTTCATTTTTGACAGCGTGGGGAGAGAGGCGACAGTTCAGTATAAACAGCGTGGAGAGACAGGCGACTGTTCAGTTCTAAAAGCGCGGAGAGAGACGACAGTTCAGTTTAAACAGCATGGAGAGAGAGGCGACAGTTCAGTATAAACAGCATGGAGAGAGAAGCGACAGTTCAGTTTAAACAGCGCGGAGAGAGAGACGACAGTTCAGTTTAAACAGCGCGGAGGGAGAAGCGAAAGTTCAGTTTAAACAGCACGGAGAGAGAGAGAGAAGCGTCAGTTCATTTTAAATCGCGCGGAGAGAGAGAGGTGACAGTTCAGTTTGAACAGCACGGAGAGAGAGGCGACAGTTCAGTTTCAACAGCGCGGAGAGAGTGAGGCGACAGTTCAGTTTGAACTGCACAGAGAGAGAGGCGACAGTTCAGTTTATACAGCGCGGAGAGAGAGAGGCGACAGTTCAGTTTAACCAGCACGGAGAGAGAGGCGACAGTTCAGTTTAAACAGCGCGGAGAGAGAGGCGACAGTTCATTTTTGACAGCGTGGGGAGAGAGGCGACAGTTCATTTTTGACAGCGTGGGGAGAGAGGAGACAGTTCAGTTTAAACAGCGTGGAGAGAGAGTTGACTGTTCAGTTCTAACAGCGTGGAGAGAGAGACGACAGTTCAGTTTAAACAGCGCGGAGAGAGAGGCGACAGTTCAGTTTCAACAGCGCGGAGAGAGTGAGGCGACAGTTCAGTTTGAACAGCACGGAGAGAGAGGCGACAGTTCAGTTTGAACAGCACGGAGAGAGAGGCGACAGTTCAGTTTGAACAGCACGGAGAGAGAGAGGCGACAGTTCAGTATGAACAGCGCGGAGAGAGACAGTTCAGTTTAAACAGTGCGGTGAGAGAGGCGGCAGTTCCGTTTAAACAGCACGGAGAGAGAGGTGACAGTTCAGTATAAACAGCGCGGAGAGAGAGGCGACAGTGCAGTTTAAACAGCGCGGCGAGAGAGGCGACAGTTCATTTTCAACAGCACGGAGAGAGCAGCGACAGTTCGTTTTAAACTGCGCGGAGAGAGAGGCGACAGTTCAGTTTAAACAGCACGGAGAGAGAGGCGACAGTTCATTTTCAACAGCACAGAGAGAGAGGCGACAGTTCAGTTTAAACAGCGCAGAGAGAGAGGCGACAGTTCATTTTTGACAGCGTGGGGAGAGAGGCGACAGTTCATTTCTGACAGTGTGGGGAGAGCGGCGACAGTTCAGTTTAAACAGCGCGGAGAGAGAGGCGACAGTTCAGTTTAAACAGTGCGGAGAGAGAGGCGACAGTTCAGTTTCAACAGCGCGGAGAGAGTGAGGCGACAGTTCAGTTTGAACAGCACAGAGAGAGAGGCGACAGTTCAGTTTATACAGCGCGGAGAGAGAGAGGCGACAGTTCAGTTTAAACAGCGCGGAGAGAGAGGCGACAGTTCATTTCTGACAGCGTGGGGAGAGCGGCGACAGTTCAGTTTAAACAGCGCGGAGAGAGAGGCGACAGTTCAGTTTAAACAGTGCGGAGAGAGAGGCGACAGTTCAGTTTCAACAGCGCGGAGAGAGTGAGGCGACAGTTCAGTTTGAACAGCACAGAGAGAGAGGCGACAGCTCAGTTTATACATCGCGGAGAGAGAGAGGCGACAGTTCAGTTTAAACAGCGCGGAGAGAGAGGCGACAGTTCATTTTTGACAGCGTGGGGAGAGCGGCGACAGTTCAGTTTAAACAGCGTGGAGAGAGAGGTGACTGTTCAGTTCTAACAGCGCGGAGAGAGAGGCGACAGTTCAGATTCAACAGCGCGGAGAGAGTGAGGCGACAGTTCAGTTTAAACAGCGCGGAGAGAGAGGCGACAGTTCAGTTACAAGAGCACGGAGAGAGAGGCGACAGTTCAGTTTAAACAGCGCGAAGAGAGAGAGGCGACAGTTCAGTTTAAACAGCGCGTGGTGAGAGGCGACAGTCCAGTTTAAACAGTGCGGAGAGAGAGGCGACAGTTCAGTATAAACAGCACGGAGTGAGAGGTGACTGTTCAGTTCTAACAGCGCGGAGAGAGAGGCGACAGTTCAGTTTCAACAGCGCGGAGAGAGTGAGGCGACAGTTCAGTTTAAACAGCGCGGAGAGAGAGGCGACAGTTCAGTTTAAACGGTGCGGAGAGAGAGGCGACAGTTCATTTTAAACAGCGCAGAGAGAGAGGCGACAGTTCGTTTTAAACATCGCGGAGAGAGAGGTGGCAGTTCTGTATAAACAGCGCGGAGAGAGAGGCGACAGTTCAGTTTAAACAGCACGGAGAGAGAGGCGACAGTTCATTTTAACCTGCGCGGAGAGAGAGGCGCCAGTTCAGTTGAAACAACACGGAGAGAGGGTGGGAGAGGAGACAGTTCATTTTCAACAGCACGGAGAGAGCGGCGACAGTTCATTTTAAACTGCGCGGAGAGAGAGGCGACAGTTCAGTTTAAACAGCACGGAGAAAGAGGCGACAGTTCATTTTTGACAGCGTGGGGTGAGAGGCGACAGTTCATTTTTGACAGCGTGGAGTGAGAGGCGTCTGTTCATTTTTGACAAAGTGGGGAGAGAGGCGACGGTTCATTTTTGACAGCGTGGTGAGTGAGGCGACAGTTCAGTTTAAACAGCACGGAGAAAGAGGCGACAGTTCATTTTTGACAGCGTGGGGTGAGAGGCGACAGTTCATTTTTGACAGCGTGGAGTGAGAGGCGTCTGTTCATTTTTGACAGCGTGGTGAGAGAGGCGACAGTTCAGTTTAAACAGCGTGGAGAGAGAGTTGACTGTTCAGTTCTAACAGCGTGGAGAGAGAGACGACAGTTCAGTTTAAACAGCGCGGAGAGAGAGGCGACAGTTCAGTTTCAACAGCGCGGAGAGAGTGAGGCGACAGTTCAGTTTGAACAGCACGGAGAGAGAGGCGACAGTTCAGTTTGAACAGCACGGAGAGAGAGGCGACAGTTCAGTTTGAACAGCACGGAGAGAGAGAGGCGACAGTTCAGTATGAACAGCGCGGAGAGAGACAGTTCAGTTTAAACAGTGCGGTGAGAGAGGCGGCAGTTCCGTTTAAACAGCACGGAGAGAGAGGTGACAGTTCAGTATAAACAGCGCGGAGAGAGAGGCGACAGTGCAGTTTAAACAGTGCGGAGAGAGAGGCGACAGTTCAGTATAAACAGTGCGGAGAGAGAGGCGACAGTTCAGTTTAAACAGCGTGGAGAGAGAGGTGACAGTTCAGTTTAAACAGCGCATAGAGAGTGGGGACTGTTCATTTGAAACAGCGCGGAGAGATAGGCGACAGTTCAGTTTCAAGAGCGCGGAGAGACAGGCGACAGTTCAGTTTAAACAGCGCGGAGAGAGAAAGGCGACAGTTCTGTTTGAACAGCGCGAAGAGAGAGAGGCGACAGTTCAGTTTAAACAGCACGAAGAGAGAGACGACAGTTCAGTTTAAACAGTGCAGAGAGAGAGGCGACAGTTCATTTTTGACAGCGTGGGGTGAGAGGCGACAGTTCAGTTTAAACAGCACGGAGAGAGAGGCGACAGTTCAGTTTAAACAGCGCAGAGAGAGAGGCGACAGTTCATTTTTGACAGCGTGGGGAGAGAGGCGACAGTTCATTTTTGACAGCGTGGGGAGAGCGGCGACAGTTCAGTTTAAACAGCGCGGAGAGAGAGGCGACAGCTCAGTTTAAACAGTGCGGAGAGAGAGGCGACAGTTCAGTATAAACAGTGCGGAGAGAGAGGCGACAGTTCATTTTTGACAGCGTGGGGAGAGAGGCGACAGTTCAGTTTAAACAGCGTGGAGAGAGAGGTGACAGTTCAGTTTAAACAGCGCATAGAGAGTGGGGACTGTTCATTTGAAACAGCGCGGAGAGATAGGCGACAGTTCAGTTTCAAGAGCGCGGAGAGACAGGCGACAGTTCAGTTTAAACAGCGCGGAGAGAGAAAGGCGACAGTTCTGTTTGAACAGCGCGAAGAGAGAGAGGCGACAGTTCAGTATAAACAGCGCGGAGAGAAGGCGACAGTGCAGTTTAAACAGTGCGGAGAGAGAGGCGGCTGTTCCGTTTAAACAGCACGAAGAGAGAGACGACAGTTCAGTTTAAACAGTGCAGAGAGAGAGGCGACAGTTCATTTTTGACAGCGTGGGGTGAGAGGCGACAGTTCAGTTTAAACAGCACGGAGAGAGAGGCGACATTTCAGTTTAAACAGCGCGGAGAGAGAGGCGACAGTTCATTTTTGACAGCGTGGGGAGAGAGGCGACAGTTCAGTATAAACAGCGCGGAGAGAGAGGCGACAGTTCAGTTTAAACGGTGCGGAGAGAGAGGCGACAGTTCATTTTAAACAGCGCAGAGAGAGAGGCGACAGTTCGTTTTAAACATCGCGGAGAGAGAGGTGACAGTTCTGTATAAACAGCGCGGAGAGAGAGGCGACAGTTCAGTTTAAACAGCACGGAGAGAGAGAGGCGACAGTTCAGTTTGAACAGCGCGGAGAGAGAGAGGCGACAGTTCAGTTTAACCAGCACCGAGAGAGAGGCGACAGTTCAGTTTAAACAGCGCGGAGAGAGAGGCGACAGTTCAGTTTAAACAGCGCGGAGAGAGAGAGGCGACAGTTCAGTTTAACCAGCACCGAGAGAGAGGCGACAGTTCAGTTTAAACAGCGCGGAGAGAGAGGCGACAGTTCATTTTTGACAGCGTGGGGAGAGAGGCGACAGTTCATTTTTGACAGCGTGGGGAGAGAGGCGACAGTTCAGTTTAAACAGCGTGGAGAGAGAGTTGACTGTTCAGTTCGAACAGCGTGGAGAGAGAGACGACAGTTCAGTTTAAACAGCGCGGAGAGAGAGGCGACAGTTCAGTTTCAACAGCGCGGAGAGAGTGAGGCGACAGTTCAGTTTGAACAGCACGGAGAGAGAGGCGACAGTTCAGTTTGAACAGCACGGAGAGAGAGAGGCGACAGTTCAGTATGAACAGCGCGGAGAGAGACAGTTCAGTTTAAACAGTGCGGTGAGAGAGGCGGCAGTTCCGTTTAAACAGCACGGAGAGAGAGGTGACAGTTCAGTATAAACAGCGCGGAGAGAGAGGCGACAGTGCAGTTTAAACAGCGCGGCGAGAGAGGCGACAGTTCATTTTCAACAGCACGGAGAGAGCAGCGACAGTTCATTTTAAACTGCGCGGAGAGGCGACAGTTCAGTTTAAACAGCACGGAGAGAGAGGCGACAGTTCATTTTCAACAGCACAGAGAGAGAGGTGACAGTTCAGTTTAAACAGCGCGGAGAGAGAGGCGACAGTTCATTTTTGACAGCGTGGGGAGAGAGGCGACAGTTCATTTCTGACAGCGTGGGGAGAGCGGCGACAGTTCAGTTTAAACAGCGCGGAGAGAGAGGCGACAGTTCAGTTTAAACAGTGCGGAGAGAGAGGCGACAGTTCAGTTTCAACAGCGCGGAGAGAGTGAGGCGACAGTTCAGTTTGACCAGCACAGAGAGAGAGGCGACAGTTCAGTTTATACAGCGCGGAGAGAGAGAGGCGACAGTTCAGTTTAAACAGCGCGGAGAGAGAGGCGACAGTTCATTTTTGACAGCGTGGGGAGAGAGGCGACAGTTCATTTTTGACAGCGTGGGGAGAGCGGCGACAGTTCAGTTTAAACAGCGTGGAGAGAGAGGTGACTTTTCAGTTCTAACAGCGCGGAGAGAGAGGCGACAGTTCAGATTCAACAGCGCGGAGAGAGTGAGGCGACAGTTCAGTTTAAACAGCGCGGAGAGAGAGGCGACAGTTCAGTTACAAGAGCACGGAGAGAGAGGCGACAGTTCAGTTTAAACAGCGCGAAGAGAGAGAGGCGACAGTTCAGTTTAAACAGCGCGTGGTGAGAGGCGACAGTCCAGTTTAAACAGTGCGGAGAGAGAGGCGACAGTTCAGTATAAACAGCACGGAGAGAGAGGTGACTGTTCAGTTCTAACAGCGCGGAGAGAGAGGCGACAGTTCAGTTTCAACAGCGCGGAGAGAGTGAGGCGACAGTTCAGTTTAAACAGCGCGGAGAGAGAGGCGACAGTTCAGTTTAAACGGTGCGGAGAGAGAGGCGACAGTTCATTTTAAACAGCGCAGAGAGAGAGGCGACAGTTCGTTTTAAACATCGCGGAGAGAGAGGTGGCAGTTCTGTATAAACAGCGCGGAGAGAGAGGCGACAGTTCAGTTTAAACAGCACGGAGAGAGAGGCGACAGTTCATTTTAACCTGCGCGGAGAGAGAGGCGCCAGTTCAGTTGAAACAACACGGAGAGAGGGTGGGAGAGGAGACAGTTCATTTTCAACAGCACGGAGAGAGCGGCGACAGTTCATTTTAAACTGCGCGGAGAGAGAGGCGACAGTTCAGTTTAAACAGCACGGAGAAAGAGGCGACAGTTCATTTTTGACAGCGTGGGGTGAGAGGCGACAGTTCATTTTTGACAGCGTGGAGTGAGAGGCGTCTGTTCATTTTTGACAGCGTGGGGAGAGAGGCGACGGTTCATTTTTGACAGCGTGGGGAGAGAGGCGACAGTTCAGTTTAAACAGCGTGGAGAGAGAGTTGACTGTTCAGTTCTAACAGCGTGGAGAGAGAGACGACAGTTCAGTTTCAACAGCGCGGAGAGAGTGAGGCGACAGTTCAGTTTGAACAGCACGGAGAGAGAGGCGACAGTTCAGTTTGAACAGCACGGAGAGAGAGGCGACAGTTCAGTTTGAACAGCACGGAGAGAGAGAGGCGACAGTTCAGTATGAACAGCGCGGAGAGAGACAGTTCAGTTTAAACAGTGCGGTGAGAGAGGCGGCAGTTCCGTTTAAACAGCACGGAGAGAGAGGTGACAGTTCAGTATAAACAGCGCGGAGAGAGAGGCGACAGTGCAGTTTAAACAGTGCGGAGAGAGAGGCGACAGTTCAGTATAAACAGTGCGGAGAGAGAGGCGACAGTTCAGTTTAAACAGCGCATAGAGAGTGGGGACTGTTCATTTGAAACAGCGCGGAGAGAGAGGCGACAGTTCAGTTTCAAGAGCGCGGAGAGACAGGCGACAGTTCAGTTTAAACAGCGCGGAGAGAGAAAGGCGACAGTTCTGTTTGAACAGCGCGAAGAGAGAGAGGCGACAGTTCAGTATAAACAGCGCGGAGAGAAGGCGACAGTTCCGTTTAAACAGCACGAAGAGAGAGACGACAGTTCAGTTTAAACAGTGCAGAGAGAGAGGCGACAGTTCATTTTTGACAGCGTGGGGTGAGAGGCGACAGTTCAGTTTAAACAGCACGGAGAGAGAGGCGACAGTTCAGTTTAAACAGCGCAGAGAGAGAGGCGACAGTTCATTTTTGACAGCGTGGGGAGAGAGGCGACAGTTCATTTTTGACAGCGTGGGGAGAGCGGCGACAGTTCAGTTTAAACAGCACGGAGAGAGAGGCGACAGTTCAGTATAAACAGTGCGGAGAGAGAGGCGACAGTTCATTTGTGACAGCGCGGAGAGAGAGGCGACAGTTCAGTTTAAACAGCGCAGAGAGAGAGGTGACAGTTCATTTTTGACAGCGTGGGGAGAGAGGCGACAGTTCATTTTTGACAGCGTGGGGAGAGAGGCGACAGTTCAGTTGAAACAGCGTGGAGAGAGAGGTGACAGTTCAGTTTAAACAGCGCATAGAGAGTGGGGACTGTTCATTTGAAACAGCGCGGAGAGATAGGCGACAGTTCAGTTTCAAGAGCGCGGAGAGACAGGCGACAGTTCAGTTTAAACAGCGCGGAGAGAGAAAGGCGACAGTTCTGTTTGAACAGCGCGAAGAGAGAGAGGCGACAGTTCAGTATAAACAGCGCGGAGAGAAGGCGACAGTGCAGTTTAAACAGTGCGGAGAGAGAGGCGACAGTTCATTTTTGACAGCGTGGGGTGAGAGGCGACAGTTCAGTTTGAACAGCACGGAGAGAGAGGCGACAGTTCAGTTTAAACAGCGCGGAGAGAGAGAGGCGACAGTTCAGTTTAACCAGCACCGAGAGAGAAGCGACAGTTCAGTATGAACAGCGCAGAGAGAGACAGTTCAGTTTAAACAGTGCGGTGAGAGAGGCGGCAGTTCCGTTTAAACAGCACGGAGAGAGAGGTGACAGTTCAGTATAAACAGCGCGGAGAGAGAGGCGACAGTGCAGTTTAAACAGTGCGGAGAGAGAGGCGACAGTTCCGTTTAAACAGCACGAAGAGAGAGACGTCAGTTCAGTTTAAACAGCACGGCGAGAGAGGCGACAGTTCAGTTTGAACAGCACGGAGAGAGAGAGGCGACAGTTCAGTTTGAACCGCGCGGAGAGAGAGGCGACAGTTCATTTTTGACAGCGTGGGGAGAGAGGCGACAGTTCATTTTTGACAGCGTGGGGAGAGCGGCGACAGTTCAGTTTAAACAGCGTGGAGAGAGAGGTGACTGTTCAGTTCTAACAGCGCGGAGAGAGAGGCGACAGTTCAGATTCAACAGCGCGGAGAGAGTGAGGCGACAGTTCAGTTTAAACAGCGCGGAGAGAGAGGCGACAGTTCAGTTACAAGAGCACGGAGAGAGAGGCGACAGTTCAGTTTAAACAGCGCGAAGAGAGAGAGGCGACAGTTCAATTTAAACAGCGCGTGGTGAGAGGCGACAGTCCAGTTTAAACAGTGCGGAGAGAGAGGCGACAGTTCAGTATAAACAGCACGGAGAGAGAGGTGACTGTTCAGTTCTAACAGCGCGGAGAGAGAGGCGACAGTTCAGTTTCAACAGCGCGGAGAGAGTGAGGCGACAGTTCAGTTTAAACGGTGCGGAGAGAGAGGCGACAGTTCGTTTTAAACAGCGCAGAGAGAGAGGCGACAGTTCGTTTTAAACATCGCGGAGAGAGAGGTGACAGTTCTGTATAAACAGCGCGGAGAGAGAGGCGACAGTTCAGTTTAAACAGCACGGAGAGAGAGGCGACAGTTCATTTTAACCTGCGCGGAGAGAGAGGCGCCAGTTCAGTTGAAACAACACGGAGAGAGGGTGGGAGAGGAGACAGTTCATTTTCAACAGCACGGAGAGAGCGGCGACAGTTCATTTTAAACTGCGCGGAGAGAGAGGCGACAGTTCAGTTTAAACAGCACGGAGAAAGAGGCGACAGTTCATTTTTGACAGCGTGGGGTGAGAGGCGACAGTTCATTTTTGACAGCGTGGAGAGAGAGGCGTCAGTTCATTTTTGACAGCGTGGGGAGAGAGGCGACGGTTCATTTTTGACAGCGTGGGGAGAGAGGCGACAGTTCAGTTTATACAGCGTGGAGAGAGAGTTGACTGTTCAGTTCGAACAGCGTGGAGAGAGAGACGACAGTTCAGTTTAAACAGCGCGGAGTGAGAGGCGACAGTTCAGTTTCAACAGCGCGGAGAGAGTGAGGCGACAGTTCAGTTTGAACAGCACGGAGAGAGAGGCGACAGTTCAGTTTGAACAGCACGGAGAGAGAGAGGCGACAGTTCAGTATGAACAGCGCGGAGAGAGACAGTTCAGTTTAAACAGTGCGGTGAGAGAGGCGGCAGTTCCGTTTAAACAGCACGGAGAGAGAGGTGACAGTTCAGTATAAACAGCGCGGAGAGAGAGGCGACAGTGCAGTTTAAACAGTGCGGAGAGAGAGGCGACAGTTCAGTATAAACAGCGCGGAGAGAGAGGCGACATTTCAGTTTAAACAGCGCGGAGAGAGAGGCGACAGTTCATTTTTGACAGCGTGGGGAGAGAGGCGATAGTTCACTTTAAACAGCGTGGAGAGTGAGGTGACAGTTCAGTTTAATCAGCGCGTGGAGAGTGGGGACTGTTCATTTTAAACAGCGCGGAGAGAGAGGCGACAGTTCAGATTAAAGAGCGCGGAGGGGAAGGCGACAGTTCATTTGAAACAGCGCGGAGAGAGAGGCGACAGTTCAGTTTTTGCAGCGCGGAGAGAGAGGCGACAGTTCAGTTTAAACAGTGCGGAGAGAGAGGCGACAGTCCAGTTTAAACAGCGCGGAGAGAGTGGCGACAGTTCAGTTTAAACAGCGCGGAGAGAGAGGCGACAGTTCAGTACAAACAGCGCGGTGGAGAGATGCGACAGTTCAGTTTAAACAGCATGGAGAGAGAGGCGACAGTTCGTTTTAAACATCGCGGAGAGAGAGGTGACAGTTCTGTATAAACAGCGCGGAGAGAGAGGCGACAGTTCAGTTTAAACAGCACGGAGAGAGAGGCGACAGTTCATTTTAATCTGCGCGGAGAGAGTGGCGCCAGTTCAGTTGAAACATCACGGAGAGAGGGTGGGAGAGGAGACAGTTCATTTTCAACAGCACGGAGAGAGCGGCGACAGTTCATTTTAAACTGCGCGGAGAGAGAGGCGACAGTTCAGTTTAAACAGCACTGAGAAAGAGGCGACAGTTCATTTTTGACAGCGTGGGGTGAGAGGCGACAGTTCATTTTTGACAGCGTGGAGAGAGAGGCATCAGTTCATTTTTGACAGCGTGGGGAGAGAGGCGACGGTTCATTTTTGACAGCGTGGGGAGAGAGGCGACAGTTCAGTTTAAACAGCGTGGAGAGAGAGTTGACTGTTCACTTCTAACAGCGTGGAGAGAGAGACGACAGTTCAGTTTAAACAGCGCGGAGAGAGAGGCGACAGTTCAGTTTCAACAGCGCGGAGAGAGTGAGGCGACAGTTCAGTTTGAACAGCACGGAGAGAGAGTCGACAGTTCAGTTTGAACAGCACGGAGAGAGAGAGGCGACAGTTCAGTATGAACAGCGCGGAGAGAGACAGTTCAGTTTAAACAGTGCGGTGAGAGAGGCGGCAGTTCCGTTTAAACAGCACGGAGAGAGAGGTGACAGTTCAGTATAAACAGCGCGGAGAGAGAGGCGACAGTGCAGTTTAAACAGCGCGGCGAGAGAGGCGACAGTTCATTTTCAACAGCACGGAGAGAGCGGCGACAGTTCATTTTAAACTGCGCGGAGAGAGAGGCGACAGTTCAGTTTAAACAGCACGGAGAGAGAGGCGACAGTTCATTTTCAACAGCACAGAGAGAGAGGCGACAGTTCAGTTTAAACAGCGCAGAGAGAGAGGCGACAGTTTATTTTTGACAGCGTGGGGAGAGAGGCGACAGTTCATTTTTGACAGCGTGGGGAGAGCGGCGACAGTTCAGTTTAAACAGCGCGGAGAGAGAGGCGACATTTCAGTTTAAACAGCGCGGAGAGAGAGGCGACAGTTCATTTTTGACAGCGTGGAGAGAGAGGTGACAGTTCAGTTTAAACAGCGCATAGAGAGTGGGGACTGTTCATTTGAAACAGCGCGGAGAGATAGGTGACAGTTCAGTTTAAACAGCGCGGAGAGAGAAAGGCGACAGTTCTGTTTGAACAGCGCGAAGAGAGAGAGGCGACAGTTCAGTATAAACAGCGCGGAGAGAAGGCGACAGTGCAGTTTAAACAGTGCGGAGAGAGAGGCGGCAGTTCCATTTAAACAGCACGAAGAGAGAGACGACAGTTCAGTTTAAACAGTGCAGAGAGAGGCGACAGTTCATTTTTGACAGCGTGGGG
Source organism: Mustelus asterias (assembly GCF_964213995.1). Lineage (NCBI taxonomy): Eukaryota > Metazoa > Chordata > Chondrichthyes > Carcharhiniformes > Triakidae > Mustelus > Mustelus asterias. The sequence continues at coordinate 35,205,387 of NC_135809.1, read as the reverse complement.
TGAGAGGCGACAGTTCAGTTTAAACAGCACGGAGAGAGAGGCGACATTTCAGTTTAAACAGCGCGGAGAGAGAGGCGACAGTTCATTTTTGACAGCGTGGGGAGAGAGGCGACAGTTCAGTATAAACAGCGTGGAGAGACAGGCGACTGTTCAGTTCTAAAAGCGCGGAGAGAGACGACAGTTCAGTTTAAACAGCATGGAGAGAGAGGCGACAGTTCAGTATAAACAGCATGGAGAGAGAAGCGACAGTTCAGTTTAAACAGCGGGGAGAGAGAGACGACAGTTCAGTTTAAACAGCGCGGAGGGAGAAGCGACAGTTCAGTTTAAACAGCACGGAGAGAGAGAGAGAAGCGTCAGTTCATTTTAAATCACGCGGAGAGAGAGAGGTGACAGTTCAGTTTGAACAGCACGGAGAGAGAGGCGACAGTTCAGTTTCAACAGCGCTGAGAGAGAGGCGACAGTTCAGTTTCAACAGCGCGGAGAGAGTGAGGCGACAGTTCAGTTTGAACAGCACAGAGAGAGAGGCGACAGTTCAGTTTAAACAGCGCGGAGAGAGAGAGGCGACAGTTCAGTTTGAACAGCACGGAGAGAGAGGCGACAGTTCAGTTTAAACAGCGCGGAGAGAGAGAGGCGACAGTTCAGTTTCACCAGCACCGAGAGAGAGGCGACAGTTCAGTCTGAACAGCGCAGAGAGAGACAGTTCAGTTTAAACAGTGCGGTGAGAGAGGCGGCAGTTCCGTTTAAACAGCACGGAGAGAGAGGTGACAGTTCAGTATAAACAGCGCGGAGAGAGAGGCGACAGTGCAGTTTAAACAGTGCGGAGAGAGAGGCGACAGTTCCATTTAAACAGCACGGAGAGAGAGACGACAGTTCATTTTCAACAGCGCAGAGAGAGAGGCGACAGTTCAGTTTAAACAGCGCGGAGAGAGAGGCGACAGTTCATTTTTGACAGCGTGGGGAGAGAGGCGACAGTTCATTTTTGACAGCGTGGGGAGAGCGGCGACAGTTCAGTTTAAACAGCGCGGAGAGAGAGGCGACAGTTCAGTATAAACAGTGCGGAGAGAGAGGCAACAGTTCATTTGTGACAGCGCGGAGAGAGAGGCGACAGTTCAGTTTAAACAGCGCAGAGAGAGAGGTGACAGTTCATTTTTGACAGCGTGGGGAGAGAGGCGACAGTTCATTTTTGACAGCGTGGGGAGAGAGGCGACAGTTCAGTTTAAACAGCGTGGAGAGAGAGGTGACAGTTCAGTTTAAACAGCGCATAGAGAGTGGGGACTGTTCATTTGAAACAGCGCGGAGAGATAGGCGACAGTTCAGTTTCAAGAGCGCGGAGAGACAGGCGACAGTTCAGTTTAAACAGCGCGGAGAGAGAAAGGCGACAGTTCTGTTTGAACAGCGCGAAGAGAGAGAGGCGACAGTTCAGTATAAACAGCGCGGAGAGAAGGCGACAGTGCAGTTTAAACAGTGCGGAGAGAGAGGCGGCTGTTCCGTTTAAACAGCACGAAGAGAGAGACGACAGTTCAGTTTAAACAGTGCAGAGAGAGAGGCGACAGTTCATTTTTGACAGCGTGGGGTGAGAGGCGACAGTTCAGTATAAACAGCGTGGAGAGACAGGCGACTGTTCAGTTCTAAAAGCGCGGAGAGAGACGACAGTTCAGTTTAAACAGCATGGAGAGAGAGGCGACAGTTCAGTATAAACAGCATGGAGAGAGAAGCGACAGTTCAGTTTAAACAGCGCAGAGAGAGAGACGACAGTTCAGTTTAAACAGCGCGGAGGGAGAAGCGACAGTTCAGTTTAAACAGCACGGAGAGAGAGAGAGAAGCGTCAGTTCATTTTAAATCGCGCGGAGAGAGAGAGGTGACAGTTCAGTTTGAACAGCACGGAGAGAGAGGCGACAGTTCAGTTTCAACAGCGCGGAGAGAGAGGCGACAGTTCAGTTTCAACAGCGCGGAGAGAGTGAGGCGACAGTTCAGTTTGAACAGCACAGAGAGAGAGGCGACAGTTCAGTTTATACAGCGCGGAGAGAGAGAGGCGACAGTTCAGTTTGAACAGCACGGAGAGAGAGGCGACAGTTCAGTTTAAACAGCGCGGAGAGAGAGAGGCGACAGTTCCGTTTAAACAGCACGGAGAGAGAGGTGACAGTTCAGTATAAACAGCGCGGAGAGAGAGGCGACAGTGCAGTTTAAACAGTGCGGAGAGAGAGGCGACAGTTCCGTTTAAACAGCACGAAGAGAGAGATGTCAGTTCAGTTTAAACAGCACGGCGAGAGAGGCGACAGTTCAGTTTGAACAGCACGGAGAGAGAGAGGCGACAGTTCAGTTTGAACAGCGCGGAGAGAGAGGCGACAGTTCATTTTTGACAGCGTGGGGAGAGAGGCGACAGTTCATTTTTGACAGCGTGGGGAGAGCGGCGACAGTTCAGTTTAAACAGCGTGGAGAGAGAGGTGACTGTTCAGTTCTAACAGCGCGGAGAGAGAGGCGACAGTTCAGATTCAACAGCGCGGAGAGAGTGAGGCGACAGTTCAGTTTAAACAGCGCGGAGAGAGAGGCGACAGTTCAGTTACAAGAGCACGGAGAGAGAGGCGACAGTTCAGTTTAAACAGCGCGAAGAGAGAGAGGCGACAGTTCAATTTAAACAGCGCGTGGTGAGAGGCGACAGTCCAGTTTAAACAGTGCGGAGAGAGAGGCGACAGTTCAGTATAAACAGCACGGAGAGAGAGGTGACTGTTCAGTTCTAACAGCGCGGAGAGAGAGGCGACAGTTCAGTTTCAACAGCGCGGAGAGAGTGAGGCGACAGTTCAGTTTAAACAGCGCGGAGAGAGAGGCGACAGTTCAGTTTAAACGGTGCGGAGAGAGAGGCGACAGTTCATTTTAAACAGCGCAGAGAGAGAGGCGACAGTTCGTTTTAAACATCGCGGAGAGAGAGGTGACAGTTCTGTATAAACAGCGCGGAGAGAGAGGCGACAGTTCAGTTTAAACAGCACGGAGAGAGAGGCGACAGTTCATTTTAACCTGCGCGGAGAGAGAGGCGCCAGTTCAGTTGAAACAACACGGAGAGAGGGTGGGAGAGGAGACAGTTCATTTTCAACAGCACGGAGAGAGCAGCGACAGTTCATTTTAAACTGCGCGGAGAGAGAGGCGACAGTTCAGTTTAAACAGCACGGAGAAAGAGGCGACAGTTCATTTTTGACAGCGTGGGGTGAGAGGCGACAGTTCATTTTTGACAGCGTGGAGAGAGAGGCGTCAGTTCATTTTTGACAGCGTGGGGAGAGAGGCGACGGTTCATTTTTGACAGCGTGGGGAGAGAGGCGACAGTTCAGTTTATACAGCGTGGAGAGAGAGTTGACTGTTCAGTTCGAACAGCGTGGAGAGAGAGACGACAGTTCAGTTTAAACAGCGCGGAGAGAGAGGCGACAGTTCAGTTTCAACAGCGCGGAGAGAGTGAGGCGACAGTTCAGTTTGAACAGCACGGAGAGAGAGGCGACAGTTCAGTTTGAACAGCACGGAGAGAGAGAGGCGACAGTTCAGTATGAACAGCGCGGAGAGAGACAGTTCAGTTTAAACAGTGCGGTGAGAGAGGCGGCAGTTCCGTTTAAACAGCGCGGAGAGAGAGGTGACAGTTCAGTATAAACAGCGCGGAGAGAGAGGCGACAGTGCAGTTTAAACAGTGCGGAGAGAGAGGCGACAGTTCAGTATAAACAGCGCGGAGAGAGAGGCGACATTTCAGTTTAAACAGCGCGGAGAGAGAGGCGACAGTTCATTTTTGACAGCGTGGGGAGAGAGGCGATAGTTCACTTTAAACAGCGTGGAGAGTGAGGTGACAGTTCAGTTTAATCAGCGCGTAGAGAGTGGGGACTGTTCATTTTAAACAGCGCGCAGAGAGAGGCGACAGTTCAGATTAAAGAGCGCGGAGGGGAAGGCGACAGTTCATTTGAAACAGCGCGGAGAGAGAGGCGACAGTTCAGTTTTTGCAGCGCGGAGAGAGAGGCGACAGTCCAGTTTAAACAGCGCGGAGAGAGAGGCGACAGTTCAGTTTAAACAGCGCGGAGAGAGAGGCGACAGTTCAGTACAAACAGCGCGGTGGAGAGATGCGACAGTTCAGTTTAAACAGCATGGAGAGAGAGGCGACAGTTCGTTTTAAACATCGCGGAGAGAGAGGTGACAGTTCTGTATAAACAGCGCGGAGAGAGAGGCGACAGTTCATTTTAATCTGCGCGGAGAGAGTGGCGCCAGTTCAGTTGAAACATCACGGAGAGAGGGTGGGAGAGGAGACAGTTCATTTTCAACAGCACGGAGAGAGCGGCGACAGTTCATTTTAAACTGCGCGGAGAGAGAGGCGACAGTTCAGTTTAAACAGCACTGAGAAAGAGGCGACAGTTCATTTTTGACAGCGTGGGGTGAGAGGCGACAGTTCATTTTTGACAGCGTGGAGAGAGAGGCATCAGTTCATTTTTGACAGCGTGGGGAGAGAGGCGACGGTTCATTTTTGACAGCGTGGGGAGAGAGGCGACAGTTCAGTTTAAACAGCGTGGAGAGAGAGTTGACTGTTCACTTCTAACAGCGTGGAGAGAGAGACGACAGTTCAGTTTAAACAGCGCGGAGAGAGAGGCGACAGTTCAGTTTCAACAGCGCGGAGAGAGTGAGGCGACAGTTCAGTTTGAACAGCACGGAGAGAGAGGCGACAGTTCAGTTTGAACAGCACGGAGAGAGAGAGGCGACAGTTCAGTATGAACAGCGCGGAGAGAGACAGTTCAGTTTAAACAGTGCGGTGAGAGAGGCGGCAGTTCCGTTTAAACAGCACGGAGAGAGAGGTGACAGTTCAGTATAAACAGCGCGGAGAGAGAGGCGACAGTGCAGTTTAAACAGCGCGGCGAGAGAGGCGACAGTTCATTTTCAACAGCACGGAGAGAGCGGCGACAGTTCATTTTAAACTGCGCGGAGAGAGAGGCGACAGTTCAGTTTAAACAGCACGGAGAGAGAGGCGACAGTTCATTTTCAACAGCACAGAGAGAGAGGCGACAGTTCAGTTTAAACAGCGCAGAGAGAGAGGCGACAGTTTATTTTTGACAGCGTGGGGAGAGAGGCGACAGTTCATTTTTGACAGCGTGGGGAGAGCGGCGACAGTTCAGTTTAAACAGCGCGGAGAGAGAGGCGACATTTCAGTTTAAACAGCGCGGAGAGAGAGGCGACAGTTCATTTTTGACAGCGTGGAGAGAGAGGTGACAGTTCAGTTTAAACAGCGCATAGAGAGTGGGGACTGTTCATTTGAAACAGCGCGGAGAGATAGGTGACAGTTCAGTTTAAACAGCGCGGAGAGAGAAAGGCGACAGTTCTGTTTGAACAGCGCGAAGAGAGAGAGGCGACAGTTCAGTATAAACAGCGCGGAGAGAAGGCGACAGTGCAGTTTAAACAGTGCGGAGAGAGAGGCGGCAGTTCCATTTAAACAGCACGAAGAGAGAGACGACAGTTCAGTTTAAACAGTGCAGAGAGAGGCGACAGTTCATTTTTGACAGCGTGGGGTGAGAGGCGACAGTTCAGTTTAAACAGCACGGAGAGAGAGGCGACATTTCAGTTTAAACAGCGCGGAGAGAGAGGCGACAGTTCATTTTTGACAGCGTGGGGAGAGAGGCGACAGTTCAGTATAAACAGCGTGGAGAGACAGGCGACTGTTCAGTTCTAAAAGCGCGGAGAGAGACGACAGTTCAGTTTAAACAGCATGGAGAGAGAGGCGACAGTTCAGTATAAACAGCATGGAGAGAGAAGCGACAGTTCAGTTTAAACAGCGGGGAGAGAGAGACGACAGTTCAGTTTAAACAGCGCGGAGGGAGAAGCGACAGTTCAGTTTAAACAGCACGGAGAGAGAGAGAGAAGCGTCAGTTCATTTTAAATCGCGCGGAGAGAGAGAGGTGACAGTTCAGTTTGAACAGCACGGAGAGAGAGGCGACAGTTCAGTTTCAACAGCGCTGAGAGAGAGGCGACAGTTCAGTTTCAACAGCGCGGAGAGAGTGAGGCGACAGTTCAGTTTGAACAGCACAGAGAGAGAGGCGACAGTTCAGTTTAAACAGCGCGGAGAGAGAGAGGCGACAGTTCAGTTTGAACAGCACGGAGAGAGAGGCGACAGTTCAGTTTAAACAGCGCGGAGAGAGAGAGGCGACAGTTCAGTTTAACCAGCACCGAGAGAGAGGCGACAGTTCAGTATGAACAGCGCAGAGAGAGACAGTTCAGTTTAAACAGTGCGGTGAGAGAGGCGGCAGTTCCGTTTAAACAGCACGGAGAGAGAGGTGACAGTTCAGTATAAACAGCGCGGAGAGAGAGGCGACAGTGCAGTTTAAACAGTGCGGAGAGAGAGGCGACAGTTCCGTTTAAACAGCACGGAGAGAGAGACGACAGTTCATTTTCAACAGCGCAGAGAGAGAGGCGACATTTCAGTTTAAACAGCGCGGAGAGAGAGGCGACAGTTCATTTTTGACAGCGTGGGGAGAGAGGCGACAGTTCATTTTTGACAGCGTGGGGAGAGAGGCGACAGTTCATTTTTGACAGCGTGGGGAGAGAGGTGACTGTTCAGTTCTAACAGCGCGGAGAGAGAGGCGACAGTTCAGATTCAACAGCGCGGAGAGAGTGAGGCGACAGTTCAGTTTAAACAGCGCGGAGAGAGAGGCGACAGTTCAGTTACAAGAGCACGGAGAGAGAGGCGACAGTTCAGTTTAAACAGCGCGAAGAGAGAGAGGCGACAGTTCAATTTAAACAGCGCGTGGTGAGAGGCGACAGTCCAGTTTAAACAGTGCGGAGAGAGAGGCGACAGTTCAGTATAAACAGCACGGAGAGAGAGGTGACTGTTCAGTTCTAACAGCGCGGAGAGAGACGCGACAGTTCAGTTTCAACAGCGCGGAGAGAGTGAGGCGACAGTTCAGTTTAAACAACGCGGAGAGAGAGGCGACAGTTCAGTTTAAACGGTGCGGAGAGAGAGGCGACAGTTCATTTTAAACAGCGCGGAGAGAGAGGCGACAGTTCGTTTTAAACATCGCGGAGAGAGAGAGGTGACAGTTCTGTATAAACAGCGCGGAGAGAGAGGCGACAGTTCAGTTTAAACAGCACGGAGAGAGAGGCGACAGTTCATTTTAATCTGCGCGGAGAGAGAGGCGCCAGTTCAGTTGAAACAACACGGAGAGAGGGTGGGAGAGGAGACAGTTCATTTTCAACAGCACGGAGAGAGCGGCGACAGTTCATTTTAAACTGCGCGGAGAGAGAGGCGACAGTTCAGTTTAAACAGCACGGAGAAAGAGGCGACAGTTCATTTTTGACAGCGTGGAGAGAGAGGCGTCAGTTCATTTTTGACAGCGTGGGGAGAGAGGCGACGGTTCATTTTTGACAGCCTGGAGAGAGAGGCGACAGTTCAGTTTAAACAGCGTGGAGAGAGAGGCGACAGTTCAGTTTCAACAGCGCGGAGAGAGTGAGGCGACAGTTCAGTTTGAACAGCACGGAGAGAGAGGCGACAGTTCAGTTTGAACAGCACGGAGAGAGAGAGGCGACAGTTCAGTATGAACAGCGCGAAGAGACAGTTCAGTTTAAACAGTGCGGTGAGAGAGGCGGCAGTTCCGTTTAAACAGCACGGAGAGAGAGGTGACAGTTCAGTATAAACAGCGCGGAGAGAGAGGCGACAGTGCAGTTTAAACAGCGCGGCGAGAGAGGCGACAGTGCATTTTCAACAGCACGGAGAGAGCGGCGACAGTTCATTTTAAACTGCGCGGAGAGAGAGGCGACAGTTCAGTTTAAACAGCACGGAGAGAGAGGCGACAGTTCATTTTCAACAGCACAGAGAGAGAGGCGACAGTTCAGTTTAAACAGCGCAGAGAGAGAGGCGACAGTTCATTTTTGACAGCGTGGGGAGAGAGGCGACAGTTCATTTTTGACAGCGTGGGGAGAGCGGCGACAGTTCAGTTTAAACAGCGCGGAGAGAGAGGCGACAGTTCAGTTTAAACAGTGCGGAGAGAGAGGCGACAGTTCAGTATAAACAGTGCGGAGAGAGAGGCGACATTTCAGTTTAAACAGCGCGGAGAGAGAGGCGACAGTTCATTTTTGACAGCGTGGAGAGAGAGGTGACAGTTCAGTTTAAACAGCGCATAGAGAGTGGGGACTGTTCATTTGAAACAGCGCGGAGAGATAGGCGACAGTTCAGTTTCAAGAGCGCGGAGAGACAGGCGACAGTTCAGTTTAAACAGCGCGGAGAGAGAAAGGCGACAGTTCTGTTTGAACAGCGCGAAGAGAGAGAGGCGACAGTTCAGTATAAACAGCGCGGAGAGAAGGCGGCAGTTCCGTTTAAACAGCACGAAGAGAGAGACGACAGTTCAGTTTAAACAGTGCAGACAGAGAGGCGACAGTTCATTTTTGACAGCGTGGGGTGAGAGGCGACAGTTCAGTTTAAACAGCACGGAGAGAGAGGCGACATTTCAGTTTAAACAGCGCGGAGAGAGAGGCGACAGTTCATTTTTGACAGCGTGGGGAGAGAGGCGACAGTTCAGTATAAACAGCGTGGAGAGACAGGCGACTGTTCAGTTCTAAAAGCGCGGAGAGAGACGACAGTTCAGTTCAAACAGCATGGAGAGAGAGGCGACAGTTCAGTATAAACAGCATGGAGAGAGAAGCGACAGTTCAGTTTAAACAGCGCGGAGAGAGAGACGACAGTTCAGTTTAAACAGCGCGGAGGGAGAAGCGACAGTTCAGTTTAAACAGCACGGAGAGAGAGGCGACAGTTCAGTTTCAACAGCGCGGCGAGAGAGGCGACAGTTCATTTTCAACAGCACGGAGAGAGCGGCGACAGTTCATTTTAAACTGCGCGGAGAGAGAGGCGACAGTTCAGTTTAAACAGCACGGAGAGAGAGGCGACAGTTCATTTTCAACAGCACAGAGAGAGAGGCGACAGTTCAGTTTAAACAGCGCAGAGAGAGAGGCGACAGTTTATTTTTGACAGCGTGGGGAGAGAGGCGACAGTTCATTTTTGACAGCGTGGGGAGAGCGGCGACAGTTCAGTTTAAACAGCGCGGAGAGAGAGGCGACATTTCAGTTTAAACAGCGCGGAGAGAGAGGCGACAGTTCATTTTTGACAGCGTGGAGAGAGAGGTGACAGTTCAGTTTAAACAGCGCATAGAGAGTGGGGACTGTTCATTTGAAACAGCGCGGAGAGATAGGTGACAGTTCAGTTTAAACAGCGCGGAGAGAGAAAGGCGACAGTTCTGTTTGAACAGCGCGAAGAGAGAGAGGCGACAGTTCAGTATAAACAGCGCGGAGAGAAGGCGACAGTGCAGTTTAAACAGTGCGGAGAGAGAGGCGGCAGTTCCATTTAAACAGCACGAAGAGAGAGACGACAGTTCAGTTTAAACAGTGCAGAGAGAGGCGACAGTTCATTTTTGACAGCGTGGGGTGAGAGGCGACAGTTCAGTTTAAACAGCACGGAGAGAGAGGCGACATTTCAGTTTAAACAGCGCGGAGAGAGAGGCGACAGTTCATTTTTGACAGCGTGGGGAGAGAGGCGACAGTTCAGTATAAACAGCGTGGAGAGACAGGCGACTGTTCAGTTCTAAAAGCGCGGAGAGAGACGACAGTTCAGTTTAAACAGCATGGAGAGAGAGGCGACAGTTCAGTATAAACAGCATGGAGAGAGAAGCGACAGTTCAGTTTAAACAGCGGGGAGAGAGAGACGACAGTTCAGTTTAAACAGCGCGGAGGGAGAAGCGACAGTTCAGTTTAAACAGCACGGAGAGAGAGAGAGAAGCGTCAGTTCATTTTAAATCACGCGGAGAGAGAGAGGTGACAGTTCAGTTTGAACAGCACGGAGAGAGAGGCGACAGTTCAGTTTCAACAGCGCTGAGAGAGAGGCGACAGTTCAGTTTCAACAGCGCGGAGAGAGTGAGGCGACAGTTCAGTTTGAACAGCACAGAGAGAGAGGCGACAGTTCAGTTTAAACAGCGCGGAGAGAGAGAGGCGACAGTTCAGTTTGAACAGCACGGAGAGAGAGGCGACAGTTCAGTTTAAACAGCGCGGAGAGAGAGAGGCGACAGTTCAGTTTCACCAGCACCGAGAGAGAGGCGACAGTTCAGTCTGAACAGCGCAGAGAGAGACAGTTCAGTTTAAACAGTGCGGTGAGAGAGGCGGCAGTTCCGTTTAAACAGCACGGAGAGAGAGGTGACAGTTCAGTATAAACAGCGCGGAGAGAGAGGCGACAGTGCAGTTTAAACAGTGCGGAGAGAGAGGCGACAGTTCCATTTAAACAGCACGGAGAGAGAGACGACAGTTCATTTTCAACAGCGCAGAGAGAGAGGCGACAGTTCAGTTTAAACAGCGCGGAGAGAGAGGCGACAGTTCATTTTTGACAGCGTGGGGAGAGAGGCGACAGTTCATTTTTGACAGCGTGGGGAGAGCGGCGACAGTTCAGTTTAAACAGCGCGGAGAGAGAGGCGACAGTTCAGTATAAACAGTGCGGAGAGAGAGGCAACAGTTCATTTGTGACAGCGCGGAGAGAGAGGCGACAGTTCAGTTTAAACAGCGCAGAGAGAGAGGTGACAGTTCATTTTTGACAGCGTGGGGAGAGAGGCGACAGTTCATTTTTGACAGCGTGGGGAGAGAGGCGACAGTTCAGTTTAAACAGCGTGGAGAGAGAGGTGACAGTTCAGTTTAAACAGCGCATAGAGAGTGGGGACTGTTCATTTGAAACAGCGCGGAGAGATAGGCGACAGTTCAGTTTCAAGAGCGCGGAGAGACAGGCGACAGTTCAGTTTAAACAGCGCGGAGAGAGAAAGGCGACAGTTCTGTTTGAACAGCGCGAAGAGAGAGAGGCGACAGTTCAGTATAAACAGCGCGGAGAGAAGGCGACAGTGCAGTTTAAACAGTGCGGAGAGAGAGGCGGCTGTTCCGTTTAAACAGCACGAAGAGAGAGACGACAGTTCAGTTTAAACAGTGCAGAGAGAGAGGCGACAGTTCATTTTTGACAGCGTGGGGTGAGAGGCGACAGTTCAGTATAAACAGCGTGGAGAGACAGGCGACTGTTCAGTTCTAAAAGCGCGGAGAGAGACGACAGTTCAGTTTAAACAGCATGGAGAGAGAGGCGACAGTTCAGTATAAACAGCATGGAGAGAGAAGCGACAGTTCAGTTTAAACAGCGCAGAGAGAGAGACGACAGTTCAGTTTAAACAGCGCGGAGGGAGAAGCGACAGTTCAGTTTAAACAGCACGGAGAGAGAGAGAGAAGCGTCAGTTCATTTTAAATCGCGCGGAGAGAGAGAGGTGACAGTTCAGTTTGAACAGCACGGAGAGAGAGGCGACAGTTCAGTTTCAACAGCGCGGAGAGAGAGGCGACAGTTCAGTTTCAACAGCGCGGAGAGAGTGAGGCGACAGTTCAGTTTGAACAGCACAGAGAGAGAGGCGACAGTTCAGTTTATACAGCGCGGAGAGAGAGAGGCGACAGTTCAGTTTGAACAGCACGGAGAGAGAGGCGACAGTTCAGTTTAAACAGCGCGGAGAGAGAGAGGCGACAGTTCCGTTTAAACAGCACGGAGAGAGAGGTGACAGTTCAGTATAAACAGCGCGGAGAGAGAGGCGACAGTGCAGTTTAAACAGTGCGGAGAGAGAGGCGACAGTTCCGTTTAAACAGCACGAAGAGAGAGATGTCAGTTCAGTTTAAACAGCACGGCGAGAGAGGCGACAGTTCAGTTTGAACAGCACGGAGAGAGAGAGGCGACAGTTCAGTTTGAACAGCGCGGAGAGAGAGGCGACAGTTCATTTTTGACAGCGTGGGGAGAGAGGCGACAGTTCATTTTTGACAGCGTGGGGAGAGCGGCGACAGTTCAGTTTAAACAGCGTGGAGAGAGAGGTGACTGTTCAGTTCTAACAGCGCGGAGAGAGAGGCGACAGTTCAGATTCAACAGCGCGGAGAGAGTGAGGCGACAGTTCAGTTTAAACAGCGCGGAGAGAGAGGCGACAGTTCAGTTACAAGAGCACGGAGAGAGAGGCGACAGTTCAGTTTAAACAGCGCGAAGAGAGAGAGGCGACAGTTCAATTTAAACAGCGCGTGGTGAGAGGCGACAGTCCAGTTTAAACAGTGCGGAGAGAGAGGCGACAGTTCAGTATAAACAGCACGGAGAGAGAGGTGACTGTTCAGTTCTAACAGCGCGGAGAGAGAGGCGACAGTTCAGTTTCAACAGCGCGGAGAGAGTGAGGCGACAGTTCAGTTTAAACAGCGCGGAGAGAGAGGCGACAGTTCAGTTTAAACGGTGCGGAGAGAGAGGCGACAGTTCATTTTAAACAGCGCAGAGAGAGAGGCGACAGTTCGTTTTAAACATCGCGGAGAGAGAGGTGACAGTTCTGTATAAACAGCGCGGAGAGAGAGGCGACAGTTCAGTTTAAACAGCACGGAGAGAGAGGCGACAGTTCATTTTAACCTGCGCGGAGAGAGAGGCGCCAGTTCAGTTGAAACAACACGGAGAGAGGGTGGGAGAGGAGACAGTTCATTTTCAACAGCACGGAGAGAGCAGCGACAGTTCATTTTAAACTGCGCGGAGAGAGAGGCGACAGTTCAGTTTAAACAGCACGGAGAAAGAGGCGACAGTTCATTTTTGACAGCGTGGGGTGAGAGGCGACAGTTCATTTTTGACAGCGTGGAGAGAGAGGCGTCAGTTCATTTTTGACAGCGTGGGGAGAGAGGCGACGGTTCATTTTTGACAGCGTGGGGAGAGAGGCGACAGTTCAGTTTATACAGCGTGGAGAGAGAGTTGACTGTTCAGTTCGAACAGCGTGGAGAGAGAGACGACAGTTCAGTTTAAACAGCGCGGAGAGAGAGGCGACAGTTCAGTTTCAACAGCGCGGAGAGAGTGAGGCGACAGTTCAGTTTGAACAGCACGGAGAGAGAGGCGACAGTTCAGTTTGAACAGCACGGAGAGAGAGAGGCGACAGTTCAGTATGAACAGCGCGGAGAGAGACAGTTCAGTTTAAACAGTGCGGTGAGAGAGGCGGCAGTTCCGTTTAAACAGCGCGGAGAGAGAGGTGACAGTTCAGTATAAACAGCGCGGAGAGAGAGGCGACAGTGCAGTTTAAACAGTGCGGAGAGAGAGGCGACAGTTCAGTATAAACAGCGCGGAGAGAGAGGCGACATTTCAGTTTAAACAGCGCGGAGAGAGAGGCGACAGTTCATTTTTGACAGCGTGGGGAGAGAGGCGATAGTTCACTTTAAACAGCGTGGAGAGTGAGGTGACAGTTCAGTTTAATCAGCGCGTAGAGAGTGGGGACTGTTCATTTTAAACAGCGCGCAGAGAGAGGCGACAGTTCAGATTAAAGAGCGCGGAGGGGAAGGCGACAGTTCATTTGAAACAGCGCGGAGAGAGAGGCGACAGTTCAGTTTTTGCAGCGCGGAGAGAGAGGCGACAGTCCAGTTTAAACAGCGCGGAGAGAGAGGCGACAGTTCAGTTTAAACAGCGCGGAGAGAGAGGCGACAGTTCAGTACAAACAGCGCGGTGGAGAGATGCGACAGTTCAGTTTAAACAGCATGGAGAGAGAGGCGACAGTTCGTTTTAAACATCGCGGAGAGAGAGGTGACAGTTCTGTATAAACAGCGCGGAGAGAGAGGCGACAGTTCATTTTAATCTGCGCGGAGAGAGTGGCGCCAGTTCAGTTGAAACATCACGGAGAGAGGGTGGGAGAGGAGACAGTTCATTTTCAACAGCACGGAGAGAGCGGCGACAGTTCATTTTAAACTGCGCGGAGAGAGAGGCGACAGTTCAGTTTAAACAGCACTGAGAAAGAGGCGACAGTTCATTTTTGACAGCGTGGGGTGAGAGGCGACAGTTCATTTTTGACAGCGTGGAGAGAGAGGCATCAGTTCATTTTTGACAGCGTGGGGAGAGAGGCGACGGTTCATTTTTGACAGCGTGGGGAGAGAGGCGACAGTTCAGTTTAAACAGCGTGGAGAGAGAGTTGACTGTTCACTTCTAACAGCGTGGAGAGAGAGACGACAGTTCAGTTTAAACAGCGCGGAGAGAGAGGCGACAGTTCAGTTTCAACAGCGCGGAGAGAGTGAGGCGACAGTTCAGTTTGAACAGCACGGAGAGAGAGGCGACAGTTCAGTTTGAACAGCACGGAGAGAGAGAGGCGACAGTTCAGTATGAACAGCGCGGAGAGAGACAGTTCAGTTTAAACAGTGCGGTGAGAGAGGCGGCAGTTCCGTTTAAACAGCACGGAGAGAGAGGTGACAGTTCAGTATAAACAGCGCGGAGAGAGAGGCGACAGTGCAGTTTAAACAGCGCGGCGAGAGAGGCGACAGTTCATTTTCAACAGCACGGAGAGAGCGGCGACAGTTCATTTTAAACTGCGCGGAGAGAGAGGCGACAGTTCAGTTTAAACAGCACGGAGAGAGAGGCGACAGTTCATTTTCAACAGCACAGAGAGAGAGGCGACAGTTCAGTTTAAACAGCGCAGAGAGAGAGGCGACAGTTTATTTTTGACAGCGTGGGGAGAGAGGCGACAGTTCATTTTTGACAGCGTGGGGAGAGCGGCGACAGTTCAGTTTAAACAGCGCGGAGAGAGAGGCGACATTTCAGTTTAAACAGCGCGGAGAGAGAGGCGACAGTTCATTTTTGACAGCGTGGAGAGAGAGGTGACAGTTCAGTTTAAACAGCGCATAGAGAGTGGGGACTGTTCATTTGAAACAGCGCGGAGAGATAGGTGACAGTTCAGTTTAAACAGCGCGGAGAGAGAAAGGCGACAGTTCTGTTTGAACAGCGCGAAGAGAGAGAGGCGACAGTTCAGTATAAACAGCGCGGAGAGAAGGCGACAGTGCAGTTTAAACAGTGCGGAGAGAGAGGCGGCAGTTCCATTTAAACAGCACGAAGAGAGAGACGACAGTTCAGTTTAAACAGTGCAGAGAGAGGCGACAGTTCATTTTTGACAGCGTGGGGTGAGAGGCGACAGTTCAGTTTAAACAGCACGGAGAGAGAGGCGACATTTCAGTTTAAACAGCGCGGAGAGAGAGGCGACAGTTCATTTTTGACAGCGTGGGGAGAGAGGCGACAGTTCAGTATAAACAGCGTGGAGAGACAGGCGACTGTTCAGTTCTAAAAGCGCGGAGAGAGACGACAGTTCAGTTTAAACAGCATGGAGAGAGAGGCGACAGTTCAGTATAAACAGCATGGAGAGAGAAGCGACAGTTCAGTTTAAACAGCGGGGAGAGAGAGACGACAGTTCAGTTTAAACAGCGCGGAGGGAGAAGCGACAGTTCAGTTTAAACAGCACGGAGAGAGAGAGAGAAGCGTCAGTTCATTTTAAATCGCGCGGAGAGAGAGAGGTGACAGTTCAGTTTGAACAGCACGGAGAGAGAGGCGACAGTTCAGTTTCAACAGCGCTGAGAGAGAGGCGACAGTTCAGTTTCAACAGCGCGGAGAGAGTGAGGCGACAGTTCAGTTTGAACAGCACAGAGAGAGAGGCGACAGTTCAGTTTAAACAGCGCGGAGAGAGAGAGGCGACAGTTCAGTTTGAACAGCACGGAGAGAGAGGCGACAGTTCAGTTTAAACAGCGCGGAGAGAGAGAGGCGACAGTTCAGTTTAACCAGCACCGAGAGAGAGGCGACAGTTCAGTATGAACAGCGCAGAGAGAGACAGTTCAGTTTAAACAGTGCGGTGAGAGAGGCGGCAGTTCCGTTTAAACAGCACGGAGAGAGAGGTGACAGTTCAGTATAAACAGCGCGGAGAGAGAGGCGACAGTGCAGTTTAAACAGTGCGGAGAGAGAGGCGACAGTTCCGTTTAAACAGCACGGAGAGAGAGACGACAGTTCATTTTCAACAGCGCAGAGAGAGAGGCGACATTTCAGTTTAAACAGCGCGGAGAGAGAGGCGACAGTTCATTTTTGACAGCGTGGGGAGAGAGGCGACAGTTCATTTTTGACAGCGTGGGGAGAGAGGCGACAGTTCATTTTTGACAGCGTGGGGAGAGAGGTGACTGTTCAGTTCTAACAGCGCGGAGAGAGAGGCGACAGTTCAGATTCAACAGCGCGGAGAGAGTGAGGCGACAGTTCAGTTTAAACAGCGCGGAGAGAGAGGCGACAGTTCAGTTACAAGAGCACGGAGAGAGAGGCGACAGTTCAGTTTAAACAGCGCGAAGAGAGAGAGGCGACAGTTCAATTTAAACAGCGCGTGGTGAGAGGCGACAGTCCAGTTTAAACAGTGCGGAGAGAGAGGCGACAGTTCAGTATAAACAGCACGGAGAGAGAGGTGACTGTTCAGTTCTAACAGCGCGGAGAGAGACGCGACAGTTCAGTTTCAACAGCGCGGAGAGAGTGAGGCGACAGTTCAGTTTAAACAACGCGGAGAGAGAGGCGACAGTTCAGTTTAAACGGTGCGGAGAGAGAGGCGACAGTTCATTTTAAACAGCGCGGAGAGAGAGGCGACAGTTCGTTTTAAACATCGCGGAGAGAGAGAGGTGACAGTTCTGTATAAACAGCGCGGAGAGAGAGGCGACAGTTCAGTTTAAACAGCACGGAGAGAGAGGCGACAGTTCATTTTAATCTGCGCGGAGAGAGAGGCGCCAGTTCAGTTGAAACAACACGGAGAGAGGGTGGGAGAGGAGACAGTTCATTTTCAACAGCACGGAGAGAGCGGCGACAGTTCATTTTAAACTGCGCGGAGAGAGAGGCGACAGTTCAGTTTAAACAGCACGGAGAAAGAGGCGACAGTTCATTTTTGACAGCGTGGAGAGAGAGGCGTCAGTTCATTTTTGACAGCGTGGGGAGAGAGGCGACGGTTCATTTTTGACAGCCTGGAGAGAGAGGCGACAGTTCAGTTTAAACAGCGTGGAGAGAGAGGCGACAGTTCAGTTTCAACAGCGCGGAGAGAGTGAGGCGACAGTTCAGTTTGAACAGCACGGAGAGAGAGGCGACAGTTCAGTTTGAACAGCACGGAGAGAGAGAGGCGACAGTTCAGTATGAACAGCGCGAAGAGACAGTTCAGTTTAAACAGTGCGGTGAGAGAGGCGGCAGTTCCGTTTAAACAGCACGGAGAGAGAGGTGACAGTTCAGTATAAACAGCGCGGAGAGAGAGGCGACAGTGCAGTTTAAACAGCGCGGCGAGAGAGGCGACAGTGCATTTTCAACAGCACGGAGAGAGCGGCGACAGTTCATTTTAAACTGCGCGGAGAGAGAGGCGACAGTTCAGTTTAAACAGCACGGAGAGAGAGGCGACAGTTCATTTTCAACAGCACAGAGAGAGAGGCGACAGTTCAGTTTAAACAGCGCAGAGAGAGAGGCGACAGTTCATTTTTGACAGCGTGGGGAGAGAGGCGACAGTTCATTTTTGACAGCGTGGGGAGAGCGGCGACAGTTCAGTTTAAACAGCGCGGAGAGAGAGGCGACAGTTCAGTTTAAACAGTGCGGAGAGAGAGGCGACAGTTCAGTATAAACAGTGCGGAGAGAGAGGCGACATTTCAGTTTAAACAGCGCGGAGAGAGAGGCGACAGTTCATTTTTGACAGCGTGGAGAGAGAGGTGACAGTTCAGTTTAAACAGCGCATAGAGAGTGGGGACTGTTCATTTGAAACAGCGCGGAGAGATAGGCGACAGTTCAGTTTCAAGAGCGCGGAGAGACAGGCGACAGTTCAGTTTAAACAGCGCGGAGAGAGAAAGGCGACAGTTCTGTTTGAACAGCGCGAAGAGAGAGAGGCGACAGTTCAGTATAAACAGCGCGGAGAGAAGGCGGCAGTTCCGTTTAAACAGCACGAAGAGAGAGACGACAGTTCAGTTTAAACAGTGCAGACAGAGAGGCGACAGTTCATTTTTGACAGCGTGGGGTGAGAGGCGACAGTTCAGTTTAAACAGCACGGAGAGAGAGGCGACATTTCAGTTTAAACAGCGCGGAGAGAGAGGCGACAGTTCATTTTTGACAGCGTGGGGAGAGAGGCGACAGTTCAGTATAAACAGCGTGGAGAGACAGGCGACTGTTCAGTTCTAAAAGCGCGGAGAGAGACGACAGTTCAGTTCAAACAGCATGGAGAGAGAGGCGACAGTTCAGTATAAACAGCATGGAGAGAGAAGCGACAGTTCAGTTTAAACAGCGCGGAGAGAGAGACGACAGTTCAGTTTAAACAGCGCGGAGGGAGAAGCGACAGTTCAGTTTAAACAGCACGGAGAGAGAGGCGACAGTTCAGTTTCAACAGCGCGGAGAGAGAGGCGACAGTTCAGTTTCAACAGCGCGGAGAGAGTGAGGCGGCAGTTCAGTTTGAACAGCACAGAGAGAGAGGCGACAGTTCAGTTTATACAGCGCGGAGAGAGAGAGGCGACAGTTCAGTTTGAACAGCACGGAGAGAGAGGCGACAGTTCAGTTTAAACAGCGCGGAGAGAGAGAGGCGACAGTTCAGTTTGAACAGCACGGAGAGAGAGGCGACAGTTCAGTTTAACCAGCACCGAGAGAGAGGCGACAGTTCAGTATGAACAGCGCAGAGAGAGACAGTTCAGTTTAAACAGTGCGGTGAGAGAGGCGGCAGCTCCGTTTAAACAGCACGGCGAGAGAGGTGACAGTTCAGTATAAACAGCGCGGAGAGAGAGGCGACAGTGCAGTTTAAACAGTGCGGAGAGAGAGGCGACAGTTCCGTTTAAACAGCACGGCGAGAGAGACGACAGTTCAGTTTAAACAGCATGGAGAGAGAGGCGACAGTCCAGTATAAACAGCGCGGAGAGAGAGACGACAGTTCAGTTTAAACAGCGCGGAGGGAGAGGCGACTGTTCAGTTTAAACAGCACGGCGAGAGAGGCGACAGTTCAGTTTGAACAGCACGGAGAGAGAGAGGCGACAGTTCAGTTTAAACAGCACGGAGAGACAGGCGACAGTTCAGTTTAAACAGCGCGGAGAGAGAGGCGACAGTTCATTTTTGACAGCGTTGGGAGAGAGGCGACAGTTCAGTTTAAACAGCACGGAGAGAGAGGCGACAGTTCAGTATAAACAGCGTGGAGAGACAGGCGACAGTTCAGTATAAACAGCATGGAGAGAGAGGCGACAGTTCAGTTTAAACAGCGCGGAGAGAGAGACGACAGTTCAGTTTAAACAGCGCGGAGGGAGAGGTGACTGTTCAGTTCTAACAGCGCGGAGAGAGAGACGACAGTTCAGTTTAAACAGCACGGAGAGAGAGGTGACAGTTCCGTTTAAAGAGCGCGTAGAGTGAGAGGCGACAGTTCAGTTTAAACAGCACGGAGAGAGAGAGGTGACCGTTCAGTTTAAACAGCACGGAGAGAGAGGTGACAGTTCAGTAGAAACAGCGCGGAGAGAGAGGCGACAGTTCAGTTTCAACAGCGCGGAGAGAGAGGCGACAGTTCAGTTTAAACAGCGCGGAGAGAGAGAGGCGACAGTTCAGTTTAAACAGCACGGAGAGAGAGGCGACAGTTCAGTTTAAACAGCGCGGAGAGAGAGGCGACAGTTCATTTTTGACAGCGTGGGGAGAGAGGCGACAGTTCAGTTTAAACAGCACGGAGAGAGAGGCGACAGTTCAGTATTAACAGCGTGGAGAGACAGGCGACTGTTCAGTTCTAACAGCGCGGAGAGAGAGACGACAGTTCAGTTTAAACAGCATGGAGAGAGAGGCGACAGTTCAGTTTAAACAGCATGGAGAGAGATGCGACTGTTCAGTTCTAACAGCGCGGAGAGAGAGACGACAGTTCAGTTTAAACAGCACGGAGAGAGAGGTGACAGTTCCGTTTAAAGAGCGCGCAGAGTGAGAGGCGACAGTTCAGTTTAAACAGCACGGAGAGAGAGAGAGAAGCGCCAGTTCTTTTTAAATCGCGCGGAGAGTGAGAGGTGACCGTTCAGTTTAAACAGCACGGAGAGAGAGGCGACAGTTCATTTTCAACAGCACGGAGAGAGAGGCGACAGTTCATTTTCAACAGCACCGAGAGGGAGGCGACAGTTCAGTTTAAACAGCACAGAGAGAGAGGCGACAGTTCATTTTAAACAGCGCGGACAGAGAGCCGACAGTCCAGTTTAAACAGCGCGGAGAGAGAGACGACAGTTCATTTACAACAGCATGGAAAGAGAGGCGACAGTTCATTTACAACAGCACGGAGAGGGAGGCGACAGTTCAGTTTAAACAGTGCGGAGAGAGAGGCGACAGGTCAGTTTCAACAGCGTGGAGAGAGTGAGGCGACAGTTCATTTTAATCAGCGCGGACAGAGAGAGGCGACAGTTAAGTTTAACCAGCGCGGAGAGAGTGAGAGAAGCGCCAGTTCATTTTAAACCGCGCGGAGAGAGAGGCGACAGTTCAGTATAAACAGCGCGGAGAGAGAGGCGACAGTTCAGTTTAAACAGCGCGGAGAGAGAGGCGACAGTTCATTTTCGACATCGCGGAGAGAGAGGCGACTGTTCAGTTTAAACAGCGCGGAGAGAGAGGCGACAGTTCAGTTTAAACAGCGCGGAGAGAGAGGCGACAGTTCATTTTCGACATCGCGGAGAGAGAGGCGACTGTTCAGTTTAAACAGCGCGGAGAGAGAGGTGACTGTTCAGTTCTAACAGCGCGGAGAGAGAGACGACAGTTCAGTTTTTGCAGCGCGAAGAGAGAGGCGACAGTTCCGTTTAAACAGCGCGGAGAGAGAGAGGCGACAGTTCAGTTTAAACAGCGCGGAGAGAGTGAGAGAAGCGCCAGTTCATTTTAAACCGCGCGGAGAGAGAGGCGACAGTTCAGTATAAACAGCGCAGAGAGAGAGACGACAGTTCAGTAGAAACAGTGCGGAGATAGAGGCGGCATTTCAGTTTAAACAGCGCGGAGAGAGAGGCGACAGTTCATTTTTGACAGCGTGGGGAGAGAGGCGACAGTTCAGTTTAAACAGCGCACAGAGAGTGGGGACTGTTCCTTTGAAACAGCGCGGAGAGATAGGCGACAGTTCAGTTTCAAGAGCGCGGAGAGAGAAAGGCGACAGTTCCGTTTGAACAGCGCGAAGAGAGAGAGGCGACAGTTCAGTATAAACAGCACGGAGAGAGAGGCGACAGTTCAGTATAAACAGCGTGGAGAGACAGGCGACTGTTCAGTTCTAACAGCGCGGAGAGAGAGAGACGACAGTTCAGTTTAAACAGCATGGAGAGAGAGGCGACAGTTCAGTATAAACAGCATGGAGAGAGAGGCGACAGTTCAGTTTAAACAGCGCGGAGAGAGAGACGACAGTTCAGTTTAAACAGCGCGGAGGGAGAGGCGACTGTTCAGTTCTAACAGCGCGGAGAGAGAGACGACAGTTCAGTTTAAACAGCACGGAGAGAGAGGTGACAGTTCCGTTTAAAGAGCGCGTAGAGTGAGAGGCGACAGTTCAGTTTGAACAGCACGGAGAGAGAGAGGTGACCGTTCAGTTTAAACAGCACGGAGAGAGAGGCGACAGTTCATTTTAAACAGCACGGAGAGAGAGGCGACAGTTCAGTTTAAACAGCACGGAGAGAGAGAGGTGACTGTTCAGTTCTAACAGCGCGGAGAGAGAGACGACAGTTCAGTTTTTGCAGCGCGAAGAGAGAGGCGACAGTTCAGTTTAAACAGTGCGGAGAGAGAGGCGACAGGTCAGTTTCAACAGCGTGGAC
This sequence comes from Mustelus asterias, assembly GCF_964213995.1. Taxonomy (NCBI): domain Eukaryota; kingdom Metazoa; phylum Chordata; class Chondrichthyes; order Carcharhiniformes; family Triakidae; genus Mustelus; species Mustelus asterias. The sequence continues at coordinate 35,183,817 of NC_135809.1, read as the reverse complement.
AGAGTGAGGCGACAGTTCATTTTAAACAGCGCGGACAGAGAGAGGTGACAGTCCAGTTTAAACAGCGTGGAGAGAGAGGTGACAGTTCAGTATAAACAGCACTGAGAGAGAGGCGACAGTTCAGTAGAAACAGCGTGGAGAGAGAGGCGACAGTTCAGTTTCAACAGCGCGGAGAGAGAGAGGCGACAGTTCAGTTTGAACAGCGCGGAGAGAGAGGCGACTGTTCAGTTCTAACAGCGCGGAGAGAGAGACGACCGTTCAGTTTAAAAAGCGCGGAGAGAGAGGCGACAGTTCCGTTTAAAGAGCGCGGAGAGAGAGAGGCGACAGTTCAGTTTAAACAGCGCGGAGAGAGAGGCGACAGTTCATTTTTGACAGCGTGGGGAGAGAGGCGACAGTTCAGTTTAAACAGCACGGAGAGAGAGGCGACAGTTCAGGATAAACAGCGTGGAGAGACAGGCGACTGTTCAGTTCTAACAGCGCGGAGAGAGAGACGACAGTTCAGTTTAAACAGCATGGAGAGAGAGGCGACAGTTCAGTTTAAACAGCATGGAGAGAGAGGCGACTGTTCAGTTCTAACAGCACGGAGAGAGAGACGACAGTTCAGTTTAAACAGCACGGAGAGAGAGGTGACAGTTCCGTTTAAAGAGCGCGTAGAGTGAGAGGCGACAGTTCATTTTAAACAGCACGGAGAGAGAGAGAGAAGCGCCAGTTCATTTTAAATCGCGCGGAGAGAGAGAGGTGACCGTTCAGTTTAAACAGCACGGAGAGAGAGGCGACAGTTCATTTTCAACAGCACGGAGAGAGGCGACAGTTCAGTTTTAACTGAACGGAGAGAGAGGCGACAGTTCATTTTCAACAGCACCGAGAGAGAGGCGACAGTTCAGTTTAAACAGCACAGAGAGAGAGGCGACAGTTCATTTTAAACAGCGCGGACAGAGAGGCGACAGTCCAGTTTAAACAGCGCGGAGAGAGAGACGACAGTTCATTTACAACAGCATGGAAAGAGAGGCGACAGTTCATTTACAACAGCACGGAGAGAGAGGCGACAGTTCAGTTTAAACAGTGCGGAGAGAGAGGCGACAGGTCAGTTTCAACAGCGTGGAGAGAGTGAGGCGACAGTTCATTTTAAACAGCGCGGACAGAGAGAGGCGACAGTCCAGTTTAAACAGCGCGGAGAGAGAGGTGACAGTTCATTTTTGACAGCGTGGAGAGCGAGGTTACAGTTCATTTTTGACAGCGTGGGGAGAGAGGCGACACTTCAGTTTAAACAGCGTGGAGAGAGAGGTGACAGTTCAGTATAAACAGCACTGAGAGAGAGGCGACAGTTCAGTAGAAACAGCGCGGAGAGAGAGGCGACAGTTCAGTTTCAACAGCGCGGAGAGAGTGAGGCGACAGTTCAGTTTAAAAAGCGCGGAGAGAGAGAGGCGACAGTTCAGTTTGAACAGCGCGGAGAGAGAGGTGACATTTCAGTATAAACAGCGCCTAGAGAGAGGCGACAGTCCAGTTTAAACAGTGCGGAGAGAGAGGCGACAGTTCAGTATAAACAGCACGGAGAGAGAGGCGACAGTTCAGTTTAAACAGCGCGGAGAGAGAGAGGTGACAGTTCATTTTCAATAGCACGGAGAGAGAGGCGACAGTTTATTTTAAACAGCGCGGAGAGAGAGGCGACAGTTCATTTTTGACAGCGTGGAGAGGTGATAGTTCAGTTTAAACAGCACGGCGAGAGACACGAAATGCAGTTTAAACAGCGCGGAGAGATAGGTGACAATTCAGTCTAAGGAGCGCGAGAGGGAGGTGACAGTTCAGTTGAACCAGCGCGGAGAGGCGACAGTTCATTTTTGACAGCGTGGAGAGAGAGGCGACAGTTCATTTTTGACAGCGTGGGGAGAGAGGCGACAGTTCAGTTTAAACAGCGTGGAGAGAGAGTTGACTGTTCAGTTCTAACAGCGTGGAGAGAGAGGCGACAGTTCAGTTTAAACAGCGCGGAGAGAGAGGCGACAGTTCAGTTTCAACAGCGCGGAGAGAGTGAGGCGACAGTTCAGTTTGAACAGCACGGAGAGAGAGGCGACAGTTCAGTTTGAACAGCACGGAGAGAGAGAGGCGACAGTTCAGTATGAACAGCGCGGAGAGAGACAGTTCAGTTTAAACAGTGCGGTGAGAGAGGCGGCAGTTCCGTTTAAACAGCACGGAGAGAGAGGTGACAGTTCAGTATAAACAGCGCGGAGAGAGAGGCGACAGTGCAGTTTAAACAGCGCGGCGAGAGAGGCGACAGTTCATTTTCAACAGCACGGAGAGAGCGGCGACAGTTCATTTTAAACTGCGCGGAGAGAGAGGCGACAGTTCAGTTTAAACAGCACGGAAAGAGAGGTGACAGTTCATTTTCAACAGCACAGAGAGAGAGGCGACAGTTCAGTTTAAACAGCGCAGAGAGAGAGGCGACAGTTCATTTTTGACAGCGTGGGGGGAGCGGCGACAGTTCAGTTTAAACAGCGCATAGAGAGTGGGGACTGTTCATTTGAAACAGCGCGGAGAGATAGGCGACAGTTCAGTTTCAAGAGCGCGGAGAGACAGGCGACAGTTCAGTTTAAACAGCGCGGAGAGAGAAAGGCGACAGTTCTGTTTGAACAGCGCGAAGAGAGAGAGGCGACAGTTCAGTATAAACAGCGCGGAGAGAAGGCGACAGTGCAGTTTAAACAGTGCGGAGAGAGAGGCGACAGTTCATTTTTGACAGCGTGGGGTGAGAGGCGACAGTTCAGTTTAAACAGCACGGAGAGAGAGGCGACATTTCAGTTTAAACAGCGCGGAGAGAGAGGCGACAGTTCATTTTTGACAGCGTGGGGAGAGAGGCGACAGTTCAGTATAAACAGCGTGGAGAGAGAGGTGACAGTTCAGTTGAAACAGCGCATAGAGAGTGGGGACTGTTCATTTGAAACAGCGCGGAGAGATAGGCGACAGTTCAGTTTCAAGAGCGCGGAGAGACAGGCGACAGTTCAGTTTAAACAGCGCGGAGAGAGAAAGGCGACAGTTCTGTTTGAACAGCGCGAAGAGAGAGAGGCGACAGTTCAGTATAAACAGCGCGGAGAGAAGGCGACAGTGCAGTTTAAACAGTGCGGAGAGAGAGGCGACAGTTCATTTTTGACAGCGTGGGGTGAGAGGCGACAGTTCAGTTTAAACAGCACGGAGAGAGAGGCGACATTTCAGTTTAAACAGCGCGGAGAGAGAGGCGACAGTTCATTTTTGACAGCGTGGGGAGAGAGGCGACAGTTCAGTATAAACAGCGTGGAGAGACAGGCGACTGTTCAGTTCTAAAAGCGCGGAGAGAGACGACAGTTCAGTTTAAACAGCATGGAGAGAGAGGCGACAGTTCAGTATAAACAGCATGGAGAGAGAAGCGACAGTTCAGTTTAAACAGCGCGGAGAGAGAGACGACAGTTCAGTTTAAACAGCGCGGAGGGAGAAACGACAGTTCAGTTTAAACAGCACGGAGAGAGAGAGAGCAGCGTCAGTTCATTTTAAATCGCGCGGAGAGAGAGAGGTGACAGTTCAGTTTGAACAGCACGGAGAGAGAGGCGACAGTTCAGTTTCAACAGCGCGGAGAGAGAGGCGACAGTTCAGTTTCAACAGCGCGGAGAGAGTGAGGCGACAGTTCAGTTTGAACAGCACAGAGAGAGAGGCGACAGTTCAGTTTATACAGCGCGGAGAGAGAGAGGCGACAGTTCAGTTTGAACAGCACGGAGAGAGAGGCGACAGTTCAGTTTAAACAGCGCGGAGAGAGAGAGGCGACAGTTCAGTTTGAACAGCACGGAGAGAGAGGCGACAGTTCAGTTTAACCAGCACCGAGAGAGAGGCGACAGTTCAGTATGAACAGCGCAGAGAGAGACAGTTCAGTTTAAACAGTGCGGTGAGAGAGGCGGCAGCTCCGTTTAAACAGCACGGAGAGAGAGATGACAGTTCAGTATAAACAGCGCGGAGAGAGAGGCGACAGTGCAGTTTAAACAGTGCGGAGAGAGAGGCGACAGTTCCGTTTAAACAGCACGAAGAGAGAGACGACAGTTCAGTTTAAACAGTGCGGAGAGAGAGGCAACAGTTCAGTTTAAACAGCACGGCGAGAGAGGCGACAGTTCAGTTTGAACAGCACGGAGAGAGAGAGGCGACAGTTCAGTTTAAACAGCACGGAGAGACAGGCGACAGCTCAGTTTAAACAGCGCGGAGAGAGAGGCGACAGTTCATTTTTGACAGCGTTGGGAGAGAGGCGACAGTTCAGTTTAAACAGCACGGAGAGAGAGGCGACAGTTCAGTATAAACAGCGTGGAGAGACAGGCGACTGTTCAGTTCTAACAGCGCGGAGAGAGAGACGACAGTTCAGTTTAAACAGCATGGCGAGAGAGGCGACAGTTCAGTATAAACAGCATGGAGAGAGAGGCGACAGTTCAGTTTAAACAGCGCGGAGAGAGAGACGACAGTTCAGTTTAAACAGCGCGGAGGGAGAGGCGACTGTTCAGTTCTAACAGCGCGGAGAGAGAGACGACAGTTCAGTTTAAACAGCACGGAGAGAGAGGTGACAGTTCCGTTTAAAGAGCGCGTAGAGTGAGAGGCGACAGTTCATTTTAAACAGCACGGAGAGAGAGGCGACAGTTCAGTTTAAACAGCACGGAGAGAGAGAGGTGACTGTTCAGTTCTAACAGCGCGGAGAGAGAGACGACAGTTCAGTTTTTGCAGCGCGAAGAGAGAGGCGACAGTTCAGTTTAAACAGTGCGGAGAGAGAGGCGACAGGTCAGTTTCAACAGCGTGGACAGAGTGAGGCGACAGTTCATTTTAAACAGCGCGGACAGAGAGAGGTGACAGTCCAGTTTAAACAGCGTGGAGAGAGAGGTGACAGTTCAGTACAAACAGCACTGAGAGAGAGGCGACAGTTCAGTAGAAACAGCGTGGAGAGAGAGGCGACAGTTCAGTTTCAACAGCGCGGAGAGAGAGAGGCGACAGTTCAGTTTGAACAGCGCGGAGAGAGAGGCGACTGTTCAGTTCTAACAGCGCGGAGAGAGAGACGACAGTTCAGTTTAAAAAGCGCGGAGAGAGAGGCGACAGTTCCGTTTAAAGAGCGCGGAGAGAGAGAGGCGACAGTTCAGTTTAAACAGCACGGAGAGAGAGGCGACAGTTCAGTTTAAACAGCGCGGAGAGAGAGGCGACAGTTCATTTTTGACAGCGTGGGGAGAGAGGCGACAGTTCAGTTTAAACAGCACGGAGAGAGAGGCGACAGTTCAGGATAAACAGCGTGGAGAGACAGGCGACTGTTCAGTTCTAACAGCGCGGAGAGAGAGACGACAGTTCAGTTTAAACAGCATGGAGAGAGAGGCGACAGTTCAGTTTAAACAGCATGGAGAGAGAGGCGACTGTTCAGTTCTAACAGCACGGAGAGAGAGACGACAGTTCAGTTTAAACAGCACGGAGAGAGAGGTGACAGTTCCGTTTAAAGAGCGCGTAGAGTGAGAGGCGACAGTTCATTTTAAACAGCACGGAGAGAGAGAGAGAAGCGCCAGTTCATTTTAAATCGCGCGGAGAGAGAGAGGTGACCGTTCAGTTTAAACAGCACGGAGAGAGAGGCGACAGTTCATTTTCAACAGCACGGAGAGAGAGGCGACAGTTCAGTTTTAACTGAACGGAGAGAGAGGCGACAGTTCATTTTCAACAGCACCGAGAGAGAGGCGACAGTTCAGTATGAACAGCGCAGAGAGAGACAGTTCAGTTTAAACAGTGCGGTGAGAGAGGCGGAAGCTCCGTTTAAACAGCACGGAGAGAGAGATGACAGTTCAGTATAAACAGCGCGGAGAGAGAGGCGACAGTGCAGTTTAAACAGTGCGGAGAGAGAGGCGACAGTTCCGTTTAAACAGCACGAAGAGAGAGACGACAGTTCAGTTTAAACAGTGCGGAGAGAGAGGCGACAGTTCAGTTTAAACAGCACGGCGAGAGAGGCGACAGTTCAGTTTGAACAGCACGGAGAGAGAGAGGCGACAGTTCAGTTTAAACAGCACGGAGAGACAGGCGACAGTTCAGTTTAAACAGCGCGGAGAGAGAGGCGACAGTTCATTTTTGACAGCGTTGGGAGAGAGGCGACAGTTCAGTTTAAACAGCACGGAGAGAGAGGCGACAGTTCAGTATAAACAGCGTGGAGAGACAGGCGACTGTTCAGTTCTAACAGCGCGGAGAGAGAGACGACAGTTCAGTTTAAACAGCATGGAGAGAGAGGCGACAGTTCAGTATAAACAGCATGGAGAGAGAGGCGACAGTTCAGTTTAAACAGCGCGGAGAGAGAGACGACAGTTCAGTTTAAACAGCGCGGAGGGAGAGGCGACTGTTCAGTTCTAACAGCGCGGAGAGAGAGACGACAGTTCAGTTTAAACAGCACGGAGAGAGAGGTGACAGTTCCGTTTAAAGAGCGCGTAGAGTGAGAGGCGACAGTTCAGTTTGAACAGCACGGAGAGAGAGAGGTGACCGTTCAGTTTAAACAGCACGGAGAGCGAGGCGACAGTTCATTTTAAACAGCACGGAGAGAGAGAGGTGACTGTTCAGTTCTAACAGCGCGGAGAGAGAGACGACAGTTCAGTTTTTGCAGCGCGAAGAGAGATGCGACAGTTCAGTTTAAACAGTGCGGAGAGAGAGGCGACAGGTCAGTTTCAACAGCGTGGACAGAGTGAGGCGACAGTTCATTTTAAACAGCGCGGACAGAGAGAGGTGACAGTCCAGTTTAAACAGCGTGGAGAGAGAGGTGACAGTTCAGTACAAACAGCACTGAGAGAGAGGCGACAGTTCAGTAGAAACCGCGTGGAGAGAGAGGCGACAGTTCAGTTTCAACAGCGCGGAGAGAGAGAGGCGACAGTTCAGTTTGAACAGCGCGGAGAGAGAGGCGACTGTTCAGTTCTAACAGCGCGGAGAGAGAGACGACAGTTCAGTTTAAAAAGCGCGGAGAGAGAGGCGACAGTTCCGTTTAAAGAGCGCGGAGAGAGAGAGGCGACAGTTCAGTTTAAACAGCACGGAGAGAGAGGCGACAGTTCAGGATAAACAGCGTGGAGAGACAGGCGACTGTTCAGTTCTAACAGCGCGGAGAGAGAGACGACAGTTCAGTTTAAACAGCATGGAGAGAGAGGCGACAGTTCAGTTTAAACAGCATGGAGAGAGAGGCGACTGTTCAGTTCTAACAGCACGGAGAGAGAGACGACAGTTCAGTTTAAACAGCACGGAGAGAGAGGTGACAGTTCCGTTTAAAGAGCGCGTCGAGTGAGAGGCGACAGTTCATTTTAAATAGCACGGAGAGAGAGAGAGAAGCGCCAGTTCATTTTAAATCGTGCGGAGAGAGAGAGGTGACCGTTCAGTTTAAACAGCACGGAGAGAGAGGCGACAGTTCATTTTCAACAGCACGGAGAGAGAGGCGACAGTTCAGTTTTAACTGAACGGAGAGAGAGGCGACAGTTCATTTTCAACAGCACCGAGAGAGAGGCGACAGTTCAGTTTAAACAGCACAGAGAGAGAGGCGACAGTTCATTTTAAACAGCGCGGACAGAGAGGCGACAGTCCAGTTTAAACAGCGCGGAGAGAGAGACGACAGTTCATTTCCAACAGCATGGAAAGAGAGGCGACAGTTCATTTACAACAGCACGGAGAGAGAGGCGACAGTTCAGTTTAAACAGTGCGGAGAGAGAGGCGACAGGTCAGTTTCAACAGCGTGGAGAGAGTGAGGCGACAGTTCATTTTAAACAGCGCGGACAGAGAGAGGCGACAGTCCAGTTTAAACAGCGCGGAGAGAGAGGTGACAGTTCATTTTTGACAGCGTGGAGAGCGAGGTTACAGTTCATTTTTGACAGCGTGGGGAGAGAGGCGACACTTCAGTTTAAACAGCGTGGAGAGAGAGGTGACAGTTCAGTATAAACAGCACTGAGAGAGAGGCGACAGTTCAGTAGAAACAGCGCGGAGAGAGAGGCGACAGTTCAGTTTCAACAGCGCGGAGAGAGTGAGGCGACAGTTCAGTTTAAAAAGCGCGGAGAGAGAGAGGCGACAGTTCAGTTTGAACAGCGCGGAGAGAGAGGTGACATTTCAGTATAAACAGCGCGGAGAGAGAGGCGACAGTCCAGTTTAAACAGTGCGGAGAGAGAGGCGACAGTTCAGTATAAACAGCACGGAGAGAGAGGCGACAGTTCAGTATAAACAGGGCGGAGAGAGAGGCGCCAGTCCAGTTTAAACAGCGTGGAGAGAGAGGCGACAGTCCAGTTTAAACAGTGGGGAGAGAGAGGCGACAGTTCAGTTTAAACAGCACGGAGAGAGAGGCGACAGTTCATTTTAAACAGCACAGAGATAGAGGCGACAGTTTATTTTAAACAGCGCGGAGAGAGAGAGGTGACAGTTCATTTTCAATAGCACGGAGAGAGAGGCGACAGTTTATTTTAAACAGCGCGGAGAGAGAGGCGACAGTTCATTTTTGACAGCGTGGAGAGGTGATAGTTCAGTTTAAACAGCACGGCGAGAGACACGAAATGCAGTTTAAACAGCGCGGAGAGATAGGTGACAATTCAGTCTAAGGAGCGCGAGAGGGAGGTGACAGTTCAGTTGAACCAGCGCGGAGAGAGAGGCGACAGTTCATTTTTGACAGCGTGGAGAGAGAGGCGACAGTTCATTTTTGACAGCGTGGGGAGAGAGGCGACAGTTCAGTTTAAACAGCGTGGAGAGAGAGTTGACTGTTCAGTTCTAACAGCGTGGAGAGAGAGGCGACAGTTCAGTTTAAACAGCGCGGAGAGAGAGGCGACAGTTCAGTTTCAACAGCGCGGAGAGAGTGAGGCGACAGTTCAGTTTGAACAGCACGGAGAGAGAGGCGACAGTTCAGTTTGAACAGCACGCAGAGAGAGAGGCGACAGTTCAGTATGAACAGCGCGGAGAGAGACAGTTCAGTTTAAACAGTGCGGTGAGAGAGGCGGCAGTTCCGTTTAAACAGCACGGAGAGAGAGGTGACAGTTCAGTATAAACAGCGCGGAGAGAGAGGCGACAGTGCAGTTTAAACAGCGCGGCGAGAGAGGCGACAGTTCATTTTCAACAGCACGGAGAGAGCGGCGACAGTTCATTTTAAACTGCGCGGAGAGAGAGGCGACAGTTCAGTTTAAACAGCACGGAGAGAGAGGCGACAGTTCATTTTCAACAGCACAGAGAGAGAGGCGACAGTTCAGTTTAAACAGCGCAGAGAGAGAGGCGACAGTTCAGTTTCAACAGCGCGGAGAGAGAGGCGACAGTTCAGTTTCAACAGCGCGGAGAGAGTGAGGCGACAGTTCAGTTTGAACAGCACAGAGAGAGAGGCGACAGTTCAGTTTATACAGCGCGGAGAGAGAGAGGCGACAGTTCAGTTTGAACAGCACGGAGAGAGAGGCGACAGTTCAGTTTAAACAGCGCGGAGAGAGAGAGGCGACAGTTCAGTTTGAACAGCGCGGAGAGAGAGAGGCGACAGTTCAGTTTAACCAGCACCGAGAGAGAGGCGACAGTTCAGTATGAACAGCGCAGAGAGAGACAGTTCAGTTTAAACAGTGCGGTGAGAGAGGCGGCAGCTCCGTTTAAACAGCACGGAGAGAGAGATGACAGTTCAGTATAAACAGCGCGGAGAGAGAGGCGACAGTGCAGTTTAAACAGTGCGGAGAGAGAGGCGACAGTTCCGTTTAAACAGCACGAAGAGAGAGACGACAGTTCAGTTTAAACAGTGCGGAGAGAGAGGCGACAGTTCAGTTTAAACAGCACGGCGAGAGAGGCGACAGTTCAGTTTGAACAGCACGGAGAGAGAGAGGCGACAGTTCAGTTTAAACAGCACGGAGAGAGAGGCGACAGTTCATTTTTGACAGCGTGGAGAGAGAGGCGACAGTTCATTTTTGACAGCGTGGGGAGAGAGGCGACAGTTCAGTTTAAACAGCGTGGAGAGAGAGTTGACTGTTCAGTTCTAACAGCGTGGAGAGAGAGGCGACAGTTCAGTTTAAACAGCGCGGAGAGAGAGGCGACAGTTCAGTTTCAACAGCGCGGAGAGAGTGAGGCGACAGTTCAGTTTGAACAGCACGGAGAGAGAGGCGACAGTTCAGTTTGAACAGCACGGAGAGAGAGAGGCGACAGTTCAGTATGAACAGCGCGGAGAGAGACAGTTCAGTTTAAACAGTGCGGTGAGAGAGGCGGCAGTTCCGTTTAAACAGCACGGAGAGAGAGGTGACAGTTCAGTATAAACAGCGCGGAGAGAGAGGCGACAGTGCAGTTTAAACAGCGCGGCGAGAGAGGCGACAGTTCATTTTCAACAGCACGGAGAGAGCGGCGACAGTTCATTTTAAACTGCGCGGAGAGAGAGGCGACAGTTCAGTTTAAACAGCACGGAGAGAGAGGCGACAGTTCATTTTCAACAGCACAGAGAGAGAGGCGACAGTTCAGTTTAAACAGCGCAGAGAGAGAGGCGACAGTTCATTTTTCACAGCGTGGGGAGAGCGGCGACAGTTCAGTTTAAACAGCGCGGAGAGAGAGGCGACAGTTCAGTTTAAACAGTGCGGAGAGAGAGGCGACAGTTCAGTATAAACAGTGCGGAGAGAGAGGCGACATTTCAGTTTAAACAGCGCGGAGAGAGAGGCGACAGTTCATTTTTGACAGCATGGGGAGAGAGGCGACAGTTCAGTTTAAACAGCGTGGAGAGAGAGGTGACAGTTCAGTTTAAACAGCGCATAGAGAGTGGGGACTGTTCATTTGAAACAGCGCGGAGAGATAGGCGACAGTTCAGTTTCAAGAGCGCGGAGAGACAGGCGACAGTTCAGTTTAAACAGCGCGGAGAGAGAAAGGCGACAGTTCTGTTTGAACAGCGCGAAGAGAGAGAGGCGACAGTTCAGTTTAAACAGCGCGGAGAGAGAGAGGCGACAGTTCAGTTTGAACAGCACGGAGAGAGAGGCGACAGTTCAGTTTAACCAGCACCGAGAGAGAGGCGACAGTTCAGTTTAAACAGCGCGGAGAGAGAGGCGACAGTTCAGTTTAAACAGTGCGGAGAGAGAGGCGACAGTTCAGTATAAACAGTGCGGAGAGAGAGGCGACATTTCAGTTTAAACAGCGCGGAGAGAGAGGCGACAGTTCATTTTTGACAGCATGGGGAGAGAGGCGACAGTTCAGTTTAAACAGCGTGGAGAGAGAGGTGACAGTTCAGTTTAAACAGCGCATAGAGAGTGGGGACTGTTCATTTGAAACAGCGCGGAGAGATAGGCGACAGTTCAGTTTCAAGAGCGCGGAGAGACAGGCGACAGTTCAGTTTAAACAGCGCGGAGAGAGAAAGGCGACAGTTCTGTTTGAACAGCGCGAAGAGAGAGAGGCGACAGTTCAGTTTAAACAGCGCGGAGAGAGAGAGGCGACAGTTCAGTTTGAACAGCACGGAGAGAGAGGCGACAGTTCAGTTTAACCAGCACCGAGAGAGAGGCGACAGTTCAGTATGAACAGCGCAGAGAGAGACAGTTCAGTTTAAACAGTGCGGTGAGAGAGGCGGCAGCTCCGTTTAAACAGCACGGAGAGAGAGATGACAGTTCAGTATAAACAGCGCGGAGAGAGAGGCGACAGTGCAGTTTAAACAGTGCGGAGAGAGAGGCGACAGTTCCGTTTAAACAGCACGAAGAGAGAGACGACAGTTCAGTTTAAACAGTGCGGAGAGAGAGGCAACAGTTCAGTTTAAACAGCACGGCGAGAGAGGCGACAGTTCAGTTTGAACAGCACGGAGAGAGAGAGGCGACAGTTCAGTTTAAACAGCACGGAGAGACAGGCGACAGCTCAGTTTAAACAGCGCGGAGAGAGAGGCGACAGTTCATTTTTGACAGCGTTGGGAGAGAGGCGACAGTTCAGTTTAAACAGCACGGAGAGAGAGGCGACAGTTCAGTATAAACAGCGTGGAGAGACAGGCGACTGTTCAGTTCTAACAGCGCGGAGAGAGAGACGACAGTTCAGTTTAAACAGCATGGCGAGAGAGGCGACAGTTCAGTATAAACAGCATGGAGAGAGAGGCGACAGTTCAGTTTAAACAGCGCGGAGAGAGAGACGACAGTTCAGTTTAAACAGCGCGGAGGGAGAGGCGACTGTTCAGTTCTAACAGCGCGGAGAGAGAGACGACAGTTCAGTTTAAACAGCACGGAGAGAGAGGTGACAGTTCCGTTTAAAGAGCGCGTAGAGTGAGAGGCGACAGTTCATTTTAAACAGCACGGAGAGAGAGGCGACAGTTCAGTTTAAACAGCACGGAGAGAGAGAGGTGACTGTTCAGTTCTAACAGCGCGGAGAGAGAGACGACAGTTCAGTTTTTGCAGCGCGAAGAGAGAGGCGACAGTTCAGTTTAAACAGTGCGGAGAGAGAGGCGACAGGTCAGTTTCAACAGCGTGGACAGAGTGAGGCGACAGTTCATTTTAAACAGCGCGGACAGAGAGAGGTGACAGTCCAGTTTAAACAGCGTGGAGAGAGAGGTGACAGTTCAGTACAAACAGCACTGAGAGAGAGGCGACAGTTCAGTAGAAACAGCGTGGAGAGAGAGGCGACAGTTCAGTTTCAACAGCGCGGAGAGAGAGAGGCGACAGTTCAGTTTGAACAGCGCGGAGAGAGAGGCGACTGTTCAGTTCTAACAGCGCGGAGAGAGAGACGACAGTTCAGTTTAAAAAGCGCGGAGAGAGAGGCGACAGTTCCGTTTAAAGAGCGCGGAGAGAGAGAGGCGACAGTTCAGTTTAAACAGCACGGAGAGAGAGGCGACAGTTCAGTTTAAACAGCGCGGAGAGAGAGGCGACAGTTCAGTTTGAACAGCACGCAGAGAGAGAGGCGACAGTTCAGTATGAACAGCGCGGAGAGAGACAGTTCAGTTTAAACAGTGCGGTGAGAGAGGCGGCAGTTCCGTTTAAACAGCACGGAGAGAGAGGTGACAGTTCAGTATAAACAGCGCGGAGAGAGAGGCGACAGTGCAGTTTAAACAGCGCGGCGAGAGAGGCGACAGTTCATTTTCAACAGCACGGAGAGAGCGGCGACAGTTCATTTTAAACTGCGCGGAGAGAGAGGCGACAGTTCAGTTTAAACAGCACGGAGAGAGAGGCGACAGTTCATTTTCAACAGCACAGAGAGAGAGGCGACAGTTCAGTTTAAACAGCGCAGAGAGAGAGGCGACAGTTCAGTTTCAACAGCGCGGAGAGAGAGGCGACAGTTCAGTTTCAACAGCGCGGAGAGAGTGAGGCGACAGTTCAGTTTGAACAGCACAGAGAGAGAGGCGACAGTTCAGTTTATACAGCGCGGAGAGAGAGAGGCGACAGTTCAGTTTGAACAGCACGGAGAGAGAGGCGACAGTTCAGTTTAAACAGCGCGGAGAGAGAGAGGCGACAGTTCAGTTTGAACAGCGCGGAGAGAGAGAGGCGACAGTTCAGTTTAACCAGCACCGAGAGAGAGGCGACAGTTCAGTATGAACAGCGCAGAGAGAGACAGTTCAGTTTAAACAGTGCGGTGAGAGAGGCGGCAGCTCCGTTTAAACAGCACGGAGAGAGAGATGACAGTTCAGTATAAACAGCGCGGAGAGAGAGGCGACAGTGCAGTTTAAACAGTGCGGAGAGAGAGGCGACAGTTCCGTTTAAACAGCACGAAGAGAGAGACGACAGTTCAGTTTAAACAGTGCGGAGAGAGAGGCGACAGTTCAGTTTAAACAGCACGGCGAGAGAGGCGACAGTTCAGTTTGAACAGCACGGAGAGAGAGAGGCGACAGTTCAGTTTAAACAGCACGGAGAGAGAGGCGACAGTTCATTTTTGACAGCGTGGAGAGAGAGGCGACAGTTCATTTTTGACAGCGTGGGGAGAGAGGCGACAGTTCAGTTTAAACAGCGTGGAGAGAGAGTTGACTGTTCAGTTCTAACAGCGTGGAGAGAGAGGCGACAGTTCAGTTTAAACAGCGCGGAGAGAGAGGCGACAGTTCAGTTTCAACAGCGCGGAGAGAGTGAGGCGACAGTTCAGTTTGAACAGCACGGAGAGAGAGGCGACAGTTCAGTTTGAACAGCACGGAGAGAGAGAGGCGACAGTTCAGTATGAACAGCGCGGAGAGAGACAGTTCAGTTTAAACAGTGCGGTGAGAGAGGCGGCAGTTCCGTTTAAACAGCACGGAGAGAGAGGTGACAGTTCAGTATAAACAGCGCGGAGAGAGAGGCGACAGTGCAGTTTAAACAGCGCGGCGAGAGAGGCGACAGTTCATTTTCAACAGCACGGAGAGAGCGGCGACAGTTCATTTTAAACTGCGCGGAGAGAGAGGCGACAGTTCAGTTTAAACAGCACGGAGAGAGAGGCGACAGTTCATTTTCAACAGCACAGAGAGAGAGGCGACAGTTCAGTTTAAACAGCGCAGAGAGAGAGGCGACAGTTCATTTTTCACAGCGTGGGGAGAGCGGCGACAGTTCAGTTTAAACAGCGCGGAGAGAGAGGCGACAGTTCAGTTTAAACAGTGCGGAGAGAGAGGCGACAGTTCAGTATAAACAGTGCGGAGAGAGAGGCGACATTTCAGTTTAAACAGCGCGGAGAGAGAGGCGACAGTTCATTTTTGACAGCATGGGGAGAGAGGCGACAGTTCAGTTTAAACAGCGTGGAGAGAGAGGTGACAGTTCAGTTTAAACAGCGCATAGAGAGTGGGGACTGTTCATTTGAAACAGCGCGGAGAGATAGGCGACAGTTCAGTTTCAAGAGCGCGGAGAGACAGGCGACAGTTCAGTTTAAACAGCGCGGAGAGAGAAAGGCGACAGTTCTGTTTGAACAGCGCGAAGAGAGAGAGGCGACAGTTCAGTATAAACAGCGCGGAGAGAAGGCGACAGTGCAGTTTAAACAGTGCGGAGAGAGAGGCGACAGTTCATTTTTGACAGCGTGGGGTGAGAGGCGACAGTTCAGTTTAAACAGCACGGAGAGAGAGGCGACATTTCAGTTTAAACAGCGCGGAGAGAGAGGCGACAGTTCATTTTTGACAGCATGGGGAGAGAGGCGACAGTTCAGTATAAACAGCGTGGAGAGACAGGCGACTGTTCAGTTCTAAAAGCGCGGAGAAAGACGACAGTTCAGTTTAAACAGCATGGAGAGAGAGGCGACAGTTCAGTATAAACAGCATGGAGAGAGAAGCGACAGTTCAGTTTAAACAGCGCGGAGAGAGAGACGACAGTTCAGTTTAAACAGCGCGGAGGGAGAAGCGACAGTTCAGCTTAAACAGCACGGAGAGAGAGAGAAGCGTCAGTTCATTTTAAATCGCACGGAGAGAGAGAGGTGACAGTTCAGTTTGAACAGCACGGAGAGAGAGGCGACAGTTCAGTTTCAACAGCGCGGAGAGAGAGGCGACAGTTCAGTTTCAACAGCGCGGAGAGAGTGAGGCGACAGTTCAGTTTGAACAGCACCGAGAGAGAGGCGACAGTTCAGTTTACACAGCGCGGAGAGAGAGAGGCGACAGTTCAGTTTGAACAGCACGGAGAGAGAGGCGACAGTTCAGTTTAACCAGCACCGAGAGAGAGGCGACAGTTCAGTATGAACAGCGCAGAGAGAGACAGTTCAGTTTAAACAGTGCGGTGAGAGAGGCGGCAGCTCCGTTTAAACAGCACGGAGAGAGAGGCGACAGTTCAGTTTCAACAGCGCGGAGAGAGTGAGGCGACAGTTCAGTATAAACAGCACTGAGAGAGAGGCGACAGTTCAGTAGAAACAGCGCGGAGAGAGAGGCGACAGTTCAGTTTCAACAGCGCGGAGAGAGTGAGGCGACAGTTCAGTTTAAAAAGCGCGGAGAGAGAGAGGCGACAGTTCAGTTTGAACAGCGCGGAGAGAGAGGTGACATTTCAGTATAAACAGCGCCTAGAGAGAGGCGACAGTCCAGTTTAAACAGTGCGGAGAGAGAGGCGACAGTTCAGTATAAACAGCACGGAGAGAGAGGCGACAGTTCAGTATAAACAGGGCGGAGAGAGAGGCGACAGTTCAGTTTAAACAGCACGGAGAGAGAGGCGACAGTTCATTTTAAACAGCACAGAGATAGAGGCGACAGTTTATTTTAAACAGCGCGGAGAGAGAGAGGTGACAGTTCATTTTCAATAGCACGGAGAGAGAGGCGACAGTTTATTTTAAACAGCGCGGAGAGAGAGGCGACAGTTCATTTTTGACAGCGTGGAGAGGTGATAGTTCAGTTTAAACAGCACGGCGAGAGACACGAAATGCAGTTTAAACAGCGCGGAGAGATAGGTGACAATTCAGTCTAAGGAGCGCGAGAGGGAGGTGACAGTTCAGTTGAACCAGCGCGGAGAGAGAGGCGACAGTTCATTTTTGACAGCGTGGAGAGAGAGGCGACAGTTCATTTTTGACAGCGTGGGGAGAGAGGCGACAGTTCAGTTTAAACAGCGTGGAGAGAGAGTTGACTGTTCAGTTCTAACAGCGTGGAGAGAGAGGCGACAGTTCAGTTTAAACAGCGCGGAGAGAGAGGCGACAGTTCAGTTTCAACAGCGCGGAGAGAGTGAGGCGACAGTTCAGTTTGAACAGCACGGAGAGAGAGGCGACAGTTCAGTTTGAACAGCACGGAGAGAGAGAGGCGACAGTTCAGTATGAACAGCGCGGAGAGAGACAGTTCAGTTTAAACAGTGCGGTGAGAGAGGCGGCAGTTCCGTTTAAACAGCACGGAGAGAGAGGTGACAGTTCAGTATAAACAGCGCGGAGAGAGAGGCGACAGTGCAGTTTAAACAGCGCGGCGAGAGAGGCGACAGTTCATTTTCAACAGCACGGAGAGAGCGGCGACAGTTCATTTTAAACTGCGCGGAGAGAGAGGCGACAGTTCAGTTTAAACAGCACGGAAAGAGAGGCGACAGTTCATTTTCAACAGCACAGAGAGAGAGGCGACAGTTCAGTTTAAACAGCGCAGAGAGAGAGGCGACAGTTCATTTTTGACAGCGTGGGGAGAGCGGCGACAGTTCAGTTTAAACAGCGCGGAGAGAGAGGCGACAGTTCAGTTTAAACAGTGCGGAGAGAGAGGCGACAGTTCAGTATAAACAGTGCGGAGAGAGAGGCGACATTTCAGTTTAAACAGCGCAGAGAGAGAGGCGACAGTTCATTTTTGACAGCGTGGGGAGAGAGGCGACAGTTCAGTTTAAACAGCGTGGAGAGAGAGGTGACAGTTCAGTTTAAACAGCGCATAGAGAGTGGGGACTGTTCATTTGAAACAGCGCGGAGAGATAGGCGACAGTTCAGTTTCAAGAGCGCGGAGAGACAGGCGACAGTTCAGTTTAAACAGCGCGGAGAGAGAAAGGCGACAGTTCTGTTTGAACAGCGCGAAGAGAGAGAGGCGACAGTTCAGTATAAACAGCGCGGAGAGAAGGCGACAGTGCAGTTTAAACAGTGCGGAGAGAGAGGCGACAGTTCATTTTTGACAGCGTGGGGTGAGAGGCGACAGTTCAGTTTAAACAGCACGGAGAGAGAGGCGACATTTCAGTTTAAACAGCGCGGAGAGAGAGGCGACAGTTCATTTTTGACAGCGTGGGGAGAGAGGCGACAGTTCAGTATAAACAGCGTGGAGAGAGAGGTGACAGTTCAGTTGAAACAGCGCATAGAGAGTGGGGACTGTTCATTTGAAACAGCGCGGAGAGATAGGCGACAGTTCAGTTTCAAGAGCGCGGAGAGACAGGCGACAGTTCAGTTTAAACAGCGCGGAGAGAGAAAGGCGACAGTTCTGTTTGAACAGCGCGAAGAGAGAGAGGCGACAGTTCAGTTTAAACAGCGCGGAGAGAGAGGCGACAGTTCATTTTTGACAGCATGGGGAGAGAGGCGACAGTTCAGTATAAACAGCGTGGAGAGACAGGCGACTGTTCAGTTCTAAAAGCGCGGAGAAAGACGACAGTTCAGTTTAAACAGCATGGAGAGAGAGGCGACAGTTCAGTATAAACAGCATGGAGAGAGAAGCGACAGTTCAGTTTAAACAGCGCGGAGAGAGAGACGACAGTTCAGTTTAAACAGCGCGGAGGGAGAAGCGACAGTTCAGCTTAAACAGCACGGAGAGAGAGAGAAGCGTCAGTTCATTTTAAATCGCACGGAGAGAGAGAGGTGACAGTTCAGTTAGAACAGCACGGAGAGAGAGGCGATAGTTCAGTTTCAACAGCGCGGAGAGAGAGGCGACAGTTCAGTTTCAACAGCGCGGAGAGAGTGAGGCGACAGTTCAGTTTGAACAGCACCGAGAGAGAGGCGACAGTTCAGTTTACACAGCGCGGAGAGAGAGAGGCGACAGTTCAGTTTGAACAGCGCGGAGAGAGTGAGGCGACAGTTCAGTTTGAACAGCACCGAGAGAGAGGCGACAGTTCAGTTTACACAGCGCGGAGAGAGAGAGGCGACAGTTCAGTTTAAACAGCGCGGAGAGAGAGAGGCGACAGTTCAGTTTGAACAGCACGGAGAGAGAGGCGACAGTTCAGTTTAACCAGCACCGAGAGAGAGGCGACAGTTCAGTATGAACAGCGCAGAGAGAGACAGTTCAGTTTAAACAGTGCGGTGAGAGAGGCGGCAGCTCCGTTTAAACAGCACGGAGAGAGAGGTGACAGTTCAGTATAAACAGCGCGGAGAGAGAGGCGACAGTGCAGTTTAAACAGTGCGGAGAGAGAGGCGACAGTTCCGTTTAAACAGCACGAAGAGAGAGACGACAGTTCAGTTTAAACAGTGCGGAGAGAGAGGCGACAGTTCAGTTTAAACAGCACGGCGAGAGAGGCGACAGTTCAGTTTGAACAGCACGGAGAGAGAGAGGCGACAGTTCAGTTTAAACAGCACGGAGAGACAGGCGACAGTTCAGTTTAAACAGCGCGGAGAGAGAGGCGACAGTTCATTTTTGACAGCGTTGGGAGAGAGGCGACAGTTCAGTTTAAACAGCACGGAGAGAGAGGCGACAGTTCAGTATAAACAGCGTGGAGAGACAGGCGACTGTTCAGTTCTAACAGCGCGGAGAGAGAGACGACAGTTCAGTTTAAACAGCATGGAGAGAGAGGCGACAGTTCAGTATAAACAGCATGGAGAGAGAGGCGACAGTTCAGTTTAAACAGCGCGGAGAGAGAGACGACAGTTCAGTTTAAACAGCGCGGAGGGAGAGGCGACTGTTCAGTTCTAACAGCGCGGAGAGAGAGACGACAGTTCAGTTTAAACAGCACGGAGAGAGAGGTGACAGTTCCGTTTAAAGAGCGCGTAGAGTGAGAGGCGACAGTTCAGTTTAAACAGCACGGAGAGAGAGAGGTGACCGTTCAGTTTAAACAGCACGGAGAGCGAGGCGACAGTTCATTTTAAACAGCACGGAGAGAGAGGCGACAGTTCAGTTTAAACAGCACGGAGAGAGAGAGGTGACTGTTCAGTTCTAACAGCGCGGAGAGAGAGACGACAGTTCAGTTTTTGCAGCGCGAAGAGAGAGGCGACAGTTCAGTTTAAACAGTGCGGAGAGAGAGGCGACAGGTCAGTTTCAACAGCGTGGACAGAGTGAGGCGACAGTTCATTTTAAACAGCGCGGACAGAGAGAGGTGACAGTCCAGTTTAAACAGCGTGGAGAGAGAGGTGACAGTTCAGTATAAACAGCACTGAGAGAGAGGCGACAGTTCAGTAGAAACAGCGTGGAGAGAGAGGCGACAGTTCAGTTTCAACAGCGCGGAGAGAGAGAGGCGACAGTTCAGTTTGAACAGCGCGGAGAGAGAGGCGACTGTTCAGTTCTAACAGCGCGGAGAGAGAGACGACAGTTCAGTTTAAAAAGCGCGGAGAGAGAGGCGACAGTTCCGTTTAAAGAGCGCGGAGAGAGAGAGGCGACAGTTCAGTTTAAACAGCACGGAGAGAGAGGCGACAGTTCAGTTTAAACAGCGCGGAGAGAGAGGCGACAGTTCATTTTTGACAGCGTGGGGAGAGAGGCGACAGTTCAGTTTAAACAGCACGGAGAGAGAGGCCACTGTTCAGGATAAACAGCGTGGAGAGACAGGCGACTGTTCAGTTCTAACAGCGCGGAGAGAGAGACGACAGTTCAGTTTAAACAGCATGGAGAGAGAGGCGACAGTTCAGTTTAAACAGCATGGAGAGAGAGGCGACTGTTCAGTTCTAACAGCACGGAGAGAGAGACGACAGTTCAGTTTAAACAGCACGGAGAGAGAGGTGACAGTTCCGTTTAAAGAGCGCGTAGAGTGAGAGGCGACAGTTCAGTTTAAACAGCACGGAGAGAGAGAGAGAAGCGCCAGTTCATTTTAAATCGCGCGGAGAGAGAGAGGTGACCGTTCAGTTTAAACAGCACGGAGAGAGAGGCGACAGTTCATTTTCAACAGCACGGAGAGAGAGGCGACAGTTCAGTTTTAACTGAACGGAGAGAGAGGCGACAGTTCATTTTCAACAGCACCGAGAGAGAGGCGACAGTTCAGTTTAAACAGCACAGAGAGAGAGGCGACAGTTCATTTTAAACAGCGCGGACAGAGAGGCGACAGTCCAGTTTAAACAGCGCGGAGAGAGAGACGACAGTTCATTTACAACAGCATGGAAAGAGAGGCGACAGTTCATTTACAACAGCACGGAGAGAGAGGCGACAGTTCAGTTTAAACAGTGCGGAGAGAGAGGCGACAGGTCAGTTTCAACAGCGTGGAGAGAGTGAGGCGACAGTTCATTTTAAACAGCGCGGACAGAGAGAGGCGACAGTCCAGTTTCAACAGCGCGGAGAGAGAGGTGACAGTTCATTTTTGACAGCGTGGAGAGCGAGGTTACAGTTCATTTTTGACAGCGTGGAGAGAGAGGTGACAGTTCAGTATAAACAGCACTGAGAGAGAGGCGACAGTTCAGTAGAAACAGCGCGGAGAGAGAGGCGACAGTTCAGTTTCAACAGCGCGGAGAGAGTGAGGCGACAGTTCAGTTTAAAAAGCGCGGAGAGAGAGAGGCGACAGTTCAGTTTGAACAGCGCGGAGAGAGAGGTGACATTTCATTTTCAATAGCACGGAGAGAGAGGCGACAGTATATTTTAAACAGCGCGGAGAGAGAGGCGACAGTTCATTTTTGACAGCGTGGAGAGGTGATAGTTCAGTTTAAACAGCACGGCGAGAGACACGAAATGCAGTTTAAACAGCGCGGAGAGATAGGTGACAATTCAGTCTAAGGAGCGCGAGAGGGAGGTGACAGTTCAGTTGAACCAGCGCGGAGAGAGAGGCGACAGTTCATTTTTGACAGCGTGGAGAGAGAGGCGACAGTTCATTTTTGACAGCGTGGGGAGAGAGGCGACAGTTCAGTTTAAACAGCGTGGAGAGAGAGTTGACTGTTCAGTTCTAACAGCGTGGAGAGAGAGGCGACAGTTCAGTTTAAACAGCGCGGAGAGAGAGGCGACAGTTCAGTTTCAACAGCGCGGAGAGAGTGAGGCGACAGTTCAGTTTGAACAACACGGAGAGAGAGGCGACAGTTCAGTTTGAACAGCACGGAGAGAGAGAGGCGACAGTTCAGTATGAACAGCGCGGAGAGAGACAGTTCAGTTTAAACAGTGCGGTGAGAGAGGCGGCAGTTCCGTTTAAACAGCACGGAGAGAGAGGTGACAGTTCAGTATAAACAGCGCGGAGAGAGAGGCGACAGTGCAGTTTAAACAGCGCGGCGAGAGAGACGACAGTTCATTTTCAACAGCACGGAGAGAGCGGCGACAGTTCATTTTAAACTGCGCGGAGAGAGAGGCGACAGTTCAGTTTAAACAGCACGGAGAGAGAGGCGACAGTTCATTTTCAACAGCACAGAGAGAGAGGCGACAGTTCAGTTTAAACAGCGCAGAGAGAGAGGCGACAGTTCATTTTTGACAGCGTGGGGAGAGAGGCGACAGTTCATTTTTGACAGCGTGGGGAGAGCGGCGACAGTTCAGTTTAAACAGCGCGGAGAGAGAGGCGACAGTTCAGTTTAAACAGTGCGGAGAGAGAGGCGACAGTTCAGTATAAACAGTGCGGAGAGAGAGGCGACATTTCAGTTTAAACAGCGCGGAGAGAGAGGCGACAGTTCATTTTTGACAGCGTGGGGAGAGAGGCGACAGTTCAGTTTAAACAGCGTGGAGAGAGAGGTGACAGTTCAGTTGAAACAGCGCATAGAGAGTGGGGACTGTTCATTTGAAACAGCGCGGAGAGATAGGCGACAGTTCAGTTTCAAGAGCGCGGAGAGACAGGCGACAGTTCAGTTTAAACAGCGCGGAGAGAGAAAGGCGACAGTTCTGTTTGAACAGCGCGAAGAGAGAGAGGCGACAGTTCAGTATAAACAGCGCGGAGAGAAGGCGACAGTGCAGTTTAAACAGTGCGGAGAGAGAGGCGACAGTTCATTTTTGACAGCGTGGGGTGAGAGGCGACAGTTCAGTTTAAACAGCACGGAGAGAGAGGCGACATTTCAGTTTAAACAGCGCGGAGAGAGAGGCGACAGTTCATTTTTGACAGCGTGGGGAGAGAGGCGACAGTTCAGTATAAACAGCACGGAGAGAGAGGTGACAGTTCCGTTTAAAGAGCGCGTAGAGTGAGAGGCGACAGTTCAGTTTAAACAGCACGGAGAGAGAGAGGTGACCGTTCAGTTTAAACAGCACGGAGAGAGAGGTGACAGTTCAGTATAAACAGCACTGAGAGAGAGGCGACAGTTCAGTAGAAACAGCGCGGAGAGAGAGGCGACAGTTCAGTTTCAACAGCGCGGAGAGAGTGAGGCGACAGTTCAGTTTAAACAGCGCGGAGAGAGAGTGGCGACAGTTCAGTTTGAACAGCGCGGAGAGAGAGGCGACAGTTCAGTTTAAACAGCGCGGAGAGAGAGGTGACTGTTCAGTTCTAACAGCGCAGAGGGAGAGACGACAGTTCAGTTTAAAAAGCGCGGAGAGAGAGGCGACAGTTCCGTTTAAAGAGCGCGGAGAGAGAGAGGCGACAGTTCAGTTTAAACAGCACGGAGAGAGAGGCGACAGTTCAGTTTAAACAGCGCGGAGAGAGAGGCGACAGTTCATTTTTGACAGCGTGGGGAGAGAGGCGACAGTTCAGTTTAAACAGCACGGAGAGAGAGGCGACAGTTCAGTATAAACAGCGTGGAGAGACAGGCGACTGTTCAGTTCTAACAGCGCGGAGAGAGAGACGACAGTTCAGTTTAAACAGCATGGAGAGAGAGGCGACAGTTCAGTTTAACCAGCATGGAGAGAGATGCGACTGTTCAGTTCTAACAGCGCGGAGAGAGAGACGACAGTTCAGTTTAAACAGCACGGAGAGAGACGTGACAGTTCCGTTTAAAGAGCGCGTAGAGTGAGAGGCGACAGTTCAGTTTAAACAGCACGGAGAGAGAGAGAGAAGCGCCAGTTCTTTTTAAATCGCGCGGAGAGAGAGAGGTGACCGTTCAGTTTAAACAGCACGGAGAGAGAGGCGACAGTTCATTTTCAACAGCACGGAGAGAGAGGCGACAGTTCAGTTTTAACTGAACGGAGAGAGAGACGACAGTACATTTTCAACAGCACCGAGAGAGAGGCGACAGTTCAGTTTAAACAGCACAGAGAGAGAGGCGACAGTTCATTTTAAACTGCGCGGACAGAGAGGCGACAGTCCAGTTTAAACAGCGCGGAGAGAGAGACGACAGTTCATTTACAACAGCATGGAAAGAGAGGCGACAGTTCATTTACAACAGCACGGAGAGAGAGGCGACAGTTCAGTTTAAACAGTGCGGAGAGAGAGGCGACAGGTCAGTTTCAACAGCGTGGAGAGAGTGAGGCGACAGTTCATTTTAAACAGCGCGGACAGAGAGAGGCGACAGTTCAGTTTAAACAGCGCGGAGAGAGTGAGAGAAGCGCCAGTTCATTTTAAACCGCGCGGAGAGAGAGGCGACAGTTCAGTATAAACAGCGCGGAGAGAGAGGCGACAGTTCAGTTTAAACAGCGCGGAGAGAGAGGCGACAGTTCATTTTCGACAGCGCGGAGAGAGAGGCAACAGTTCCGTTTAAACAGCGCGGAGAGAGAGAGGCGACAGTTCAGTTTAAACAGCGCGGAGAGAGTGAGAGAAGCGCCAGTTCATTTTAAACCGCGCGGAGAGAGAGGCGACAGTTCAGTTTAAACAGCGCGGAGAGAGAGGTGACTGTTCAGTTCTAACAGCGCGGAGAGAGAGACGACAGTTCAGTTTTTGCAGCGCGAAGAGAGAGGCGACAGTTCCGTTTAAACAGCACGGAGAGAGAGAGGCAACAGTTCAGTTTAAACAGCGTGGAGAGAGTGAGAGAAGCGCCAGTTCATTTTAAACCGCGCGGAGAGAGAGGCGACAGTTCAGTATAAACAGCGCAGAGAGAGAGACGACAGTTCAGTATAAACAGCGCGGAGAGGGAGGCGACAGTTCAGTTTAAACCGCGCGGAGAGAGAGGCGACAGTTCAGTTTAAACAGCGCGGAGAGAGAGGTGACTGTTCAGTTCTAACAGCGCGGAGGGAGAGACGACAGTTCAGTTTAAAAAGCGCGGAGAGAGAGGCGACAGTTCCGTTTAAACAGCGCGGAGAGAGAGAGGCGACAGTTCAGTTTAAACAGCGCGGAGAGAGTGAGAGAAGCGCCAGTTCATTTTAAACCGCGCGGAGAGAGAGGCGACAGTTCAGTACAAACAGCGCGGTGGAGAGATGCGACAGTTCAGTTTAAACAGCATGGAGAGAGAGGCGACAGTTCGTTTTAAACATCGCGGAGAGAGAGGTGACAGTTCTGTATAAACAGCGCGGAGAGAGAGGCGACAGTTCAGTTTAAACAGCACGGAGAGAGAGGCGACAGTTCATTTTAATCTGCACGGAGAGAGAGGCGCCAGTTCAGTTGAAACAACACGGAGAGAGGGTGGGAGAGGAGACAGTTCATTTTCAACAGCACGGAGAGAGCGGCGACAGTTCATTTTAAACTGCGCGGAGAGAGAGGCGACAGTTCAGTTTAAACAGCACGGAGAAAGAGGCGACAGTTCATTTTTGACAGCGTTGAGAGAGAGAGTTGACTGTTCAGTTCTAACAGCGTGGAGAGAGAGACGACAGTTCAGTTTAAACAGCGCGGAGAGAGAGGCGACAGTTCAGTTTGAACAGCACGGAGAGAGAGGCGACAGTTCAGTATATACAGCGCGGAGAGAGAGAGGCGACAGTTCAGTTTGAACAGCACGGAGAGAGAGAGGCGACAGTTCAGTTTGAACAGCGCGGAGAGAGAGAGGCGACAGTTCAGTATGAACAGCGCGGAGAGAGACAGTTCAGTTTAAACAGTGCGGTGAGAGAGGCGGCAGTTCCGTTTAAACAGCACGGAGAGAGAGGTGACAGTTCAGTATAAACAGCGCGGAGAGAGAGGCGACAGTTCAGTTTGAACAGCACGGAGAGAGAGGCGACAGTTCAGTATATACAGCGCGGAGAGAGAGAGGCGACAGTTCAGTTTAAACAGCGCGGAGAGAGAGGCGACAGTTCATTTTCGACAGCGCGGAGAGAGAGGCAACAGTTCCGTTTAAACAGCGCGGAGAGAGAGAGGCGACAGTTCAGTTTAAACAGCGCGGAGAGAGTGAGAGAAGCGCCAGTTCATTTTAAACCGCGCGGAGAGAGAGGCGACAGTTCAGTTTAAACAGCGCGGAGAGAGAGGTGACTGTTCAGTTCTAACAGCGCGGAGAGAGAGACGACAGTTCAGTTTTTGCAGCGCGAAGAGAGAGGCGACAGTTCCGTTTAAACAGCACGGAGAGAGAGAGGCGACAGTTCAGTTTAAACAGCGTGGAGAGAGTGAGAGAAGCGCCAGTTCATTTTAAACCGCGGGGAGAGAGAGGCGACAGTTCAGTTTAAACAGCGCGGCGAGAGAGGCAACAGTTCATTTTCAACAGCACGGAGAGAGCAGCGACAGTTCATTTTGAACTGCGCGGAGAGAGAGGCGACAGTTCAGTTTAAACAGCACGGAGAGAGAGGCGACAGTTCAGTTTAAACAGCACGGAGAGAGAGGCGACAGTTCATTTTCAACAGCACAGAGAGAGAGGCGACAGTTCATTTTTGACAGCGTGGGGAGAGAGGCGACAGTTCATTTTTGACAGCGTGGAGAGAGAGGTGACTGTTCAGTTCTAACAGCGCGGAGAGAGCGAGGCGACAGTTCAGTTTAAACAGCGCGGAGAGAGAGGCGACAGTTCAGTAGAAACAGTGCGGAGAGAGAGGCGGCATTTCAGTTTAAACAGCGCGGAGAGAGAGGCGACAGTTCATTTTTGACAGCGTGGGGAGAGAGGCGACAGTTCAGTTTAAGCAGCGTGGAGAGAGAGGTGACAGTTCAGTTTAAACAGCGCACAGAGAGTGGGGACTGTTCCTTTGAAACAGCGCGGAGAGATAGGCGACAGTTCAGTTTCAAGAGCGCGGAGAGAGAGGCGATAGTTCAGTTTAAACAGCGCGGAGAGAGAAAGGCGACAGTTCCGTTTGAACAGCGCGACGAGAGAGAGGCGACAGTTCAGTATAAACAGCACGGAGAGAGAGGCGACAGTTCATTTTAAACAGCGCGGAGAGAGAGATGACAGTTCAGTTTAAACCGTGCAGAGAGAGAGGCGACAGTTCATTTTTGACAGCGTGGGGAGAGAGGCAGCAGTTCAGTTTAAACAGCACGGAGAGAGAGGCGACAGTTCAGTTTAAACAGCGCGGAGAGAGAGGCGACAGTTCATTTTTGACAGCGTGGGGAGAGAGGCGACAGTTCAGTTTAAACAGCACGGAGAGGGAGGCGACAGTTCAGTATAAACAGCGTGGAGAGACAGGCGACTGTTCAGTTCTAACAGCGCGGAGAGAGAGACGACAGTTCAGTTTAAACAGCATGGAGAGAGAGGCGACAGTTCAGTATAAACAGCATGGAGAGAGAGGCGACAGTTCAGTTTAAACAGCGCGGAGAGAGAGACGACAGTTCAGTTTAAACAGCGCGGAGGGAGAGGCGACTGTTCAGTTCTAACAGCGCGGAGAGAGAGACGGCAGTTCAGTTTAAACAGCACGGAGAGAGAGGTGACAGTTCCGTTTAAAGAGCGCGTAGAGTGAGAGGCGACAGTTCAGTTTAAACAGCACGGAGAGAGAGAGGTGACCGTTCAGTTTAAACAGCACGGAAAGAGAGGCGACAGTTCATTTTAAACAGCACGGAGAGAGAGGCGACAGTTCATTTTAAACAGCGCGGACAGAGTGGCGACAGTTCAGTTTAAACAGCGCGGAAATTGAGACGACAGTTCATTTACAACAGCATGGAGAGAGAGGCGACAGTTCATTTACAACAGCACGGAGAGAGAGGCGACAGTTCAGTTTAAACAGTGCGGAGACAGAGGCGACAGGTCAGTTTCAACAGCGTGGACAGAGTGAGGCGACAGTTCATTTTAAACAGCGCGGACAGAGAGAGGCGACAGTCCAGTTTAAACAGCGTGGAGAGAGAGGTGACAGTTCAGTATAAACAGCACAGAGAGAGGCGACAGTTCAGTAGAAACAGCGCGGAGAGAGAGGCGACAGTTCAGTTTCAACAGTGCGGAGAGAGAGAGGCGACAGTTCAGTTTGAACAGCGCGGAGAGAGAGGCGACAGTTCAGTTTAAACAGCGCGGAGAGAGAGGTGACTGTTCAGTTCTAACAGCGCGGAGGGAGAGACGACAGTTCAGTTTAAAAAGCGCGGAGAGAGAGGGGACAGTTCCGTTTAAAGAGCGCGGAGAGAGAGAGGCGACAGTTCAGTTTAAACAGCACGGAGAGAGAGGCGACAGTTCAGTTTAAACAGCGCGGAGAGAGAGGCGACAGTTCATTTTTGACAGCGTGGGGAGAGAGGCGACAGTTCAGTTTAAACAGCACGGAGAGAGAGGCGACAGTTCAGTATAAACAGCGTGGAGAGACAGGCGACTGTTCAGTTCTAACAGCGCGGAGAGAGAGACGACAGTTCAGTTTAAACAGCATGGAGAGAGAGGCGACAGTTCAGTTTAAACAGCATGGAGAGAGAGGCGACTGTTCAGTTCTAACAGCACGGAGAGAGAGACGACAGTTCAGTTTAAACAGCACGGCGAGAGAGGTGACAGTTCCGTTTAAAGAGCGCGTAGAGTGAGAGGCGACAGTTCAGTTTAAACAGCACGGAGAGAGAGAGAGAAGCGCCAGTTCATTTTAAATCGCGCGGAGAGAGAGAGGTGACCGTTCAGTTTAAACAGCACGGAGAGAGAGGCGACAGTTCATTTTCAACAGCACGGAGAGAGGCGACAGTTCAGTTTTAACTGAACGGAGAGAGAGGCGACAGTTCATTTTCAACAGCACCGAGAGAGAGGCGACAGTTCAGTTTAAACAGCACAGAGAGAGAGGCGACAGTTCATTTTAAACAGCGCGGACAGAGAGGCGACAGTCCAGTTTAAACAGCGCGGAGAGAGAGACGACAGTTCATTTACAACAGCATGGAAAGAGAGGCGACAGTTCATTTACAACAGCACGGAGAGAGAGGCGACAGTTCAGTTTAAACAGTGCGGAGAGAGAGGCGACAGGTCAGTTTCAACAGCGTGGAGAGAGTGAGGCGACAGTTCATTTTAAACAGCGCGGACAGAGAGAGGCGACAGTCCAGTTTAAACAGCGCGGAGAGAGAGGTGACAGTTCATTTTTGACAGCGTGGAGAGCGAGGTTACAGTTCATTTTGACAGCGTGGGGAGAGAGGCGACACTTCAGTTTTAACAGCGTGGAGAGAGAGGTGACAGTTCAGTATAAACAGCACTGAGAGAGAGGCGACAGTTCAGTAGAAACAGCGCGGAGAGAGAGGCGACAGTTCAGTTTCAACAGCGCGGAGAGAGTGAGGCGACAGTTCAGTTTGAACAGCGCGGAGAGAGAGGTGACATTTCAGTATAAACAGCGCGTAGAGAGAGGCGACAGTCCAGTTTAAACAGTGCGGAGAGAGAGGCGACAGTTCAGTATAAACAGCACGGAGAGAGAGGCTACAGTTCAGTATAAACAGGGCGGAGAGAGAGGCGCCAGTCCAGTTTAAACAGCGTGGAGAGAGAGGCGACAGTCCAGTTTAAACAGCGGGGAGAGAGAGGCGACAGTTCAGTTTGAACAGCACGGAGAGAGAGGCGACAGTTCATTTTAAACAGCACAGAGATAGAGGCGACAGTTTATTTTAAACAGCGCGGAGAGCGAGAGGTGACAGTTCATTTTAAACAGCGCGGAGAGAGAGGCGACAGTTCATTTTTGACAGCGTGGAGAGGTGATAGTTCAGTTTAAACAGCACGGCGAGAGACAAGAAATGCAGTTTAAACAGCGCGGAGAGATAGGTGACAATTCAGTCTAAGGAGCGCGAGAGGGAGGTGACAGTTCAGTTGAACCAGCGCGGAGAGAGAGGCGACAGTTCAGTTTAAACAGCGTGGAGAGAGAGGCGACAGTTCATTTTTGACAGCGTGGAGAGAGAGGCGACAGTTCATTTTTGACAGCGTGGAGAGAGAGGCGACAGTTCAGTTTAAACAGCATGGAGAGAGAGGTGACTGATCAGTTCTAAAAGCGCGGAGAGAGAGGCGACAGTTCAGTTTCAACAGCGCGGAGAGAGAGAGGCGACAGTTCAGTTTCAACAGCGCGGAGAGATAGAGGCGACAGTTCAGTTTAAACAGCACGGAGAGAGAGGCGACAGTTCAGTTTCAACAGCGCGGAGAGAGAGAGGCGACAGTTCAGTATAAACATGGCGGAGAGAGAGGTGCCAGTCCAGGTTAAACAGCGCGGAGAGAGAGGTGACAGTTCCATATAAACAGCGCGTCGAGAGAGGCGACAGTCCAGTTTGAACAGTGCGGACAGAGAGAGGCGACAGTTCAGTATAAACAGCGCGGAGAGAGATAGGTGACAGTTCAGTTGAAACGGCGTGGAGAGAGAGGTGACAGTTCTTTTTAAACAGCGCGGAGAGAGAGGCGACAGTCCAGTTTAAACAGCGCGGAGAGAGAGGCGACAGTTCATTTTTGACAGCGTGGAGAGAGAGGTGACAGTTCATTAGAAACAGCATGGAGAGAGAGACGACAGTTCATTTTTGACAGCGTGGAGAGCGAGGTTACAGTTCATTTTTGACAGCGTTGGGAGAGAGGTGACTGTTCAGTATAGCAGCACTGAGAGAGAGGCGACAGTTCAGTAGAAACAGCACGGAGAGAGAGGCGACAGTTCAGTTTCAACAGTGCGGAGAGAGTGAGGCGACAGTTCAGTTTAAACAGCGCAGAGAGAGAGAGGCGACAGTTCAGTAGAAACAGCACGGAGAGAGAGAGGCGACAGTTCAGTTTCAACAGTGCGGAGAGAGTGAGGCGACAGTTCAGTTTAAACAGCGCGGAGAGAGAGAGGCGACAGTTCAGTTTAAACAGCGCGGAGAGAGAGGCGACAGTTTATTTTAAACAACACGGAGAGAGAGCCGACAGTTTATTTTAAACAGCGCGGAGAGAGAGGCGACAGTTCATTTTTGACAG
Source organism: Mustelus asterias (assembly GCF_964213995.1). Taxonomy (NCBI): domain Eukaryota; kingdom Metazoa; phylum Chordata; class Chondrichthyes; order Carcharhiniformes; family Triakidae; genus Mustelus; species Mustelus asterias. The sequence continues at coordinate 35,153,451 of NC_135809.1, read as the reverse complement.
CGTGGAGAGGTGATAGTTCAGTTCAAACAGCACGGCGAGAGACACGAAATGCAGTTTAAACAGCGTGGAAAGATAGGTGACAATTCAGTCTCAGGAGCGCGAGAGGGAGGTGACAGTTCAGTTGAACCTGCGCGGAGAGGGAGACAACAGTTCATTTTTGACAGCGTGGAGAGAGAGGCGACAGTTCATTTTTGACAGCGTGGGGAGAGAGACGACAGTTCAGTTTAAACAGCGCGGAGAGAGAGGCGACAGTTCAGTTTCAACAGCGCGGAGAGAGAGAAGCGACAGTTCAGTTTGAACAGCACGGAGAGAGAGGCGGCAGTTCATTATAAACAGGGCGGAGAGAGAGGCGACAGTTCAGTTTAAACAGTGTGGAGAGAGAGGCGACAGTTCAGTTTCAACAGTGCGGAGAGAGTGAGGCGACAGTTCAGTTTAAACAGCGCGGAGAGAGAGAGCCGACAGTTTATTTTAAACAGCGCGGAGAGAGAGGCGACAGTTCATTTTTGACAGTGTGGAGAGGTGATAGTTCAGTTTAAACAGCACGGCGAGAGACACGAAATGCAGTTTAAACAGCGTGGAAAGATAGGTGACAATTCAGTCTCGGGAGCGCGAGAGGGAGGTGACAGTTCAGTTGAACCTGCGCGGAGAGGGAGACAACAGTTCATTTTTGACAGCGTGGAGAGAGAGGCGACAGTTAATTTTTGACAGCGTGGAGAGAGAGGCGACAGTTCATTTTTGACAGCGTGGGGAGAGAGACGACAGTTCAGTATAAACAGGGCGGAGAGAGAGGCGACAATTCAGTGTAAACAGCACGCAGAGAGAGGCGACAGTTCAGTTTAAACAGCGCGGAGAGAGAGGCGGCAGTTCATTATAAACTGGGCGGAGAGAGAGGCGACAGTTCAGTTTAAACAGTGCGGAGAGAGAGGCGACAGTTCAGTTCAAACAGCGCGGAGAGAGAGGCGACAGTTCAGTTTTAACTTCACGGAGAGAGAGGCGACAGTTCATTTTAAACAGCACGGAGAGAGAGGCGACAGTTCATTTACAACAGCACGGAGAGAGAGGCGACAGTTCATTTTAAACAGCGCGGAGAGAGAGGCGACAGTCCAGTTTAAACAGCGCGGAGAGAGAGGCGACAGTTCATTTTAAACGGCGCGGAGAGAGAGGCGACAGTCCAGTTTAAACAGCGCGGAGAGAGAGGCGACAGTTCTTTTTTGACAGCATGGGGAGAGAGGCGACAGATCAGTTTAAACAGCGCGGAGAGAGAGGTGACAGTTCATTAGAAACAGCATTGGGAGAGAGGCGACAGTTCAGTTTAAACAGCGCGGATAGAGAGGCGACTGTTCAGTTCTAACAGCGCGGAGAGAGAGACGACAGTTCAGTTTCAACAGCGCGGAGAGAGTGAGGCGACAGTTCATTATAAACAGCGCGGACAGAGAGAGGCGACAGTCCAGTTTAAACAGCGCGGAGAGAGAGGCGACAGTTCATTTTTGACAGCGTGGAGAGCGAGGTTACAGTTCATTTTTGACAGCGTGGGGTGAGAGGCGACACTTCAGTTTAAACAGCGCGGAGAGAGAGAGGCGACAGTTCAGTATAAACAGCACTGAGAGTGAGGCGTCAGTTCAGTTTAATCAGCGCGGAGAGAGAGAGGCGACAGTTCAGTTTCAACAACGCGGAGGGAGAGGTGACAGTTCAGTATGAACAGCGCGTAGAGAGAGGCGACAGTTCAGTTTAAACAGCGCAGAGGGAGAGGTGACAGTTCAGTATGAACAGCGCGTAGAGAGAGGCGACAGTCCAGTTTAAACAGTGTGGAGAGAGAGGCGACAGTTCAGGAGAACAGCACGGAGAGAGAGGCGACAGTTCATTTTAAACAGCGCGGAGAGAGAGGCAACAGTTCAGTTTAAACAGCACGGAGAGAGAGACTGATGCGCGTCAATGAGCACATGGAATCAAGGCTTTAGTATTGAAGGCTTTAATACAGTAACAATGAAACTACTAACACGAATACACCAGTTCAGACTGAAGGGGTCCTGCCGGAGCAGGGGGTCTTATACCCTGCCACCGGAGGCGGGACCCCACTGGAATGTGCCATGACAACACTTCTAACAGGTAAACACCCTAACCCAACAACATAGTACAACCCCCACAGTAATAACACCCTAGCCCAACAGTAACATGGTAACAAACCCCAGTGGTGAACCAACGATGGTTCACCACATTCACCCCTCCTTTAGGAACAAAAGGTGGCGGGGTGGACGAAAACAGACAATAACAAAAAAAAAAATCAGAGGATTCACAAGTCCAGACGGTCTGGAGGACCGCACCGACGCTGCGATCTCCTCAACACCGGTTGCGAAACCGGAGCAGGTGCCGATCTCTTCAACACCGGTTGCGAAAACGGAGCAGGTGCTTGTGGTGGCTCTCTCAAAGTAACGTCTGGCTGTCCCCTCAAGGACTCCCGGGCCGGCCGGCCCTGGTGAGGCGATGGTGCAGGGGATCCTGGAACGTTTGGTGGTAGTGGTGGTGGTGATGATGATGGTGGCGCCGATCTCCGAGTCTCAGGCAAGCTGTACATGGGAGTAAAAGTGTTATGCACTGGTCCCGGTGCTGACCGCGCCACGTCTGGGGAAGTAATGAGGAGTAGTGGATTTGTGACTGGGGGAATAGGAGCGACAGGGGTTGCTACGTCCCCTGCGGGCGCCAGGTCTCTAATGGAGACAGTGTCCTCTCGCCCGTCAGGATATGCCACATAGGCATACTGAGGGTTGGCGTGGAGGAGTTGGACCGGTTCGACCAAGGGGTCGGACTTGCGAGCCCTCACATGGCGCCGCAGAAGGACGGGTCCTGGGTACGTCAACCAGGCTGGCAATGAGGTCCCCGAGGACGACTTCCGAGGGAATGAGAACATCCTCTCGTGGGGAGTAGCATTGGTTGCCGTACACAGGAGGGAGCGGATAGCATGGAGCGCATTTGGAAGGACCTCCTGCCAACGGGAGACTGGAAGACCCCTGGATTTCAGTGCCAGTAGGACAGCCTTCCAGACTGTAGCATTCTCCCTTTCCACCTGTCCGTTACCCCTAGGGTTGTAGCTCGTGGTTCTACTAGAGGCAATCCCGAATGAGAGCAGGAATTGCCTCAAGTCGTTGCTCATGAACGACGAGCCCCTGTCGCTATGAATATAGCAGGGGTACCCGAACAGGGTAAAAAGTTCACTGAAAACCTTGATGACGGTGGCAGTTGACGTGTCCGCACAGGGGAAAACAAACGGAAACCGGGAATATTCGTCTATTATATTGAGAAAATAGACATTCCGGTCCGTTGAGGGAAGGGGGCCCTTAAAATCCACACTCAGCCTCTCAAAAGGGCGAGTGGCCTTGACCAAATGTGCCCGGTCTGGTCGATAAAAGTGTGGTTTGCATTCTGCGCAAATCCGACAGCTTCTAGTTACTGACCTGACATCCTCCACCGAGTAGGGCAGGTTGCGGGCTTTGATGAAGTGGTAGAGTCTGGTGACTCCAGGATGACACAGATCATTGTGGAGAGCCTTCAAGCGGTCCTCCTGCATGATGGCGCATGTTCCGCGCGAGAGGGCATCCGAGGGCTCATTGAGCTTCCCTGGACGATACATAATATCGTAATTATAGGTGGAGAGCTCAATTCTCCACCGCAAGATCTTATCGTTCTTGATCTTGCCCCTCTGCGTGTTACTGAACATAAACGCCACGGATCGTTGATCCGTGATCAGGGTGAACCGCTTACCTGCCAGGTAATGGCGCCAGTGTCTGACTGCCTCCACAATGGCCTGAGCCTCCTTTTCCACCGCTGAGTGCCGAATCTCTGGGCCTTGAAGGGTACGGGAAAAAAACGCGACGGGCCTGCCTGCCTGGTTTAGTGTGGCGGCTAGGGTGAAGTCAGATGCATCACTCTCCACCTGGAAAGGGATGGATTCATCCACCGCGTGCATCGTGGCTTTCGAGATGTCGCTTTTCAAAACCTTGAAGGCCAATTGGGCCTCCGGCGTAAGTGGGAAGGTCGTGGACTTAATGAGCGGACGAGCTTTGTCCGCGTAGTTGGGGACCCACTGTGCATAATACGAAAAGAACCCGAGGCATCTCCTCAGTGCTTTCGTGCTAGCGGGCAAGGGAAGTTCAGTGAGTGGGCGCATACGGTCTGGATCAGGGCCAATGACCCCGTTTTCCACCACGTATCCGAGGATGGCTAACTTGCGCGTACGGAATACGCACTTCTCCCTGTTATAGGTCAGATTCAGGCGTGATGCAGTGCGCAGAAAGTGTTGGAGATTCGTGTCGTGGTCCTGCTGGTCATGGCCGCAGATGGTGACGTTATCCAGGTACGGGAAGGTAGCCCGCAACCCGTTCTGGTCCACCATTCGGTCCATAGCACGCTGGAAGACCGAGACCCCATTGGTGACACCAAATGGAACCCTGAGGAATTGGTATAGACGACCATCCGCCTCAAAGGCCGTATATTGTCGGTCCTCTGGGCGGATGGGGAGTTGATGGTAGGCGGACTTAAGGTCTATGGTAGAAAACACTCGGTACTGCGCAATCTGATTGACCATATCAGAAATGCGCGGGAGAGGATACGCATCCAGCTGCGTGTATCTATTAATGGTCTGACTATAGTCGATGACCGTCCGAGGTTTGTTCCCGCTTTTGACTACCACGACCTGTGCTCTCCACGGACTAGCACTGGCCTGTATGATCCCTTCCTTGAGGAGCCGCTGAACCTCAGATCTAATAAAGATCCGGTCCTCAGCGCTGTAACGCCTACTTTTAGTAGCGATGGGCTTGCAGCCAGGTACCAGATTTTTAAAAAGGGATGGTGTCGTGATCTTCAGGGTGGATAGATTGCACGCGGGGCGCTTTGGGCAATTTGGAGGCTGCGGCTGGTTCCCTACTGCCAGTGAAGGGAGTGGCCCACCGTACTGTAGGATCACACTCTTCATGTGGACCATAAAGTTTAGTCCGAGGAGAATTGGCGCGCAAAGGTGAGGTAGCACAAGGAGCCTGTATTGCTCGTAAACTGTGCCCTGTACATCAAGAGTTACCATACATCGTCCATGGATCGGTACAGACCGGGACTGTGATGCCATGGAAATTGTCTGTTTGGCAGGGAGAACCCGGAGTCCACACCTTTTAGCAGTTTCAGGGTGTATGAAACTTTCGGTGCTCCCACTGTCAAACAGACAATTCACAGTTCTGCCACTAACCTTTACCTCCATCATAGAATGTTCCAGTCTGTAATGCCTGGTCTGATCCAGAGAGATCGACGCCACCGTTGGCCCCTGGGCGTCACTGCATGCTGCCGATGTGGATGCTGAGGACCCCTGCTGGTCGCTCCTAGTCGTCGTGGACCATGATGGCCGCCCCCATGAATCGCACGTGGGCGAGGGCGCCAAGCGCAGCGACTCCTGGTGGTCTTCCTCCTCCTCTGTTTGCCACGATGGCGCCGTCCTGAGATCGCACGTGGTCGGACCTCGTGGGTACTGCGACGCCGAAAGAGATGGTCTCCGTTCTGGAGGGTTACAAGCTGCACTGCCGTTTTTAGGTTTGGACCTGCAGACTTTGCCGTAGTGGCCTTTTTTACCGCACTGGCTGCAGATTGCCGTTCTTGCCGGACACTGTTGCCGTGGATGCTTGGCCCCACCGCAAAAATAGCATCGCTGGCCACCTGGAGCTGCCGCCGTCGTCGAATCGAACTGGGAGCGCGGGTTCGCGGGGCGAGGAGGGAGCAGAGCTTGCTCCAACCACGTTGACTGCACGTGGTCCTCGGGGTACAGCGCCAAGCTCTTCGACGCCGCCTCCAACCTCACGGCCATCCCCATTGCCTGGGTCAAGTTGAGTTTCCCCTTTTCTAGTAATTTAAGCCTGATGTACGAGGACCCTACCCCTGCTACGAACGCGTCTCGGGCGAGGTCGTACATATACTGCTCGGCGGAGACGTCCTTACAGTCGCAACCCCTGGCAAGCTGCAGGAGCTCATTGGCATAATCCTCTATGGTTTCGCCCGACTGCCGACGTCGTGTAGCGAGGAGGTAACGAGCATGTATCTCGTTGGGTGGCGTAATGTACCTATTCTTTAGGAGCTCGACGGCACCCTGGTAAGTGGGAGCTGCACGAATGGCTAGGTAAATCGTGTTGCTTACCCTCGCGTGGAGGACCTGGAGTCTATCACTGTCCGTAGTGATAGCTACCGAGGCTGCCAGGTAGTCCTCAAAGCACTTCCACCAATGGTCGAATGTGTTAGCTGCACCGACCGCACGTGGGTCCAGTGTCAGACGATCCGGTTTTAGAATCTGTTCCATACTCTCTGTTTACTGTATTAAATTGATGCGCGTCAATGAGCACATGGAATCAAGGCTTTAGTATTGAAGGCTTTAATACAGTAACAAGGGAACTACTAACACGAATACACCAGTTCAGACTGAAGGGGTCCTGCCGGAGCAGGGGGTCTTATACCCTGCCACCGGAGGCGGGACCCCACTGGAATGTGCCATGATAACACTTATAACAGGTAAACACCGTAACCCAACAACATAGTACAACCCCCACAGTAATAACACCCTAGCCCAACAGTAACATGGTAACAAACCCCAGTGGTGAACCAACGATGGTTCACCACAGAGGCGACAGTTCATTTTAAACAGCACGGAGATAGAGGCAACAGTTTATTTTAAACAGCGCGGAGTGAGAGAGGTGACAGTTCATTTTCTACAGCACGGAGAGAGAGGCGACAGTTTATTTTAAACAGCGCGGAGAGAGAGGCGACAGTTCAGTATAAACAGCGCGTAGAGAGAGGCGGCAGTCCAGTTTAATCAGCGCGGAGAGAGAGACGACAGTTCAGTTTAAACAGCGCGGAGAGAGAGGCGACAGTTCCATTTAAACAGCGCGGAGAGAGAGAGGCGACAGTTCAGTTTAAACAGCGCGGAGAGAGAGGCGACAGTTCAGTTTAAACAGCGCGGAGAGAGAGGCGACAGTTCCGTTTAAACAGCGCGGAGAGTGAGGCGCCAGTTCAGTTTAAACAACATGGAGAGAGGGAGGGAGAGGCGACAGTTCATTTTCAACAGCACGGAGAGAGCGGCGACAGTTCATTTTAAACAGCACGGAGAGAGAGGCGACAGTTCATTTTCACCAGCACGGAGAGAGAGGCGACAGTTCATTTTCAACAGCACCGAGAGAGAGGCGACAGTTCAGTTTAAACAGCGCAGAGAGAGAGGCGACAGTCCAATTTAAACAGCGCGGAGAGAGAGGCGACAGTTCTTTTTTGACAGCGTGGGGAGAGGCGACAGTTCAGTTTAAACAGCGCGGAGAGAGAGGTGACAGTTCATTAGAAACAGCATGGAGAGAGAGGCGACAGTTCAGTAGAAACAGCGCGGATAGAGAGGCGACTGTTCAGTTCTAACAGCGCGGAGAGAGAGACGACAGTTGAGTTTCAACAGCGCGGAGAGAGTCAGGCGACAGTTCATTATAAACAGCGCAGACAGAGAGGCGACAGTCCAGTTTAAACAGCGCGGAGAGAGAAGCGACAGTTCATTTTTGACAGCGTGGAGAGCGAGGTTACAGTTCATTTTTGACAGCGTGGGGAGAGAGGCGACACTTCAGTTTAAACAGCGCGGAGAGAGAGAGGCGACAGTTCAGTATAAACAGCACTGAGAGTGAGGCGACAGTTCAGTTTCATCAGCGCGGAGAGAGAGAGGCGACAGTTCAGTTTGAACAGCGCGGAGAGAGAGACGACAGTTCATTTTTGACAGCGTGGAGAGCGAGGTTACAGTTCATTTTTGACAGCGTGGAGAGAGAGGTGACAGTTCAGTATAAACAGCACTGAGAGAGAGGCGACAGTTCAGTAGAAACAGCACGGAGAGAGGCGACAGTTCAGTTTCAACAGTGCGGAGAGAGTGAGGCGACAGTTCAGTTTAAACAGCGCGGAGAGGTGACAGTTCATTAGAAACAGCATGGAGAGAGAGGCGACAGTTCATTAGAAACAGGGCGGAGAGAGAGGCGACTGTTCAGTTCTAACAGCGCGGAGAGAGAGACGACAGTTCAGTTTCAACAGCGCGGAGAGAGTGAGGCGACAGTTCATTATAAACAGCGCGGAGAGAGAGGCGACAGTTCAGTTTAAACAGCGCGGAGAGAGAGGCGACAGTTCATTTTTGACAGCGTGGAGAGCGAGGTTACAGTTCATTTTTGACAGCGTGGGGAGAGAGGCGACACCTCAGTATAAACAGCACTGAGAGTGAGGCGACAGTTCAGTTTAATCAGCGCGGAGAGAGAGAGGCGACAGTTCAGTTTGAACAGCGCGAAGAGAGAGGCGACAGTCCAGTTTAAACAGTGTGGAGAGAGGCAACAGTTCAGTTTAAACAGCACGGAGAGAGAGGCGACAGTTCATTTTAAACAGCACGGAGATAGAGGCAACAGTTTATTTTAAACAGCGCGGAGAGATAGGTGACAGTTCATTTTCTACAGCACGGAGAGAGAGGCGACAGTTTATTTTAAACAGCGCGGAGAGAGAGGCGACAGTTCAGTATAAACAGCGCGTAGAGGCGGCAGTCCAGTTTAAACAGCGCGGAGAGAGAGACTACAGTTCAGTTTAAACAGCGCGGAGAGAGAGGCGACAGTTCCATTTAAACAGCGCGGAGAGAGAGAGGCGACAGTTCAGTTTAAACAGCGCGGAGAGAGAGGCGACAGTTCAGTTTAAACAACACGGAGAGAGAGGCAACAGTTCAGTTTAAACAGCGCGGAGAGCGGGGCGACAGTTCCGTTTAAACAGCGCAGAGAGTGAGGCGCCAGTTCAGCTTAAACAACATGGAGAGAGGGAGGGAGAGGCGACAGTTCATTTTCAACAGAACGGAGAGAGCGGCGACAGTTCATTTTAAACTGCGCGGAGAGAGAGGCGACAGTTCAGTTTAAACAGCACGGAGAGAGAGGCGACAGTTCATTTTAAACAGCACGGAGAGAGAGGCGACTGTTCAGTTCTAACAGCGCGGAGAGAGAGACGACAGTTCAGTTTAAACAGCGCGGAGAGAGAGGCGACAGTTCATTAGAAACAGCACGGAGAGAGAGGCGACAGTTCAGTTTCAACAGTGCGGAGAGAGTGAGGCGACAGTTCAGTTTAAACAGCGCGGAGAGAGAGAGGCGACAGTTCAGTAGAAACAGCGCGGATAGAGAGGCGACTGTTCAGTTCTAACAGCGCGGAGTGAGAGACGACAGTTGAGTTTCAACAGCGCGGAGAGAGTCAGGCGACAGTTCATTATAAACAGCGCGGACAGAGGCGACAGTCCAGTTTAAACAGCGCGGAGAGAGAAGCGACAGTTCATTTTTGACAGCGTGGAGAGCGAGGTAACAGTTCATTTTTGACAGCGTGGGGAGAGAGGCGACACTTCAGTTTAAACAGCGCGGAGAGAGAGAGGCGACAGTTCAGTATAAACAGCACTGAGAGTGAGGCGACAGTTCAGTTTCATCAGCGCGGAGAGAGAGAGGCGACAGTTCAGTTTGAACAGCGCGGAGAGAGAGACGACAGTTCATTTTTGACAGCGTGGAGAGCGAGGTTACAGTTCATTTTTGACAGCGTGGAGAGAGAGGTGACAGTTCAGTATAAACAGCACTGAGAGAGAGGCGACAGTTCAGTAGAAACAGCACGGAGAGAGGCGACAGTTCAGTTTCAACAGTGCGGAGAGAGTGAGGTGACAGTTCAGTTTAAACAGCGCGGAGAGAGAGAGGCGACAGTTCAGTTTAAACAGCGCGGAGAGAGAGGCGACAGTTTATTTTAAACAGCACGGAGAGAGAGCCGACAGTTTATTTTAAACAGCACGGAGAGAGAGGCGACAGTTCAGTTTCAACAGTGCGGAGAGAGAGAGGCGACAGTTCAGTAGAAACAGCGCGGATAGAGAGGCGACTGTTCAGTTTCAACAGCGCGGAGAGAGTCAGGCGACAGTTCTGTGGTGAACCATCGTTGGTTCACCACTGGGGTTTGTTACCATGTTACTGTTGGGCTAGGGTGTTATTACTGTGGGGGTTGTACTATGTTGTTGGATTAGGGTGTTTACCTGTTATGAGAGTTATCGTGGCACATTCCAGTGGGGTCCCGCCTCCGGTGGCAGGGTATCAGACCCCCTGCTCCTGCAGGACCCCTTCAGTCTGAACTGGTGTATTCGTGTTAGTAGTTCCCTTGTTACTTTATTAAAGCCTTCAATACCGAAGCCTTGATTCCATGTGCTTATTGACGCGCATCAATTTAATAAAGTAAACAGAAAACTCACAACTGTGCAACAAGAAGAAGAAAAAACAGAGTATGGAACAGATCCTAAAACCGGATCGTCTGACACTGGACCCACGTGCGGTCGGTGCAGCTAACACATTCGACCATTGGTGGAAGTGCTTTGAGGACTACCTGGCAGCCTCGGTAGCTATCACTACGGACAGTGATAGACTCCAGGTCCTCCACGCGAGGGTAAGCGACACGATTTACCTAGCCATTCGTGCAGCTCCCACTTACCAGGGTGCCGTCGAGCTCCTAAAGAATAGGTACATTATGCCACCCAACGAGATACATGCTCGTTACCTCCTCGCTACACGATGTCGGCAGTCGGGCGAAACCATAGAGGATTATGCCAATGAGCTCCTGCAGCTTGCCAGGGGTTGCGACTGTAAGGACGTCTCCGCCGAGCAGTATATGTACGACCTCGCCCGAGACGCGTTCGTAGCAGGGGTAGGGTCCTCGTACATCAGGCTTAAATTGCTAGAAAAGGGGAAACTCAACTTGACCCAGGCAATGGGGATGGCCGTGAGGTTGGAGGCGGCGTCGAAGAGCTTGGCGCTGTACCCCGAGGACCACGTGCAGTCAACGTGGTTGGAGCAAGCTCTGCTCCCTCCTCGCCCCGCGAACCCGCGCTCCCAGACCGATTCGACGACGGCGGCAGCTCCAGGAGGCCAGCGATGCTATTTTTGTGGAGGGGCCAAGCATCCACGGCAACAGTGTCCGGCAAGAACGGCAATCTGCAGCCAGTGCGGTAAAAAAGGCCACTACGGCAAAGACTGCAGGTCCAAACCTAAAAACGGTAGTGCAGCTTGTAACCCTCCAGAACGGAGACCATCTCTTTCGGCGTCGCAGTACCCACGAGGTCCGACCACGTGCGATCTCAGGACAGCGCCATCGTGGCAGACAGAGGAGGAGGAAGACCACCAGGAGTCGCTGCGCTTGGCGCCCTCGCCCACGTGCGATCCATGGGGGCGGCCATCATGGTCCACGACGACTAGGAGCGACCAGCAGGGGTCCTCAGCATCCACATCGGCAGCATGCAGCAGCGACCAGCAGGGGTCCTCAGCATCCACATCGGCAGCATGCAGTGACGCCCAGGGGCCAACGGTGGCGTCGATCTCTCTGGATCAGACCAGGCATTACAGACTGGAACATTCCATGATGAAGGTAAAGGTTAGTGGCAGAAACTGCTAAAAGGTGTGGACTCCGGGTTCTCCCTGCCAAACAGACAATTTCCATGGCATCACAGTCCCGGTCTGTACCGATCCAAGGACGATGTATGGTAACTCTTGAGGTACAGGGCACAGTTTACGAGCAATTCAGGCTCCTTGTGCTACCTCACCTTTGCGCGCCAATTATCCTCGGACTAAACTTTATGGTCCACATGAAGAGTGTGATCCTACAGTACGGTGGGCCACTCCCTTCACTGGCAGTAGGGAACCAGCCGCAGCCTCCAAATTGCCCAAAGCGCCCCGCGTGCAATCTATCCATCCTGAAGATCACGACACCATCCCTTTTTAAAAATCTGGTACCTGGCTGCAAGCCCATCGCTTCTAAAAGTAGGCGTTACAGCGCTGAGGACCGGATCTTTATTAGATCTGAGGTTCAGCGGCTCCTCAAGGAAGGGATCATACAGGCCAGTGCTAGTCCGTGGAGAGCGCAGGTCGTGGTAGTCAAAAGCGGGAACAAACCTCGGATGGTCATCGACTATAGTCAGACCATTAATAGATACACGCAGCTGGATGCGTATCCTCTCCCGCGCATTTCTGATATGGTCAATCAGATTGCGCAGTACCGAGTGTTTTCTACCATAGACCTTAAGTCCGCCTACCATCAACTCCCAATCCGCCCAGAGGACCGACAATATACGGCCTTTGAGGCGGATGGTCGTCTATACCAATTCCTCAGGGTTCCATTTGGTGTCACCAATGGGGTCTCGGTCTTCCAGCGTGCTATGGACCGAATGGTGGACCAGAACGGGTTGCGGGCTACCTTCCCGTACCTGGATAACGTCACCATCTGCGGCCATGACCAGCAGGACCACGACACGAATCTCCAACACTTTCTGCGCACTGCATCTCGCCTGAATCTGACCTATAACAGGGAGAAGTGCGTATTCCGTACGCGTAAGTTAGCCATCCTCGGATACGTGGTGGAAAACGGGGTCATCGGCCCTGATCCAGACCGTATGCGCCCACTCACTGAACTTCCCTTGCCCGCTAGCACGAAAGCACTGAGGAGATGCCTCGGGTTCTTTTCGTATTATGCACAGTGGGTCCCCAACTACGCGGACAAAGCTCGTCCACTCATTAAGTCCACGACCTTCCCACTTACGCCGGAGGCCCAATTGGCCTTCAAGGTTTTGAAAAGCGACATCTCGAAAGCCACGATGCACGCGGTGGATGAATCCATCCCTTTCCAGGTGGAGAGTGATGCATCTGACTTCGCCCTAGCCGCCACACTAAACCAGGCAGGCAGGCCCATCGCGTTTTTTTCCCGCACCCTTCAAGGCCCAGAGATTCGGCACTCAGCGGTGGAAAAGGAGGCTCAGGCCATTGTGGAGGCAGTCAGACACTGGCGCCATTACCTGGCAGGTAAGCGGTTCACCCTGATCACGGATCAACGATCCGTGGCGTTTATGTTCAATAACACGCAGAGGGGCAAGATCAAGAACGATAAGATCTTGCGGTGGAGAATTGAGCTCTCCACCTATAATTACGATATTATGTATCGTCCAGGGAAGCTCAATGAGCCCTCGGATGCCCTCTCGCGCGGAACATGCGCCATCATGCAGGAGGACCGCTTGAAGGCTCTCCACAATGATCTGTGTCATCCTGGAGTCACCAGACTCTACCACTTCATCAAAGCCCGCAACCTGCCCTACTCGGTGGAGGATGTCAGGTCAGTAACTAGAAGCTGTCGGATTTGCGCAGAATGCAAACCACACTTTTATCGACCAGACCGGGCACAATTGGTCAAGGCCTCTCGCCCTTTTGAGAGGCTGAGTGTGGATTTTAAGGGCCCCCTTCCCTCAACGGACCGGAATGTCTATTTTCTCAATATAATAGACGAATATTCCCGGTTTCCGTTTGTTTTCCCCTGTGCGGACACGTCAACTGCCACCGTCATCAAGGTTTTCAGTGAACCTTTTACCCTGTTCGGGTACCCCTGCTATAGTCATAGCGACAGGGGCTCGTCGTTCATGAGCAACGACTTGAGGCAATTCCTGCTCTCATTCGGGATTGCCTCTAGTAGAACCACGAGCTACAACCCTAGGGGTAACGGACAGGTGGAAAGGGAGAATGCTACAGTCTGGAAGGCTGTCCTACTGGCACTGAAATCCAGGGGCCTTCCAGTCTCCCGTTGGCAGGAGGTCCTTCCAAATGCGCTCCATGCTATCCGCTCCCTCCTGTGTACGGCAACCAATGCTACTCCCCACGAGAGGATGTTCTCATTCCCTCGGAAGTCGTCCTCGGGGACCTCATTGCCAGCCTGGTTGACGTACCCAGGACCCGTCCTTCTGCGGCGCCATGTGAGGGCTCGCAAGTCCGACCCCTTGGTCGAACCGGTCCAACTCCTCCACGCCAACCCTCAGTATGCCTATGTGGCATATCCTGACGGGCGAGAGGACACTGTCTCCATTAGAGACCTGGCGCCCGCAGGGGACGTAGCAACCCCTGTCGCTCCTATTCCCCCAGTCACAAATCCACTACTCCTCATTACTTCCCCAGACGTGGCGCGGTCAGCACCGGGACCAGTGCATAACACTTTTACTCCCATGTACAGCTTGCCTGAGACTCGGAGATCGGCGCCACCATCATCACCACCACCACCACTACCACCAAACGTTCCAGGATCCCCTGCACCATCGCCTCTCCAGGGCCGGCCGGCCCGGGAGTCCTTGAAGGGACAGCCACACGTTACTTGGAGAGAACCACTACAAGCACCTGCTACGGTTTCGCAACCGGTGTTGAGGAGATCGCAGCGTCGGTGCGGTCCTCCAGACCGTCTGGACTTGTGAATCCTGTGATTTTTTTTTTGTTATTGTCTGTTTTCGTCCACCCCGCCACCTTTTGTCTTAAAGGAGGGGTGAATGTGGTGAACCATCGTTGGTTCACCACTGGGGTTTGTTACCATGTTACTGTTGGGCTAGGGTGTTATTACTGTGGGGGTTGTACTATGTTGTTGGGTTAGGGTGTTTACCTGTTATAAGTGTTACCATGGCACATTCCAGTGGGATCCCGCCTCCGGTGGCAGGGTATAAGACCCCCTGCTCCGGCAGGACCCCTTCAGTCTGAACTGGTGTATTCGTGTTAGTAGTTTCATTGTTACTGTATTAAAGCCTTCAATACTAAAGCCTTGATTCCATGTGCTCATTGACGCGCATCAAGAGTTCAGTATGAACAGCGCGTCGAGAGAGGCGACAGTTCAGTTTAAACAGTGTGGAGAGAGAGGCGACAGTTCAGGAGAACAGCACGGAGAGAGAGGCGACAGTTCATTTTAAACAGCGCGGAGAGAGAGGCAACAGTTCAGTTTAAACAGCACGGAGAGAGAGGCGACAGTTCATTTTAAACAGCACGGAGATAGAGGCAACAGTTTATTTTAAACAGCGCGGAGAGAGAGAGGTGACAGTTCATTTTCTACAGCACGGAGAGAGAGGCGACAGTTTATTTTAAACAGCGCGGAGAGAGAGGCGACAGTTCAGTATAAACAGCGCGTAGAGAGAGGCGGCAGTCCAGTTTAATCAGCACGGAGAGAGAGACGACAGTTCAGTTTAAACAGCGCGGAGAGAGAGGCGACAGTTCCATTTAAACAGCGCGGAGAGAGAGAGGCGACAGTTCATTTACAACAGCGCGGAGAGAGAGGCGACACTTCAGTTTAAACAGCGCGGAGAGTGGGGCGCCAGTTCAGTTTAAACAACATGGAGAGAGGGAGGGAGAGGCGACAGTTCATTTTCAACAGCTCGGAGAGAGCGGCGACAGTTCAATTTTAACTGCGCGGAGAGAGAGGCGACAGTTCAGTTTAAACAGCACGGAGAGAGAGGCGACAGTTCATTTTCAACAGCACCGAGAGAGAGGCGACAGTTCATTTTAAACAGCGCGGAGAGAGAGGCGACAGTTCAGTTTAAACAGCGCGGAGAGAGAGGCGACAGTTCAGTATAAGCAGCACGGAGAGAGAGGCGACAGTTCATTTTAAACAGCACGGAGAGAGAGGCGACAGTTCATTTTCAACAGCACGGAGAGAGAGGCGACAGTTCATTTTAAACAGCGCGGACGGAGAGGCGACAGTTCATTTTAAACAGCACGGAGAGAGAGGCGACAGTTAATTTTAAACAGCACGGAGAGAGAGGCGAAAGTTCAGTATAAACGGCGCGTAGAGAGAGGCGGCAGTCCAGTTTAAACAGCGCGGAGAGAGAGACGACAGTTCAGTTTAAACAGCGCGGAGAGAGAGGCGACAGTTCCATTTAAACAGCGCGGAGAGAGAGAGGCGACAGTTCAGTTTAAACAGCGCGGAGAGAGAGGCGACAGTTCAGTTTAAACAACACGGAGAGAGAGGCGACAGTTCAGTTTAAACAGCGCGGAGAGCGGGGCGACAGTTCCGTTTAAACAGCGCGGAGAGTGAGGCGCCAGTTCAGTTTAAACAACATGGAGAGAGGGAGGGAGAGGCGACAGTTCATTTTCAACAGAACGGAGAGAGCGGCGACAGTTCATTTTAAACTGCGCGGAGAGAGAGGCGACAGTTCAGTTTAAACAGCACGGAGAGAGAGACGACAGTTCATTTTAAACAGCACGGAGAGAGAGGCGACTGTTCAGTTCTAACAGCGCGGAGAGAGAGACGACAGTTCAGTTTAAACAGCGCGGAGAGAGAGGCGACAGTTCATTAGAAACAGCACGGAGAGAGAGGCGACAGTTCAGTTTCAACAGTGCGGAGAGAGTGAGGCGACAGTTCAGTTTAAACAGCGCGGAGAGATTGAGGCGACAGTTCAGTAGAAACAGCGCGGATCGAGAGGCGACTGTTCAGTTCTAACAGCGCGGAGTGAGAGACGACAGTTCAGTTTCAACAGCGCGGAGAGAGTCAGGCGACAGTTCATTATAAACAGCGCGGACAGAGAGAGGCGACAGTCCAGTTTAAACAGCGCGGAGAGAGAAGCGACAGTTCATTTTTGACAGCGTGGAGAGCGAGGTAACAGTTCATTTTTGACAGCGTGGGGAGAGAGGCGACACTTCAGTTTAAACAGCGCGGAGAGAGAGAGGCGACAGTTCAGTATAAACAGCACTGAGAGTGAGGCGACAGTCCAGTTTAAACAGCGCGGAGAGAGAGGCGACAGTTCTTTTTTGACAGCATGGGGAGAGAGGTGACAGTTCAGTTTAAACAGCGCGGAGAGAGAGGTGACAGTTCATTAGAAACAGCATGGAGAGAGAGGCGACAGTTCAGTAGAAACAGCGCGGATAGAGAGGCGACTGTTCAGTTCTAACAGCGCGGAGAGAGAGACGACAGTTCAGTTTCAACAGCGCGGAGAGAGTGAGGCGACAGTTCATTATAAACAGCGCGGACAGAGAGAGGCGACAGTCCAGTGTAAACAGCGCGGAGAGAGAAGCGACAGTTCATTTTTGACAGCGTGGAGAGCGAGGTAACAGTTAATTTTTGACAGCGTGGGGAGAGAGGCGACACTTCAGTTTAAACAGCGCGGAGAGAGAGAGGCGACAGTTCAGTATAAACAGCACTGAGAGTGAGGCGACAGTTCAGTTTAATCAGCGCGGAGAGAGAGAGGCGACAGTTCAGTTTGAACAGCGCGGAGAGAGAGACGACAGTTCATTTATGACAGCGTGGAGAGCGAGGTTACAGTTCATATTTGACAGCGTGGAGAGAGAGGTGACAGTTCAGTATAAACAGCACTGAGAGAGAGGCGACAGTTCAGTAGAAACAGCACAGAGAGAGAGGCGACAGTTCAGTTTCAACAGTGCGGAGAGAGTGAGGCGACAGTTCAGTTTAAACAGCGCGGAGAGAGAGAGGCGACAGTTCAGTTTAAACAGTGCGGAGAGAGAGGCGACAGTTTATTTTAAACAGCACGGAGAGAGAGCCGACAGTTTATTTTAAACAGCACGGAGAGAGAGGCGACAGTTCAGTTTCAACAGTGCAGAGAGAGTGAGGCGACAGTTCAGTTTAAACAGCGCGAAGAGAGAGAGGCGACAGTTCAGTAGAAACAGCGCGGATGGAGAGGCGACTGTTCAGTTCTAACAGCGCGGAGTGAGAGACGACAGTTCAGTTTCAACAGCGCGGAGAGAGTCAGGCGACAGTTCATTATAAACAGCGCGGACAGAGAGAGGCGACAGTCCAGTTTAAACAGCGCGGAGAGAGAGAGGCGACAGTTCAGTATAAACAGGGCGGAGAGAGAGGCGACAATTCAGTGTAAACAGCACGCAGAGAGAGGCGACAGTTCAGTTTAAACAGCGCGGAGAGAGAGGCGGCAGTTCATTATAAACAGGGCGGAGAGAGAGGCGACAGTTCAGTTTAAACAGTGCGGAGAGAGAGGCGACAGTTCAGTTCAAACAGCGCGGAGAGAGAGGCGACAGTTCAGTTTTAACTGCACGGAGAGAGAGGCGACAGTTCATTTACAACAGCACGGAGAGAGAGGCGACAGTTCATTTTAAACAGCGCGGACAGAGAGGCGACTGTTCAGTTTAAACAGCGCGGAGAGAGAAAGGCGACAGTTCCGTTTGAACAGCGCGAAGAGAGAGAGGCGACAGTTCAGTATAAACAGCACGGAGAGAGAGGCGACAGTTCAGTTTAAACAGCGCGGAGAGAGAGGCGACAGTCCAGTTTAAACAGCGCGGAGAGAGAGGCGACAGTTCTTTTTTGACAGCATGGGGAGAGAGGTGACAGTTCAGTTTATACAACGCGGAGAGAGAGGTGACAGTTCATTAGAAACAGCATGGAGAGAGAGGCGACAGTTCAGTAGAAACAGCGCGGATAGAGAGGCGACTGTTCAGTTCTAACAGCGCGGAGAGAGAGACGACAGTTCAGTTTCAACAGCGCGGAGAGAGTGAGGCGACAGTTCATTATAAACAGCGCGGACAGAGAGAGGCGACAGTCCAGTGTAAACAGCGCGGAGAGAGAGGCGACAGTTCATTTTTGACAGCGTGGAGAGCGAGGTTACAGTTCATTTTTGACAGCGTGGGGAGAGAGGCGACACTTCAGTTTAAACAGCGCGGAGAGAGAGAGGCGACAGTTCAGTATAAACAGCACTGAGAGTGAGGCGACAGTTCAGTTTAATCAGCGCGGAGAGAGAGAGGCGACAGTTCAGTTTGAACAGCGCGAAGAGAGAGGCGACAGTTCAGTTTAAACAGCGCGGAGAGAGAGGTGACAGTTCAGTATGAACAGCGCGTAGAGAGAGGCGACAGTCCAGTTTAAACAGTGTGGAGAGAGAGGCGACAGTTCATTTTAAACAGCGCGGAGAGAGAGGCAACAGTTCAGTTTAAACAGCACGGAGAGAGAGGCGACAGTTCATTTTAAACAGCACGGACATAGAGGCAACAGTTTATTTTAAACAGCGCGGAGAGAGAGAGGCGACAGTTCATTTTAAACAGCACGGAGATAGAGGCAATAGTTTATTTTAAACAGCGCGGAGAGAGAGAGGCGACAGTTCATTTTCTACAGCACGGAGAGAGAGGCGAGAGTTTATTTTAAACAGCGCGGAGAGAGAGGCGACAGTTCAGTATAAACAGCGCGGAGAGGGAGACGACAGTTCAGTTTAAACAGCGCGGAGAGAGAGGCGACAGTTCCATTTAAACAGCGCGGAGAAAGAGAGGCGACAGTTCAGTTTAAACAGCGCGGAGAGAGAGGCGACAGTTCCGTTTAAACAGCGCGGAGAGTGAGGCGCCAGTTCAGTTTAAACAACATGGAGAGAGGGAGGGAGAGGCGACAGTTCATTTTCAACAGCACGGAGAGAGCGGCGACAGTTGAATTTTAACTGCGCGGTGAGAGAGGCGACAGTTCAGTTTAAACAGCACAGAGAGAGAGGCGACAGTTCATTTTAAACAGCACGGAGAGGCGACAGTTCATTTTCACCAGCACGGAGAGAGAGGCGACAGTTCATTTTCAACAGCACCGAGAGAGAGGCGACAGTTCATTTTAAACAGCGCGGAGAGAGAGGCGATAGTTCAGTTTAAACAGCGCGGAGAGAGAGGCGACAGTTCAGTATAAACAGCACGGAGAGAGAGGCGACAGTTCATTTTAAACAGCACGGAGAGAGAGGCGACAGTTCATTTTAAACAGCACGGAGAGAGAGGCGACAGTTCATTTTAAACAGCACGGAGAGAGAGGCGACAGTTCATTTTAAACAGCGCGGACGGAGAGGCGACAGTTCATTTTAAACAGCACGGAGAGAGAGGCGACAGTTCATTTTAAACAGCGCGGACGGAGAGAGGCGACAGTTCATTTTAAACAGCGCGGACGGAGAGAGGCGACAGTTCATTTTTGACAGCATGGAAAGAGAGGCGACAGTTCATTTGTGACAGCGTGGGGAGAGAGGCGACAGTTCAGTTCAAACAGCGTGGAGAGAGAGGTGACAGTTCATTAGAAACAGCATGGAGAGAGAGGCGACTGTTCAGTTCTAACAGCGCGGAGAGAGAGGCGACAATTCAGTGTAAACAGCACGCAGAGAGAGGCGACAGTTCAGTTTAAACAGCGCGGAGAGAGAGGCGACAGTTCAGTATAAACAGGGCGGAGAGAGAGGCGACAGTTCAGTTTAAACAGTGCGGAGAGAGAGGCGACAGTTCAGTTTAAACAGTGCAGAGAGAGAGGCGACAGTTCTTTTTTGACAGCGTGGGGAGAGGCGACAGTTCAGTTTAAACAGCGCGGAGAGAGAGGTGACAGTTCATTAGAAACAGCATGGGGAGAGAGGCGACAGTTCAGTAGAAACAGCGCGGATAGAGAGGCGACTGTTCAGTTCTAACAGCGCGGAGAGAGAGACGACAGTTCAGTTTCAACAGCGCGGAGAGAGTGAGGCGACAGTTCATTATAAACAGCGCGGACAGAGAGAGGCGACAGTCCAGTTTAAACAGCGCGGAGAGAGAGGCGACAGTTCATTTTTGACAGCGTGGAGAGCGAGGTTACAGTTCATTTTTGACAGCGTGGGGAGAGAGGCGACACTTCAGTTTAAACAGCGCGGAGAGAGAGAGGCGACAGTTCAGTATAAACAGCACTGAGAGTGAGGCGACAGTTCATTATAAACAGCGCGGACAGAGAGAGGCGACAGTCCAGTGTAAACAGCGCGGAGAGAGAGGCGACAGTTCATTTTTGACAGCGTGGAGAGCGAGGTTACAGTTCATTTTTGACAGCGTGGGGAGAGAGGCGACACTTCAGTTTAAACAGCGCGGAGAGAGAGAGGCGACAGTTCAGTATAAACAGCACTGAGAGTGAGGCGACAGTTCAGTTTAATCAGCGCGGAGAGAGAGAGGCGACAGTTCAGTTTGAACAGCGCGAAGAGAGAGGCGACAGTTCAGTTTAAACAGCGCGGAGAGAGAGGTGACAGTTCAGTATGAACAGCGCGTAGAGAGAGGCGACAGTCCAGTTTAAACAGTGTGGAGAGAGAGGCGACAGTTCATTTTAAACAGCGCGGAGAGAGAGGCAACAGTTCAGTTTAAACAGCACGGAGAGAGAGGCGACAGTTCATTTTAAACAGCACGGACATAGAGGCAACAGTTTATTTTAAACAGCGCGGAGAGAGAGAGGCGACAGTTCATTTTAAACAGCACGGAGATAGAGGCAATAGTTTATTTTAAACAGCGCGGAGAGAGAGAGGCGACAGTTCATTTTCTACAGCACGGAGAGAGAGGCGAGAGTTTATTTTAAACAGCGCGGAGAGAGAGGCGACAGTTCAGTATAAACAGCGCGTAGAGAGAGGCGGCAGTCCAGTTTAATCAGCGCGGAGAGGGAGACGACAGTTCAGTTTAAACAGCGCGGAGAGAGAGGCGACAGTTCCATTTAAACAGCGCGGAGAAAGAGAGGCGACAGTTCAGTTTAAACAGCGCGGAGAGAGAGGCGACAGTTCCGTTTAAACAGCGCGGAGAGTGAGGCGCCAGTTCAGTTTAAACAACATGGAGAGAGGGAGGGAGAGGCGACAGTTCATTTTCAACAGCACGGAGAGAGCGGCGACAGTTGAATTTTAACTGCGCGGTGAGAGAGGCGACAGTTCAGTTTAAACAGCACAGAGAGAGAGGCGACAGTTCATTTTAAACAGCACGGAGAGGCGACAGTTCATTTTCACCAGCACGGAGAGAGAGGCGACAGTTCATTTTCAACAGCACCGAGAGAGAGGCGACAGTTCATTTTAAACAGCGCGGAGAGAGAGGCGATAGTTCAGTTTAAACAGCGCGGAGAGAGAGGCGACAGTTCAGTATAAACAGCACTGAGAGTGAGGCGACAGTTCAGTTTAATCAGCGCGGAGAGAGAGAGGTGACAGTTCAGTTTGAACAGCGTGAAGAGAGAGGCGACAGTCCAGTTTAAACAGTGTGGAGAGAGGCGACAGTTCAGGAGAACAGCACGGAGAGAGATGCGACAGTTCGTTTTAAACAGCGTGGAGAGAGAGGCGACAGTTCATTTTAAACAGCGCGGAGAGAGAGGCAACAGTTCAGTTTAAACAGCACGGAGAGAGAGGCAACAGTTCAGTTTAAACAGCACGGAGAGAGAGAGGCGACAGTTCAGTTTGAACAGCGCGAAGAGAGAGGCGACAGTCCAGTTTAAACAGTGTGGAGAGAGGCGACAGTTCAGGAGAACAGCGCGGAGAGAGAGGCGACAGTTCATTTTAAACAGCGCGGAGAGAGAGGCGACAGTTCATTTTAAACAGCGCGGAGAGAGAGGCAACAGTTCAGTTTAAACAGCACGGAGAGAGAGGCGACAGTTCATTTTAAACAGCACGGAGATAGAGGCGACAGTTTATTTTAAACAGCGCGGAGAGAGAGGCGACAGTTCAGTATAAACAGCGCGTAGAGAGAGGCGGCAGTCCAGTTTAAACAGCGCGGAGAGAGAGACGACAGTTCAGTTTAAACAGTACGGAGATAGAGGCAACAGTTTATTTTAAACAGCGCGGAGAGAGAGAGGTGACAGTTCATTTTCTACAGCACGGAGAGAGAGGCGACAGTTTATTTTAAACAGCGCGGAGAGAGAGGCGACAGTTCAGTATAAACAGCGCGTAGAGAGAGGCGGCAGTCCAGTTTAAACAGCGCGGAGAGAGAGACGACAGTTCAGTTTAAACAGCGCGGAGAGAGAGGCGACAGTTCCATTTAAACAGCGCGGAGAGAGAGGCGACAGTTCAGTTTAAACAGCGCGGAGAGAGAGGCGACAGTTCAGTTTAAACAGCGCGGAGAGCGGGGCGACAGTTCCGTTTAAACAGCGCGGAGAGAGAGGCGACAGTTCATTTTAAACAGCACGGAGAGAGAGGCGACTGTTCAGTTCTAACAGCGCGGAGAGAGAGACGACAGTTCAGTTTAAACAGCGCGGAGAGAGATGTGACAGTTCATTAGAAACAGCATGGAGAGAGAGGCGACAGTTCAGTAGAAACAGCGCGGATAGAGAGGCGACTGTTCAGTTCTAACAGCGCGGAGAGAGAGACGACAGTTTGGTGCGCGACAATTAAGCACGTGGAACCAAGGCTTCGATATTGAAGGCTTTTATTGTGTAACAATGGATCTACTAACACAAATCCACCAGTTCAGACTGAAGGGGTCCTGCCGGAGCAGAGAGTCTTATACCTCGCCACCGGAGGCGGGGCCCCACTGGGATGTGCCATGATAACACTTATAACAGGTAAACACCCTAACCCAACAACATAGTACAACCCCCACAGTAACAACACCCTAGCCCAACAGTAACATAATAACAACCCCCAGTGGTGAACCAACGATGGTTCACCACATTCACCCCTCCTTTAAAAACAAAAGGTGGCGGGGTGCAAGAAAAACAGGTCACATCAACAGAATTCACAAGTCCAGACGGTCTGGAAGACCGCACCGACGCTGTGATCTCCTCCACCGGTTGCGAAACCGGAGCAGGTGCTTGCGGTGGCGTTCTCTCCAAAACAACGTCCGGCTGTCCTCTCAAGGACTCCTGGGCCGGTTGGCCCTGGTGAGGCGATGGTGCAGGGGATCCTGGAACCTTCGGTGGTGGCGCCGATCTCCGAGTCTCAGGCAAGCTGTACATGGGAGTAAAAGTGTTATGCACTGGTCCCGGTGCTGACCGCGCCACGTCTGGGGAAGCAATGAGGAGTAGTGGATTCGTGACTGGGGGAATAGGAGCGACAGGAGTTGCTACGTCCCCTGCGGGCGCCAGGTCTCTAATGGAGACAGTGTCCTCTCGCCCGTCAGGATATGCCACATAGGCATACTGAGGGTTGGCGTGGAGGAGTTGGACCGGTTCGACCAAGGGGTCGGACCTGCGAGCCCTCACATGTCGCCGCAGAAGGACGGGTCCTGGGTACGTCAACCAGGCTGGCAATGAGATCCCCGAGGACGACTTCCGAGGGAATGAGAACATCCTCTCGTGGGGAGTAGCATTGGTTGCCGTACACAGGAGGGAGCGGATAGCATGGAGCGCATTTGGAAGGACCTCCTGCCAACGGGAGACTGGAAGGCCCCTGGATTTCAGTGCCAGTAGGACAGCCTTCCAGACTGTAGCATTCTCCCTTTCCACCTGTCCGTTACCCCTAGGGTTGTAGCTCAGTATAAACAGCGCGGAGAGAGAGACGACAGTTCAGTTTAAACAGCGCAGAGAGAGAGGCGACAGTTCCATTTAAACAGCGCGGAGAGAGAGAGGCAACAGTTCAGTTTAAACAGCGCGGAGAGAGGGAGGGAGAGGCGACAGTTCATTTTTGACAGCGTGGAGACGTGATAGTTCAGTTTAAACAGCACGGAGAGAGACACGAAATGCAGTTTAAACAGCGCGGAGAGATAGGGACAATTCAGTCTAAGGAGCGCGAGAGGGAGGCGACAGTTCAGTTGAACCAGCGCGGAGGGGGAGACAACAATTCATTTTTGACAGCGTGGAGAGAGAGGTGACAGTTCATATTAAACAGCACGGAGAGAGAGGCAACAGTTCATTTTCAACAGCGCGGAGAGAGAGGCGACAGTCCAGTTTAAACAGCACGGAGAGAGAGGCGGCAGTTCAGTTTAAACAGCGCGGAGAGAGAGGCGACAGTTCACTTTTGACAGCGTGGAGAGGTGATCGTTCAGTTTAAACAGCGCGGAGAGAGAGGCGACAGTTCATTTTTGACATCGCGGGGAGAGAGGTGACAGTTCAATCTAAACAGCACGGAGAGAGAGGCGACAGTTCAGTATAAACAGCGCGGAGAGGGAGACGACAGTTCAGTTTAAACAGCGCGGAGAGAGAGGCGACAGTTCCATTTAAACAGCGCGGAGAAAGAGAGGCGACAGTTCAGTTTAAACAGCGCGGAGAGAGAGGCGACAGTTCCGTTTAAACAGCGCGGAGAGTGAGGCGCCAGTTCAGTTTAAACAACATGGAGAGAGGGAGGGAGAGGCGACAGTTCATTTTCAACAGCACGGAGAGAGCGGCGACAGTTGAATTTTAACTGCGCGGTGAGAGAGGCGACAGTTCAGTTTAAACAGCACAGAGAGAGAGGCGACAGTTCATTTTAAACAGCACGGAGAGGCGACAGTTCATTTTCACCAGCACGGAGAGAGAGGCGACAGTTCATTTTCAACAGCACCGAGAGAGAGGCGACAGTTCATTTTAAACAGCGCGGAGAGAGAGGCGATAGTTCAGTTTAAACAGCGCGGAGAGAGAGGCGACAGTTCAGTATAAACAGCACGGAGAGAGAGGCGACAGTTCATTTTAAACAGCACGGAGAGAGAGGCGACAGTTCATTTTAAACAGCACGGAGAGAGAGGCGACAGTTCATTTTAAACAGCACGGAGAGAGAGGCGACAGTTCATTTTAAACAGCGCGGACGGAGAGGCGACAGTTCATTTTAAACAGCACGGAGAGAGAGGCGACAGTTCATTTTAAACAGCGCGGACGGAGAGAGGCGACAGTTCATTTTAAACAGCGCGGACGGAGAGAGGCGACAGTTCATTTTTGACAGCATGGAAAGAGAGGCGACAGTTCATTTGTGACAGCGTGGGGAGAGAGGCGACAGTTCAGTTCAAACAGCGTGGAGAGAGAGGTGACAGTTCATTAGAAACAGCATGGAGAGAGAGGCGACTGTTCAGTTCTAACAGCGCGGAGAGAGAGGCGACAATTCAGTGTAAACAGCACGCAGAGAGAGGCGACAGTTCAGTTTAAACAGCGCGGAGAGAGAGGCGACAGTTCAGTATAAACAGGGCGGAGAGAGAGGCGACAGTTCAGTTTAAACAGTGCGGAGAGAGAGGCGACAGTTCAGTTTAAACAGTGCAGAGAGAGAGGCGACAGTTCTTTTTTGACAGCGTGGGGAGAGGCGACAGTTCAGTTTAAACAGCGCGGAGAGAGAGGTGACAGTTCATTAGAAACAGCATGGGGAGAGAGGCGACAGTTCAGTAGAAACAGCGCGGATAGAGAGGCGACTGTTCAGTTCTAACAGCGCGGAGAGAGAGACGACAGTTCAGTTTCAACAGCGCGGAGAGAGTGAGGCGACAGTTCATTATAAACAGCGCGGACAGAGAGAGGCGACAGTCCAGTTTAAACAGCGCGGAGAGAGAGGCGACAGTTCATTTTTGACAGCGTGGAGAGCGAGGTTACAGTTCATTTTTGACAGCGTGGGGAGAGAGGCGACACTTCAGTTTAAACAGCGCGGAGAGAGAGAGGCGACAGTTCAGTATAAACAGCACTGAGAGTGAGGCGACAGTTCATTATAAACAGCGCGGACAGAGAGAGGCGACAGTCCAGTGTAAACAGCGCGGAGAGAGAGGCGACAGTTCATTTTTGACAGCGTGGAGAGCGAGGTTACAGTTCATTTTTGACAGCGTGGGGAGAGAGGCGACACTTCAGTTTAAACAGCGCGGAGAGAGAGAGGCGACAGTTCAGTATAAACAGCACTGAGAGTGAGGCGACAGTTCAGTTTAATCAGCGCGGAGAGAGAGAGGCGACAGTTCAGTTTGAACAGCGCGAAGAGAGAGGCGACAGTTCAGTTTAAACAGCGCGGAGAGAGAGGTGACAGTTCAGTATGAACAGCGCGTAGAGAGAGGCGACAGTCCAGTTTAAACAGTGTGGAGAGAGAGGCGACAGTTCATTTTAAACAGCGCGGAGAGAGAGGCAACAGTTCAGTTTAAACAGCACGGAGAGAGAGGCGACAGTTCATTTTAAACAGCACGGACATAGAGGCAACAGTTTATTTTAAACAGCGCGGAGAGAGAGAGGCGACAGTTCATTTTAAACAGCACGGAGATAGAGGCAATAGTTTATTTTAAACAGCGCGGAGAGAGAGAGGCGACAGTTCATTTTCTACAGCACGGAGAGAGAGGCGAGAGTTTATTTTAAACAGCGCGGAGAGAGAGGCGACAGTTCAGTATAAACAGCGCGTAGAGAGAGGCGGCAGTCCAGTTTAATCAGCGCGGAGAGGGAGACGACAGTTCAGTTTAAACAGCGCGGAGAGAGAGGCGACAGTTCCATTTAAACAGCGCGGAGAAAGAGAGGCGACAGTTCAGTTTAAACAGCGCGGAGAGAGAGGCGACAGTTCCGTTTAAACAGCGCGGAGAGTGAGGCGCCAGTTCAGTTTAAACAACATGGAGAGAGGGAGGGAGAGGCGACAGTTCATTTTCAACAGCACGGAGAGAGCGGCGACAGTTGAATTTTAACTGCGCGGTGAGAGAGGCGACAGTTCAGTTTAAACAGCACAGAGAGAGAGGCGACAGTTCATTTTAAACAGCACGGAGAGGCGACAGTTCATTTTCACCAGCACGGAGAGAGAGGCGACAGTTCATTTTCAACAGCACCGAGAGAGAGGCGACAGTTCATTTTAAACAGCGCGGAGAGAGAGGCGATAGTTCAGTTTAAACAGCGCGGAGAGAGAGGCGACAGTTCAGTATAAACAGCACTGAGAGTGAGGCGACAGTTCAGTTTAATCAGCGCGGAGAGAGAGAGGTGACAGTTCAGTTTGAACAGCGTGAAGAGAGAGGCGACAGTCCAGTTTAAACAGTGTGGAGAGAGGCGACAGTTCAGGAGAACAGCACGGAGAGAGATGCGACAGTTCGTTTTAAACAGCGTGGAGAGAGAGGCGACAGTTCATTTTAAACAGCGCGGAGAGAGAGGCAACAGTTCAGTTTAAACAGCACGGAGAGAGAGGCAACAGTTCAGTTTAAACAGCACGGAGAGAGAGAGGCGACAGTTCAGTTTGAACAGCGCGAAGAGAGAGGCGACAGTCCAGTTTAAACAGTGTGGAGAGAGGCGACAGTTCAGGAGAACAGCGCGGAGAGAGAGGCGACAGTTCATTTTAAACAGCGCGGAGAGAGAGGCGACAGTTCATTTTAAACAGCGCGGAGAGAGAGGCAACAGTTCAGTTTAAACAGCACGGAGAGAGAGGCGACAGTTCATTTTAAACAGCACGGAGATAGAGGCGACAGTTTATTTTAAACAGCGCGGAGAGAGAGGCGACAGTTCAGTATAAACAGCGCGTAGAGAGAGGCGGCAGTCCAGTTTAAACAGCGCGGAGAGAGAGACGACAGTTCAGTTTAAACAGTACGGAGATAGAGGCAACAGTTTATTTTAAACAGCGCGGAGAGAGAGAGGTGACAGTTCATTTTCTACAGCACGGAGAGAGAGGCGACAGTTTATTTTAAACAGCGCGGAGAGAGAGGCGACAGTTCAGTATAAACAGCGCGTAGAGAGAGGCGGCAGTCCAGTTTAAACAGCGCGGAGAGAGAGACGACAGTTCAGTTTAAACAGCGCGGAGAGAGAGGCGACAGTTCCATTTAAACAGCGCGGAGAGAGAGGCGACAGTTCAGTTTAAACAGCGCGGAGAGAGAGGCGACAGTTCAGTTTAAACAGCGCGGAGAGCGGGGCGACAGTTCCGTTTAAACAGCGCGGAGAGAGAGGCGACAGTTCATTTTAAACAGCACGGAGAGAGAGGCGACTGTTCAGTTCTAACAGCGCGGACAGAGAGACGACAGTTCAGTTTAAACAGCGCGGAGAGAGATGTGACAGTTCATTAGAAACAGCATGGAGAGAGAGGCGACAGTTCAGTAGAAACAGCGCGGATAGAGAGGCGACTGTTCAGTTCTAACAGCGCGGAGAGAGAGACGACAGTTTGGTGCGCGACAATTAAGCACGTGGAACCAAGGCTTCGATATTGAAGGCTTTTATTGTGTAACAATGGATCTACTAACACAAATCCACCAGTTCAGACTGAAGGGGTCCTGCCGGAGCAGAGAGTCTTATACCTCGCCACCGGAGGCGGGGCCCCACTGGGATGTGCCATGATAACACTTATAACAGGTAAACACCCTAACCCAACAACATAGTACAACCCCCACAGTAACAACACCCTAGCCCAACAGTAACATAATAACAACCCCCAGTGGTGAACCAACGATGGTTCACCACATTCACCCCTCCTTTAAAAACAAAAGGTGGCGGGGTGCAAGAAAAACAGGTCACATCAACAGAATTCACAAGTCCAGACGGTCTGGAAGACCGCACCGACGCTGTGATCTCCTCCACCGGTTGCGAAACCGGAGCAGGTGCTTGCGGTGGCGTTCTCTCCAAAACAACGTCCGGCTGTCCTCTCAAGGACTCCTGGGCCGGTTGGCCCTGGTGAGGCGATGGTGCAGGGGATCCTGGAACCTTCGGTGGTGGCGCCGATCTCCGAGTCTCAGGCAAGCTGTACATGGGAGTAAAAGTGTTATGCACTGGTCCCGGTGCTGACCGCGCCACGTCTGGGGAAGCAATGAGGAGTAGTGGATTCGTGACTGGGGGAATAGGAGCGACAGGAGTTGCTACGTCCCCTGCGGGCGCCAGGTCTCTAATGGAGACAGTGTCCTCTCGCCCGTCAGGATATGCCACATAGGCATACTGAGGGTTGGCGTGGAGGAGTTGGACCGGTTCGACCAAGGGGTCGGACCTGCGAGCCCTCACATGTCGCCGCAGAAGGACGGGTCCTGGGTACGTCAACCAGGCTGGCAATGAGATCCCCGAGGACGACTTCCGAGGGAATGAGAACATCCTCTCGTGGGGAGTAGCATTGGTTGCCGTACACAGGAGGGAGCGGATAGCATGGAGCGCATTTGGAAGGACCTCCTGCCAACGGGAGACTGGAAGGCCCCTGGATTTCAGTGCCAGTAGGACAGCCTTCCAGACTGTAGCATTCTCCCTTTCCACCTGTCCGTTACCCCTAGGGTTGTAGCTCAGTATAAACAGCGCGGAGAGAGAGACGACAGTTCAGTTTAAACAGCGCAGAGAGAGAGGCGACAGTTCCATTTAAACAGCGCGGAGAGAGAGAGGCAACAGTTCAGTTTAAACAGCGCGGAGAGAGGGAGGGAGAGGCGACAGTTCATTTTTGACAGCGTGGAGACGTGATAGTTCAGTTTAAACAGCACGGAGAGAGACACGAAATGCAGTTTAAACAGCGCGGAGAGATAGGGACAATTCAGTCTAAGGAGCGCGAGAGGGAGGCGACAGTTCAGTTGAACCAGCGCGGAGGGGGAGACAACAATTCATTTTTGACAGCGTGGAGAGAGAGGTGACAGTTCATATTAAACAGCACGGAGAGAGAGGCAACAGTTCATTTTCAACAGCGCGGAGAGAGAGGCGACAGTCCAGTTTAAACAGCACGGAGAGAGAGGCGGCAGTTCAGTTTAAACAGCGCGGAGAGAGAGGCGACAGTTCACTTTTGACAGCGTGGAGAGGTGATCGTTCAGTTTAAACAGCGCGGAGAGAGAGGCGACAGTTCATTTTTGACATCGCGGGGAGAGAGGTGACAGTTCAATCTAAACAGCACGGAGAGAGAGGCGACAGTTCAGTAGAAACAGCGCGGAGAGAGAGGCATGAGTTCTTTAACAACAGCGCGGAGTGAGAGGTGACAGTTCAGTATAAACAGCATGGAGAGAGAGGCGACAGTTCATTTTAAACAGCACGGAGATAGAGGCAACAGTTTATTTTAAACAGCGCGGAGAGAGAGAGGTGACAGTTCATTTTCTACAGCACGGAGAGAGAGGCGACAGTTTATTTTAAACAGCGCGGAGAGAGAGGCGACAGTTCAGTATAAACAGCACGTAGAGAGAGGCGGCAGTCCAGTTTAATCAGCGCGGAGAGAGAGGCGACAGTTCCATTAAAACAGCGCGGAGTGAGAGGCGACAGTTCAGTTTAAACAGCGCGGAGAGAGAGGCGACAGTTCAGTTTAAACAGCGCGGAGAGAGAGGCGACAGTTCCGTTTAAACAGCGCGGAGAGTGAGGCGCCAGTTCAGTTTAAACAACATGGAGAGAGGGAGGGAGAGGCGACAGTTCATTTTCAACAGCACGGAGAGAGCGGCGACAGTTCAATTTTAACTGCGCGGAGAGAGAGGCGACAGTTCAGTTTAAACAGCACGGAGAGAGAGGCGACAGTTCATTTTAAACAGCACGGAGAGAGAGGCGACAGTTCATTTTAAACAGCACGGAGAGAGAGGCGTCAGTTCATTTTCAACAGCACCGAGAGAGAGGCGACAGTTCATTTTAAACAGCGTGGAGAGAGAGGCGACAGTTCATTTTAAACAGCGCGGAGAGAGAGGCGACAGTTCATTTTAAACAGCGCGGAGAGAGAGGCGACAGTTCATTTTAAACAGCGCGGAGGGAGAGGCGACAGTTCAGTTTAAACAGCGCGGAGAGAGAGGCGACAGTTCAGTTTAAACCGCGCGGAGAGAGAGGCGACAGTTCATTTTAAACAGCGCGGACGGAGAGGCGACAGTTCATTTTTGACAGCATGGAAAGAGAGGCGACAGTTCAGTTCAAACAGCGTGGAGAGAGAGGTGACAGTTCATTAGAAACAGCATGGAGAGAGAGGCGACTGTTCAGTTCTAACAGCGCAGAGAGAGAGGCGACAATTCAGTGTAAACAGCACGCAGAGAGAGGCGACAGTTCAGTTTAAACAGCGCGGAGAGAGAGGCGACAGTTCAGTTTAAACGGCGCGGAGAGAGAGGCGACAGTTCAGTATAAACAGGGCGGAGAGAGAGGCGCCAGTCCAGTTTAAACAGTGCGGAGAGAGAGGCGACAGTTCAGTATAAACAGCACGCAGAGAGAGGCGACAGTTCAGTTTAAACAGGGCGGAGAGAGAGGCGACAGTTCAGTTTAAACAGCGCGGAGAGAGAGGCGACAGTTCAGTTTAAACAGGGCGGAGAGAGAGGCGCCAGTCCAGTTTAAACAGTGCGGAGAGAGAGGCGACAGTTCAGTATAAACAGCGCGGAGAGAGAGACGACAGTTCAGTTTAATCAGCACGGAGACAGAGAGGTGACAGTTCAGTTTATACGGCGTGGAGAGAGAGGCGGCAGTTCATTATAAACAGCACGGAGAGAGAGGCGACAGTTCATTTTCAACAGCACCGAGAGAGAGGCGACAGTTCATTTTAAACAGCGCGGAGAGAGAGGCGACAGTTCATTTTAAACAGCGCGGACAGAGAGGCGACAGTTCAGTTTAAACAGCGCAGAGAGAGAGGCGACAGTCCAATTTAAACAGCGCGGAGAGAGAGGCGACAGTTCATTAGAAACAGCATGGAGAGAGAGGCAACAGTTCAGTAGAAACAGCGCGGATAGAGAGGCGACTGTTCAGTTCTAACAGCGCGGAGAGAGAGACGACAGTTCAGTTTCAACAGCGCGGAGAGAGTGAGGCGACAGTTCATTATAAACAGCGCGGACAGAGAGAGGCGACAGTCCAGTTTAAACAGCACGGAGAGAGAGACGACAGTTCATTTTTGACAGCGTGGAGAGCGAGGTTACAGTTCATTTTTGAGAGCGTGGGGAGAGAGGCGACACTTCAGTTTAAACAGCGCGGAAGGAGAGAGGCGACAGTTCAGTATAAACAGCACTGAGAGTGAGGCGACAGTTCAGTTTTATCAGGGCGGAGAGAGAGAGGCGACAGTTCAGTTTGAACAGCGCGAAGAGAGAGGCGACAGTCCAGTTTAAACAGTGTGGAGAGAGAGAGGCGACAGTCCAGTTTAAACAGTGTGGAGAGAGAGAGGCGACAGTCCAGTTTAAACAGTGTGGAGAGAGAGAGGCGACAGTCCAGTTTAAACAGTGTGGAGAGAGGCGACAGTTCAGGAGAACAGCGCGGAGAGAGAGGCAACAGTTCAGTTTAAACAGCACGGAGAGAGAGGCGACAGTTCATTTTAAACAGCACGGAGATAGACGCAACAGTTTATTTTAAAGAGCGCGGAGAGAGAGAGGTGACCGTTCATTTTCTACAGCACGGAGAGAGAGGCGACAGTTTATTTTAAACAGCGCGGAGAGAGAGGCGACAGTTCAGTATAACCAGGGCGTAGAGAGAGGCAGCAGTCCAGTTTAAACAGCGCGGAGAGAGAGACGACAGTTCAGTTTAAACAGCGCGGAGAGAGAGGCGACAGTTCCATTTAAACAGCGCGGAGAGCGTGAGGCGACAGTTCAGTTTAAACAGCGCGGAGAGAGAGGCGACAGTTCAGTTTAAACAACACGGAGAGAGAGGCGACAGTTCAGTTTAAACAGCGCGGAGAGCGGGGCGACAGTTCCGTTTAAACAGCGTGGAGAGTGAGGCGCCAGTTCAGTTTAAACAACATGGAGAGAGGGAGGGAGAGGCGACAGTTCATTTTCAACAGAACGGAGAGAGCGGCGACAGTTCATTTTAAACTGCGCGGAGAGAGAGGCGACAGTTCAGTTTAAACAGCACGGAGAGAGAGGCGACAGTTCATTTTAAACAGCACGGAGAGACAGGCGACTGTTCAGTTCTAACAGCGCGGAGAGAGAGACGACAGTTCAGTTTAAACAGCGCGGAGAGAGAGGTGACAGTTCATTAGAAACAGCATGGAGAGAGAGGCGACAGTTCAGTAGAAACAGCGCGGATAGAGAGGCGACTGTTCAGTTCTAACAGCGCGGAGAGAGAGACGACAGTTCAGTTTAAACAGCGTGGAGAGAGAGGTGACAGTTCATATTAAACAGCACGGAGAGAGAGGCAACAGTTCATTTTCAACAGCGCGGAGAGAGAGGCGACAGTCCAGTTTAAACAGCACGGAGAGAGAGGCGGCAGTTCAGTTTAAACAGCGCGGAGAGAGAGGCGGCAGTTCAGTTTAAACAGTGCGGTGAGAGAGGCGACAGTTCAGTTTAAACAGCGCGGAGAGAGAGAGGCGACAGTTCAGTTTAAACAGCGTGGAGAGAGTGAGGCGACAGTTCAGTTTAAACAGCACGGAGAGAGAGGCGACAGTTCAGTTTAAACAGCGCGGAGAGAGAGAAGCGACAGTTCAGTGTAAACAGGGTGGAGAGGGAGGCGCCAGTCCAGTTTAAGCAGCGTGGAGAGGGAGGCGACAGTTCAGTTCAAACAACGCGGAGAGAGAGAGGCGACAGTTCAGTTTGAACAGCGCGGTGAGAGAGAGGTGACAGTTCAGTTTATACGGCGTGGAGAGAGAGGTGGCAGTTCATTATAAACAGCACGGAGAGAGAGGCGGCAGTTCATTATAAACAGCACGGAGAGAGAGGCGACAGTTCAGTTTAAACAGCGCGGAGAGAGAGGCGACTGTTCAGTTCTAACAGCACGGAGAGAGAGACGACAGTTCAGTTTAAACAGCGCAGAGAGAGAGGCGACAGTTCCATTTAAACAGCGCGGAGAGAGAGAGGCAACAGTTCAGTTTAAACAGCGCGGAGAGAGGGAGGGAGAGGCGACAGTTCATTTTTGACAGCGTGGAGAGGTGATAGTTCAGTTTAAACAGCACGGAGAGAGACACGAAATGCAGTTTAAACAGCGCGGAGAGATAGGGACAATTCAGTCTAAGGAGCGCGAGAGGGAGGCGACAGTTCAGTTGAACCAGCGCGGAGGGGGAGACAACAATTCAATTTTGACAGCGTGGAGAGAGAGGTGACAGTTCATATTAAACAGCACGGAGAGAGAGGCAACAGTTCATTTTCAACAGCGCGGAGAGAGAGGCGACAGTCCAGTTTAAACAGCACGGAGAGAGAGGCGGCAGTTCAGTTTAAACAGCGCGGAGAGAGAGGCGACAGTTCACTTTTGACAGCGTGGAGAGGTGATCGTTCAGTTTAAACAGGGCGGAGAGAGAGGCGACAGTTCATTTTTGACATCGTGGGGAGAGAGGTGAGAGTTCAGTATAAACAGCACGGAGAGAGAGGCGACAGTTCAGTAGAAACAGCGCGGAGAGAGAGGCATCAGTTCATTAACAACAGCGCGGAGTGAGAGGTGACAGTTCAGTATAAACAGCATCGAGAGAGAGGCGACAGTTCAGTAGAAACAGCGCGGAGAGAGGGAGGCGACAGTTCATTTTCTACAGCACGGAGAGAGAGGCGACAGTTTATTTTAAACAGCGCGGAGAGAGAGGCGACAGTTCAGTATAAACAGCACGTAGAGAGAGGCGGCAGTCCAGTTTAATCAGCGCGGAGAGAGAGGCGACAGTTCCATTTAAACAGCGCGGAGAGTGAGAGGCGACAGTTCAGTTTAAACAGCGCGGAGAGAGAGGCGACAGTTCAGTTTAAACAGCGCGGAGAGAGAGGCGACAGTTCCGTTTAAACAGCGCGGAGAGTGAGGCGCCAGTTCAGTTTAAACAACATGGAGAGAGGGAGGGAGAGGCGACAGTTCATTTTCAACAGCACGGAGAGAGCGGCGACAGTTCAATTTTAACTGCGCGGAGAGAGAGGCGACAGTTCATTTTAAACAGCACGGAGAGAGAGGCGACAGTTCATTTTCACCAGCACGGAGAGAGAGGCGTCAGTTCATTTTCAACAGCACCGAGAGAGAGGCGACAGTTCATTTTAAACAGCGCGGAGAGAGAGGCGACAGTTCATTTTAAACAGCGCGGAGAGAGAGGCGACAGTTCATTTTAAACAGCGCGGAGAGAGAGGCGACAGTTCAGTTTAAACAGCGCGGAGAGAGAGGCGACAGTTCAGTTTAAACCGCGCGGAGAGAGAGGCGACAGTTCATTTTAAACAGCGCGGACGGAGAGGCGACAGTTCATTTTTGACAGCATGGAACGAGAGGCGACAGTTCAGTTCAAACAGCGTGGAGAGAGAGGTGACAGTTCATTAGAAACAGCATGGAGAGAGAGGCGACTGTTCAGTTCTAACAGCGCAGAGAGAGAGGCGACAATTCAGTGTAAACAGCACGCAGAGAGAGGCGACAGTTCAGTTTAAACAGCGCGGAGAGAGAGGCGACAGTTCAGTTGAAACGGCGCGGAGAGAGAGGCGACAGTTCAGTATAAACAGGGCGGAGAGAGAGGCGCCATTCCAGTTTAAACAGTGCGGAGAGAGAGGCGACAGTTCAGTATAAACAGCACGCAGAGAGAGGCGACAGTTCAGTTTAAACCGCGCGGAGAGAGAGGCGACAGTTCAGTATAAACAGCGCGGAGAGAGAGACGACAGTTCAGTTTAAACAGCACGGAGACGGAGAGGTGACAGTTCAGTTTATACGGCGTGGAGAGAGAGGCGGCAGTTCATTATAAACAGCACGGAGAGAGAGGCGACAGTTCAGTTTAAACAGTGCGGAGAGAGAGGCGACAGTTCAGTTCAAACCGCGCGGAGAGAGAGGCGACAGTCCAGTTTTAACTGCACGGAGAGAGAGGCGACAGTTCATTTTCAACAGCACCGAGAGAGAGGCGACAGTTCATTTTAAACAGCGCGGAGAGAGAGGCGACAGTTCATTTTAAACAGCGCGGACAGAGAGGCGACAGTTCAGTTTAAACAGCGCAGAGAGAGAGGCGACAGTCCAATTTAAACAGCGCGGAGAGAGAGGCGACAGTTCATTAGAAACAGCATGGAGAGAGAGGCAACAGTTCAGTAGAAACAGCGCGGATAGAGAGGCGACTGTTCAGTTCTAACAGCGCGGAGAGAGAGACGACAGTTCAGTTTCAACAGCGCGGAGAGAGTGAGGCGACAGTTCATTATAAACAGCGCGGACAGAGAGAGGCGACAGTCCAGTTTAAACAGCGCGGAGAGAGAGACGACAGTTCATTTTTGACAGCGTGGAGAGCGAGGTTACAGTTCATTTTTGAGAGCGTGGGGAGAGAGGCGACACTTCAGTTTAAACAGCGCGGAAGGAGAGAGGCGACAGTTCAGTATAAACAGCACTGAGAGTGAGGCGACAGTTCAGTTTAATCAGCGCGGAGAGAGAGAGGCGACAGTTCAGTTTGAACAGCGCGAAGAGAGAGGCGACAGTCCAGTTTAAACAGTGTGGAGAGAGAGAGGCGACAGTCCAGTTTAAACAGTGTGGAGAGAGAGAGGCGACAGTCCAGTTTAAACAGTGTGGAGAGAGAGAGGCGACAGTCCAGTTTAAACAGTGTGGAGAGAGGCGACAGTTCAGGAGAACAGCGCGGAGAGAGAGGCAACAGTTCAGTTTAAACAGCACGGAGAGGCGACAGTTCATTTTAAACAGCACGGAGATAGACGCAACAGTTTATTTTAAACAGCGCGGAGAGAGAGAGGTGACCGTTCATTTTCTACAGCACGGAGAGTGAGGCGACAGTTTATTTTAAACAGCGCGGAGAGAGAGGCGACAGTTCAGTATAACCAGCGCGTAGAGAGAGGCAGCAGTCCAGTTTAAACAGCGCGGAGAGAGAGACGACAGTTCAGTTTAAACAGCGCGGAGAGAGAGGCGACAGTTCCATTTAAACAGCACGGAGAGCGTGAGGCGACAGTTCAGTTTAAACAGCGCGGAGAGAGAGGCGACAGTTCAGTTTAAACAACACGGAGAGAGAGGCGACAGTTCAGTTTAAACAGCGCGGAGAGCGGGGCGACAGTTCCGTTTAAACAGCGTGGAGAGTGAGGCGCCAGTTCAGTTTAAACAACATGGAGAGAGGGAGGGAGAGGCGACAGTTCATTTTCAACAGAACGGAGAGAGCGGCGACAGTTCATTTTAAACTGCGCGGAGAGAGAGGCGACAGTTCAGTTTAAACAGCACGGAGAGAGAGGCGACAGTTCATTTTAAACAGCACGGAGAGACAGGCGACTGTTCAGTTCTAACAGCGCGGAGAGAGAGACGACAGTTCAGTTTAAACAGCGCGGAGAGAGAGGTGACAGTTCATTAGAAACAGCATGGAGAGAGAGACGACAGTTCAGTATAAACAGCACGGAGAGAGAGACGACAGTTCAGTTTAAACAGCGCGGAGAGAGAGGCGACAGTTCAGTAGAAACAGCGCGGATAGAGAGGCGACAGTTCAGTTTAAACAGCACGGAGTGAGAGGCAACAGTTCATTTTCAACAGCGCAGAGAGAGAGGCGACAGTCCAGTTTAAACAGCACGGAGAGAGAGGCGGCAGTTCAGTTTAAACAGCGCGGAGAGAGAGGCGGCAGTTCAGTTTAAACAGTGCGGTGAGAGAGGCGACAGTTCAGTTTAAACAGCGCGGAGAGAGAGAGGCGACAGTTCAGTTTAAACAGCACGGAGAGAGAGGCGACAGTTCATATTAAACAGCACGGAGAGAGAGGCAACAGTTCATTTTCAACAGCGCGGAGAGAGAGGCGACAGTCCAGTTTAAGCAGCGTGGAGAGGGAGGCGACAGTTCAGTTCAAACAGCGCGGAGAGAGAGAGGCGACAGTTCCGTTTGAACAGCGCGGTGAGAGAGAGGTGACAGTTCAGTTTACACGGCGTGGAGAGAGAGGCGGCAGTTCATTATAAACAGCACGGAGAGAGAGGCGGCAGTTCATTATAAACAGCACGGAGAGAGAGGCGACAGTTCAGTTTAAACAGTGCGGCGAGAGAGGCGACAGTTCAGTTTAAACAGCGCGGAGAGAGAGGCGACTGTTCAGTTCTAACAGCACGGAGAGAGATACGACTGTTCAGTTTAAACAGCGCAGAGAGAGAGGCGACAGTTCCATTTAAACAGCGCGGAGAGAGAGAGGCAACAGTTCCGTTTAAACAGCGCGGAGAGAGGGAGGGAGGGGCGACAGTTCATTTTTGACAGCGTGGAGAGGTGATCGTTCAGTTTAAACAGCACGGAGAGAGAGGCGGCAGTTCAGTTTAAACAGCGCGGAGAGAGAGGCGACAGTTCACTTTTGACAGCGTGGAGAGGTGATCGTTCAGTTTAAACAGGGCGGAGAGAGAGGCGACAGTTCATTTTTGACATCGTGGGGAGAGAGGTGAGAGTTCAGTATAAACAGCACGGAGAGAGAGGCGACAGTTCAGTAGAAACAGCGCGGAGAGAGAGGCATCAGTTCATTAACAACAGCGCGGAGTGAGAGGTGACAGTTCAGTATAAACAGCATGGAGAGAGAGGCGACAGTTCAGTAGAAACAGCGCGGAGAGAGAGAGGCGACAGTTCAGTAGAAACAGCGCGGAGAGAGAGAGGCGACAGTTCAGTTTGAACAGCGCGGAGAGAGAGAGGCGACAGTTCAATTTGAACAGCGCGGAGAGAGAGAGGCGACAGTTCAGTTTGAACAGCGCGGAGAGAGAGAGGCGACAGTTCAGTTTGAACAGCGTGGAGAGAGGCGACAGTTCAGTTTGAACAGCGCGGAGAGAGAGAGGCGACAGTTCAGTTTCAACAGCGCGGAGAGAGAGGCGACAGTTCAGTATAAACAGCGCGTAGGGACAGGCCACAGTCCAGTTAAACAGTGCGGAGACAGAGAGGTGACAGTTCAGTTTATACGGCGTGGAGAGAGAGGCGACAGTTCCATTTAAACAGCGCGGAGAGAGAGAGGCGACAGTTCAGTTTAAACAGCGCGGAGAGAGTGAGAGAAGCGCCAGTTCATTTTAAACCGCGCGGAGAGAGAGGCGACAGTTCAGTATAAACATCGCGCAGAGACAGGCGACAGTTCAGTTTAAACAGCGCGGAGAGAGAGGCGACAGTTCAGTTTAAACAGCGCGGAGAGAGAGAGGCGACAGTTCAGTTTGAACAGCGCGGAGAGAGAGAGGCGACAGTTCAGTTTGAACAGCGCGGAGAGAGAGAGGCGACAGTTCAGTTTCAACAGCGCGGAGTGTGGTGAACCATCGTTGGTTCACCACTGGGGTTGTTATTGTGTTACTGTTGGGCTAGGGTGTTGTTGTTATGGGGGTTGTACTATGTTGTTGGGTTAGGGTGTTTACCTGTCCTAAGTGTTATCATGGCACACTCCAGTGGGGTCCCGCCTCCGGTGGCAGGGTATAAGAACCCCTGCTCCGGCAGGACCCCTTCAGTCTGAACGGGTGAATTTGTGTTAGTAGTTTCATTGTTAATGTATTAAAGCCTTCAGTTCTAAAGCCTTGTTTCCGGGTGCTCATTGAGGTGCACCAATTTAATACATTAACTGAGAATATGGAACAGATCCTAAAACCGGATCGTCTGACACTGGACCCACGTGCGGTCGGTGCAGCTAACACGTTCGAACATTGGTGGAAGTGCTTCGAGGACTACCTGGCAGCCTCGGTAGCTATCACTACGGACAGTGATAGACTCCAGGTCCTCCACGCAAGGGTAAGCGACACGATTTACCTAGCCATTCGTGCAGCTTCCACTTACCAGGGTGCCGTCGAGCTCCTAAAGAATAAGTACATTACGCCACCCAACGAGATTCACGCTCGTTATCTCCTCGCTACACGACGTCGGCAGTCGGGCGAGACCATAGAAGACTGCGCCAATGAACTCCTGCAGCTTGCCAGGGGTTGTGACTGTAAGGATGTCTCCGCCGAGCAGTACATGCAAGACCTCGCCCGAGACGCGTTCGTAGCAGGGGTAGGGTCCTCGTACATCAGACTTAAATTATTAGAAAAGGGGAAACTCAACTTGACCCAGGCAATGGGGATGGCCGTGAGGTTGGAGGCGGCGTCGAAGAGCTTGGCGCTGTACCCCGAGGACCACGTGCAGTCAACGTGGTTGGAGCAAGCTCTGCTCCCTCCTCGCCCCGCGAACCCGCGCTCCCAGATCGATTCGACGACGGCGGCAGCTCCAGGTGGCCAGCGATGCTATTTTTGCGGGGGGGCCAAGCATCCACGGCAACAGTGTCCGGCAAGAACGGCAATCTGCAGCCAGTGCGGTAAAAAAGGCCACTACGGCAAAGTCTGCAGGTCCAAACCTAAAAACGGCAATGCAGCTTGTAACCCTCCAGAACGGAGACCATCTCTTTCGGCGCTGCAGTACCCACGAGGTCCGACCACGTGCGATCTCAGGACGGCGCCATCGTGGCAGACAGAGGAGGAGGAAGACCACCAGGAGTCGCTGCGCTTGGAGCCCTCGGCCACATGCGATTCATGGGGGCGGCCATCATGGTCCACGACGACTAGGAGCGACCAGCAGGGGTCCTCAGCATCCACATCGGCAGCATGCAGCAGCGACCAGCAGGGGTCCTCAGCATCCACATCGGCAGCATGCAGTGACGCCCAGGGGCCAACGGTGGCGTCGATCTCTCTGGATCAGACCAGGCATTACAGACTGGAACATTCCATGATGGAGGTAAAGGTTAGTGGCAGAACTGTGAATTGTCTGTTTGACAGTGGGAGCACCGAAAGTTTCATACACCCTGAAACTGCTAAAAGGTGTGGACTCCGGGTTCTCCCTGCCAAACAGACAATTTCCATGGCATCACAGTCCCGGTCTGTACCGATCCAAGGACGATGTATGGTAACTCTTGAGGTACAGGGCACAGTTTACGAGCAATACAGGCTCCTTGTGCTACCTCACCTTTGCGCGCCAATTCTCCTTGGACTAAACTTTATGGCCCACATGAGGAGTGTGATCCTACAGTACGGTGGGCCACTCCCTTCACTGGCAGTAGGGAACCAGCCGCAGCCTCCAAATTGCCCAAAGCGCCCCGCGTGCAATCTATCCACCCTGAAGATCACGACACCATCCCTTTTTAAAAATCTGGTACCTGGCTGCAAGCCCATCGCTACTAAAAGTAGGCGTTACAGCGCTGAGGACCGGATCTTTATTAGATCTGAGGTTCAGCGGCTCCTCAAGGAAGGGATCATACAGGCCAGTGCTAGTCTGTGGAGAGCGCAGGTCGTGGTAGTCAAAAGCGGGAACAAACCTCGGATGGTCATCGACTATAGTCAGACCATTAATAGATACACGCAGCTGGATGCGTATCCTCTCCCGCGCATTTCTGATATGGTCAATCAGATTGCGCAGTACCGAGTGTTTTCTACCATAGACCTTAAGTCCGCCTACCATCAACTCCCCATCCGCCCAGAGGACCGACAATATACGGCTTTTGAGGCGGATGGTCGTCTATACCAATTCCTCAGGGTTCCATTTGGTGTCACCAATGGGGTCTCGGTCTTCCAGCGTGCTATGGATCGAATGGTGGACCAGAACGGGTTGCGGGCTACCTTCCCGTACCTGGATAACGTCACCATCTGCGGCCATGACCAGCAGGACCACGACACGAATCTCCAACACTTTCTACGCACTGCATCTCGCCTGAATCTGACCTATAACAGGGAGAAGTGCGTATTCCGTACGCGTAGGTTAGCCATCCTCGGATACGTGGTGGAAAACGGGGTCATTGGCCCTGATCCAGACCGTATGCGCCCACTCACTGAACTTCCCTTGCCCGCTAGCACGAAAGCACTGAGGAGATGCCTCGGGTTCTTTTCGTATTATGCACAGTGGGTCCCCAACTACGCGGACAAAGCTCGTCCGCTCATTAAGTCCACGACCTTCCCACTTACGCCGGAGGCCCAATTGGCCTTCAAGGTTTTGAAAAGCGACATCTCGAAAGCCACGATGCACGCGGTGGATGAATCCATCCCTTTCCAGGTGGAGAGTGATGCATCGGACTTCGCCCTAGCCGCCACACTAAACCAGGCAGGCAGGCCCGTCGCGTTTTTTTCCCGCACCCTTCAAGGCCCAGAGATTCGGCACTCAGCGGTGGAAAAGGAGGCTCAGGCCATTGTGGAGGCAGTCAGACACTGGCGCCATTACCTGGCAGGTAAGCGGTTCACCCTGATCACGGATCAACGATCCGTGGCGTTTATGTTCAATAACACGCAGAGGGGCAAGATCAAGAACGATAAGATCTTGCGGTGGAGAATTGAGCTCTCCACCTATAATTACGATATTATGTATCGTCCAGGGAAGCTCAATGAGCCCTCGGATGCCCTCTCGCGCGGAACATGCGCCATCATGCAGGAGGACCGCTTGAAGGCTCTCCACAATGATCTGTGTCATCCTGGAGTCACCAGACTCTACCACTTCATAAAAGCCCGCAACCTACCCTACTCGGTGGAGGAGGTCAGGTCAGTTACTAGAAGTTGTCGGATTTGCGCAGAATGCAAACCACACTTTTATCGACCAGACCGGGCACATTTGGTCAAGGCCACTCGCCCTTTTGAGAGGCTGAGTGCAGATTTTAAGGGCCCCCTTCCCTCAACGGATCGGAATGTCTATTTTCTTAACATAATAGACGAATTTTCCCGGTTTCCGTTTGTTTTCCCCTGTGCGGACACGTCGACTGCCACCGTCATCAAGGCATTCAGTGAGCTTTTTACCCTGTTCGGGTACCCCTGCTATATTCATAGCGACAGGGGCTCGTCGTTCATGAGCAACGACTTGAGGCAATTCCTGCTCTCATTCGGGATTGCCTCTAGTAGAACCACGAGCTACAACCCTAGGGGTAACGGACAGGTGGAAAGGGAGAATGCTACAGTCTGGAAGGCTGTCCTACTGGCACTGAAATCCAAGGGCCTTCCAGTCTCCCGGTGGCAGGAGGTCCTTCCAACTGCGCTCCATTCTATCCGCTCCCTCCTGTGTACGGCAACCAATGCTACTCCCCACGAGAGGATGTTCTCATTCCCTCGGAAGTCGTCCTCGGGGACCTCATTGCCAGCCTGGTTGACGTACCCAGGACCCGTCCTTCTGCGGCGCCATGTGAGGGCTCGCAAGTCCGACCCCTTGGTCGAACCGGTCCAACTCCTCCACGCCAACCCTCAGTATGCCTATGTGGCATATCCTGACGGGCGAGAGGACACTGTCTCCATTAGAGACCTGGCGCCCGCAGGGGACGTAGCAACTCCTGTCGCTCCTATTCCCCCAGTCACAGATCCACTACTCCTCATTACTTCCCCAGACGTGGCGCGGTCAGCACCGGGACCAGTGCATAACACTTTTACTCCCATGTACAGCTTGCCTGAGACTCGGAGATCGGCGCCACCATCATCACCACCACCACCACCACCAAACGTTCCAGGATCCCCTACACCATCGCCTCATCAGGGCCGGCCGGTCCAGGAGTCTTTGAGGGGACAGCCAGATGTTGCTTTGAGAGAGCCACCGCAAGCACCTGCTCCGGTTTCGCAACCGGTTTTGAGAAGATCGCAGCGTCGGTGTGGTCCTCCAGACCGTCTGGACTTGTGAATCCTGTTATTTTTTTTTGTCATTGTCTGTTTTCATCCACCCCGCCACCTTTGGTTCCTAAAGGAGGGGTGAATGTGGTGAACCATCGTTGGTTCACCACTGGGGTTGTTATTGTGTTACTGTTGGGCTAGGGTGTTGTTGTTATGGGGGTTGTACTATGTTGTTGGGTTAGGGTGTTTACCTGTCCTAAGTGTTATCATGGCACACTCCAGTGGGGTCCCGCCTCCGGTGGCAGGGTATAAGACCCCCTGCTCCGGCAGGACCCCTTCAGTCTGAACGGGTGAATTTGTGTTAGTAGTTTCATTGTTAATGTATTAAAGCCTTCAGTACTAAAGCCTTGTTTCCGGGTGCTCATTGAGGTGCATCACGGAGAGAGAGGCGACAGTTCAGTATAAACAGCGTGTAGGGACAGGCCACAGTCCAGTTAAACAGTGCGGAGACAGAGAGGTGACAGTTCAGTTTATTCGGCGTGGAGAGAGAGGCGACAGTTCCATTTAAACAGCGCCGAGAGAGAGAGGCGACAGTTCAGTTTAAACAGCGCGGAGAGAGTGAGAGAAGCGCCAGTTCATTTTAAACCGCGCGGAGAGAGAGGCGACAGTTCAGTATAAACATCGCGCAGAGAGAGGCGACAGTTCAGTTTAAACAGCGCGGAGAGAGAGGCGACAGTTCCGTTTAAACAGCGCGGAGAGTGAGGCGCCAGTTCAGTTTAAACAACATGGAGAGACGGAGGGAGAGGCAACAGTTCATTTTCAACAGAACGGAGAGAGCGGCGACAGTTCATTTTAAACTGCGCGGAGAGAGAGGCGACAGTTCATTTTAAACAGCACGGAGAGAGAGGCGACAGTTCATTTTAAACAGCACGGAGAGAGAGGCGACAGTTCAGTTTAAACAGCACGGAGAGAGAGGCGACAGTTCATTTTCAACAGCACGGAGAGAGAGGCGACAGTTCATTTTCAACAGCACCGAGAGAGAGGCGACAGTTCATTTTAAACAGCGCGGAGAGAGAGGCGACAGTTCATTTTAAACAGCGCGGAGAGAGAGGCGACAGTTCATTTTTGACAGCATGGAGAGAGAGGCGACAGTTCAGTTTAAACAGCACGGAGAGAGAGGTGACACTTCATTAGAAACAGCATGGAGAGAGAGGCGACTGTTCAGTTCTAACAGCGTGGAGAGAGAGGTGACAGTTCATTAGAAACAGCATGGAGAGAGAGGCGACTGTTCAGTTCTAACAGCGCAGAGAGAGAGGCGACAGTTCA
This sequence comes from Mustelus asterias, assembly GCF_964213995.1. Taxonomy (NCBI): domain Eukaryota; kingdom Metazoa; phylum Chordata; class Chondrichthyes; order Carcharhiniformes; family Triakidae; genus Mustelus; species Mustelus asterias. Next base: position 35,108,521 of record NC_135809.1, on the reverse strand, counting down.
GTTTAAACAGCGCGGAGAGAGAGAGGCGACAGTTCAGTTTGAACAGCGCGGAGAGAGAGAGGCGACAGTTCAGTTTGAACAGCGCGGAGAGAAAGGCGACAGTCCAGTTTAAACAGTGTGGAGAGAGAGGCGACAGTTCAGGAGAACAGCACGGAGAGAGAGGCGACAGTTTATTTTAAACAGCGCGAAGAGAGAGGCGACCCTTCATTTCTGACAGCGTGGAGAGAGTGGCGACAGTCCAGTTTAAACAGCGCGGAGAGAGAGGCGACAGTTCATTTTTGACAGTGTGGAGAGGTGATAGTTCAGTTTAAACAGCACGGCGAGAGACACGAAATGCAGTTTAAACAGCGTGAAGAGATAGGGACAATTCAGTCTCAGGAGCGCGAGAGGGAGTTGACAGTTCAGTTGAACCAGCGCGGAGAGGGAGACAAGAGTTCATTTTTGACAGCGTGGAGAGAGAGGCGACAGTTCATTTTTGACAGCATGGAGAGAGAGGCGGCAGTTCATTTTTGACAGCATGGAGAGAGAGGCGGCAGTTCATTATAAACAGCACGGAGAGAGAGGCGACAGTTCAGTTTAAACAGTGCGGAGAGACAGGCGACAGTTCAGTTTAAACAGCGCGGAGAGAGAGGCGACTGTTCAGTTCTAACAGCACGGAGAGAGAGACGAAAGTTCAGTTTAAACAGCGCGGAGAGAGAGGCGACAGTTCCATTTAAACAGCGCGGAGAGAGAACGGTGACAGTTCAGTTTAAACAGTGCGGAGAGAGTGAGGCGACAGTTCAGTTTAAACAGCACGGAGAGAGAGGCGACAGTTCAGTTTAAACAGCGCGGAGAGAGAGAAGCGACAGTTCAGTGTAAACGGTGGAGAGAGAGGCGCCAGTCCAGTTTAAGCAGCGTGGAGAGAGAGGCGACATTTCGGTTCAAACAGCGCGGAGAGAGAGAGGCGACAGTTCAGTTTGAACAGCGCGGTGAGAGAGAGGTGACAGTTCAGCTAATACGGCGTGGAGAGAGAGGCGGCAGTTCATTATAAACAGCACAGAGAGAGAGGCGGCAGTTCATTATAAACAGCACGGAGAGAGAGGCGACAGTTCAATTTAAACAGCGCGGAGAGAGAGGCGACAGTTCCATTTAAACAGCGCGGAGAGAGAGAGGCAACAGTTCAGTTTAAACAGAGCGGAGAGAGGGAGGGAGAGGCGACAGTTCATTTTTGACAGCGTGGAGAGGTGATAGTTCAGTTTAAACAGCACGGAGAGAGACACGAAATGCAGTTTAAACAGTGCGGAGAGATAGGGACAATTCAGTCTAAGGAGCGCGAGAGGGAGGCGACAGTTCAGTTGAACCAGCGCAGAGGGGGAGACAACAATTCATTTTTGACAGCGTGGAGAGAGAGGTGACAGTTCATTTTCAACAGCGCGGAGAGTGAGGCGACAGTTCAGTTTAAACAGCGCGGAGAGAGAGGCGGCAGTTCAGTTTAAACAGCGCGGAGAGAGAGGCGGCAGTTCAGTTTGAACAGTGCGGTGAGAGAGAGGCGACAGTTCACTTTTGACAGCGTGGAGAGGTGATCGTTCAGTTTAAACAGCGCGGAGAGAGAGGCGACAGTTCAGTAGAAACAGCGCGGAGAGAGAGGCATCAGTTCATTAACAACAGCGCGGAGTGAGAGGTGACAGTTCAGTATAAACAGCATGGAGAGAGAGGCGACAGTTCAGTAGAAACAGCGCGGAGAGAGAGAGGCGACAGTTCAGTTTAAACAGCGCGGAGAGAGAGAGGCGACAGTTCAGTTTGAACAGCGTGGAGAGAGAGAGGCGACAGTTCAGTTTCAACAGCGAGGAGAGAGAGGTGACAGTTCAGTATAAACAGCGCGGAGAGAGAGAGGCGACAGTTCAGTTTGAACAGCGCGGAGAGAGAGAGGCGACAGTTCAGTTTCAACAGCACGGAGAGAGAGGCGACAGTTCAGTATAAACAGCGCGTAGGGACAGGCCACAGTCCAGTTAAACAGTGCAGAGACAGAGAGGCGACAGTTCAGTTTATACGGCGTGGAGAGAGAGGCGGCAGTTCATTATAAACAGCACGGAGAGAGAGGCGACAGTTCATTTTAAACAGCGCGGAGAGAGAGGCGACAGTTCAGTTTAAACAGCGTGGAGAGAGAGGTGACAGTTCATTAGAAACAGCATGGAGAGAGAGGCGACAGTTCAGTAGAAACAGCGCGGAGAGAGAGGCGACTGATCAGTTCTAACAGCGCGGAGAGAGAGACGACAGTTCAGTTTCAACAGCGCGGAGAGAGTGAGGCGACAGTTCATTTTAAACAGCGCGGAGAGAGAGGCGACAGTTCAGTTGAAACAGCGCGGAGAGAGAGGCGACAGTTCAGTTTAAACAGCGCGGAGAGAGAGGCGACAGTTCAGTTTAAACAGCGCGGAGAAAGAGGCGACAGTTCAGTTTAAACAGCGCGGAGAAAGAGGCGACAGTTCAGTTTAAACAGCGCGGAGAAAGAGGCGACAGTTCAGTTGAAACAGCGCGGAGAGAGAGGCGACAGTTCATTTTAAACATCGCGGAGAGAGAGGCGACAGCTCATTTTAAACAGCGCGGAGAGAGAGGCGACAGTTCAGTATAAACAGCGCGGAGGGAGAGGCGACAGTTCATTATAAACAGCACGGAGAGGGAGGCGACAGTTCAGTTTAAACAGCGCGGAGTGAGAGGCGACAGTTCAGTTTAAACAGCGCGGAGAGGGAGGCGACAGTTCAGTATAAACAGCGCGAAGAGAGAGGCGACAGTTCAGTATAAACAGCGCAGAGAGAGAGGCGACAGTTCAGTTTAAACAGCGCGGAGAAAGAGGCGACAGTTCAGTTTAAACAGCGCGGAGAAAGAGGCGACAGTTCAGTTGAAACAGCGCGGAGAGAGAGGCGACAGTTCAGTTTAAACAGCGCGGAGAAAGAGGCGACAGTTCAGTTTAAACAGCGCGGAGAAAGAGGCGACAGTTCAGTTTAAACAGCGCGGAGAAAGAGGCGACAGTTCAGTTGAAACAGCGCGGAGAGAGAGGCGACAGTTCAGTTGAAACAGCGCGGAGAGAGAGGCGACAGTTCAGTTGAAACAGCGCGGAGAGGGAGGCGACAGTTCATTTTAAACAGCGCGGAGAGAGAGGCGACAGTTCAGATTAAACAGCGTGGAAAGAGAGGCGACAGTTCAGTATAAACAGCGCGGAGATAGGGGCAACAGTTTATTTTAAACAGCGCGGAGAAAGAGGCGACAGTTCAGTTTGAACAGCACGGAGAGAGAGGCGACAGTTCAGTTTAAAGAGCGCGGAGAGAGAGCCGACAGTTCGTTATATACAGCGGGGAGAGAGAGGCGACAGTTCAGTGTAAACAGCGCGGAGAGAGAGGCGTCAGTTCGGTTTAAGCAGCACGGAGAGAGAGGCGACAGTTCAGTTGAAACATCACGGAGAGTGAGGCGACAGTTCAGTTTAAACAGCGCGGAGAGAGAGGCGGCAGTTCAGTTTAAACAGCGCGGAGAGAGAGGCGGCAGTTCAGTTTAAACAGTGCGGTGAGAGAGAGGCGACAGTTCACTTTTGACAGCGTGGAGAGGTGATCGTTCAGTTTAAACAGCGCGGAGAGAGAGGCGACAGTTCAGTAGAAACAGCGCGGAGAGAGAGGCATCAGTTCATTAACAACAGCGCGGAGTGAGAGGTGACAGTTCAGTATAAACAGCATGGAGAGAGAGGCGACAGTTCAGTAGAAACAGCGCGGAGAGAGAGAGGCGACAGTTCAGTTTAAACAGCGCGGAGAGAGAGAGGCGACAGTTCAGTTTGAACAGCGTGGAGAGAGAGAGGCGACAGTTCAGTTTCAACAGCGAGGAGAGAGAGGTGACAGTTCAGTATAAACAGCGCGGAGAGAGAGAGGCGACAGTTCAGTTTGAACAGCGCGGAGAGAGAGAGGCGACAGTTCAGTTTCAACAGCACGGAGAGAGAGGCGACAGTTCAGTATAAACAGCGCGTAGGGACAGGCCACAGTCCAGTTAAACAGTGCAGAGACAGAGAGGCGACAGTTCAGTTTATACGGCGTGGAGAGAGAGGCGGCAGTTCATTATAAACAGCACGGAGAGAGAGGCGACAGTTCATTTTAAACAGCGCGGAGAGAGAGGCGACAGTTCAGTTTAAACAGCGTGGAGAGAGAGGCGACAGTTCAGTAGAAACAGCGCGGAGAGAGAGGCGACTGATCAGTTCTAACAGCGCGGAGAGAGAGACGACAGTTCAGTTTCAACAGCGCGGAGAGAGTGAGGCGACAGTTCATTTTAAACAGCGCGGAGAGAGAGGCGACAGTTCAGTTGAAACAGCGCGGAGAGAGAGGCGACAGTTCAGTTTAAACAGCGCGGAGAGAGAGGCGACAGTTCAGTTTAAACAGCGCGGAGAAAGAGGCGACAGTTCAGTTTAAACAGCGCGGAGAAAGAGGCGACAGTTCAGTTTAAACAGCGCCGAGAAAGAGGCGACAGTTCAGTTGAAACAGCGCGGAGAGAGAGGCGACAGTTCATTTTAAACATCGCGGAGAGAGAGGCGACAGCTCATTTTAAACAGCGCGGAGAGAGAGGCGACAGTTCAGTATAAACAGCGCGGAGGGAGAGGCGACAGTTCATTATAAACAGCACGGAGAGGGAGGCGACAGTTCAGTTTAAACAGCGCGGAGTGAGAGGCGACAGTTCAGTTTAAACAGCGCGGAGAGGGAGGCGACAGTTCAGTATAAACAGCGCGAAGAGAGAGGCGACAGTTCAGTATAAACAGCGCAGAGAGTGAGGCGACAGTTCAGTTTAAACAGCGCGGAGAAAGAGGCGACAGTTCAGTTTAAACAGCGCGGAGAAAGAGGCGACAGTTCAGTTGAAACAGCGCGGAGAGAGAGGCGACAGTTCAGTTTAAACAGCGCGGAGAAAGAGGCGACAGTTCAGTTTAAACAGCGCGGAGAAAGAGGCGACAGTTCAGTTTAAACAGCGCGGAGAAAGAGGCGACAGTTCAGTTGAAACAGCGCGGAGAGAGAGGCGACAGTTCAGTTGAAACAGCGCGGAGAGAGAGGCGACAGTTCAGTTGAAACAGCGCGGAGAGGGAGGCGACAGTTCATTTTAAACAGCGCGGAGAGAGAGGCGACAGTTCAGATTAAACAGCGTGGAAAGAGAGGCGACAGTTCAGTATAAACAGCGCGGAGATAGGGGCAACAGTTTATTTTAAACAGCGCGGAGAAAGAGGCGACAGTTCAGTTTGAACAGCACGGAGAGAGAGGCGACAGTTCAGTTTAAAGAGCGCGGAGAGAGAGCCGACAGTTCGTTATATACAGCGGGGAGAGAGAGGCGACAGTTCAGTGTAAACGGCGCGGAGAGAGAGGCGTCAGTTCGGTTTAAGCAGCACGGAGAGAGAGGCGACAGTTCAGTTGAAACATCACGGAGAGTGAGGCGACAGTTCAGTTTAAACAGCGCGGAGAGAGAGGAGAGAGTTCATTTAAAACAGCGCACAGAGAGAGGCGACAGTTCAGTTTAAACAGCGCGGAGAGAGAGGCGACAGTTCATTATAAACAGCGCGGAGAGGGAGTCGACAGTTCAGTATAAACAGCGCGGAGAAAGAAGCGACAGTTCAGTATAAACAGCACGAACAGGGAGTTGACAGTTCAGTTTAAACAGCGCAGAGAGAGAGGTGACAGTTCATTTTAAACAGCGCGGAGAGGGAGTCGACAGTTCAGTATAAACAGCGCGGAGAGAGAGGCGACAGTTCATTTTAAACAGCACGGAGAGAGGCGACAGTTCAGTTTAAACAGCGCGGAGAGAGAGCCAACAGATCAGGTTAAACAGCACGGAGAGAGAGGCGACAGTTCAGTATAAACAGCGCGGCGAGAGAGGCGACAGTTCAGTTTAAACAGCACGAGAGAGAGGCGACAGTTCAGTTTGAAAAGCATGGAGAGAGAGGCGACAGTTCGTTATAAACAGCACTGAGAGAGAGGCGACAGCTCATTTTAAACAGCGCGGAGAGAGAGGCGACAGTTCAGTATAAACAGCGCGGAGAGGGAGTCGACAGTTCAGTTTAAACAATGCGGAGAGAGAGGTGACTGTTCATTATAAACAGCACGGAGAGAGAGGCGACAGTTCATTATAAACAGCACGGAGAGAGAGGCGACAGTTCAGTTTAAACAGCGCGGAGTGAGAGGCGACAGTTCAGTTTAAACAGCGCGGAGAGGGAGGTGACAGTTCAGTTTAAACAGCGCGGAGAGGGAGGTGACAGTTCAGTATAAACAGCGCGGAGAGGGAGTCGACTGTTCAGTTTAAACAACGCGTAGAGAGAGGTGACAGTTCATTTTAAACAGCGCGGAGAGAGAGGCGACAGTTCAATTTGAACAGCACAGAGAGAGAGGCGACAGCTCATTTTAAACAGCGCAGAGAGAGGGGGGACAGTTCAGTATAAACAGCGCGGAGAGAGAGGCGACAGTTCAGTATAAACAGCGCGGAGAGAGAGGCGACAGTTCAGTTTAAACAGCGCGGAGAGAGAGGCGACAGTTCAGTTTGAACAGTGCGGAGAGAGAGGCGACAGTTCAGTACAAACAGCGCGGAGAGAGAGGCGACAGTTCATTTTAAATACTACGGAGAGAGAGGCGACTGTTCAGTTTAAAGAGCGCGGAGAGAGAGGCGACAGTTCAGTTTAATCAGCACTGAGAAAGAGGCGACAGCTCATTTTAAACAGCGCGGAGAGAGAGGCGACTGTTCAGTTTAAACAGCGCGGAGAGAGAGGCGACAGTTCAATTTAAACAGCACGGAGAGAGGCGACAGTTCAGTATAAACAGCACGGAGAGAGGCGACAGTTCAGTTTAAACAGCGCGGAGAGAGAGCCAACAGTTCAGGTTGAACAGCACGGAGAGAGAGGCGACAGTTGCTATAAACAGCGCGGAGAGAGAGGTGACAGTTCAGTATAAACAGCGCGGAGAGGGAGTCGACAGTTCAGTTTAAAAAACGCGGAGAGAGAGGTGACAGTTCATTTTAAACAGTGCGGAGAAAAGGGCAGCAGTTCATTTTAAACAGCGCGGAGAGAGGGGCGACAGTTCAGTTTGAACAGCACGGAGAGAGAGGCGACAGTTCATTATAAACAGCACGGAGAGAGAGGCGACAGTTCAGTTTAAGCAGCACGGAGAGAGAGGCGACAGTTCAGTTTCAACAGCGCGGAGAGAGCGGCGACAGTTCTGTATAAACAGCACGGAGAGAGAGGTGACAGTTCAGTACAAACAGCCCAGAGAGAGAGGCGACAGTTCATTTTAAACAGCACGGAGAGAGGGGCGACATTTCAGTTTGAACAGCACAGAGAGAGAGGCGACAGTTCATTATAAACAGCACGGAGAGAGAGGCGACAGTTCAGTTTAAGCAGCACGGAGAGAGAGGCGACAGTTCAGTTTCAACAGCGCGGAGAGAGCGCTGACAGTTCTGTATAAACAGCACGGAGAGAGAGGTGACAGTTCAGTACAAACAGCCCAGAGAGAGAGGCGACAGTTCATTTTAAACAGCACGGAGAGAGGGGCGACAGTTCAGTTTGAACAGCACAGAGAGAGAGGCGACAGTTCATTTTAAACAGCGCGGAGAGAGAGGCGACAGCTCATTTTAAGTAGCGCAGCGAGTGAGGCGACAGTTCAGTATAAACAGCGCGGAGAGAGAGGCGACAGTTCATTATAAACAGCATGGAGAGAGAGGCGACAGTTCAGTTTAAGCAGCACGGAGAGAGAGGCGACAGTTCAGTTTCAACAGCGCGGAGAGAGCGGCGACAGTTCTGTATAAACAGCACGGAGAGAGAGGTGACAGTTCAGTACAAACAGCCCGGAGAGAGAGGCGACAGTTCATTTTAAACAGCACGGAGAGAGAGCCAACAGTTCCGTTTAAAAGCACGGAGAGAGAGGGGACAGTTCAGTATAAACAGCGCGGAGAGGGAGGCGACAGTTCAGTTTAAACAGCGTGAGAGAGAGGCGACAGTTCGTTATAAACAGCACGGAGAGAGAGGCGACTGTTCATTATATACAGCACGGAGAGAGAGGCGACAGTTCAGTTTAAACAGCGCAGGGAGGGAGGCGACAGTCCACCACGTATCCCAGGACGGCTAACCGGCGCGTCCGGAATACACACTTCTCCCTGTTATAGGTCAGATTCAGGCGAGATGCATTGCGTAAGAAGTTCTGGAGATTTGTGTCATGGTCCTGCTGATCATGGCCGCAGATGGTGACATTATCCGGGTACGGGAAGGTAGCCCGCAGCCTGTTCTGGTCCACCATTCGGTCCATAGCACGCTGGGAGACCGAGACCCCATTGGTGACACCAAATGGAACCCTAAGGAAATGATACAGACGACCATCCGCCTCAAAGGCCGTGTATTGTCGGTCCTCTGGGCGGATGGGGAGTTGGTGGTAGGCGGACTTAAGGTCTATGGTGGAGAACACCCGGTACTGCGCAATCTGATTGACCATATCAGATATGCGCGGGAGAGGATACGCAACCAGCTGCGTATATCGGTTAATGGTCTGACTGTAATCAATGACCATCCGGGGTTTGTTCCCGCTCTTGACCACCACAACCTGTGCTCTCCACAGACTAACACTGGGCTGTATGATCCCTTCTTTGAGGAGTCGCTGAACCTCAGATCTGATGAAGATCCGATCTTCAGTGCTGTAACGCCTACTTTTAGTAGCGATGGGCTTGCAGCCTGGTACCAGATTCTGAAATAAAGAGGGTGTGGTGATCTTTAACGTAGAAAGCTTGCAGGCGGGGCGCTTTGGACAATTTGGAGACTGCAGCTGTTCTCCCACTGTCAGCGAAGGGAGTGGCCCACCGTACTGTAGGATCACACTCTTCATGTGGACCATAAAGTTTAGTCCGAGGAGAATTGGTGCGCAAAGATACGGCAACACAAGGAGCCTGAAACGCGCGTAAATTGTGCCCTGTACTTTCAAAGTTACCACACAACGTCCTAGCACAGGGACAGACCGGGACCTTGATGCCATAGAGATTGTCTGTTTGGCAGGTTGAATCTGGAGTCCACACCTCTTCACAGTGTCAGGGTGGATAAAACTCTCAGTGCTCCCGCTGTCAAACAGACAATAAATCGCATGATTGTTTACCTGTATATCCATCATCGAACAATCAAGCCTGTGAGGCTTAGCCTGGTCCAGGGTGATCGACGCCACCGTTGGTCCGTGAACGTCACTGCAGGCAGCTGCGGTCGATGCTGAGGACCCCTGCTGGTCGCTCAGGGTCATCGTCGACCAAAATGGCCGCCCCCATGAATCGCACATGGGTGAGGGCGCCCAACTTAGCGACCCCTGGTGGTCATCCTCCTCCGACTCCGTCGACCACAATGGCGTCGTCCTGGACTCGCACGTGGACGAACCCCGTGAGTACTTCGACGACGATGGTGATGATCCCCGTTCCGAAGGATCACAGGCCGCACTGCCGTTCCTGGGCTTCGATCTGCACACCTTCGCATAATGCCCCTTTTTACCGCATGCGGTACAGACTACCGCTTTAGCGGGACACTTTTGTCGGGTATGTTTGGCTCCTCCGCAGAAGTAACACCGCGGGCCGCATGGGGCTGCAGCCGTCGTCTGGTCCACATGGGAGCACGCCATAACACTGCACTTCAAGCCCGAAGGGCGAGGAGGGATTTGCGACTGCTCCTGCCACGTTGTCTCCACGTGGTCCTCCGGATACAGGACCAAGCTCTTCGAAGCCGCCTCAAGCATTTCAGCTAATTCCATGGCTTGGGTCAGGTTGAGATTACCCTTTTCTAGCAGCTTGAGACGGATGTATGAAGACCCGACTCCGGCCACAAACGCATCTCGGGCGAGGTCGTACATGCTCTGCTCAGCCGACACAGCTTTGCAGTCACAGCCCCTGGCTAGCTGTAAGAGCTCATTGGCGTAGTCCTCCATGGTTTCGCCCGACTGCCGACGTCGTGTAGCGAGGAGGTAACGAGCGTGGACCTCGTTAGGAGGTTACGTATAGCGCTTTTTTAGAAGCTCGAGGGCCCTCGGCGAAGTGGTGGCCGCACGGATCGCGAGGTAGACTGTGTCACTGACCCTCGCATGGAGGACCCGGAGTCTGTCATCGTCTGTGGTGACCGCTGCAGAGGCTGCTAGGTAATTTTCAAAACACTTCAGCCAGTGGTCGAAGGTGTTAGAAGCGCCCACCGCACGTGGATCTAGCGTCAGACGTTCTGGCTTGAGGATTTGCTCCATACTCTCCTTTCTTTTTTTTCTTCCGTCGAGAGTTTAATTTTAGTTAATAAAATTGATGCGCATCAATTGGACACGAGGCTCAAAGCTTCGGTAAAAGAAGGCTTTTATTAACTAACAATGGAACTATCAGAACTTTAACACACTATCCCAGACTGAAGGGGTCCCGCCCGAGCAGGGGGTCTTATACCTCTCCCAAGAGGCGGAGCCCGACTGGGATGTGCCACAACAGTAGCAACCACAGGTGTATCAATCCCACCCTAGCCCAACAACAACATTAGTACAATCCCACAGTAACTTATATACATTCCTATAGTGCTGGCCAGCCCTGGCCCAGTACTATCCAGTGGGAACCAACGATGGTTCACAACATTCATTTAAAACAGCGCGGAGAGAGAGGCGACAGTTCAGTTTAAACAGCGCGGAGAAAGGGGCAACAGTTCATTTTAAACAGCGCGGAGAAAGGGGCAACAGTTCATTTTAAACAGCACGGAGAGACAGGCGACAGTTCATTTCCAATAGCGCAGAGAGAGAGTCGACCATGCAGTTTAAACAGCACGGAGAGAGAGGCGACGGTTCAGTATTAACAGCGCGGAGAGTGAGGCGACAGTTCAGTTTCAAGAGCACGGAGAGAGAGGCGACAGATCGTAATAAACAGCGCGGAGAGAGAGGCGACAGTTCAGTATAAACAGCGCGGAGAGAGAGGCGACAGTTCATTATAAACAGCACGGAGACAGAGGCGACAGTTCAGTTGAAACAGCGCAGAGAGAGAGGCGACAGTTCAGTTTAAACAGCGCAGAGAGAGAGGTGACAGTTCATTTTAAACAGCGCGGAGAGGGAGTCGACAGTTCAGTATAAACAGCGTGGAGAGAGGCGACAGTTCATTTTAAACAGCGCGGAGAGAGAGGCGACAGTTCAGTTTGAACAGCACGGAGAGAGGCGACAGTTCAGTATAAACAGCACGGAGAGAGGCGACAGTTCAGTTTAAACAGCGCGGAGAGAGTGGCGACAGTTCAGTTTAAACAGCGCGGAGAGAGAGGCGATGGTTCAGTTTGAACAGCACGGAGAGAGAGGCGACAGTTCATTTTAAACAGCGCGGAGAGAGAGGCGACAGCTCATTTTAAACAGCGCGGAGAGTGAGGTGACAGTTCAGTTTAAACAGCGCGGAGAGAGAGGCGACAGTTCGTTATGAACATCGCGGAGAGAGAGGCGACAGTTCAGTATAAACAGCGCGGAGAGAGAGGCGACAGTTCATTATAAACAGCGCGGAGAGAGAGGCGACAGTTCAGTTTAAACAGCGCGGAGAGAGAGGCGACAGTTCAGTTTAAACAGCGCGGAGCGAGAGGCGACAGTTCAATTTAAACAGCACGGAGAGAGGCGACAGTTCAGTATAAACAGCACGGAGAGAGGCGACAGTTCAGTTTAAACAGCGCGGAGAGAGAGCCAACAGTTCAGGTTAAACAGCACGGAGAGAGAGGCGACAGTTCGTTATAAACAGCGCGGAGAGAGAGGTGACAGTTCAGTATAAACAGCGCGGAGAGGGAGTCGACAGTTCAGTTTGAAAAGCATGGAGAGAGAGGCGACAGTTCGTTATAAACAGCACTGAGAGAGAGGCGACAGCTCATTTTAAACAGCGCGGAGAGAGAGGCGACAGTTCAGTATAAACAGCGCGGAGAGGGAGTCGACAGTTCAGTTGAAACAACGCGGAGAGAGAGGTGACAGTTCATTTTAAACAGCGCGGAGAGAGAGGCGACAGTTCAGTTTAAACAGCGTGGAGAGAGAGGCGACAGTTCAGTTTAAACAGCGCGGAGCGAGAGGCGACAGTTCAATTTAAACAGCACGGAGAGAGGCGACAGTTCAGTATAAACAGCACGGAGAGAGAGGTGACAGTTCATTTTAAACAGTGCGGAGAAAAGGGCAGCAGTTCATTTTAAACAGCGCGGAGAGAGGGGCGACAGTTCAGTTTGAACAGCACGGAGAGAGAGGCGACAGTTCATTATAAACAGCACGGAGAGAGAGGCGACAGTTCGGTTTAAACAGCGCGGAGAGAGAGGCGACAGTTCATTTAAAACAGCGCGGAGAGAGGCGACAGTTCAGTTTAAACAGCGCCGAGAGAGAGGCGACAGTTCAGTTTAAACAGCGCAGAGAGAGAGGCGATAGATCCGTTTAAACAGCGCGGAGAGTGAGCCGACAGTTCATTATAAACAGCACGGAGAGAGAGGCGACAGTTCAGTTTAAGCAGCGCGGAGAGAGGCGACAGTTCAGTATAAACAGCGCTGTGAGAGGCGACAGTTCAGTTTAAACAGCGCGGAGAGAGAGGCGACAGTTCTGTATAAACAGCACGGAGAGAGAGGTGTCAGTTCAGTATAAACAGCGCGGAAAGAGAGGCGACAGTTCATTTTAATCAGCACGGAGAGAGAGCCAACAGTTCAGTTTAAACAGCGCGGAGAGAGAGGCGGCAGTTCAGTATAAACAGCGCGGAGAGAGAGGCGACAGTTCATTTTAAACAGCGCGGAGAGAGGCGACAGTTCAGTTTAAGCAGCGCGAAGAGAGAGGTGACAGTTGATTTTAAACAGCGCGGAGAAAGGGGCAACAGTTCATTTTAAACAGCGCGGAGAGAGAGGAGACAGTTCAGTTTAAACAGTACGGAGAGGGAGTCGACAGTTCAGTATAAACAGCGCGGAGAGAGAGGCGACAGTTCATTTTAAACAGCGCGGAGAGAGAGGCGACAGTTCAGTTTGAACAGCACGGAGAGAGAGGCGACAGTTCATTTTAAACAGCGCGGAGAGAGAGGCGACAGCTCATTTTAAACAGCGCAGAGAGTGAGGTGACAGTTCAGTTTAAACAGCGCGGAGAGAGAGGCGACAGTTCGTTATGAACATCGCGGAGAGAGAGGCGACAGTTCAGTATAAACAGCGCGGAGAGAGAGGCGACAGTTCATTATAAACAGCACGGAGAGAGAGGCGACAGTTCGGTTTAAACAGCGCGGAGAGAGAGGCGACAGTTCATTTAAAACAGCGCGGAGAGAGAGGCGACAGTTCAGTTTAAACAGCGCCGAGAGAGAGGCGACAGTTCAGTTTAAACAGCGCAGAGAGAGAGGCGATAGATCCGTTTAAACAGTGCGGAGAGTGAGCCGACAGTTCATTATAAACAGCACGGAGAGAGAGGCGACAGTTCAGTTTAAGCAGCGCGGAGAGAGGCGACAGTTCAGTATGAACAGCGCGGTGAGAGGTGTCAGTTCAGTATAAACAGCGCGGAAAGAGAGGCGACAGTTCATTTTAATCAGCACGGAGAGAGAGCCAACAGTTCAGTTTAAACAGCACGGAGAGAGGCGACAGTTCAGTATAAACAGCGCGGAGAGAGAGGCGACAGTTCAGTTTAAACAGCGCGAGAGAGAGGCGACAGTTCAGTTTGAAAAGCATGGAGAGAGAGGCGACATTTCGTTATAAACAGCGCAGAGAGTGAGGCGTCAGTTCAGTTTAAACAGCACTGAGAGAGAGGCGACAGTTCAGTTTAAACAGTGCGGAGAGAGAGGCGGCAGTTCAGTATAAACAGCGCGGAGAGAGAGGCGACAGTTCAGTTTAAACAGCGCGGAGAGAGGCGACAGTTCAGTTTAAACAGCGCAGAGAGAGAGGTGACAGTTCATTTTAAACAGCGCGGAGAGAGAGTCGACAGTTCAGTATAAACAGCGCGGAGAGAGGCGACAGTTCATTTGAAACAGCGCGGAGAGAGAGGCGACAGTTGAGTTTGAACAGCACGGAGAAAGGCGACAGTTCAGTATAAACAGCACGGAGAGAGGCGACAGTTCAGTTTAAACAGCGCGGAGAGAGTGGCGACAGTTCAGTTTAAACAGCGCGGAGAGGGAGTCGACTGTTCAGTTTAAGCAGCGCGAAGAGAGAGGTGACAGTTGATTTTAAACAGCGCGGAGAAAGGGGCAACAGTTCATTTTAAACAGCGCGGAGAGAGAGGAGACAGTTCAGTTTAAACAGCACGGAGAGGGAGTCGACAGTTCAGTACAAACAGCGCGGAGAGAGAGGCGACAGTTCATTTTAAACAGCGCGGAGAGAGAGGCGACGGTTCAGTTTGAGCAGCACGGAGAGAGAGGCGACAGTTCATTTTACACAGCGCGGAGAGAGAGGCGACAGCTCATTTTAAACAGCGCAGAGAGTGAGGTGACAGTTCGTTATGAACATCGCGGAGAGAGAGGCGACAGTTCAGTATAAACAGCGCGGAGAGAGAGGCGACAGTTCATTATAAACAGCACGGAGAGAGAGGCGACAGTTCGGTTTAAACAGCGCGGAGAGAGAGGCGACAGTTCATTTAAAACAGCGCGGAGAGAGAGGCGACAGTTCAGTTTAAACAGCGCCGAGAGAGAGGCGATAGATCCGTTGAAACAGCGCGGAGAGTGAGCCGACAGTTCATTATAAACAGCACGGAGAGAGAGGCGACAGTTCAGTTTAAGCAGCGCGGAGAGAGGCGACAGTTCAGTATAAACAGCGCGGTGAGAGGCGACAGTTCAGTTTAAACAGCGCGGAGAGAGAGGCGACAGTTCTGTATAAACAGCACGGAGAGAAAGGTATCAGTTCAGTATAAACAGCGCGGAAAGAGAGGCGACAGTTCATTTTAATCAGCATGGAGAGAGAGCCAACAGTTCAGTTTAAACAGTGCGGAGAGAGGCGACAGTTCAGTATAAACAGCGCGTAGAGAGAGGCGACAGTTCAGTTTAAACAGCGCGAGAGAGAGGCGACAGTTCAGTTTGAAAAGCATGGAGAGAGAGGCGACATTTCGTTATAAACAGCGCAGAGAGAGAGGCGTCAGTTCAGTTTAAACAGCACTGAGAGAGAGGCGACAGCTCATTTTAAACAGCGCGGAGAGAGAGGCGGCAGTTCAGTATAAACAGCGCGGAGAGAGAGGCGACAGTTCAGTTTAAACAGCGCGAGAGAGAGGCGACAGTTCAGTTTGAAAAGCATGGAGAGAGAGGCGACATTTTGTTATAAACAGCGCAGAGAGAGAGGCGTCAGTTCAGTTTAAACAGCACTGAGAGAGAGGCGACAGCTCATTTTAAACAGCGCGGAGAGAGAGGCGGCAGTTCAGTATAAACTGCGCGGAGAGAGAGGCGACAGTTCAGTTTAAACAGCGCGGAGAGAGGCGACAGTTCAGTTTAAACAGCGCAGAGAGAGAGGTGACAGTTCATTTTAAACAGCGCGGAGGGGGAGTCGACAGTTCAGTATGAACAGCGCGGAGAGAGGCGACAGTTCATTTTAAACAGCGCGGAGAGAGAGGCGACAGTTGAGTTTGAACAGCACGGAGAGAGGCGACAGTTCAGTATAAACAGCACGGAGAGAGGCGACCGTTCAGTTTAAACAGCGCGGAGAGAGTGGCGACAGTTCAGTTTAAACAGCGCGGAGAGGGAGTCGACAGTTCAGTTTAAGCAGCGCGAAGAGAGAGGTGACAGTTGATTTTAAACAGCGCGGAGAAAGGGGCAACAGTTCATTTTAAACAGCGCGGAGAGAGAGGAGACAGTTCAGTTTAAACAGCACGGAGAGGGAGTCGACAGTTCAGTATAAACAGCGCGGAGAGAGAGGCGACAGTTCATTTTAAACAGCGCGGAGAGAGAGGCGACGGTTCAGTTTAAACAGCACGGAGAGAGAGGCGACAGTTCATGTTAAACAGCGCGGAGAGAGAGGCGACAGCTCATTTTAAACAGCGCAGAGAGTGAGGTGACAGTTCAGTTTAAACAGCGCGGAGAGAGAGGCGACAGTTCGTTATGAACATCGCGGAGAGAGAGGCGACAGTTCAGTATAAACAGCGCGGAGAGAGTGGCGACAGTTCATTATAAACACGGAGAGAGAGGCGACAGTTCGGTTTAAACAGCGCGGAGAGAGAGGCGACAGTTCATTTAAAACAGCGCGGAGAGAGAGGCGACAGTTCAGTTGAAACAGCGCGGAGAGAGAGGCGACAGTTCAGTTTAAACAGCGCAGAGAGAGAGGCGATAGATCCGTTTAAACAGCGCGGAGAGTGAGCCGACAGTTCATTATAAACAGCATGGAGAGAGAGGCGACAGTTCAGTTTAAGCAGCGCGGAGAGAGGCGACAGTTCAGTATAAACAGCGCGGTGTGAGGCGACAGTTCAGTTTAAACAGCGCGGAGAGAGAGGCGACAGTTCTGTATAAACAGCACGGAGAGAGAGGTGTCAGTTCAGTATAAACAGCGCGGAAAGAGAGGCGACAGTTCATTTTAATCAGCACGGAGAGAGAGCCAACAGTTCAGTTTAAACAGCGCGGAGAGAGGCGACAGTTCAGTATAAACAGCGCGGAGAGAGAGGCGACAGTTCAGTTTGAAAAGCATGGAGAGCGAGGCGACAGTTCGTTATAAACAGCACTGAGAGAGAGGCGTCAGTTCAGTTTAAACAGCACTGAGAGAGAGGCGACAGCTCATTTTAAACAGCGCGGAGAGAGAGGCGACAGTTCAGTATAAACAGCGCAGAGAGAGAGGCGTCAGTTCAGTTTAAACAGCACTGAGAGAGAGGCGACAGTTCAGTTTAAACAGCACTGAGAGAGAGGCGACAGCTCATTTTAAACAGCGCGGAGAGAGAGGCGACAGCTCATTTTAAACAGCGCGGAGAGAGAGGCGACAGTTCAGTATAAACAGCGCGGAGAGAGAGGCGACAGTTCAGTATAAACAGCGCGGAGAGAGAGGCGACAGCTCATTTTAAACAGCGCGTAGAGAGAGGCGACAGCTCATTTTAAACAGCGCGGAGAGAGAGGCGACAGTTCAGTATAAACAGCGCGGAGAGAGAGGCGACAGTTCAGTATAAACAGCGCGGAGAGAGAGGCGACAGTTCAGTTTAAACAGCACGGAGAGAGAGGCGACAGTTCAGTTTAAACAGCGCGGAGAGAGAGGCGACAGTTCAGTTTAAACAGCACAGACAGAGAGGCGACAGTTCCGTTTGAACAGCGCAGAGAGAAACGTGACAGTTCAGTATAAACAGCGCGGAGAGAGAGGCGACAGTTCAGTATAAACAGCGCGGAGAGAGAGGCGACAGTTCAGTTTAAACAGCGCGGAGAGAGAGGCGACAGTTCAGTTTAAACAGCACAGACAGAGAGGCGACAGTTCAGTTGAAACAGCGCGGAGAGGGAGGCGACAGTTCATTTTCGACAGCGCGGAACGAGGGAGAAGACAATTCTGTTGCAAGTGCACAGAGAGAGAGGCGACAGCTCAGTTGAACAGCATGTTGAGGGGTTTCAGTTCATTTTAAGCAGCACATTGATGCGGTAGTTCAGTTTAAACAGCGCAGAGAAAGAGGCAACAGTTCATTTTTGACAGCGCGGAGAGAAGGCGACAGTTCAGTTTAAACAGTGCGGAGAGAGAGGCGACAGTTCAGTTTGAACAGCACGGAGAGAGAGACGACAGTTCATTTTAAACAGCGCGGAGAAAGAGGCGACAGTTCAGTTGAAACAGCGCGGAGAGAGATGCGACAGTTCATTTTAAACAGCGCGGAGAGAGAGGCGACAGCTGAGTTTAAACAGCGCGGAGAGAGAGGCGACAGTTCAGTTATAACAGCGCAGAGAGAGAGAGAAGCGACGGTTCGCTTTAAACCGCGCAGGGAGAGAGACGACAGTTCATTTTCGACAGCATGGGTATACAGGCGACAGTTCCATTTAAACCGCGTGGAGAGAGAGGCGACAGTTCAGTATAAACAGCGCAGAGAAAGTGGCGACAGTTCATTTTTGACAGCGTGGAGGGAGAGGTAACGGTTCCATTTAAACAGCGCGGAGAGAGAGGCGACTCTTCATTTAAAACAGCGCAGGGAGAGAGAGGGGACTGTTCAGTTTAAACAGCACGGAGAGAGAGGCGACAGTTCATTTGAAACAGCGCAGAGAGAGAGGCGACAGTTCAGTTTTAACAGCGCAGAGAGAGAGGCGACAGTTCATTATAAACACCGCGTAGAGGCAACAGTTCATTTCATAGAGCGCGGAGAGAGCGACGACAGTTCAGTTTAAACAGCGCGGAGAGAGAGGCGACAGTTCAGTTTAAACAGCGCGGAGAGAGAGTCGACAGTTCAGTTTAAACAGCGCGGAGAGAGAGGCGACAGTTCATTTTCGACAGCGCGGAACGAGGGAGATGACAATTCGGTTGCAAGTGCACAGAGAGAGAGGCGACAGCTCAGTTGAACAGCATGTTGAGAGGTTACAGTTCATTTTATGCAGCACATTGATGCGGCAGTTCAGTTATAACAGCGCAGAGAAAGAGGCAACAGTTCATTTTTGACAGCGCGGAGACATAGGCGACAGTTCAGAATAAACAGCGTAGAGAGAGAGAGGCGACAGTTCAAAGAGAGTCCAAAGATGTGCGGGTTCGGTTGAATGGCCAGGTTAAAAAAAAAAATCCTATGTCCTAAGATGCGTAGGTTAGAGGGATTAGCGGGTAAATATGTGGGGGTAGGGCCTCGGTGGGATTGTGGTCGGTGCAGACTCGATGGGCCGAATGGCCTCCTTCTGCACTGTAGGGTTTCTATGATTTCAGAATAAACAGCGCAGAGAGAGAGGTGACAGTTCAGTATAAACAGCGCGGAGAGCGGTGACAGTTCATTTTAAACAGCACGGAGAGAGAGGTGACAGTTCAGTAGGAACACCGCAGAGAGAGAGGTGACAGTCCATTTTAAACAACGCAGAGAGAGAGGTGACAGTTCATTTTAAACAGCGCAGAGAAAGAGGCGACAGTTCATTTTAAACAGCACGGAGAGAGAGGCGACAGTTCAGTTTAAACAGCGCGGAGAAAGAGGCGACAGTTCAGTTTAAACAGCACAGAGAGAGAGGCGACAGCTCAGTTGAACAGTTACAGGTTACAGTTCATTTTAAGCAGCACATTGATGCGGCAGCTTTTTAAAAAGCGCAACACGAAACCTCCCAACGAGATCCACGCTCGTTACCTCCTCGCTACACGACGTCGGCAGTTGGGCGAAACCATGGAGGATTACGCCAATGAGCTCTTGCAGCTTGCCAGGGGCTGTGACTGCAAAGCCGTGTCGGCTGAGCAGTACATGTATGACCTCGCCCGAGATGCGTTTGTGGCAGGGGTAGGGTCTTCATACATCCGTCTCAAGCTGCTAGAAAAGGGGAATCTCAACCTGACCCAAGCTATGGAATTGGCTGAAATGCTTGAGGCGGCTTCGAAGAGCTTGGTCCTGTATCCGGAGGACCACGTGGAGACAACGTGGCAGTAGCAGTCGCAAATCCCTCCTCGCCCCACGGGCTCGAAGTGCAGTGTTATGGCGTGCTCCCATGTCGACCCGACGACGGCTGCAGCCCCATGCAACCCGCGGTGTTACTTCTGCGGAGGAGCCAAGCATCCACGACAAAAGTGTCCCGCTTAAGCGGTAGTCTGTAACCTATGCAGTAAAAAGGGGCATTATGCGAAGGTGTGCAGATCAAAGCCCAAGAACGGCAGTGCGGCCTGTGACCCTTCAGAACGGGGATCATCACCATCGTCGTCGAAGTACTCACGGGGTTCGTCCACGTGCGAGTCCAGGACGACGCCATTGTGGTCGACGGAGTCGGAGGAGGATGACCACCAGGAGTCGCTACGTTTGGCGCCCTCAACCATGTGCGATTCATGGGGGCGGCCATTATGGTCGACGATGACCACAAGCGACCAGCAGTGGTCCTCAGCATCGACTTCAGCTGCCTGCAGTGACGTTCACGGACCAACAGTGGTGTCGATCACCCTGAACCAGGCTAAGAATCACAGGCTTGACTGTTCGATGATGGATATACAGGTAAATGGTCGTGCAATTTATTGTCTGTTTGACAGCGGGAGCACTGAGAGCTTTATTCACCCTGACACTGTAAAGAGGTGTGGACTCCAGATTCAACCTGCCAAACAGACAATCTCTATGGCATCAAGGTCCCGGTCTGTCCCTGTGCTAGGACGTTGTGTGGTAACTTTGAAAGTGCAAGGCACAATCTACGAGCGATTCAGGCTCCTTGTGTTGCCGCATCTTTGGGCACCAATTTTCCTCGGACTAAACTTTATGGTCCACATGAAGAGTGTGATCCTACAGTACGGTGGGCCACTCCCTTCGCTGACAGTAGGGGAACAGCTGCAGTCTCCAAATTGTCCAAAGCAATCTTTCTACATTAAAGATCACCACACCCTCTTTATTCAAGAATCTGGTACCAGGCTGCAAGCCCATCGCTACTAAAAGTAGGCGTTACAGCACTGAAGATCGGATCTTCATCAGATCTGAGGTTCAGCGACTCCTCAAAGAAGGGATCATACAGCCCAGTGTTAGTCCGTGGAGAGCACAGGTTGTGGTGGTCAAGAGCGGGAACAAACCCCGGATGGTCATTGATTACAGTCAGACCATTAATCGATATACGCAGCTGGATGCGCATCCCCTCCCGCGCATATCTGATATGGTCAATCAGATTGCGCAGTACCGGGTGTTCTCCACCATAGACTTAAGTCCGCCTACCACCAACTCCCCATTCGCCCAGAGGACCGACACGACACGGCCTTTGAGGCGGATGGTCGTCTGTATCAGTTTCTTAGGGTTCCATTTGGTGTCACCAATGGGGTCTCGGTCTTCCAGCGTGCTATGGACCGAATGGTGGACCAGAACAGGCTGCGGGCTACCTTCCCGTACCTGCATAATGTCACCATCTGCGGCCGTGATCAGCAGGACCATGACACAAATCTCCAGAACTTTTTACGCACTGCATCTCGCCTGAATTTGACCTACAACAGGGAGAAGTGTGTATTCCGTACGCGCCGGTTAGCCATCCTGGGATACGTGGTGGAAAACGGGGTCATTGGCCCTGATCCCGACCATATGCGCCCCCTTGCTGAACTTCCCTTTGCCCGCTAGCGCAAAAGCACTGAGAAGATGCCTAGGCTTCTTCTCCTATTATGCGCAGTGGGTCCCCAACTACGCGGACAAAGCCCGTCGGCTTATTAAGTCCACGACTTTTCCACTCACGCCAGAGGCCCAATTGGCCTTCAAGGCATTGAAACACGACATTGCGAAAGCCACGATGCACGCGGTAGATGAATCCATCCCTTTTCAGGTGGAAAGCGATGCATCTGATTTCGCCCTGGCCGCCACACTAAACCAGGCGGGCAGGCCCGTCGTGTTTTTTTCCCGCACCCTCCAAGGCCCCGAAATTCGGCATTCAGCGATGGAAAAGGAGGCCCAGGCCATTGTGGAGGCCGTCAGACACTGGCGCCATTACCTGGCGGGGAAGCGGTTCACCCTGATCACGGACCAGCGGTCCGTGGCGTTCATGTTCAACAACACGCAGAGGGGCAAGATCAAGAATGATAAGATCTTGCGGTGGAGAATTGAACTCTCCACCTATAACTACGATATCATGTATCGTCCAGGGAAACTCAATGAGCCCTCGGATGCCCTCGCGTGCGGAACATGCGCTACTATGCAGGAGGATTGCTTGGACGCCCTCCATAATGACCTGTGCCATCCTGGGGTCACTCGGCTCTACCACTTTATCAAAGCCCGCAACCTGCCTTACTCGGTGGAGGACGTCAGGTCGGTGACAAGGAGCTGTCGGATTTGCGCGGAATGCAAACCGCACTTTTACTGACCTGACCGGGCACATTTGGTCAAGGCCACCCGCCCCTTCAAGAGGCTGAGTGTGGATTTTAAGGGCCCCCTTCCCTCAACAGATCGGAACGTGTACTTTCTGAATATAATAGATGAGTACTCCCGGTTCCCGTTTGTTGTCCCCTGCGCGGACACGTCGACTGCCACGGTGATCAAGGCATTCCGTGATCTTTTTACCCTGTTCGGGTACCCCAGCTATATGCATAGCGACAGGGGCTCGTCGTTCATGAGTAATGACTTGAGGCAATTCCTGCTCTCATACGGGATTGCCTCGAGTAGGACCACGAGTTACAACCCTAGGGGTAATGGACAGGTGGAAAGAGAGAATGCTACAGTCTGGAAGGCTGTCCTATTGGCGCTGAAGTCCAAAGGCCTTCCAGTCTCCCATTGGCAGGAGGTCCTCCCTAATGCGCTTCAACCTATTCGCTCCCTCCTGTGTACGGCAACCAATGCTACTCCCCACGAGAGGATGTTCTCATTCCCTCGGAAGTCGTCCTCGGGGATATCTTTACCAGCCTGGTTGACGTACCCAGGACCCGTCCTTCTGCGGCGACATGTAAGGGCCCGCAAGTCCGACCCCTTGGTCGAACAGGTCCACCTCCTCCACGCCAACCCTCAGTATGCCTATGTGGCATATCCTGACGGGCGAGAGGACACAGTCTTGATCCGAGACCTGGCGCCCGCAGGGGACGTAGCAACTCCTGTCGCTCCCATACCCCCAGTGACGAATCCCTTATCCCCTATTTCTCCCCCGGACGTGGCGCGGACAGCACCGGGACCAGTGCTTAACAGTTATACTCCAATGCACAGCTTGCCTGAGCCCCGGAGATCGGCGCCATCGCAGAATGTACCGGGATCCCCTGCACTACCGCTTCATCAGGGTCAACCGGCCTGTGAGTCCGCGAGAGGACAGCCGGACGCTGTTTTGGAGAGAACGCCACTGCAAGCACCTACTCCGGTGTCACCGCCGGTATTGAGGAGGTCACAACGACGGTGCGGTCCTCCAGACCGTCTGAACTTATAATCTGCTGACATTTTAGTCTGTTTTCGGACCCCGCCGGCCTTTGTTCTCAAAGGAGGGGTGAATGTGGTGAACCATCGTTGGTTCCCACTGTGGGGTTGTTCTAATGTTGTTGTTGGGCTAGGGTGGGATTAATACACCTGTGGTTGTTACTGTTGTGGCACATCCCAGTCGGGCTCCACCTCCTGGGAGAGGGATAAGACCCCCTGCTCGGGCGGGACTTCGTCAGTCTGGGATAGTGTGTTTACGTTCTATTAGTTCCATTGTTAGACAATAAAAGCCTTCTGTTACCGAAGCTTCGTGCCTCGTGTTCAATTGATGCGCATCAGAGAGGCGACAGCTCAGTTTAAACAGCGCGGAGAGAGAGGTGACAGTTCAGTAGAAACAGCGCGGAGAGAGAGGCGACAGTTCATTTTAAACAGCACGGAGAGAGAGGCGACAGTTCAGTTATAACGGCGCGGAGAGAGAGGCAACAGTTCATTTTTGACAGCGCGGAGACAGAGGTGACAGTTCCATTTAAACAGCAAACAATAAAAGCCTTCTGTTACCGAAGCTTCGTGCCTCGTGTTCAATTGATGCGCATCAGAGAGGCGACAGTTCAGTATAAACAGCACGGAGAGAGAGGCGACAGTTCAGTATAAACAGCACGGAGAGAGAGGCGACAGTTCAGGTTAAACAGCGTGGAGAGAGAGGCGACAGTTCAGTTTAAACAGCGCGGAGAGAGAGGCGACAGTTGAGTTCCAACAGCACGGAGAAAGAGACGACAGTTCATTTTCGACAGCGCGGAACGAGGGTGTGACAATTCGGTTGCAAGTGCACAGAGAGAGAGAGGCGACAGCTCAGTTGAACAGCATCTTGAGAGGTTACAGTTCATTTTAAGCAGCACAATGATGCGGCATTTCAGTTATAACAGCGCAGAGAAAGAGCCAACAGTTCATTTTTGACAGCGCGGAGAGAGAGGCGACAGTTCAAAGAGAGTCCAAAGATGTGCAAGTTAGGTTGATTGGCCAGGTTAAAAAAAAAAAAATTGCCCCATTGAGTCCTAAGATGCGTAGGTTAGAGGGATTAGCGGGTAAATATGTGGGGGTAGGGCCTCGGTGGGATTGTGGTCGGTGCAGACTCGATGGGCCGAATGGCCTCCTTCTGCACTGTAGGGTTTCTATGATTTCAGAATTAACAGCGCAGAGAGAGAGGTGACAGTTCAGTATAAACAGCGCGGAGAGAGAGGTGACAGTTCAGTATAAACAGCGCGGAGAGCGAGGCGACAGCTCAGTTTAAACAGCGCGGAGAGAGAGGTGACAGTTCAGTAGAAACAGCGCGGAGAGAGAGGCGACAGTTCATTTTAAACAGCACGGGGAGAGAGGCGACAGTTCAGTTATAACGGCGCGGAGAGAGAGGTGACAGTTCATTTTTGACAGCGCGGAGACAGAGGTGACAGTTCCATTTAAACAGCGTGGAGAGAGAGGCGACAGTTCATTTAAAACAGCCCAGGGAGAGAGGCAACAGCTCAGTTGAAGCAGCGCAGAGAGAGAGGTGACAGTGCAGTTTAAGAAGCACGAGAGGGAGGCGAGGGTTCAGTTGAAAAAGCACGGAGGGAGAGGCGACAGTTCATTTTTGACAGCGTGGAGAGAGAGGCGACAGTTCAGTATAAACAGCACCGAGAGAGAGGCAACATTCAGTTTAAACAGTGCGGAGAGAGAGGCGTCAGTTCAGTTTAAACAGTGCGGAGAGAGAGAGAGAAGCGACAGTTCAATTTAAACAGCACGGAGAGAGAGAGGCGACAGTTCAGTATAAACAGCGCGGAGAGAGAGGTGACAGTTCAGTATAAACAGCGCGGAGAGAGAGAGGCGACAGTTCAGTATAAACAGCGTGGAGAGAGAGGCGACAGTTCATTATAAACAGCGTGGAGAGAGAGGCGACAGTTCAGTTTAAAGAGCACGGAGAGAGAGGCGACAGTTCAGTTTAAACAGCGCCAAGAGTGAGATGCGACAGTTCATTTTAAACAGTGTGGAGAGAGTGAGAGAAGCAACAGTTCATTTTAAATCGCGCAGGGAGAGAGGTGACAGTTCAGTTTAAACAGCGCGGAGAGAGAGGCGACAATTCAGTCTAAACAGCGCGGAGAGAGAGGCGACAGTTCATTTTTGACAGCGTGGAGAGAGAGGTGACAGTTCAGTATAAACAGCACCGAGAGAGAGGCAACATTCAGTTTAAACAGTGCGGAGAGAGAGGCGACAGTTCCGTTTAAACAGCGCGGAGAGAGAGACGACAGTTCAGTATAAACAGCACCGAGAGAGAGGCAACAGTTCAGTTTAAACAGCGCGGAGAGAGAGACGACAGTTCAGTATAAACAGTGCGGAGTGAGAGAGAGAAGCGACAGTTCATTTTAAACCGCGCAGGGAGAGAGAGGTGACAGTTCAGTTTAAACAGCACGGAGAGAGAGGGGACAGTTCAGTATAAACAGCGCAGAGAGAGAGGTGACAGTTCAGTTTAAGGAGCGCGAGAGGGAGGTGACAGTTCAGGTTAAACAGCGCGGAGAGAGAGGTGACAGTTCAGTTTAAACAGCGCAGAGAGAGAGGTGACAGTGCTGTTTAAGGAGCACGAGAGGGAGGCGAGGGTTCAGTTTAAACAGCACAGAGAGAGAGGTGACAGTTCAGTTTAAACAGCGCGGAGAGAGAGGTGACAGTTCAGTTTAAACAGGGCGGAGAGAGAGGTGACAGTTCAGGTTAAACAGCGCGGAGAGAGAGGCGACATTTCAGTTTAAACAGCGCGGAGAGAGAGGCGACCGTCCAGTTTAAACAGCGCGGAGAGAGAGGCGACAGTTCATTTTAAACAGCGTGGAGAGAGAGAGAAGGGACAGTTCATTTTAAATCGCGCAGGAAGAGAGGCGACAGTTCAGTTTAAACAGCACAGAGAGAGAGGCGACAGTTCAGCTAAAGAAGCGCGGAGAGAGAGGAGACTGTTCAGTTTAAACAGCACGGAGAGAGAGGTGACAGTTCAGTATAAACAGCACGGAGAGAGAGGCGACAGTTCAGTAGAAACAGCGCGGAGAGAGAGGCGACAGTTCATTTTAAACAGCACGGAGAGAGAGGTGACAGTACATTTTAAACAGCACGGAGAGAGAGGCGACAGTTCAGTATAAACAATGCAGAGAGAGAGGCGACAGTTCAGTTTAAACAGCGTGGAGAGAGAGGTGACAGCTCAGTTGAAACAGCGCAGAGAAAGAGGCAACAGTTCATTTTTGACAGCGTGGAGACAGAGGCGACAGTTCAGTATAAACAGCTTAGAGAGAGAGAAGCGACGGTTCATTTTAAACAGCGCAGGGAGAGAGACGACAGTTCATTTTCGACAGCATGGGGGGAGAGGCGACAGTTCCATTTAAACAGCGTGGAGAGAGAGGCGACAGTTCAGTTTAAACAGCGCAGAGAAAGAGGCGACAGTTCATTTTTGACAGCGTGGAGAGAGAGGTGACAGTTCCATTTAAACAGCGTGGAGAGAGCGGCGACAGTTCATTTAAAACAGCTCAGGGAGAGAGGCAACAGCTCAGTTGAAGCAGCGCGGAGAGAAAGGTGACAGTGCAGTTTAAGGAGCACGAGAGGGAGGCGAGGGTTCAGTTGAAAAAGCACAGAGGGAGAGGCGACAGTTCATTTTTGACAGCGTGGAGAGAGAGGCGACAGTTCAGTATAAACAGCACCGAGAGAGAGGCAACATTCAGTTTAAACAGTGCGGAGAGAGAGGCGTCAGTTCAGTTTAAACAGCGTGGAGAGAGAGGCAACAGTTCAGTATAAACAGTGCGGAGAGAGAGGCGACAGTTCAGTTTAAACAGCGCGGAGAGAGAGGCAACAGTTCAGTATAAACAGTGCGGAGAGAGAGGCAACAGTTCAGTATAAACAGTGCGGAGAGAGAGGCGTCAGTTCAGTTTAAACAGCGCGGAGAGAGAGGCAACAGTTCAGTATAAACAGTGCGGAGAGAGAGGCGACAGTTCAGCTTAAACAGCACGGAGAGAGAGGCGACAGTTCATTTCAAACAGCGCGGTGAGAGAGGCGACAGTTCAGTTTAAACGGCTTGGAGAGAGAGGCGACAGTTCAGTTTAAACAGCACGGAGCGAGAGGCGACAGTTCAGTTTAAACAGCGCGGAGAGAGAGGCGACACTCAGTTTAAACAGCGCGGAGAGAGAGGTGACAGTTCAGTAGAAACAGCGCGGAGAGAGAGGCGACAGTTCATTTTAAACAGCACGGAGAGAGAGGCGACAGTTCAGTATAAAGAATGCAGAGAGAGAGGCGACAGTTCAGTATAAACAGCGCGGAGAGAAAGGTGACAGTGCAGTTTAAGGAGCACGAGAGGGAGGCGAGGGTTCAGTTGAAAAAGCACAGAGGGAGAGGCGACAGTTCATTTTTGACAGCGTGGAGAGAGAGGCGACAGTTCAGTATAAACAGCACCGAGAGAGAGGCAACATTCAGTTTAAACAGTGCGGAGAGAGAGGCGTCAGTTCAGTTTAAACAGCGTGGAGAGAGAGGCAACAGTTCAGTATAAACAGTGCGGAGAGAGAGGCGACAGTTCAGTTTAAACAGCGCGGAGAGAGAGGCAACAGTTCAGTATAAACAGTGCGGAGAGAGAGGCAACAGTTCAGTATAAACAGTGCGGAGAGAGAGGCGTCAGTTCAGTTTAAACAGCGCGGAGAGAGAGGCAACAGTTCAGTATAAACAGTGCGGAGAGAGAGGCGACAGTTCAGCTTAAACAGCACGGAGAGAGAGGCGACAGTTCATTTCAAACAGCGCGGTGAGAGAGGCGACAGTTCAGTTTAAACGGCTTGGAGAGAGAGGCGACAGTTCAGTTTAAACAGCACGGAGCGAGAGGCGACAGTTCAGTTTAAACAGCGCGGAGAGAGAGGCGACACTCAGTTTAAACAGCGCGGAGAGAGAGGTGACAGTTCAGTAGAAACAGCGCGGAGAGAGAGGCGACAGTTCATTTTAAACAGCACGGAGAGAGAGGCGACAGTTCAGTATAAAGAATGCAGAGAGAGAGGCGACAGTTCAGTATAAACAGCGCGGAGAGAGAGGCGACAGTTCAGTAGAAACAGCGCGGAGAGAGAATCGACAGTTCATTTTAAACAGCATGGAGAGACAGGCGGCAGTTCAGTATAAACAATGCAGAGAGAGAGGCGACAGTTCAGTTTAAACAGCGCGGAGAGAGAGGCGACAGTTCAGTATAAACAGCACGGAGAGAGAGGCGACAGTTCAGTTTAAACAGCACGGAGAGAGAGGGGACAGTTCAGTATAAACAGCGCAGAGAGAGAGGTGACAGTTCAGTTTAAGGAGCGCGAGAGGGAGGTGACAGTTCAGGTTAAACAGCGCGGAGAGAGAGGTGACAGTTCAGTTTAAACAGCGCGGAAAGAGAGGTGACAGTGCTGTTTAAGGAGCACGAGAGGGAGGCGAGGGTTCAGTTTAAACAGCACAGAGAGAGAGGTGACAGTTCAGTTTAAACAGCGCGGAGAGAGAGGTGACAGTTCAGTTTAAACAGGGCGGAGAGAGAGGTGACAGTTCAGGTTAAACAGCGCGGAGAGAGAGGTGACAATTCAGTTTAAACAGCGCGGAGAGAGAGGCGACAGTTCATTTTTGACAGCGTGGAGAGAGAGGCGACATTTCAGTTTAAACAGCGCGGAGAGAGAGGCGACCGTCCAGTTTAAACAGCGCGGAGAGAGAGGCGACAGTTCATTTTAAACAGCGTGGAGAGAGAGAGAAGGGACAGTTCATTTTAAATCGCGCAGGAAGAGAGGCGACAGTTCAGTTTAAACAGCACAGAGAGAGAGGCGACAGTTCAGCTAAAGAAGCGCGGAGAGAGAGGAGACTGTTCAGTTTAAACAGCACGGAGAGAGAGGTGACAGTTCAGTATAAACAGCACGGAGAGAGAGGCGACAGTTCAGTAGAAACAGCGCGGAGAGAGAGGCGACAGTTCATTTTAAACAGCACGGAGAGAGAGGTGACAGTACATTTTAAACAGCACGGAGAGAGAGGCGACAGTTCAGTATAAACAATGCAGAGAGAGAGGCGACAGTTCAGTTTAAACAGCGTGGAGAGAGAGGTGACAGCTCAGTTGAAACAGCGCAGAGAAAGAGGCAACAGTTCATTTTTGACAGCGTGGAGACAGAGGCGACAGTTCAGTATAAACAGCTTAGAGAGAGAGAAGCGACGGTTCATTTTAAACAGCGCAGGGAGAGAGACGACAGTTCATTTTCGACAGCATGGGGGGAGAGGCGACAGTTCCATTTAAACAGCGTGGAGAGAGAGGCGACAGTTCAGTTTAAACAGCGCAGAGAAAGAGGCGACAGTTCATTTTTGACAGCGTGGAGAGAGAGGTGACAGTTCCATTTAAACAGCGTGGAGAGAGCGGCGACAGTTCATTTAAAACAGCTCAGGGAGAGAGGCAACAGCTCAGTTGAAGCAGCGCGGAGAGAAAGGTGACAGTGCAGTTTAAGGAGCACGAGAGGGAGGCGAGGGTTCAGTTGAAAAAGCACAGAGGGAGAGGCGACAGTTCATTTTTGACAGCGTGGAGAGAGAGGCGACAGTTCAGTATAAACAGCACCGAGAGAGAGGCAACATTCAGTTTAAACAGTGCGGAGAGAGAGGCGTCAGTTCAGTTTAAACAGCGTGGAGAGAGAGGCAACAGTTCAGTATAAACAGTGCGGAGAGAGAGGCGACAGTTCAGTTTAAACAGCGCGGAGAGAGAGGCAACAGTTCAGTATAAACAGTGCGGAGAGAGAGGCAACAGTTCAGTATAAACAGTGCGGAGAGAGAGGCGTCAGTTCAGTTTAAACAGCGCGGAGAGAGAGGCAACAGTTCAGTATAAACAGTGCGGAGAGAGAGGCGACAGTTCAGCTTAAACAGCACGGAGAGAGAGGCGACAGTTCATTTCAAACAGCGCGGTGAGAGAGGCGACAGTTCAGTTTAAACGGCTTGGAGAGAGAGGCGACAGTTCAGTTTAAACAGCACGGAGCGAGAGGCGACAGTTCAGTTTAAACAGCGCGGAGAGAGAGGCGACACTCAGTTTAAACAGCGCGGAGAGAGAGGTGACAGTTCAGTAGAAACAGCGCGGAGAGAGAGGCGACAGTTCATTTTAAACAGCACGGAGAGAGAGGCGACAGTTCAGTATAAAGAATGCAGAGAGAGAGGCGACAGTTCAGTATAAACAGCGCGGAGAGAGAGGCGACAGTTCAGTAGAAACAGCGCGGAGAGAGAATCGACAGTTCATTTTAAACAGCATGGAGAGACAGGCGGCAGTTCAGTATAAACAATGCAGAGAGAGAGGCGACAGTTCAGTTTAAACAGCGCGGAGAGAGAGGCGACAGTTCAGTATAAACAGCACGGAGAGAGAGGCGACAGTTCATTTTAAACAACACGGAGAGAGAGACGACAGTTCAGTATAAACAATGCAGAGAGAGAGGCGACAGCTCCGTTTAAACAGCGCGGAGAGAGAGGCGACAGTTCAGTTATAACAGCGCGGAGAGAGAGGCCACAGTTCATTTTTGACAGCGCGGAGACAGAGGTGACAGTTCCATTTAAACAGCGTGGAGAGAGAGGCGACAGTTCATTTAAAACAGCGCAGGGAGAGAGGCAACAGCTCAGTTGAAGCAGCATGGAGAGAGAGGTGACAGTGCAGTTTAAGGAGCATGAGAGGGAGGCGAGGGTTCAGTTTAAACAGCACGGAGAGAGAGGCGACAGTTAATTTTAAACAGCGCGGAGAGTGAGGCGACAGTTCATTTTATACCGCGCGGAGAGAAAGGGGACAGTTCAGTTTAAACAGCGAGGAGAGACGACAGTTCAGTTTAAACAACGCAGAGAGAGACAGGCGACAGTTCAGTTTAAACAGCGCGGAGAGAGAGGCGACAGTTCAGTATAAACAGCGCGGAGAGAGAGGCGACAGTTCAGTTTAAACAGCGCGGAGAGAGAGGCGACAGCTGAGTTTAAACAGCGCAGAGAAAGAGGCGACAGTTCATTTTTGACAGCGTGGAGAGAGAGGTGACGATTCCATTTAAACAGCGCGGAGAGAGAGGCGACTCTTCATTTAAAACAGCGCAGGGAGAGAGAGGCGACAGTTCAGTTTAAACAGCATGGAGAGAGAGGCGACAGTTCAGTATAAACAGCACGGAGAGAGAGGCGACAGTTCAGTATAAACAGCACGGAGAGAGAGGCGACAGTTCAGGTTAAACAGCGTGGAGAGAGAGGCGACAGTTCAGTTTAAACAGCGCGGAGAGAGAGGCGACAGTTGAGTTCCAACAGCACGGAGAAAGAGACGACAGTTCATTTTCGACAGCGCGGAACGAGGGTGTGACAATTCGGTTGCAAGTGCACAGAGAGAGAGAGGCGACAGCTCAGTTGAACAGCATCTTGAGAGGTTACAGTTCATTTTAAGCAGCACAATGATGCGGCATTTCAGTTATAACAGCGCAGAGAAAGAGCCAACAGTTCATTTTTGACAGCGCAGAGAGAGAGGCGACAGTTCAAAGAGAGTCCAAAGATGTGCAAGTTAGGTTGATTGGCCAGGTTAAAAAAAAAAAATTGCCCCATTGAGTCCTAAGATGCGTAGGTTAGAGGGATTAGCGGGTAAATATGTGGGGGTAGGGCCTCGGTGGGATTGTGGTCGGTGCAGACTCGATGGGCCGAATGGCCTCCTTCTGCACTGTAGGGTTTCTATGATTTCAGAATTAACAGCGCAGAGAGAGAGGTGACAGTTCAGTATAAACAGAGCGGAGTGGGAGGTGACAGTTCATTTTAAACAGCGCGGAGAGAGAGGCGACAGTTCAAAGAGAGTCCAAAGATGTGCAAGTTAGGTTGATTGGCGAGGTTAAAAAAAAAAATTGCCCCATAGAGTCCTAAGATGCGTAGGTTAGAGGGATTAGCGGGTAAATATGTGGGGGTAGGGCCTCGGTGGGATTGTGGTCGGTGCAGACTCGATAGGCCGAATGGCCTCCTTCTGCACTGTAGGGTTTCTATGATTTCAGAATTAACAGCGCAGAGAGAGAGGTGACAGTTCAGTATAAACAGCGCGGAGAGAGAGGCGACATCTCAGTTTAAACAGCGCGGAGAGAGAGGCGACAGTTCAGTTATAACGGCGCGGAGAGAGAGGCAACAGTTCATTTTTGACAACGCGGAGACAGAGGTGACAGTTCCATTTAAACAGCGTGGAGAGAGAGGCGACAGTTCATTTAAAACACTCCAGGGAGAGAGGCAACAGCTCAGTTGAAGCAGCGCGGAGAGAGAGGTGACAGTGCAGTTTAAGAAGCACGAGAGGGAGGCGAGGGTTCAGTTGAAAAAGCACAGAGGGAGAGGCGACAGTTCATTTTTGACAGCGTGGAGAGAGAGGCGACAGTTCAGTATAAACAGCACCGAGAGAGAGGCAACATTCAGTTTAAACAGTGCGGAGAGAGAGGCGTCAGTTCAGTTTAAACAGTGCGGAGCGAGAGAGAGAAGCGACAGTTCATTTTAAACAGCACGGAGAGAGAGAGGCGACAGTTCAGTATAAACAGCGCGGAGAGAGAGGTGACAGTTCAGTATAAACAGCGCGGAGAGAGACGACAGTTCAGTTTAAACAGCACGGAGAGAGAGAGGCGACAGTTCAGTATAAATAGCGCGGAGAGAGAGGTGACAGTTCAGTATAAACAGCGCGGAGAGAGAGAGGCGACAGTTCAGTATAAACAGCGTGGAGAGAGAGGCGGCAGTTCATTTTAAACAGTGTGGAGAGAGTGAGAGAAGCAACAGTTCATTTTAAATCGCGCAGGGAGAGAGGTGACAGTTCAGTTTAAACAGCGCGGAGAGAGAGGCGACAGTTCATTTTTGACAGCGTGGAGAGAGAGGCGACAGTTCAGTATAAACAGCACCGAGAGAGAGGCAACATTCAGTTTAAACAGTGCGGAGAGAGAGGCGACAGTTCCGTTTAAACAGCGCGGAGAGAGAGACGACAGTTCAGTATAAACAGCACCGAGAGAGAGGCAACAGTTCAGTTTAAACAGCGCGGAGAGAGAGACGACAGTTCAGTATAAACAGTGCGGAGTGAGAGAGAGAAGCGACAGTTCATTTTAAACCGCGCAGGGAGAGAGAGGTGACAGTTCAGTTTAAACAGCACGGAGAGAGAGGGGACAGTTCAGTATAAACAGCGCAGAGAGAGAGGTGACAGTTCAGTTTAAGGAGCGCGAGAGGGAGGTGACAGTTCAGGTTAAACAGCGCGGAGAGAGAGGTGACAGTTCAGTTTAAACAGTGCGGAGAGAGAGGTGACAGTTCAGGTTAAACAGCACGGAGAGAGAGGGGACAGTTCAGTATAAACAGCGCAGAGAGAGAGGTGACAGTTCAGTTTAAGGAGCGCGAGAGGGAGGTGACAGTTCAGGTTAAACAGCGCGGAGAGAGAGGTGACAGTTCAGTTTAAACAGCGCGGAGAGAGAGGTGACAGTTCAGGTTAAACAGCGCGGAGAGAGAGGTGACAGTGCTGTTTAAGGAGCAGGAGAGGGAGGCGAGGGTTCAGTTTAAACAGCACAGAGAGAGAGGTGACAGTTCTGTTTAAACAGCGCGGAGAGAGAGGTGACAGTTCAGTTTAAACAGGGCGGAGTGAGAGGTGACAATTCAGTTTAAACAGCGCGGAGAGAGAGGCGACAGTTCATTTTTGACAGCGTGGAGAGAGAGGCGACATTTCAGTTTAAACAGCGCGGAGAGAGAGGCGACAGTTCAGTATAAACAGTGCGGAGTGAGAGAGAGAAGCGACAGTTCATTTTAAACCGCGCAGGGAGAGAGAGGTGACAGTTCAGTTTAAACAGCGCGGAGAGAGAGGCGACAGTTCAGTTTAAACAGCGTGGAGAGAGAGAAGGGACAGTTCATTTTAAATCGCGCTGGAAGAGAGGCGACAGCTCAGTTTAAACAGCGCAGAGAGAGAGGTGACAGTTCAGTTTAAACAGCACGGAGAGAGAGGCGACAGTTCAGTATAAACAGCACGGAGAGAGAGGCGACAGTTCAGTATAAACAGCACGGAGAGAGAGGCGACAGTTCAGTATAAACAGCACGGAGAGAGAGGCGACAGTTCAGTTTAAACAGCGCGGAGAGAGAGGCGACAGTTCAGTATAAACAGCGCGGAGAGAGAGGCGACAGTTCAGTATAAACAGCGCGGAGAGAGAGGCGACAGTTCATTTTAAACAGCGCGGAGAGAGAGGCGACAGTTCATTTTAAACAGCACGGAGAGAGAGGCGACAGTTCAGTATAAACAATGCAGAGAGAGAGGCGACAGCTCCGTTTAAACAGCGCGGAGAGAGAGGCGACAGTTCAGTTATAACAGCGCGGAGAGAGAGGCAACAGTTCATTTTTGACAGCGCGGAGACAGAGGTGACAGTTCCATTTAAACAGCGTGGAGATAGAGGCGACAGTTCATTTAAAACAGCGCAAGGAGAGAGGCAACAGCTCAGTTGAAGCAGCATGGAGAGAGAGGTGACAGTGCAGTTTAAGGAGCATGAGAGGGAGGTGAGGGTTCAGTTTAAACAGCACGGAGAGAGAGGCGACAGTTAATTTTAAACAGCGCGGAGAGTGAGGCGACAGTTCATTTTATACCGCGCGGAGAGAAAGGGGACAGTTCAGTATAAACAGCGCGGAGAGAGAGGTGACAGTTCAGTTTAAACAGCGAGGAGAGGCGATAGTTTAGTTTAAACAACGCAGAGAGAGACAGGCGACAGTTCAGTTTAAACAGCGCGGAGAGAGAGGCGACAGTTCAGTTTAAACAGCGCGGAGAGAGAGGCGACAGCTGAGTTTAAACAGCGCAGAGAAAGAGGCGACAGATCATTTTTGACAGCGTGGAGAGAGAGGTGACGGTTCCATTTAAACAGCGCGGAGAGAGAGGCGACTCTTCATTTAAAACAGCGCAGGGAGAGAGAGGCGACAGTTCAGTTTAAACAGCCCGGAGAGAGAGGCGACATTTCAGTATAAACAGCGTGGAGAGAGAGGCGACAGTTCAGTTTAAACAGCGCGGAGAGAGAGGCGACTGTTGAGTTCCAACAGCACGGAGAAAGAGACGACAGTTCATTTTCGACAGCGCGGAACGAGGGTGTGACAATTCGATTGCAAGTGCACAGAAAGAGAGAGGCGACAGCTCAGTTGAACAGCATCTTGAGAGGTTACAGTTCATTTTAAGCAGCACAATGATGCGGCATTTCAGTTATAATAGCACAGAGAAAGAGCCAACAGTTCATTTTTGACAGCGCAGAGAGAGAGGCGACAGTTCAAAGAGAGTCCAAGGATGTGCAAGTTAGGTTGATTGGCCAGGTTAAAAAAAAAAAATTGCCCCATTGACTCCTAAGATGCGTAGGTTAGAGGGATTAGCGGGTAAATATGTGGGGGTAGGGCCTCGGTGGGATTGTGGTCGGTGCAGACTCGATGGGCCGAATGGCCTCCTTCTGCACTGTAGGGTTTCTATGATTTCAGAATTAACAGCGCAGAGAGAGAGGTGACAGTTCAGTATAAACAGAGCGGAGTGGGAGGTGACAGTTCATTTTAAACAGCGCGGAGAGAGAGGCGACAGTTCAAAGAGAGTCCAAAGATGTGCAAGTTAGGTTGATTGGCGAGGTTAAAAAAAAAAATTGCCCCATAGAGCCCTAGGATGCGTAGGTTAGAGGGATTAGCGGGTAAATATGTGGGGGTAGGGCCTCGGTGGGATTGTGGTCGGTGCAGACTCGATGGGCCGAATGGCCTCCTTCTGCACTGTAGGGTTTCTATGATTTCAGAATAAACAGCGCAGAGAGAGAGGTGACAGTTCAGTATAAACAGCGCGGAGAGAGAGCTGACAGTTCAGTATAAACAGCACGGAGAGAGGTGACAGTTCATTTTAAACAGCGCAGAGAGAGAGGCGACAGTTCAGTAGAAACAGCACGGAGAGAGGTGACAGTTCAGTATAAACAGCACGGAGAGAGAGGTGACAGTTCATTTTAAACAACGCGGAGAGAGCGGCGACAGTTCATTTTAAACAGCGCAGAGAAAGAGGCGACAGTTCCGTTTAAACAGCGCGGAGAAAGAGGCGACAGTTCCGTTTAAACAGCGCGGAGAAAGAGGCGACAGTTCAGTTTTAACAGTGCGGAGAGAGACGCGACAGTTCAGTTTCAACAGCGCGGAGAGAAAGGTGACAGATCATTTTAAACAGCACGGAGAGAGTGGCGACAGTTCATTTTAAACAGCACGGAGAGAGAGGCGACAGTTCAGTATAAACAGCGCGGAGAGAGAGGCGACAGTTCATTTTAAACAGCGCAGAGAGCGAGGCGACAGTTCATTTTAAACAGCACGGAGAGAGAGGCGACAGTTCAGTATAAACAGCTTAGAGAGAGAGAGGTGACAGTTCATTTTAAACAACGCAGAGAGAGAGGTGACAGTTCATTTTAAACCGCGCAGGGAGAGAGACCACAGATCATTTTCGACAGCATGGGCGGAGAGGCGACAGTTCCATTTAAACAGCGTGGAGAGAGAGGCGACAGTTCAGCTTAAACAGCGCAAAGAAAGAGGCGACAGTTCATTTTTGACAGCGTGGAGAGAGGTGACAGTTCCATTTAAACAGCGTGGAGAGAGAGGCGACAGTTCATTTAAAACAGCGCAGGGAGAGAGGCAACAGCTCAGTTGAAGCAGCATGGAGAGAGAGGTGACAGTGCAGTTTGAGGAGCACGAGAGGGAGGCGAGGGTTCAGTTGAAAAAGCACGGAGAGAGAGGCGACAGTTCAGTATAAACAGCACCGAGAGAGAGGCAACATTCAGTTTAAACAGTGCGGAGAGAGAGGCGTCAGTTCAGTTTAAACAGCGCTGCGAGAGAGACGACAGCTCAGTATAAACAGTGCAGAGAGAGAGGCGTCAGTTCAGTTTAAACAGTGCGGAGAGAGAGGCGACAGTTCAGTTTAAACAGCGCGGAGAGAGAGGCGACAGTTCAGTATAAACAGCGAGGAGAGAGAGGCGACAGTTCATTATAAACAGCACGGAGAGAGAGGCGACAGTTCATTTCAAACAGCACGGAGCGAGAGGCGACAGTTCATTTCAAACAGCGTGGAGAGAGAGGCGACAGTCCAGTTTAAACAGCACGGAGCGAGAGGCGACAGTTCATTTCAAACAGCGCGGTGAGAGAGGCGACAGTTCAGTTTAAACAGCACGGAGCGAGAGGCGACAGTTCAGTTTAAACAACGCGGAGAGAGAGACGACAGTTAATTTTAAACAGCGCGGAGAGAGTGAGGCGACAGTCCAGTTTAAACAGCACGGAGCGAGAGGCGACAGTTCAGTTTAAACAGCGTGGAGAGAGAGGCGACAGTCCAGTTTAAACAGCACGGAGCGAGAGGCGACAGTTCACTTTAAACCGCGCGGAGAGAAAGGGGACAGTTCAGTCTAAACAGCACGGACAGAGAGGCGACAGTTCAGTATAAACAGCGCGGAGAGAGAGGCGACAGTTCAGTTTAAACAGCGCGAAGAGAGAGGCGACAGCTGAGTTTAAACAGCGCGGAGAGAGAGGCGACAGTTCAGTTTAAACAGCGCTGAGAGAGGCGACAGCTGAGTGATGCGCGTCAATTGAACTCGAGGCACGAAGCTTCGGTAACAGAAGGCTTTTATTGTCTAACAATGGAACTAATAGAACGTAAGTACACCATCCCAGACTGACGAGGTCCCGCCCGAGCAGGGGGTCTTCTACCTCTCCCAGGAGGCGGAGCCCGACTGGGATGTGCCACAACAGTAACAACCACAGGTGTATTAATCCCACCCTAGCCCAACAACAACATTAGAACAACCCCACAGTGGGAACCAACGATGGTTCACCACATTCACCCCTCCTTTGAGAACAAAGGCCGGCGGGGTGCGAAAACAGACTAAAATGTCAACAGATTATAAGTTCAGACGGTCTGGAGGACCGCACCGTCGTTGTGACCTCCTCAATACCGGCGGTGACACCGGAGTAGGTGCTTGCGGTGGCGTTCTCTCCAAAACAGCGTCCGGCTGTTCTCCCACGGACTCACAGGCCGGTTGACCCTGATGAAGCGGTAGTGCAGGGGATCCCGGTACATTCTGCGATGGCGCCGATCTCCGGGGCTCAGGCAAGCTGTGCATTGGAGTATAACTGTTAAGCACTGGTCCCGGTGCTGTCCGCGCCACGTCCGGGGGAGAAATAAGGGATAAGGGATTCGTCACTGGGGGTATGGGAGCGACAGGAGTTGCTACGTCCCCTGCGGGCGCCAGGTCTCGGATCGAGACTGTGTCCTCTCGCCCGTCAGGATATGCCACATAGGCATACTGAGGGTTGGCGTGGAGGAGGTTGACCTGTTCGACCAAGGGGTCGGACTTGCGGACCCTTACATGTCGCCGCAGAAGGACGGGTCCTGGGTACGTCAACCAGGCTGGTAAAGATATCCCCGAGGACGACTTCCGAGGGAATGAGAACATCCTCTCGTGGGGAGTAGCATTGGTTGCCGTACACAGGAGGGAACGAATGGAGTGAAGCTCATTTGGGAGGACCTCCTGCCAATGGGAGACTGGAAGGCCTTTGGACTTCAGTGCCAATAGGACAGCCTTCCAGACTGTAGCATTCTCTCTTTCCACCTGTCCATTACCCCGAGGGTTGTAACTCGTGGTCCTACTAGAGGCAATCCCGTATGAGAGCAGGAATTGCCTCAAGTCATTACTCATGAACGACGAGCCCCTATCGCTATGGATATAGCTGGGGTACCTGAACAGGGTAAAAAGATCACGGAATGCCTTGATCACCGTGGCAGTCGACGTGTCCGCGCAGGAGACAACAAACGGGAACCGGGAGTACTCGTCTATTATGTTCAGAAAGTACACGTTCCGATCTGTTGAGGGAAGGGGGCCCTTAAAATCCACACTCAGCCTCTCGAAGGGGCGAGTGGCCTTGACCAAATGTGCCCGGTCAGGTCGGTAAAAGTGCGGTTTGCATTCCGCGCAAATCCGACAGCTCCTTGTCACCGACCTGACGTCCTCCACCGAGTAAGGCAGGTTGCGGGCTTTGATAAAGTGGTAGAGCCGAGTGACCCCAGGATGGCACAGGTCATTATGGAGGGCGTTCAAGCAATCCTCCTGCATAGTAGCGCATGTTCCGCGCGAGGGGGCATCCGAGGGCTCATTGAGTTTCCCTGGACGATACATGATATTGTAGTTATAGGTGGAGAGTTCAATTCTCCACCGCAAGATCTTATCATTCTTGATCTTGCCCCTCTGCGTGTTGTTGAACATGAACGCCACGGACCGCTGGTCCGTCATCATGTTGAACCGCTTCCCCGCCAGGTAATGGCGCCAGTGTCTGACGGCCTCCACAATGGCCTGGGCCTCCTTTTCCACCGCTGAATGCCGAATTTCGGGGCCTTGGAGGGTGCGGGAAAAAAACGCGACGGGCCTGCCCGCCTGGTTTAGTGTGGCGGCCAGGGCGAAATCAGATGCATCGCTTTCCACCTGAAAAGGGATGGATTCGTCTACCGCGTGCATCGTGGCTTTCGCAATGTCGTGTTTCAATGCCTTGAAGGCCAATTGGGCCTCTGGCGTGAGTGGAAAAGTCGTGGACTTAATAAGCGGACGGGCTTTGTCCGCGTAGTTGGGGACCCACTGCGCATAATAGGAGAAGAAGCCTAGGCATCTCCTCAGTGCTTTTGCGCTAGCGGGCAAGGGAAGTTCAGCAAGGGGGCGCATACGGTCGGGATCAGGGCCAATGACCCCGTTTTCCACCACGTATCCCAGGATGGCTAACCGGCGCGTACGGAATACACACTTCTCCCTGTTGTAGGTCAAATTCAGGCGAGATGCAGTGCGTAAAAAGTTCTGGAGATTTGTGTCATGGTCCTGCTGATCACGGCCGCAGATGGTGACATTATCCAGGTACGGGAAGGTAGCCCGCAGCCTGTTCTGGTCCACCATTCGGTCCATAGCACGCTGGAAGACCGAGAACCCATTGGTGACACCAAATGGAACCCTAAGAAACTGATACAGACGACCATCCGCCTCAAAGGCCGTGTAGTGTCGGTCCTCTGGGCGAATGGGGAGTTGGTGGTAGGCGGACTTAAGGTCTATGGTGGAGAACACCCGGTACTGCGCAATCTGATTGACCATATCAGATATGCGCGGGAGGGGATGCGCATCCAGCTGCGTATATCGATTAATGGTCTGACTGTAATCAATGACCATCCAGGGTTTGTTCCTGCTCTTGACCACCACAACCTGTGCTCTCCACGGACTAACACTGGGCTGTATGATCCCTTCTTTGAGGAGTCGCTGAACTTCAGATCTGATGAAGATCCGATCTTCAGCGCTGTAACGCCTACTTTTAGTAGCGATGGGCTTGCAGCCTGGTACCAGATTCTGAAATAAAGAGGGTGTGGTGATCTTTAATGTAGAAAGATTGCATGCGGGGCGCTTTGGACAATTTGGAGACTGCAGCTGTTCCCCTACTGTCAGCGAAGGGAGTGGCCCACCGTACTGTAGGATCACACTCTTCATGTGGACCATAAAGTTTAGTCCGAGGAGAATTGGTGCGCAAAGATGCGGCAACACAAGGAGCCTGAATCGCTCGTAAATTGTGCCTTGCACTTTCAAAGTTACCACACAACGTCCTAGCACAGGGACAGACCGGGACCTTGATGCCATAGAGGTTGTCTGTTTGGCAGGTTGAATCTGGAGTCCGCACCTCTTTACAGTGTCAGGGTGAATAAAGCTCTCAGTGCTCCCGCTGTCAAACAGACAATAAATTCCACGACCATTTACCTCTATATCCATCATTGAACAGTCAAGCCTGTGGTGCTTAGCCTGGTTCAGGGTGATCAACGCCACCGTTGGTCCTTGAACGTCACTGCAGGCAGCTGAGGTCGACGCTGAGGACCCCTGCTGGTCGCTCCTGGTCGTCATCGACCAAAATGGCCGCCCCCATGAATCGCACATGGTTGAGGGCGCCAAGCGTAGCGACTCCTGGTGGTCATCCTCCTCCGACTCCGTCGACCACAATGGCGTCGTCCTGGACTCGCACGTGGACGAACCCCGTGGGTACTTCCACGTCGATGGTGGCGATCCCCGTTCCGAAGGGTCACAGGCTGCACTGCCGTTCTTGGGCTTCGATCTGCACACCTTCGCATAGTGCCCCTTTTTACCGCATTGGTTACAGACCACTGCTTTAGCGGGACACTTTTGTCGTGGATGCTTGGCTCCTCCGCAGAAGTAGCACCGCGGGCCGCATGGGGCTGCAGCCGTCGTCGGGTCTACGTGGGAGCACGCCATAACACTGCACTTCGAGCCCATGGGGCGAGGAGGGATTTGCGACTGCTGCTGCCACGTTGTCTCCACGTGATCCTCCGGATACAGGACCAAGCTCTTCGAAGCCGCCTCAAGCATTTCAGCCAATTCCATAGCTTGGGTCAGGTTGAGATTCCCCTTTTCTAGCAGCTTGAGACGGATGTACGAAGATCCTACCCCTGCCACAAACGCATCGCGGGCGAGGTCATACATGTACTGCTCAGCCGACACAGCTTTGCAGTTGCAGCCCCTGGCAAGCTGCAAGAGCTCATTGGCGTAATCCTCCATGGTTTCGCCCGACTGCCGACGTCGTGTAGCGAGGAGGTAACGAGCGTGGATCTCGTTGGGAGGTTTCGTGTAGCGCTTTTTTAAAAGCTCGAGGGCCCTCGGGTAAGTGGTGGCCGCACGGATCGCGAGGTAGACTGTGTCGCTTACCCTCGCATGGAGGACCCGGAGTCTGTCATCATCTATGGTGACCACTGCGGAGGCTGCCAGGTAGTCTTCAAAACACTTCAGCCAGTGGTCGAAGGTGTTAGAAGCGCCCACCGCACGTGGATCCAGCGTCAGGCGTTCTGGCTTTAGGATTTGCTCCATACTCTCCTTTCCGTCGAGAGCTTAGTGTTACACAATAAAATTGATGCGCATCAATTGAACTCGAGGCACGAAGCTTCGGTAACAGAAGGCTTTTATTGTCTAACAATGGAACTAATAAAACGTAAGTACACCATCCCAGACTGACGAGGTCCCGCCCGAGCAGGGGGTCTTCTACCTCTCCCAGGAGGCGGAGCCCGACTGGGATGTGCCACAACAGTAACAACCACAGGTGTATTAATCCCACCCTAGCCCAACAACAACATTGGAACAATCCCACAGTGGGAACACCCTAGCCCAACAACAACATTAGAACAATCCCACAGTGGGAACCAACGATGGTTCACCACACTGAGTTTAAACAGTGCGGAGAGAGAGGCGACAGTTCAGTTATAACAGCACAGAGAGAGAGGCAACAGTTCATTTTTGACAGCGCAGAGCCAAAGGCGACAGTTCAGTATAAACAGCGTAGAGAGAGAGGCGACAGTTCAGTATAAACAGCGTAGAGAGTGAAGCGACGGTTCATTTTAAACCGCGCAGGGAGAGAGACGACAGTTCATTTTCGACAGCATGGGGAGAGAGGCGACAGTTCCATTTAAACAGCGTGGAGAGAGAGGCGACAGTTCAGTATAAACAGCGCAAAGAAAGAGGCGACAGTTCATTTTTGACAGCGTGGAGAGAGAGGTGACGGTTCCATTTAAACAGCGCGGAGAGAGAGGCGACTCTTCATTTAAAACAGCGCGGAGAGAGAGGCGACAGTTCAGTATAAACAGCACGGAGAGAGAGGCGACAGTTCAGTATAAACAGCACGGAGAGAGGGGCGTCAGTTCAGTATAAACAGCACGGAGAGAGAGGCGACAGTTCAGTATAAACAACGCAGAGAAAGAGGCGACAGTTCATTTTTGACAGCGTGGAGAGAGAGGCGACAGTTCAGTTTAAACAGCGTGGAGAGAGAGGCGACAGTTCAGTACAAACAGCGCGGAGAGAGAGGCGACAATTCAGTCTAAACAGCGCAGAGAGAGAGGCGACAATTCAGTCGAAACAGCGCAGAGAGAGAGGCGACAGTTCATTTTTGACAGCATGGAGAGAGAGGCG
The DNA here is from genome assembly GCF_964213995.1 of Mustelus asterias. Classification (NCBI taxonomy): domain Eukaryota; kingdom Metazoa; phylum Chordata; class Chondrichthyes; order Carcharhiniformes; family Triakidae; genus Mustelus; species Mustelus asterias. The sequence goes on along the minus strand of NC_135809.1, from coordinate 35,065,701 downwards.
ACAGTTCAGTATAAACAGCACGGAGAGAGAGGCGACAGTCCAGTTTAAACAGCGCGGAGAGAGAGGCGGCAATTCAGTCTAAACAGCATGGAGAGAGAGGCGACAGTTCAGTTTAAACAGCGCGGAGAGAGAGGCGACAGTTCAGTTTAAACAGCGCCGAGAGAGAGGTGACAGTTCAGTAGAAACAGCGCGGAGAGGCGACAGTTCATTTTAAGCAGCACGGAGAGAGAGGCGACAGTTCAGTATAAACAATGCAGAGAGAGAGGCGACAGCTCAGTTTAAACAGCGCAGAGAAAGAGGCAGCAGTTCATTTTTGACAGCGTGGAGACAGAGGCGACAGTTCAGTATAAACAGCCTAGAGAGAGAGAGAGAAGCGACGGTTCATTTTAAACCGCGCAGGGAGAGAGACGACAGTTCATTTTCGACAGCATGGGGAGAGAGGCGATAGTTCCATTTAAACAGCGTGGAGAGAGAGGCGACAGTTCAGTTTAAACAGCGCGGAGAGAGAGGCGACAGTTCATTTAAAACAGCGCAGGGAGAGAGGCAACAGCTCAGCTGAAGCAGCGCGGAGAGAGAGGTGACAGTGCAGTTGAAGGAGCACGAGAGGGAGGCGACAGTTCATTTTTGACAGCGTGGAGAGAGAGGCGACAGTTCAGTATAAACAGCACCGAGAGAGAAGCTACATTCAGTTTAAATAGTGCGGAGATAGAGGCGACAGTTCAGTTTAAACAGTGCGGAGAGAGAGGCGACAGTTCAGTTTAAACAGCGCGGAGAGAGAGGCGACAGTTCATTATAAACAGTGCGGAGAGAGAGGCGACAGTCCAGTTTAAACAGCACGGAGAAAGAGGCAACAGTTCAGTTTAAACAGTGCGGAGAGAGAGGCTACAGTCCAGTTTAAACAGCACGGAGCGAGAGGCGACAGTTCAGTTTAAACATCACGGAGAGAGAGGCGACAGTTCATTTTAAACCGCGCGGAGAGAGAGGCGACAGTTCATTTTAAACCGCGCGGAGAGAAAGCGGACAGTTCAGTATAAACAGCGCGGAGAGAGAGGCAACAGTTCAGTTTAAACAACGCAGAGAAAGACAGGCGACAGCTCAGTTTAAACAGCGCGGAGAGAGAGGCGACAGTTCAGTATAAACAGCGCGGAGAGAGAGGCGACAGTTCAGTATAAACAGCGCGGAGAGAGAGGCGACAGTTCAGTATAAACAGCGCGGAGAGAGAGGCGACAGTTCAGTTTAAACAGCGCGGAGAGAGAGGCGACAGTTCATTTTTGACAGCGTGGAGAGAGGGGCGACAGTTCAAAGAGAGTCCAAAGATGTGCAAGTTAGGTTGATTGGCCAGGTTTAAAAAAAAATTGCCCCTTTGAGTCCTAAGATGCGTAGGTTAGAGGGATTAGCGGGTAAATATGTGGGGGTAGGGCCTCGGTGGGATTGTGGTCGGTGCAGACTCGATGGACGGAATGGCCTCCTTCTGCACTGTAGGGTTTCTGTGATTTAAGAATAAACAGCGCAGAGAGAGAGGTGACAGTTCAGTATAAACAGAGCGGAGTGGGAGGTGACAGTTCATTTTTAACAGCACGGAGAGAGAGGTGACAGTTCAGTAGAAACAGCGCGGAGAGAGAGGTGACAGTTCAGTATAAACAGCACGGAGAGAGAGGTGACAGTTCATTTTAAACAACGCAGAGAGAGAGGTGACAGTTCATTTTAAACAGCACGAAGAGAGAGCCAACAGTTCAGTTCTAAGAGGACGGAGAGAGAGGCGACAGCTCAGTTGAACAGTTACAGGTTACAGTTCCTTTTAAGCAGCACATTGCTGGGGCAGTTCAGTTATAACAGCGCAGAAAAAGAGGCAACAGTTCGTTTTTGACAGCGCGGAGACAGAGGCGACAGTACAGTAACAACAGCGTGGAGAGAGAGAGAGAAGCGGCAGTTCATTTTCAACCGCACAGGGAGAGAGATGATAGTTCACTATAAAAGCGCGGAGCGAGAGGCAACATTCAGTTTAAACAGCACAGAGAAAGAGGCGACTGTTCATTTTTGACAGCGTGGAGAGAGAGGCGTCATTCAGTTTAAACAGCGCGGAGAGAGAGGCGGCAATTCAGTCTAAACAGCATGGAGAGAGAGGCGACAGTTCAGTTTAAACAGCGCGGAGAGAGAGGCGACAGTTCAGTTTAAACAGCGCCGAGAGAGAGGTGACAGTTCAGTAGAAACAGCGCGGAGAGGCGACAGTTCATTTTAAGCAGCACGGAGAGAGAGGCGACAGTTCAGTATAAACAATGCAGAGAGAGAGGCGACAGCTCAGTTTAAACAGCGCAGAGAAAGAGGCAGCAGTTCATTTTTGACAGCGTGGAGACAGAGGCGACAGTTCAGTATAAACAGCCTAGAGAGAGAGAGAGAAGCGACGGTTCATTTTAAACCGCGCAGGGAGAGAGACGACAGTTCATTTTCGACAGCATGGGGAGAGAGGCGATAGTTCCATTTAAACAGCGTGGAGAGAGAGGCGACAGTTCAGTTTAAACAGCGCGGAGAGAGAGGCGACAGTTCATTTAAAACAGCGCAGGGAGAGAGGCAACAGCTCAGCTGAAGCAGCGCGGAGAGAGAGGTGACAGTGCAGTTGAAGGAGCACGAGAGGGAGGCGACAGTTCATTTTTGACAGCGTGGAGAGAGAGGCGACAGTTCAGTATAAACAGCACCGAGAGAGAAGCTACATTCAGTTTAAATAGTGCGGAGATAGAGGCGACAGTTCAGTTTAAACAGCGCGGAGAGAGAGGCGACAGTTCAGTTTAAACAGCGCGGAGAGAGAGGCGACAGTTCATTATAAACAGTGCGGAGAGAGAGGCGACAGTCCAGTTTAAACAGCACGGAGAAAGAGGCAACAGTTCAGTTTAAACAGTGCGGAGAGAGAGGCTACAGTCCAGTTTAAACAGCACGGAGCGAGAGGCGACAGTTCAGTTTAAACATCACGGAGAGAGAGGCGACAGTTCATTTTAAACCGCGCGGAGAGAGAGGCGACAGTTCATTTTAAACCGCGCGGAGAGAAAGGGGACAGTTCAGTATAAACAGCGCGGAGAGAGAGGCAACAGTTCAGTTTAAACAACGCAGAGAAAGACAGGCGACAGCTCAGTTTAAACAGCGCGGAGAGAGAGGCGACAGTTCAGTATAAACAGCGCGGAGAGAGAGGCGACAGTTCAGTATAAACAGCGCGGAGAGAGAGGCGACAGTTCAGTATAAACAGCGCGGAGAGAGAGGCGACAGTTCAGTTTAAACAGCGCGGAGAGAGAGGCGACAGTTCATTTTTGACAGCGTGGAGAGAGGGGCGACAGTTCAAAGAGAGTCGAAAGATGTGCAAGTTAGGTTGATTGGCCAGGTTTTTAAAAAAATTGCCCCTTTGAGTCCTAAGATGCGTAGGTTAGAGGGATTAGCGGGTAAATATGTGGGGGTAGGGCCTCGGTGGGATTGTGGTCGGTGCAGACTCGATGGGCCGAATGGCCTCCTTCTGCACTGTAGGGTTTCTGTGATTTCAGAATAAACAGCGCAGAGAGAGAGGTGACAGTTCAGTATAAACAGAGCGGAGTGGGAGGTGACAGTTCATTTTTAACAGCACGGAGAGAGAGGTGACAGTTCAGTAGAAACAGCGCGGAGAGAGAGGTGACAGTTCAGTATAAACAGCACGGAGAGAGAGGTGACAGTTCATTTTAAACAACGCAGAGAGAGAGGTGACAGTTCATTTTAAACAGCACGAAGAGAGAGCCAACAGTTCAGTTCTAAGAGGACGGAGAGAGAGGCGACAGCTCAGTTGAACAGTTACAGGTTACAGTTCCTTTTAAGCAGCACATTGCTGGGGCAGTTCAGTTATAACAGCGCAGAAAAAGAGGCAACAGTTCGTTTTTGACAGCGCGGAGACAGAGGCGACAGTACAGTAACAACAGCGTGGAGAGAGAGAGAGAAGCGGCAGTTCATTTTCAACCGCACAGGGAGAGAGATGATAGTTCACTATAAAAGCGCGGAGCGAGAGGCAACATTCAGTTTAAACAGCACAGAGAAAGAGGCGACTGTTCATTTTTGACAGCGTGGAGAGAGAGGCGTCATTCAGTTTAAACAGCGCGGAGAGAGAGGCGACCGTTCATTTTAAACAGCACGGAGAGAGAGGCGACAGTTCAGTTTAAACAGCACGGAGAGAGAGGGGACAGTTCAGTATAAACAGCGCAGAGAGAGAGGTGACAGTTCAGTTTAAATAGCGCGGAGAAAGAGGGGACAGTTCAGAATAAACAGCGCAGAGAGAGAGGCGACAGTTCATTTTAAACAGCGTGGAGAGAGACGCGACAGTTCAGTTTAAACAGCACGGAGAGAGAGGCGACAGTTCCATTTAAACAACGCGGCGAGAGAGACGACAGTTCAGTATAAGCATCGCGGAGAGAGAGGCGACAGTTCATTGTAACAGCGCAGAGAGAGAGGCAACAGTTCAGTTTAAACAGCGTGGAGAGAGAGGCGACAGTTCATTATAAACAGCGCGGAGAGAGAAGCGACAGTTCTGTATAAACAGCGCGGAGAGAGAGGCGACATTTCAGTTTAAACAGCGCGGAGAGACGACGGTTCATTTTCAACAGCACGGAGAGAGAGACGACAGTTCATTTTAAACAGCACGGAGAGAGAGGCGACAGTTCAGTTTAAACAGCATGGAGAGAGAGGCGACAGTTCAGTTTAAACAGCGCGGCGAGAGAAGCGACAGTTCAGTTTAAACAGCGCGGAGAGAGAGGTGACAGTTCGGTATAAACAGCGGGGAGAGAGAGGTGACTGTTCAGTTTGAACAGCGTGGAGAGAGAGGCGACATTTCAGTATGAACAGCGCGGAGGGAGAGGCGACAGTTCATTTTAAACAGCACGGAGAGAGGCGACATTTCGGTTTAAACAGCGCTGAGAGAGAGGCGACAGTACATTTTAAACAGCGCGGAGAGAGAGGTGACAGTTCTGTATAAACAGCGCGGAGAGAGAGGCGACGGGTTCTTTTTCAACAGCACGGAGTGAGAGGCAACAGTTCAGTATAAACAGCACGGAGCGAGAGGCTGCAGTTCATTTGAAACAGCGCGGAGAGAGAGGCGACAGTTCATTTTAAACAGCGCGGAGTGAGAGTGTGGTGAACCATTGTTGGTTCCCCCTGTGGGATTGTTCTAATGTTGTTGTTGGGCTAGGGTGGGATTGATACACCTGTGGTTGTTACTGTTGTGGCACATCCCAGTCGGGCTCCGCCTCCTGGGAGAGGTATAAGACCCCCTGCTCGGGCGGGACCCCTTCAGTCTGGGATAGTGTGTTAAAGTTCTGTTAGTTCCATTGTTAGTTAATAAAAGCCTTCTTTTACCGAAGCTTCGTGCTTCGTGTCCAATTGATGCACATCAATTTTATTAACTGACATTAAACTCTCGACGGAAGAAAAAAAAAGAAAGGAGAGTATGGATCAAATCCTAAAGCCAGAACGTCTGACGCTAGATCCACAAGCGGTGGGCGCTTCTAACACCTTCGACCACTGGCTGAAGTGTTTTGGAGATTACCTGACAGCCTCCGCAGCGGTCACCACTGATAATGACAGACTCCAGGTCCTCCATGCGAGGGTAAGCGACACAGTCTACCTCGCGATCCGTGCGGCCACCACTTACCCGAGGGCCCTCGAGCTTTTAAAAAAGTGCGATACGAAACTTCCTAACAAGATCCACGCTCGTTACCTCCTCGCTACACGACGTCGGCAGTCGGGCGAAACCATGGAGGATTACGCCAATGAGCTCTTGCAGCTTGCCAGGGGCTGTGACTGCAAAGCCGTGTCGGCTGAGCAGTACATGTATGACCTCGCCCGAGATGCGTTTGTGGCCGGGGTCGGGTCTTCATACATCCGTCTCAAGCTGCGAGAAAAGGGTAATCTCAACCTGACCCAAGCTATGGAATTAGCTGAAATGCTTGAGGCGGCTTCGAAGAGCTTGGTCCTGTATCCGGAGGACCACGTGGAGACAACGTGGTAGGAGCAGTCGCAAATCCCTCCTCGCCCCACGGGCTCAAAGTGCAGTGTTATGGCGTGCTCCCATGTGGACCAGACGACGGCTGCAGCCCCATGCGGCCCGCGGTGCTACTTCTGCGGAGGAGCCATGCATCCACGACAAAAGTGTCCCGCTAAAGCGGTAGTCTGTAACTTATGCGGTAAAAAGGGGCATTATGCGAAGGTCTGCAGATCGAAGCCCAAGAACGGCAGTGCAGCCTGTGACCCTTCGGAACGGGGATCGTCACCATCGTCGTCGAAGTACTCACGGGGTTCGTCCAAGTGCGGGTCCAGGACGACGCCATTGCGGTCGACGGAGTCGGAGGAGGATGACCACTTAGGAGTCGCTAAGTTTGGCGCCCTCACCCATGTGCGATTCATGGGGGTGGCCATTTTGGTCGACGATGACCATGAGCGATCAGCAGGGGTCCTCAGCATCGACCTCAGCTGCCTGCAGTGACGTTCACAAACCAACGATGGCGTCGATCACCCTGGACCAGGCTAAGCACCCCAGGCTTGATTGTTCGATGATGGATATACAGGTAAATGGTCGTGCAATTTATTGTCTGTTTGACAGCAGGAGCACTGAGAGCTTTATTCACCCTGACACTGTAAAGAGGTGTGGACTCCAGATTCAACCTGCCAAACAGACAGCCTCTATGGCATCAAGGTCCCGGTCTGTCCCTGTGCTAGGACGTTGTGTGGTAACTTTGAAAGTGCAAGGCACAATTTACGAGCGATTCAGGCTCCTTGTGTTGCCGCATCTTTGCGCACCAATTCTCCTCGGACTAAACTTTATGGTCCACATGAAGAGTGTGATCCTACAGTACGGTGGGCCACTCCCTTCGCTGACAGTGGGGGAACAGCTGCAGTCTCCAAATTGTCCAAAGCGCCCCGCATGCAATCTTTCTACATTAAAGATCACCACACCCTCTTTATTTCAGAATCTGGTACCAGGCTGCAAGCCCATCGCTACTAAAAGTAGGCGTTACAGCACTGAAGATCGGATCTTCATCAGATCTGAAGTTCAGCGACTCCTCAAAGAAGGGATCATACAGCCCAGTGTTAGTCCGTGGAGAGCATAGGTTGTGGTGGTCAAGAGCGGGAACAAACCCCGGATGGTCATTGATTACAGTCAGACCATTAATCGATATACGCAGCTGGATGCGTATCCCCTCCCGCGCATATCTGATATGGTCAATCAGATTGCGCAGTACCGGGTGTTCTCCACCATAGACCTTAGGTCCGCCTACCACCAACTCCCCATTCACCCAGAGGACCGACACTACACGGCCTTTGAGGCGGATGGTCGTCTGTATCAGTTTCTTAGGGTTCCATTTGGTGTCACCAATGGGTTCTCGGTCTTCCAGCGTGCTATGGACCGAATGGTGGACCAGAACAGGCTGCGGGCTACCTTCCCGTACCTGGATAATGTCACCATCTGCGGCCGTGATCAGCAGGACCATGACACAAATCTCCAGAACTTTTTACGCACTGCATCTCGCCTGAATTTGACCTACAACAGGGAGAAGTGTGTATTCCGTACGCGCCGGTTAGCCATCCTGGGATACGTGGTGGAAAACGGGGTCATTGGCCCTGATCCCGACCGTATGGGCCCCCTTGCTGAACTTCCCTTGCCCGCTAGCGCAAAAGCACTGAGGAGATGCCTAGGCTTCTTCTCCTATTATGCGCAGTGGGTCCCCAACTACGCGGACAAAGCCCGTCCGCTTATTAAGTCCACGACTTTTCCACTCACGCCAGAGGCCCAATTGGCCTTCAAGGCATTGAAACACGACATTGCGAAAGCCACGATGCACGCGGTAGACGAATCCATCCCTTTTCAGGTGGAAAGCGATGCATCTGATTTCGCCCTGGCCGCCACACTAAACCAGGCGGGCAGGCCCGTCGCGTTTTTTTCCCGCACCCTCCAAGGCCCCGAAATTCGGCATTCAGCGGTGGAAAAGGAGGCCCAGGCCATTGTGGAGGCCGTCAGACACTGGCGCCATTACCTGGCGGGGAAGCGGTTCACCCTGATCACGGACCAGCGGTCCGTGGCGTTCATGTTCAACAACACGCAGAGGGGCAAGATCAAGAATGATAAGATCTTGCGGTGGAGAATTGAACTCTCCACCTATAACTACGATATCATGTATCGTCCAGGGAAACTCAATGAGCCCTCGGATGCCCTCTCGCGCGGAACATGCGCTATTACGCAGGAGGATCGCTTGAACGCCCTCCATGATGACCTGTGCCATCCTGGGGTCACTCGGCTCTACCACTTTATCAAGGCCCGCAACCTGCCTTACTCGGTGGAGGACGTCAGGTCAGTGACAAGGAGCTGTCGGATTTGCGCGGAATGCAAACCGCACTTTTACCGACCTGACCGGGCACATTTGGTCAAGGCCACTCGCCCCTTCGAGAGGCTGAGTGTGGATTTTAAGGGCCCCGTTCCCTCAACAGATCGGAACGTGTACTTTCTGAACATAATAGATGAGTACACCCGGTTCCCGTTTGTTGTCCCCTGCGCGGACACGTCGGCTGCCATGGTGATCAAGGCATTCCGTGATCTTTTTACCCTGTTCGGGTACCCCAGCTAGATGCATAGTGACAGGGGCTCGTCGTTCATGAGCAATGACTTGAGGCAATTCCTGCTCTCATACGGGATTGCCTCTAGTAGGACCACGAGTTACAACCCTAGGGGTAATGGACAGGTGGAAAGAGAGAATGCTACAGTCTGGAAGGCTGTCCTATTGGCGCTGAAGTCCAAAGGCCTTCCAGTCTCCCGTTGGCAGGAGGTCCTCCCTGATGCACTTCACTCCATTCGCTGCCACCTGTGTACGGCAACCAATGCTACTCCCCACGAGAGGATGTTCTCATTCCCTCGGAAGTCGTCCTCGGGGATATCTTTACCAGCCTGGTTGACGTGCCCAGGACTCGTCCTCCTGCGGCGGCATGTAAGGGCCCGCAAGTCCGACCCCTTGGTCGAACAGGTCCACCTCCTCCACGCCAACCCTCAGTATGCCTATGTGGCATATCCTGATGGGCGAGAGGACACAGTCTCGATCCGAGACCTGGCGCCCGCAGGGGACGTAGCAACTCCTGTCGCTCCCATACCCCCAGTGACGAATCCCTTATCCCTTATTTCTCCCCCGGACGTGGCGCGGACAGCACCGGGACCAAGGCTTAACAGTTTTACTCCAATGCACAGCTTGCCTGAGCCCCGGAGATCGGCGCCACCGCAGAATGTACCGGGATCCCCTGCACTACCGCTTCATCAGGGTCAACCGGCCTTTGAGTCCGTGGGAGAACAGCTGGGCGCTGTCTTGGGGAGAACGCCACCGCAAGCACCTACTCCGGTGTCACCGCCGGTATTGAGGAGGTCACAACGACGGTGCGGTCCTCCAGACCGTCTGAACTTATAATCTGTTGACATTTTAGTCTGTTTTCATACCCCGCCGGCCTTTGTTCTCAAAGGAGGGGTGAATGTGGTGAACCATCGTTGGTTCCCACTGTGGGATTGTTCTAATGTTGTTGTTGGGCTAGGGTGGGATTAATACACCTGTGGTTGTTACTTTTGTGGCACGTCCCAGTCGGGCTCCGCCTCCTGGGAGAGGTATAAGACCCCCTGCTCGGGCGGGACCTCTTCAGTCTGGGATAGTGTGTTAAAGTTCTGTTAGTTCCATTGTTAGTTAATAAAAGCCTTCTTTTACCAAAGCTTCGTGCCTCGTGTCCAATTGATGCGCATCAGAGAGGTGACAGTTCAGTTTGAACAGCGCGGAGAGAGAGGCGACGGTTCAGTATGAACAGCGCGGCCGGAAAGGCGACAGTTCATTTTAAACAGCACGGAGAGAGGCGACATTTCGCTTTGAACAGTGCGGAGAGAGAGGCGACAGTCCAATATAAACAGCACGGAGAGAGAGGCAAAAGTTCAGTATAAACAGCGCGGAGAGAGAGGCGACATTTCAGTATAAACAGCACGGAGAGAGAGGCGACAGTTCAGTTTAAACAGCGCAGAGAGAGAGGCGACAGTTCAGTATAAACCGCACGGACAGAGAGGGGACAGTTCAGTTTGAACAGCGCGGAGAGTGAGGCAACAGTTCAGTATAAACAGCGCGGAGAGAGAGGCGACAGTCCAATATAAACAGCACGGAGAGAGAGGCAAAAGTTCAGTATAAACAGCGCGGAGAGAGAGGCGACATTTCAGTATAAACAGCACGGAGAGAGAGGCGACAGTTCAGTTTAAACAGCGCAGAGAGAGAGGCGACAGTTCAGTATAAACAGCACGGACAGAGAGGGGACAGTTCAGTTTGAACAGCGCGGAGAGTGAGGCAACAGTTCAGTATAAACAGCGCGGAGAGAGAGGCGACAGTTCATTTTAAACAGTGCGGAGAGAGAGGCGACAGTTCAGTATAAACTGTGCGGAGAGAGAGGCGACAGTTCAGTTTAAACAGCACGGAGAGAGAGGCGACAGTTCAGTATAAACAGCACGGAGAGAGAGGCGACAGTTCAGTAGAAACAGCGCGGAGAGAGAGGCGACAGTTCAGTTTAAACAGCGCGGGGAGAGAGGCGACAGTTCAGTATAAACGGCACGGAAAGAGAGGCGACAGTTCAGTTTAAACAGCGCGGAGAGAGAGGCGACAGTTCAGTATAAACAGCGCGGAGAGAGAGGCGACAGTTCAGTATAAACAGCGCGGAGAGAGAGGCGACAGTTCAGTATAAACAGCGCGGAGAGAGAGGCGACAGTTCAGTTGAAACAGCACGGAGAGAGAGACGACTGTTCAGTTTAAACAACGCGGAGGGAGAGGCGACAGTTCAGTTTAAACAGCACGGAGAGAGAGGTGACAATTCGGTTTGAACAGCGCGGAGGGAGAGGCGACAGTTCAGTTTAAACAGCGCGGAGAGAGGCAACAGTTCAGTTTAAACAGCGCGGAGAGAGAGGCGACAGTTCAGTTGAAGCAGCGCGGAGAGGGAGGCGACAGTTCAGTTTAAACAGCGCGGAGAGAGTGGCGACAGTTCTGTATTAGCAGCATGGAGAGAGCGGCGACATTTCAGTTTAAACAGCACGGAGAGAGAGGCAACAGTGCAGTATAAACAGCACGGAGAGAGAGTCGACAGTCCAGTTTAAACAGCGCGGAGAGAGTGGCGACCGTTCAGTATAAGCAGCGCGGAGAGACAGGCGACAGTTCAGTTTTAACAGCGCGGAGACAGGCGACATTTCGGTTTAAACAGCGCTGAGAGAGAGGCGACAGTTCATTTTAAACAGCGCGGAGAGAGAGGTGACAGTTCTGTATAAACAGCGCAGAGAGAGAGGCGACGGTTCATTTTCAACAGCACGGAGAGAGAGACGACTTCAATTTAAACAGCACGGAGAGAGGCGACATTTCGGTTTAAACAGCGCTGAGAGAGAGGCGACAGTACATTTTAAACAGCGTGGAGAGAGAGGTGACAGTTCTGTATAAACAGAGCGGAGAGAGAGGCGACGGTTCATTTTCAACAGCACGGATAGAGAGACGACAGTTCATTTTAAACAGCACGGAGAGAGAGGCGACAGTTCATTTTAAACAACGCGGAGGGAGAGGCGACAGTTCATTTTAAACAGCGCGGAGGGAGAGGCGACAGTTCAGTTTAAACAGCACGGAGAGAGTGGCGACCGTTCAGTTTAAACAGCGCGGAGAGAGAGGCGACAGTTCAGTTTAAACAGCACGGAGAGGCGACAGTTCATTTTCAACAGCGCGGAGAGAGAGGCGACAGTTCAGTTCAAACAGCACGGAGAGAGATGTAACAGTTCTGTATAAACAGCGCGGAGAGAGCAGTGACAGTTCAGTTTAAACAGCACGGAGAGGGAGGCGACCGTTCAGTTTAAACAGCACGGAGTGAGAGGCGACAGTTCACTATAAACAGCACGGAGAGAGAGGCGACAGTTTAGTATAAACAGCACGGAGAGAGAGGCGACAGTTCAGTTTAAACAGCGCGGAGAGAGAGGCGACAGTTCAGTATAAACAGCACGGAGAGAGAGGCGACAGTTCAGTTTGAACAGCGCGGAGAGAGTATAAACAGCGCGGAGAGAGAGGCGACAGTTAATTTTAAAGAGTGCGGAGAGAGAGGCGACAGTTCAGTATAAACTGTGCGGAGAGAGAGGCGACAGTCCAGTTTAAACAGCGCGGATAGAGACACGACAGTTCAGTTTAAACAGCGCGGAGAGAGAGGCGACAGTTCAGTTTAAACAACGCGGAGGGAGAGGCTACAGTTCATTTTAAACAGCACGGAGAGAGGCGACATTTCGGTTTAAACAGCGCGAAGAGAGAGGCGACATTCAGCATTAGCATCGTGGAAAGAGCGGCGACAGTTCAGTTTAAACAGCACGGAGAGAGAGGCAACAGTTCAGTTTAAACAGCACGGAGAGAGCGGCGACAGTTCAGTTTAAACAGCACGGAGAGAGAGGCAACAGTTCAGTTTAAACAGCACAGAGAGAGAGGCCACAGTTCAGTTTAAACAGCGCGGAGAGAGAGGCGACAGTTGAGTTGAAACAGCGCGGAGAGGGAGGCGACAGTTCTGTATTAGCAGCGTGGAGAGAGCGGCGACAGTTCAGTTTAAACAGCACGGAGAGAGGCAACAGTGCAGCATAAACAGCACGGAGAGAGAAGCGACAGTTCAGTTTAAACAGCGCGGAGAGAGAGGCGACAGTTCAGTTGAAACAGCGCGGAGAGAGAGGCGACAGTTCAGTTTAAACAGCGCGGAGAGAGAGGCGACAGTTCAGTTTAAACAACGCGGAGGGAGAGGTGACAGTTCATTTTAAACAGCACGGAGAGAGGCGACATTTCGGTTTAAACAGCGCGGAGAGAGAGGCGACTGTTCAGTTTAAACAGCGCGGAGAGAGAGGCGACAGTTCAGTATAAACAGCGCGGAGAGAGAGGCGACAGTTCAGTTGAAACAGCACGGAGAGAGACACGACAGTTCAGTTTAAACAGCGCGGAGAGAGAGGCGACAGTTCAGTTTAAACAACGCGGAGGGAGAGGCTACAGTTCATTTTAAACAGCACGGAGAGAGGCGACATTTCGGTTTAAACAGCGCGAAGAGAGAGACGACATTCAGCATTAGCATCGTGGAGAGAGCGGCGACAGTTCAGTTTAAACAGCACGGAGAGAGAGGCAACAGTTCAGTTTAAACAGCGCGGACAGAGACGCGACAGTTCAGTTTAAACAGCGCGGAGAGAGAGGCGACAGTTCAGTATAAACAGCGCGGAGAGAGAGGCGACAGTTCAGTTTAAACAGCGCGGAGAGCAGCCGACAGTTCAGTATAAACAGCGCGGAGAGAGAGGCGACAGTTCAGTTGAAACAGCACGGAGAGAGAGACGACAGTTCAGTTTAAACAGCGCGGAGAGAGAGGCGACAGTTCAGTTGAAACAGCACGGAGAGAGACACGACAGTTCAGTTTAAACAGCGCGGAGAGAGAGGCGACAGTTCAGTATAAGCAACGCGGAGGGAGAGGTGACAGTTCATTTTAAACAGCACGGAGAGAGGCGACATTTCGGTTTAAACAGCGCGGAGAGAGAGGCGACTGTTCAGTTTAAACAGCGCGGAGAGAGAGGCGACAGTTCAGTATAAACAGCGCGGAGAGAGAGGCGACAGTTCAGTTGAAACAGCACGGAGAGAGACACGACAGTTCAGTTTAAACAGCGCGGATAGAGAGGCGACAGTTCATTTTAAACAGCGCGGATAGAGACACGACAGTTCAGTTTAAACAGCGCGGAGAGAGAGGCGACAGTTCAGTTTAAACAACGCGGAGGGAGAGGCTACAGTTCATTTTAAACAGCACGGAGAGAGGCGACATTTCGGTTTAAACAGCGCGAAGAGAGAGGCGACATTCAGCATTAGCATCGTGGAAAGAGCGGCGACAGTTCAGTTTAAACAGCACGGAGAGAGAGGCAACAGTTCAGTTTAAACAGCACGGAGAGAGCGGCGACAGTTCAGTTTAAACAGCACGGAGAGAGAGGCAACAGTTCAGTTTAAACAGCACAGAGAGAGAGGCCACAGTTCAGTTTAAACAGCGCGGAGAGAGAGGCGACAGTTGAGTTGAAACAGCGCGGAGAGGGAGGCGACAGTTCTGTATTAGCAGCGTGGAGAGAGCGGCGACAGTTCAGTTTAAACAGCACGGAGAGAGGCAACAGTGCAGCATAAACAGCACGGAGAGAGAAGCGACAGTTCAGTTTAAACAGCGCGGAGAGAGAGGCGACAGTTCAGTTGAAACAGCGCGGAGAGAGAGGCGACAGTTCAGTTTAAACAGCGCGGAGAGAGAGGCGACAGTTCAGTTTAAACAACGCGGAGGGAGAGGTGACAGTTCATTTTAAACAGCACGGAGAGAGGCGACATTTCGGTTTAAACAGCGCGGAGAGAGAGGCGACTGTTCAGTTTAAACAGCGCGGAGAGAGAGGCGACAGTTCAGTATAAACAGCGCGGAGAGAGAGGCGACAGTTCAGTTGAAACAGCACGGAGAGAGACACGACAGTTCAGTTTAAACAGCGCGGAGAGAGAGGCGACAGTTCAGTTTAAACAACGCGGTGGGAGAGGTGACAGTTGAGTTGAAACAGCGCGGAGAGGGAGGCGACAGTTCTGTATTAGCAGCGTGGAGAGAGCGGCGACAGTTCAGTTTAAACAGCACGGAGAGAGGCAACAGTGCAGCATGAACAGCACGGAGAGAGAAGCGACAGTTCATTTTAAACAGCGCGGAGAGAGAGGTGACAGTTCCGTTTGAACAGCTCGGAGAGAGCGGCGACAGTTCAGTATAAACAGTGCGGAGAGAGAGGCGACAGTTCAGTTTAAACAGCACGGAGAGAGAGGCGACAGTTCAGTTTAAACAGCACGGAGAGGGAGGCCGCAGTTCAGTATAAACAGCGCGGAGAGAGAGGTGACAGTTCATGTTAAACAGCGCGGAGAGAGCGGCGACGGTTCAGTTTAAACAGCACGGAGAGAGAGGCAACAGTTCAGTTCAAACAGCACAGAGAGAGAGGCAACAGTTCAGTATAAACAGCACGGAGAGTGAGGCGACAGTTCGGTTTGAACAGCGCGGAGAGAGAGGCGACAGTTCATTTTAAACAGCGCGGAGAGAGGGGCGACAGTTCAGTTTAATCAGCGCGGAGAGAGGCGACAGTTCAGTTTAAACAGCGCGGAGAGAGAGGCGACAGTTCACTTGAAACAGCGCGGAGAGGGAGGCGACAGTTCAGTATAAGCAGCGCGGAGAGACAGGCGACAGTTCAGTTTTAACAGCGCGGAGAGAGGCGACATTTCGGTTTAAACAGCGCTGAGAGAGAGGCGACAGTTCATTTTAAACAGCGCGGAGAGAGAGGTGACAGTTCTGTATAAACAGCGCAGAGAGGCGACGGTTCATTTTCAACAGCACGGAGAGAGAGACGACTGTTCAATTGAAACAGCACTGAGAGAGGCGACATTTCGGTTTAAACAGCGCTGAGAGAGAGGCGACAGTACATTTTAAACAGCGCGGAGAGAGAGGTGACAGTTCTGTATAAACAGAGCGGAGAGAGAGGCGACGATTCATTTTCAACAGCACGGAGAGAGAGACGACAGTTCATTTTAAACAGCATGGAGAGAGAGGCGACAGTTCATTTTAAACGGCGCGGAGGCAGAGGCGACAGTTCATTTTAAACAGCACGGAGAGAGAGGCGACAGTTCAGTTTAAACAGCGCGGAGAGAGTGGCGACAGTTCAGTATAAACAGCACGGAGAGAGAGACGACAGTTCATTTTAAACAGCACGGAGAGAGAGATGACAGTTCAGTTTAAACAGCGCAGAGAGAGGCGACAGTTCAGTTTAAACAGCACGGAGAGAGCGGCGACGGTTCAGTTTAAACAGCACGGAGAGAGAGGCGACAGTTCAGTTCAAACAGCACAGAGAGAGAGGCAATAGTTCAGTATAAACAGCACGGAGAGAGAGACGACAGTTCAGTATAAACAGCGCAGAGGGAGAGGCGACAGTTCAGTTGAAAGAGCGCGGAGAGGGTGGTGACAGTTCTGTATTTGCAGCGTGGAGAGAGCGGCGACAGTTCAGTTTAAACAGCACGGAGAGAGAGGCAACAGTTCAGCATAACCAGCGCGGAGAGAGAGGCGACAGTTCAGTATGAACAGCACGGAGAGAGAGTCGACATTCAGTTTAAACAGCGCGGAGAGAGAGACGACAGTTCAGTATAAACAGCGCGGACTGACAGGCGACAGTTCAGTTTAAACAGCGCAGAGATAGGCGACATTTCGGTTTAAACAGCGCTGAGAGAGAGGCGACAGTTCATTTAAACAGCGCGGAGAGAGAGGTGTCAGTTCTGTATAAAAAGCGGAGAGAGGCGACGGTTCATTTTCAACAGCACGGAGGGAGAGACGACTGTTCAATTTAAACAGCGCGGAGAGAGGCGACATTTCGGTTTAAACCGCGCTGAGAGAGAGGGGACAGTACATTTTAAACAGCGCGGAGAGAGAGGTGACAGTTCTGTATGAACACCGCGGAGAGAGAGACGACAGTTCATTTTAAACAGCACGGAGAGAGAGGCGACAGTTCAGTTTAAACAGCGCGGACAGAGAGGCGACAGTTCAGTTTAAACAGCGCGGAGAGAGAGGCGACAGTTCAGTATAAACAGCGCGGAGAGAGAGGCGACAGTTCAGTTTAAACAGCGCGGAGAGCAGGCGACAGTTCCGTATAAACAGCGCGGAGAGAGAGGCGACAGTTCAGTTGAAACAGCACGGAGAGAGAGACGACAGTTCAGTTTAAACAGCGCGGAGAGAGAGGCGACAGTTCAGTTGAAACAGCATGGAGAGAGACACGACCGTTCAGTTTAAACAGCGCGGAGAGAGAGGCGACAGTTCAGTTTAAACAACGTGGAGGGAGAGGCTACAGTTCATTTTAAACGGCACGGAGAGAGGCGACAGTTCAGTTGAAACAGCACGGAGAGAGAGGCGACAGTTCAGTATAAACAGCACGGAGAGAGAGACGACAGTTCATTTTAAACAGCACGGAGAGAGAGGCGACAGTTCAGTTTAAACAGCGCAGAGAGAGGCGTCAGTTCAGTTTAAACAGCGCGGAGAGGCGACAGTTCAGTTGAAACAGCGCGGAGAGGGAGGCGACAGTTCTGTATTAGCAGCGTGGAGAGAGCGGCGACAGTTCAGTTTAAACAGCACGGAGAGAGAGTCGACAGTTCAGTATACCAGCGCGGAGAGACAGGCGACAGTTCAGTTTTAACAGCGCGGAGAGAGAGGCGACAGTTCATTTTAAACAGCGCGGAGAGAGAGGCGACAGTTCAGTATAAGCAGCGCGGAGAGACAGGCGACAGTTCAGTTTTAACAGTGCGGAGAGAGAGGCGACAGTTCATTTTAAACAGCGCGGAGAGAGAGGTGACAGTTCATTTTCAACAGCACGGAGAGAGAGACGACAGTTCATTTTAAACATCGCGGAGAGACAGGCGACAGTTCAGTTTTAACAGCGCGGAGAGAGAGGTGACAGTTCATTTTCAACAGCACGGAGAGAGAGATGACAGTTCATTTTAAACAGCACGGAGAGAGAGACGACAGTTCATTTTAAACAGCGCGGATGGAGAGGCGACAGTTCAATTTAAACAGCACGGAGAGAGAGGCGACAGTTCATTTTAAACAGCGTGGAGAGAGAGGTGACAGTTCCGTTTGAACTGCTCGGAGAGAGGGGCGACAGTTCAATTTAAACAGCACGGAGAGAGAGGTGACAGTTCCGTTTGAACAGCACGGAGAGAGAGGCAACGGTTCAGTATAAACAGCACGGAGAGAGAGGCGACAGTTCATTTTAAACAGCGCGGAGAGAGAGGTGACAGTTCCGTTTGAACAGCTCGGAGAGAGAGGTGACAGTTCAGTTTAAACAGCACGGAGAGAGAGGCGACAGTTCATTTTAAACAGCGCGGAGAGAGAGGCGACAGTTCAGTTTAAACAGCACGGAGAGAGAGGCGACAGTTCAGTTTAAACAGCAAGGAGAGAGAGGCCGCAGTTCAGTATAAACAGCGCAGAGAGAGAGGCGACAGTTCAGTATAAACAGCACGGAGAGAGAGGCGACAGTTCAATTTAAACAGCACAGAGAGAGAGGCAACAGTTCAGTTTAAACAGCATGGAGAGAACGGCGACAGTTCAGTATAAACAGCGCGGAGAGAGAGACGACAGTTCAGTATAAACAGCGCGGAGAGAGAGGCGACAGTTCAGTTGAAACAGTGCGGAGAGGGTGGCGACAGTTCTGTATTTGCAGCGTGGAAAGAGCGGCGACAGTTCAGTTTAAACAGCACGGAGAGAGAGGCAACAGTTCAGCATAAACAGCGCGGAGAGAGAGGCGACAGTTCAGTATAAACAGCACGGAGAGAGAGTCGACAGTTCAGTTTAAACAGCGCGGAGAGAGAGACGACAGTTCAGTATAAACAGCGCGGAGAGACAGGCGACAGTTCAGTTTAAACAGCGCAGAGATAGGCGACATTTTGGTTTAAACAGCGCTATGAGAGAGGCGACAGTTCATTTTAAACAGCGCGGAGAGAGAGGTGTCAGTTCTGTATAAACAGCGCAGAGAGAGAGGCGACGGTTCATTTTCAACAGCACGGAGAGAGAGACGACTGTTCAATTTAAACAGCATGGAGAGAGGCAAAATTTCGGTTTAAACAGCGCTGAGAGAGAGGGGACAGTACATTTTAAACAGCGCGGAGAGAGGGGTGACAGTTCTGTATAAACAGCGCGGAGAGAGAGGCGACGGTTCATTTTCAACAGCACGGAGAGAGAGACGACAGTTCATTTTAAACAGCACGGAGAGAGAGGCGACAGTTCATTTTAAACAGCGCGGAGGGCGAGGCGACAGTTCAGTTTAAACAGCACGGAGAGCGAGGCGACAGTTCAGTTTAAACAGCGCGGAGAGAGAGGCGACAGTTCCGTATAAACAGCACGGAGAGAGAGGCGACAGTTCAGTTTAAACAGCACGGAGAGCGAGGCGACACTTCAGTTTAAACAGCGCGGAGAGAGAGGCGACAGTTCAGTATAAACAGCACGGAGAGAGAGGCGACAGTTCAGTTTAAACAGCGCGGAGAGAGAGGCGACAGTTCAGTATAAACAGCGCGGAGAGAGAGGCGACAGTTCAGTTGAAACAGCACGGAGAGAGAGACGACAGTTCAGTTTAAACAGTGCGGAGAGAGAGGCGACAGTTCAGTTGAAACAGCACGGAGAGAGAGACGACAGTTCAGTTTAAACAGCGCGGAGAGACAGGCGACATTTCAGTTTAAACAACGCGGAGGGAGAGGTGACAGTTCATTTTAAACAGCACGGAGAGAGGCGACATTTCGGTTTAAACAGCGCGGAGACAGAGGCAACAGTTCAGCATTAGCATCGTGGAGAGAGCGGTGACAGTTCAGTTTAAACAGCACGGAGAGCGAGGCAACAGTTCAGTTTAAACAGCACGGAGAGAGCGGTGACAGTTCAGTTTAAACAGCACGGAGAGAAAAGGCGACAGTTCGGTTTAAACAGCGCGGAGAGAGAGACGACAGTTAAGTATAAACAGCGCGGAGAGAGAGGCGACAGTTCAGTTGAAACAGTGCGGAGAGGGTGGCGACAGTTCTGTATTTGCAGCGTGGAAAGAGCGGCGACAGTTCAGTTTAAACAGCACGGAGAGAGAGGCAACAGTTCAGCATAAACAGCGCGGAGAGAGAGGCGACAGTTCAGTATAAACAGCACGGAGAGAGAGTCGACAGTTCAGTTTAAACAGCGCGGAGAGAGAGACGACAGTTCAGTATAAACAGCGCGGAGAGACAGGCGACAGTTCAGTTTAAACAGCGCAGAGATAGGCGACATTTTGGTTTAAACAGCGCTAAGAGAGAGGCGACAGTTCATTTTAAACAGCGCGGAGAGAGAGGTGTCAGTTCTGTATAAACAGCGCAGAGAGAGAGGCGACGGTTCATTTTCAACAGCACGGAGAGAGAGACGACTGTTCAATTTAAACAGCACGGAGAGAGGCGAAATTTCGGTTTAAACAGCGCTGAGAGAGAGGGGACAGTACATTTTAAACAGCGCGGAGAGAGGGGTGACAGTTCTGTATAAACAGCGCGGAGAGAGAGGCGACGGTTCATTTTCAACAGCACGGAGAGAGAGACGACAGTTCATTTTAAACAGCACGGAGAGAGAGGCGACAGTTCATTTTAAACAGCGCGGAGGGCGAGGCGACAGTTCAGTTTAAACAGCACGGAGAGCGAGGCGACAGTTCAGTTTAAACAGCGCGGAGAGAGAGGCGACAGTTCAGTATAAACAGCACGGAGAGAGAGGCGACAGTTCAGTTGAAACAGCACGGAGAGAGAGACGACAGTTCAGTTTAAACAGTGCGGAGAGAGAGGCGACAGTTCAGTTGAAACAGCACGGAGAGAGAGACGACAGTTCAGTTTAAACAGCGCGGAGAGACAGGCGACAGTTCAGTTTAAACAACGCGGAGGGAGAGGTGACAGTTCATTTTAAACAGCACGGAGAGAGGCGACATTTCGGTTTAAACAGCGCGGAGACAGAGGCAACAGTTCAGCATTAGCATCGTGGAGAGAGCGGTGACAGTTCAGTTTAAACAGCACGGAGAGCGAGGCAACAGTTCAGTTTAAACAGCACGGAGCGAGCGGTGACAGTTCAGTTTAAACAGCACGGAGAGAAAGGCGACAGTTCGGTTTAAACAGCGCGGAGAGAGAGACGACAGTTAAGTATAAACAGCGCGGAGAGAGAGGCGACAGTTCAGTTGAAACAGTGCGGAGAGGGTGGCGACAGTTCTGTATTTGCAGCGTGGAAAGAGCGGCGACAGTTCAGTTTAAACAGCACGGAGAGAGAGGCAACAGTTCAGCATAAACAGCGCGGAGAGAGAGGCGACAGTTCAGTATAAACAGCACGGAGAGAGAGTCGACAGTTCAGTTTAAACAGCGCGGAGAGAGAGACGACAGTTCAGTATAAACAGCGCGGAGAGACAGGCGACAGTTCAGTTTAAACAGCGCAGAGATAGGCGACATTTTGGTTTAAACAGCGCTAAGAGAGAGGCGACAGTTCATTTTAAACAGCGCGGAGAGAGAGGTGTCAGTTCTGTATAAACAGCGCAGAGAGAGAGGCGACGGTTCATTTTCAACAGCACGGAGAGAGAGACGACTGTTCAATTTAAACAGCACGGAGAGAGGCGAAATTTCGGTTTAAACAGCGCTGAGAGAGAGGGGACAGTACATTTTAAACAGTGCGGAGAGAGGGGTGACAGTTCTGTATAAACAGCGCGGAGAGAGAGGCGACGGTTCATTTTCAACAGCACGGAGAGAGAGACGACAGTTCATTTTAAACAGCACGGAGAGAGAGGCGACAGTTCATTTTAAACAGCGCGGAGGGCGAGGCGACAGTTCAGTTTAAACAGCACGGAGAGCGAGGCGACAGTTCAGTTTAAACAGCGCGGAGAGAGAGGCGACAGTTCAGTATAAACAGCACGGAGAGAGAGGCGACAGTTCAGTTTAAACAGCACGGAGAGCGAGGCGACAGTTCAGTTTAAACAGCGCGGAGAGAGAGGCGACAGTTCAGTATAAACAGCACGGAGAGAGAGGCGACAGTTCAGTTTAAACAGCGCGGAGAGAGAGGCGACAGTTCAGTATAAACAGCGCGGAGAGAGAGGCGACAGTTCAGTTGAAACAGCACGGAGAGAGAGACGACAGTTCAGTTTAAACAGCGCGGAGAGAGAGGCGACAGTTCAGTTGAAACAGCACGGAGAGAGAGACGACAGTTCAGTTTAAACAGCGCGGAGAGACAGGCGACAGTTCAGTTTAAACAACGCGGAGGGAGAGGTGACAGTTCATTTTAAACAGCACGGAGAGAGGCGACATTTCGGTTTAAACAGCGCGGAGACAGAGGCAACAGTTCAGCATTAGCATCGTGGAGAGAGCGGTGACAGTTCAGTTTAAACAGCACGGAGAGAGAGGCAACAGTTCAGTTTAAACAGCACGGAGAGAGCGGTGACAGTTCAGTTTAAACAGCACGGAGAGAAAGGCGACAGTTCGGTTTAAACAGCGCGGAGAGAGGCGACAGTTCTGTTTAAACAGCGCGGAGAGAGAGGCGACGGTTCATTTTCAACAGCACGGAGAGAGAGACGACAGTTCATTTTAAACAGCACGGAGAGAGAGGCGACAGTTCATTTTAAACAGCGCGGAGGGCGAGGCGACAGTTCAGTTTAAACAGCACGGAGAGCGAGGCGACAGTTCAGTTTAAACAGCGCGGAGAGAGAGGCGACAGTTCAGTATAAACAGCACGGAGAGAGAGGCGACAGTTCAGTTTAAACAGCACGGAGAGCGAGGCGACAGTTCAGTTTAAACAGCGCGGAGAGAGAGGCGACAGTTCAGTATAAACAGCACGGAGAGAGAGGCGACAGTTCAGTTTAAACAGCGCGGAGAGAGAGGCGACAGTTCAGTATAAACAGCGCGGAGAGAGAGGCGACAGTTCAGTTGAAACAGCACGGAGAGAGAGACGACAGTTCAGTTTAAACAGCGCGGAGAGAGAGGCGACAGTTCAGTTGAAACAGCACGGAGAGAGAGACGACAGTTCAGTTTAAACAGCGCGGAGAGACAGGCGACAGTTCAGTTTAAACAACGCGGAGGGAGAGGTGACAGTTCATTTTAAACAGCACGGAGAGAGGCGACATTTCGGTTTAAACAGCGCGGAGACAGAGGCAACAGTTCAGCATTAGCATCGTGGAGAGAGCGGTGACAGTTCAGTTTAAACAGCACGGAGAGAGAGGCAACAGTTCAGTTTAAACAGCACGGAGAGAGCGGTGACAGTTCAGTTTAAACAGCACGGAGAGAAAGGCGACAGTTCGGTTAAACAGCGCGGAGAGAGGCGACAGTTCAGTTTAAACAGCGCGGAGAGAGAGGCGACAGTTCAGTTGAAACAGCGCGGAGAAGGAGGCAACAGTTCTGTATTAGCAGCGTGGAGAGAGCAGTGACAGTTCAGTTTAAACAGCACGGAGAGAGAGGCAACAGTTCAGCATAAACAGCACGGAGAGAGAGTCGACAGTTCAGTTTAAACAGCGCGGAGAGAGTGGCGACAGCTCAGTATAAGCAGCGCGGAGAGAGTGGCGACAGTTCAGTTTTAACAGCGCGGAGAGAGGCGACATTTCGGTTTAAACAGCGCTGAGAGAGAGGCGACAGTTCATTTTAAACAGCGCGGAGAGAGAGGTAACAGTTCTGTATAAACAGCGCAGAGAGAGAGGCGACGGTTCATTTTCAACAGCACGGAGAGAGAGACGACAGTTCATTTTAAACAGCACGGAGAGAGAGGCGACAGTTCATTTTAAACAGCGCGGAGGGAGAGGCGACAGTTCATTTTAAACAGCGCGGAGGGAGAGGCGACAGTTCAGTTTAAACAGCACGGAGAGAGAGGCGACAGTTCAGTTTAAACAGCGCGGAGAGAGAGGTGACAGTTCAGTTTAAACAGCGCGGAGAGAGAGGCGACAGTTCAATTGAAACGGCGCGGAGAGGGAGGCGACAGTTCTGTATTAGCAGCGTGGAGAGAGCGGCGACAGTTCAGTTTAAACAGCACGGAGAGAGAGGCGACAGTTCAGTTTTAACAGCGTGGAGAGAGCAGCGACAGTTCAGTTTAAACAGCACGGAGAGAGAGGCAACAGTTCAGCATAACCAGCGCGGAGAGAGAGGCGACAGTTCAGCAGAACCAGCGCGGAGAGAGAGGCGACAGTTCAGTTTAAACAGCGCGGAGAGAGAGACGACAGTTCAGTATAAACAGCGCGGAGAGACAGGCGACAGTTCAGTTTAAACAGCGCAGAGATAGGCGACATTTCGGTTTAAACAGCGCTGAGAGAGAGGCGACAGTTCATTTAAACAGCGCGGAGAGAGAGGTGTCAGTTCTGTATAAACAGCGCAGAGAGGCGACGGTTCATTTTCAACAGCACGGAGAGAGAGACGACTGTTCAATTTAAACAGCGCGGAGAGAGGAGACATTTCGGTTTAAACAGCGCTGAGAGAGAGGGGACAGTACATTTTAAACAGCGCGGAGAGAGAGGTGACAGTTCTGTATGAACACCGCGGAGAGAGAGACGACAGTTCATTTTAAACAGCACGGAGAGAGAGGCGACAGTTCAGTTTAAACAGCGCGGAGAGAGAGGCGACAGTTCAGTTTAAACAGCGCGGAGAGAGAGGCGACAGTTCAGTATAAACAGCGCGGAGAGAGAGGCGACAGTTCAGTTTAAACAGCGCGGAGAGCAGGCGACAGTTCAGTATAAACAGCGCGGAGAGAGTGGCGACAGTTCAGTTGAAACAGCGCGGAGAGAGAGGCGACAGTTCAGTTGAAACAGCATGGAGAGAGACACGACAGTTCCGTTTGAACAGCGCGGAGAGAGAGGCGACTGTTCAGTTTAAACAGCGCGGAGAGAGAGGCGACAGTTCAGTATAAACAGCGCGGAGAGAGAGGCGACAGTTCAGTTGAAACAGCGCGGAGAGAGAGGTGACAGTTCAGTTGAAACAGCACGGAGAGAGACACGACAGTTCAGTTTAAACAGCGCGGAGAGAGAGGCGACAGTTCAGTTTAAACAACGCGGAGAGAGAGGTGACAGTTCATGTTAAACAGCGCGGAGAGAGACACGACAGTTCAGTTTAAACAGCGCGGAGAGAGAGGCTACAGTTCATTTTAAACAGCACGGAAAGAGGCGACATTTCGGTTTAAACAGCGCGGAGAGACAGGCGACAGTTCAGTTTTAACAGCGCGGAGAGAGGCGACATTTCGGTTTAAACAGCGCTGAGAGAGAGGCGACAGTTCATTTTAAACAGCTCGGAGAGAGAGGTGACAGTTCTGTATAAACAGCGCAGAGAGGCGACGGTTCATTTTCAACAGCTCGGAGAGAGAGACGACTGTTCAATTTAAACAGCACGGAGAGAGGCGACATTTCGGTTTAAACAGCGCTGAGAGAGAGGCAACAGTACATTTTAAACAGCGCGGAGAGAGAGACGACAGTTCTGTATAAACAGAGCGGAGAGAGAGGCGACGATTCATTTTCAACAGCACGGAGTGAGAGACGACAGTTCATTTTAAACAGCGCGGAGGCAGAGGCGACTGTTCATTTTAAACAGCACGGAGAGAGAGGCGACAGTTCAGTTTAAACAGCGCGGCGAGAGTGGCGACAGTTCAGTTTAAACAGCGCGGAGAGAGAGGCGACAGTTCAGTATAAACAGCGCGGAGAGAGAGGCAACAGTTCAGTTTAAACAGCGCGGAGAGAGAGGCGACAGTTCAGTATAAACAGCGCAGAGAGAGAGGCGACAGTTCAGTATAAGCAGCGCGGAGGGAGAGGCGACAGTTCAGTTTAAACAGCACGGAGAGAGAGACGACAGTTCAGTATAAACAGCACGGAGAGAGAGACGACAGTTCATTTTAAACAGCACGGAGAGAGAGGCGACAGTTCAGTTTAAACAGCGCAGAGAGAGGCGACAGTTCAGTTTAAACAGCACGGAGAGAGCGGCGACGGTTCAGTTTAAACAGCACGGAGAGAGAGGCAACAGTTCAGTTCAAACAGCACAGAGAGAGAGGCAATAGTTCAGTATAAACAGCACGGAGAGAGAGACGACAGTTCAGTATAAACAGCGCAGAGGGAGAGGCGACAGTTCAATTGAAACAGCGCGGAGAGGGTGGTGACAGTTCTGTATTTGCAGCGTGGAGAGAGCGGCGACAGTTCAGTTTAAACAGCACGGAGAGAGAGGCAACAGTTCAGCATAACCAGCGCGGAGAGAGAGGCGACAGTTCAGTATGAACAGCACGGAGAGAGAGTCGACATTCAGTTTAAACAGCGCGGAGAGAGAGACGACAGTTCAGTATAAACAGCGCGGAGAGACAGGCGACAGTTCAGTTTAAACAGCGCAGAGATAGGCGACATTTCGGTTTAAACAGCGCTGAGAGAGAGGCGACAGTTCATTTAAACAGCGCGGAGAGAGAGGTGTCAGTTCTGTATAAAAAGCGGAGAGAGGCGACGGTTCATTTTCAACAGCACGGAGAGAGAGCCAACGGTTCAGTATAAACAGCACGGAGAGAGAGGCGACAGTTCATTTTAAACAGCATGGAGAGAGAGGCGACAGTTCATTTTAAACAGCGCGGAGAGAGAGGCGACAGTTCAGTTTAAACAGCACGGAGAGAGAGGCGACAGTTCAGTTTAAACAGCACGGAGAGAGAGGCCGCAGTTCAGTTTAAACAGCACGGAGAGAGAGGCGACAGTTCAGTTTAAACAGCACGGAGAGAGAGGCCGCAGTTCAGTATAAACAGCGCAGAGAGAGAGGCGACAGTTCAGTATAAACAGCACGGAGAGAGAGGCGACAGTTCAATTTCAACAGCACAGAGAGAGAGGCAACAGTTCAGTTTAAACAGCATGGAGAGAACGGCGACAGTTCAGTATAAACTGCGCGGAGAGAGAGACGACAGTTAAGTATAAACAGCGCGGAGAGAGAGGCGACAGTTCAGTTGAAACAGTGCGGAGAGGGTGGCGACAGTTCTGTATTTGCAGCGTGGAAAGAGCGGCGACAGTTCAGTTTAAACAGCACGGAGAGAGAGGCAACAGTTCAGCATAAACAGCGCGGAGAGAGAGGCGACAGTTCAGTATAAACAGCACGGAGAGAGAGTCGACAGTTCAGTTTAAACAGCGCGGAGAGAGAGACGACAGTTCAGTATAAACAGCGCGGAGAGACAGGCGACAGTTCAGTTTAAACAGCGCAGAGATAGGCGACATTTTGGTTTAAACAGCGCTATGAGAGAGGCGACAGTTCATTTTAAACAGCGCGGAGAGAGAGGTGTCAGTTCTGTATAAACAGCGCAGAGAGAGAGGCGACGGTTCATTTTCAACAGCACGGAGAGAGAGACAACTGTTCAATTTAAACAGCACGGAGAGAGGCGAAATTTCGGTTTAAACAGCGCTGAGAGAGAGGGGACAGTACATTTTAAACAGCGCGGAGAGAGGGGTGACAGTTCTGTATAAACAGCGCGGAGAGAGAGGCGACGGTTCATTTTCAACAGCACGGAGAGAGAGACGACAGTTCATTTTAAACAGCACGGAGAGAGAGGCGACAGTTCATTTTAAACAGCGCGGAGGGCGAGGCGACAGTTCAGTTTAAACAGCGCGGAGAGAGAGGCGACAGTTCAGTATAAACAGCACGGAGAGAGAGGCGACAGTTCAGTTTAAACAGCGCGGAGAGAGGGGTGACAGTTCTGTATAAACAGCGCGGAGAGAGAGGCGACGGTTCATTTTCAACAGCACGGAGAGAGAGACGACAGTTCATTTTAAACAGCACGGAGAGAGAGGCGACAGTTCATTTTAAACAGCGCGGAGGGCGAGGCGACAGTTCAGTTTAAACAGCGCGGAGAGAGAGGCGACAGTTCAGTATAAACAGCACGGAGAGAGAGGCGACAGTTCAGTTGAAACAGCGCGGAGAAGGAGGCAACAGTTCTGTATTAGCAGCGTGGAGAGAGCAGTGACAGTTCAGTTTAAACAGCACGGAGAGAGAGGCAACAGTTCAGCATAAACAGCACGGAGGGAGAGTCGACAGTTCAGTTTAAACAGCGCGGAGAGAGTGGCGACAGCTCAGTATAAGCAGCGCGGAGAGAGTGGCGACAGTTCAGTTTTAACAGCGCGGAGAGAGGCGACATTTCGGTTTAAACAGCGCTGAGAGAGAGGCGACAGTTCATTTTAAACAGCGCGGAGAGAGAGGTAACAGTTCTGTATAAACAGCGCAGAGAGAGAGGCGACGGTTCATTTTCAACAGCACGGAGAGAGAGACGACAGTTCATTTTAAACAGCACGGAGAGAGAGGCGACAGTTCATTTTAAACAGCGCGGAGGGAGAGGCGACAGTTCATTTTAAACAGCGCGGAGGGAGAGGCGACAGTTCAGTTTAAACAGCACGGAGAGAGAGGCGACAGTTCAGTTTAAACAGCGCGGAGAGAGAGGTGACAGTTCAGTTTAAACAGCGCGGAGAGAGAGGCGACAGTTCAATTGAAACGGCGCGGAGAGGGAGGCGACAGTTCTGTATTAGCAGCGTGGAGAGAGCGGCGACAGTTCAGTTTAAACAGCACGGAGAGAGAGGCGACAGTTCAGTTTTAACAGCGTGGAGAGAGCAGCGACAGTTCAGTTTAAACAGCACGGAGAGAGAGGCAACAGTTCAGCATAACCAGCGCGGAGAGAGAGGCGACAGTTCAGCAGAACCAGCGCGGAGAGAGAGGCGACAGTTCAGTTTAAACAGCGCGGAGAGAGAGACGACAGTTCAGTATAAACAGCGCGGAGAGACAGGCGACAGTTCAGTTTAAACAGCGCAGAGATAGGCGACATTTCGGTTTAAACAGCGCTGAGAGAGAGGCGACAGTTCATTTAAACAGCGCGGAGAGAGAGGTGTCAGTTCTGTATAAACAGCGCAGAGAGGCGACGGTTCATTTTCAACAGCACGGAGAGAGAGACGACTGTTCAATTTAAACAGCGCGGAGAGAGGAGACATTTCGGTTTAAACAGCGCTGAGAGAGAGGGGACAGTACATTTTAAACAGCGCGGAGAGAGAGGTGACAGTTCTGTATGAACACCGCGGAGAGAGAGACGACAGTTCATTTTAAACAGCACGGAGAGAGAGGCGACAGTTCAGTTTAAACAGCGCGGAGAGAGAGGCGACAGTTCAGTTTAAACAGCGCGGAGAGAGAGGCGACAGTTCAGTATAAACAGCGCGGAGAGAGAGGCGACAGTTCAGTTTAAACAGCGCGGAGAGCAGGCGACAGTTCAGTATAAACAGCGCGGAGAGAGTGGCGACAGTTCAGTTGAAACAGCGCGGAGAGAGAGGCGACAGTTCAGTTGAAACAGCATGGAGAGAGACACGACAGTTCCGTTTGAACAGCGCGGAGAGAGAGGCGACTGTTCAGTTTAAACAGCGCGGAGAGAGAGGCGACAGTTCAGTATAAACAGCGCGGAGAGAGAGGCGACAGTTCAGTTGAAACAGCGCGGAGAGAGAGGTGACAGTTCAGTTGAAACAGCACGGAGAGAGACACGACAGTTCAGTTTAAACAGCGCGGAGAGAGAGGCGACAGTTCAGTTTAAACAACGCGGAGAGAGAGGTGACAGTTCATGTTAAACAGCGCGGAGAGAGACACGACAGTTCAGTTTAAACAGCGCGGAGAGAGAGGCTACAGTTCATTTTAAACAGCACGGAAAGAGGCGACATTTCGGTTTAAACAGCGCGGAGAGACAGGCGACAGTTCAGTTTTAACAGCGCGGAGAGAGGCGACATTTCGGTTTAAACAGCGCTGAGAGAGAGGCGACAGTTCATTTTAAACAGCTCGGAGAGAGAGGTGACAGTTCTGTATAAACAGCGCAGAGAGGCGACGGTTCATTTTCAACAGCTCGGAGAGAGAGACGACTGTTCAATTTAAACAGCACGGAGAGAGGCGACATTTCGGTTTAAACAGCGCTGAGAGAGAGGCAACAGTACATTTTAAACAGCGCGGAGAGAGAGACGACAGTTCTGTATAAACAGAGCGGAGAGAGAGGCGACGATTCATTTTCAACAGCACGGAGTGAGAGACGACAGTTCATTTTAAACAGCGCGGAGGCAGAGGCGACTGTTCATTTTAAACAGCACGGAGAGAGAGGCGACAGTTCAGTTTAAACAGCGCGGCGAGAGTGGCGACAGTTCAGTTTAAACAGCGCGGAGAGAGAGGCGACAGTTCAGTATAAACAGCGCGGAGAGAGAGGCAACAGTTCAGTTTAAACAGCGCGGAGAGAGAGGCGACAGTTCAGTATAAACAGCGCAGAGAGAGAGGCGACAGTTCAGTATAAGCAGCGCGGAGGGAGAGGCGACAGTTCAGTTTAAACAGCACGGAGAGAGAGACGACAGTTCAGTATAAACAGCACGGAGAGAGAGACGACAGTTCATTTTAAACAGCACGGAGAGAGAGGCGACAGTTCAGTTTAAACAGCGCAGAGAGAGGCGACAGTTCAGTTTAAACAGCACGGAGAGAGCGGCGACGGTTCAGTTTAAACAGCACGGAGAGAGAGGCAACAGTTCAGTTCAAACAGCACAGAGAGAGAGGCAATAGTTCAGTATAAACAGCACGGAGAGAGAGACGACAGTTCAGTATAAACAGCGCAGAGGGAGAGGCGACAGTTCAATTGAAACAGCGCGGAGAGGGTGGTGACAGTTCTGTATTTGCAGCGTGGAGAGAGCGGCGACAGTTCAGTTTAAACAGCACGGAGAGAGAGGCAACAGTTCAGCATAACCAGCGCGGAGAGAGAGGCGACAGTTCAGTATGAACAGCACGGAGAGAGAGTCGACATTCAGTTTAAACAGCGCGGAGAGAGAGACGACAGTTCAGTATAAACAGCGCGGAGAGACAGGCGACAGTTCAGTTTAAACAGCGCAGAGATAGGCGACATTTCGGTTTAAACAGCGCTGAGAGAGAGGCGACAGTTCATTTAAACAGCGCGGAGAGAGAGGTGTCAGTTCTGTATAAAAAGCGGAGAGAGGCGACGGTTCATTTTCAACAGCACGGAGAGAGAGCCAACGGTTCAGTATAAACAGCACGGAGAGAGAGGCGACAGTTCATTTTAAACAGCGCGGAGAGAGAGGTGACAGTTCCGTTTGAACAGCTCGGAGAGAGAGGTGACAGTTCAGTTTAAACAGCATGGAGAGAGAGGCGACAGTTCATTTTAAACAGCGCGGAGAGAGAGGCGACAGTTCAGTTTAAACAGCACGGAGAGAGAGGCGACAGTTCAGTTTAAACAGCACGGAGAGAGAGGCCGCAGTTCAGTATAAACAGCGCAGAGAGAGAGGCGACAGTTCAGTATAAACAGCACGGAGAGAGAGGCGACAGTTCAATTTCAACAGCACAGAGAGAGAGGCAACAGTTCAGTTTAAACAGCATGGAGAGAACGGCGACAGTTCAGTATAAACTGCGCGGAGAGAGAGACGACAGTTAAGTATAAACAGCGCGGAGAGAGAGGCGACAGTTCAGTTGAAACAGTGCGGAGAGGGTGGCGACAGTTCTGTATTTGCAGCGTGGAAAGAGCGGCGACAGTTCAGTTTAAACAGCACGGAGAGAGAGGCAACAGTTCAGCATAAACAGCGCGGAGAGAGAGGCGACAGTTCAGTATAAACAGCACGGAGAGAGAGTCGACAGTTCAGTTTAAACAGCGCGGAGAGAGAGACGACAGTTCAGTATAAACAGCGCGGAGAGACAGGCGACAGTTCAGTTTAAACAGCGCAGAGATAGGCGACATTTTGGTTTAAACAGCGCTATGAGAGAGGCGACAGTTCATTTTAAACAGCGCGGAGAGAGAGGTGTCAGTTCTGTATAAACAGCGCAGAGAGAGAGGCGACGGTTCATTTTCAACAGCACGGAGAGAGAGACGACTGTTCAATTTAAACAGCACGGAGAGAGGCGAAATTTCGGTTTAAACAGCGCTGAGAGAGAGGGGACAGTACATTTTAAACAGCGCGGAGAGAGGGGTGACAG
Organism: Mustelus asterias; assembly: GCF_964213995.1. Lineage (NCBI taxonomy): Eukaryota > Metazoa > Chordata > Chondrichthyes > Carcharhiniformes > Triakidae > Mustelus > Mustelus asterias. The sequence goes on along the minus strand of NC_135809.1, from coordinate 35,034,169 downwards.
TTCTGTATAAACAGCGCGGAGAGAGAGGCGACGGTTCATTTTCAACAGCACGGAGAGAGAGACGACAGTTCATTTTAAACAGCACGGAGAGAGAGGCGACAGTTCATTTTAAACAGCGCGGAGGGCGAGGCGACAGTTCAGTTTAAACAGCGCGGAGAGAGAGGCGACAGTTCAGTATAAACAGCACGGAGAGAGAGGCGACAGTTCAGTTTAAACAGCACGGAGAGCGAGGCGACAGTTCAGTTTAAACAGCGCGGAGAGAGAGGCGACAGTTCAGTATAAACAGCACGGAGAGAGAGGCGACAGTTCAGTTTAAACAGCGCGGAGAGAGAGGCGACAGTTCAGTATAAACAGCGCGGAGAGAGAGGCGACAGTTCAGTTGAAACAGCACGGAGAGAGAGACGACAGTTCAGTTTAAACAGCGCGGAGAGAGAGGCGACAGTTCAGTTGAAACAGCACGGAGAGAGAGACGACAGTTCAGTTTAAACAGCGCGGAGAGACAGGCGACAGTTCAGTTTAAACAACGCGGAGGGAGAGGTGACAGTTCATTTTAAACAGCACGGAGAGAGGCGACATTTCGGTTTAAACAGCGCGGAGACAGAGGCAACAGTTCAGCATTAGCATCGTGGAGAGAGCGGTGACAGTTCAGTTTAAACAGCACGGAGAGAGAGGCAACAGTTCAGTTTAAACAGCACGGAGAGAGCGGTGACAGTTCAGTTTAAACAGCACGGAGAGAAAGGCGACAGTTCGGTTTAAACAGCGCGGAGAGAGAGACGACAGTTAAGTATAAACAGCGCGGAGAGAGAGGCGACAGTTCAGTTGAAACAGTGCGGAGAGGGTGGCGACAGTTCTGTATTTGCAGCGTGGAAAGAGCGGCGACAGTTCAGTTTAAACAGCACGGAAAGAGAGGCAACAGTTCAGCATAAACAGCGCGGAGAGAGAGGCGACAGTTCAGTATAAACAGCACGGAGAGAGAGTCGACAGTTCTGTTTAAACAGCGCGGAGAGAGAGACGACAGTTCAGTATAAACAGCGCGGAGAGACAGGCGACAGTTCAGTTTAAACAGCGCAGACATAGGCGACATTTTGGTTTAAACAGCACTAAGAGAGAGGCGACAGTTCATTTTAAACAGCGCGGAGAGAGAGGTGTCAGTTCTGTATAAACAGCGCAGAGAGAGAGGCGACGGTTCATTTTCAACAGCACGGAGAGAGAGACGACTGTTCAATTTAAACAGCACGGAGAGAGGCGAAATTTCGGTTTAAACAGCGCTGAGAGAGAGGGGACAGTACATTTTAAACAGCGCGGAGAGAGGGGTGACAGTTCTGTATAAACAGCGCGGAGAGAGAGGCGACGGTTCATTTTCAACAGCACGGAGAGAGAGACGACAGTTCATTTTAAACAGCACGGAGAGAGAGGCGACAGTTCATTTTAAACAGCGCGGAGGGCGAGGCGACAGTTCAGTTTAAACAGCACGGAGAGCGAGGCGACAGTTCGGTTTAAACAGCGCGGAGAGAGAGGCGACAGTTCAGTATAAACAGCACGGAGAGAGAGGCGACAGTTCAGTTTAAACAGCACGGAGAGCGAGGCGACAGTTCAGTTTAAACAGCGCGGAGAGAGAGGCGACAGTTCAGTATAAACAGCACGGAGAGAGAGGCGACAGTTCAGTTTAAACAGCGCGGAGAGAGAGGCGACAGTTCAGTATAAACAGCGCGGAGAGAGAGGCGACAGTTCAGTTTAAACAGCACGGAGAGAGAGACGACAGTTCAGTTTAAACAGCGCGGAGAGAGAGGCGACAGTTCAGTTGAAACAGCACGGAGAGAGAGACGACAGTTCAGTTTAAACAGCGCGGAGAGACAGGCGACAGTTCAGTTTAAACAACGCGGAGGGAGAGGTGACAGTTCATTTTAAACAGCACGGAGAGAGGCGACATTTCGGTTTAAACAGCGCGGAGACAGAGGCAACAGTTCAGCATTAGCATCGTGGAGAGAGCGGTGACAGTTCAGTTTAAACAGCACGGAGAGAGAGGCAACAGTTCAGTTTAAACAGCACGGAGAGAGCGGTGACAGTTCAGTTTAAACAGCACGGAGAGAAAGGCGACAGTTCGGTTTAAACAGCGCGGAGAGAGGCGACAGTTCAGTTTAAACAGCGCGGAGAGAGAGGCGACAGTTCAGTTGAAACAGCGCGGAGAAGGAGGCAACAGTTCTGTATTAGCAGCGTGGAGAGAGCAGTGACAGTTCAGTTTAAACAGCACGGAGAGAGAGGCAACAGTTCAGCATAAACAGCACGGAGGGAGAGTCGACAGTTCAGTTTAAACAGCGCGGAGAGAGTGGCGACAGCTCAGTATAAGCAGCGCGGAGAGAGTGGCGACAGTTCAGTTTTAACAGCGCGGAGAGAGGCGACATTTCGGTTTAAACAGCGCTGAGAGAGAGGCGACAGTTCATTTTAAACAGCGCGGAGAGAGAGGTAACAGTTCTGTATAAACAGCGCAGAGAGAGAGGCGACGGTTCATTTTCAACAGCACGGAGAGAGAGACGACAGTTCATTTTAAACAGCACGGAGAGAGAGGCGACAGTTCATTTTAAACAGCGCGGAGGGAGAGGCGACAGTTCATTTTAAACAGCGCGGAGGGAGAGGCGACAGTTCAGTTTAAACAGCGCGGAGAGAGAGGCGACAGTTCAGTTTAAACAGCGCGGAGAGAGAGGTGACAGTTCAGTTTAAACAGCGCGGAGAGAGAGGCGACAGTTCAATTGAAACGGTGCGGAGAGGGAGGCGACAGTTCTGTATTAGCAGCGTGGAGAGAGCGGCGACAGTTCAGTTTAAACAGCACGGAGAGAGAGGCGACAGTTCAGTTTTAACAGCGTGGAGAGAGCAGCGACAGTTCAGTTTAAACAGCACGGAGAGAGAGGCAACAGTTCAGCATAACCAGCGCGGAGAGAGAGGCGACAGTTCAGTATAAACAGCACGGAGAGAGAGTCGACATTCAGTTTAAACAGCGCGGAGAGAGAGACGCCAGTTCAGTATAAACAGCGCGGAGAGACAGGCGACAGTTCAGTTTAAACAGCGCAGAGATAGGCGACATTTCGGTTTAAACAGCGCTGAGAGAGAGGCGACAGTTCATTTAAACAGCGCGGAGAGAGAGGTGTCAGTTCTGTATAAACAGCGCAGAGAGGCGACGGTTCATTTTCAACAGCACGGAGAGAGAGACGACTGTTCAATTTAAACAGCGCGGAGAGAGGAGACATTTCGGTTTAAACAGCGCTGAGAGAGAGGGGACAGTACATTTTAAACAGCGCGGAGAGAGAGGTGACAGTTCTGTATGAACACCGCGGAGAGAGAGACGACAGTTCATTTTAAACAGCACGGAGAGAGAGGCGACAGTTCAGTTTAAACAGCGCGGAGAGAGAGGCGACAGTTCAGTTTAAACAGCGCGGAGAGAGAGGCGACAGTTCAGTATAAACAGCGCGGAGAGAGAGGCGACAGTTCAGTTTAAACAGCGCGGAGAGCAGGCGACAGTTCAGTATAAACAGCGCGGAGAGAGAGGCGACAGTTCAGTTGAAACAGCGCGGAGAGAGAGGCGACAGTTCAGTTGAAACAGCATGGAGAGAGACACGACAGTTCCGTTTAAACAGCGCGGAGAGAGAGGCGACAGTTCAGTTTAAACAACGCGGAGGGAGAGGTGACAGTTCATTTTAAACAGCACGGAGAGAGGCGACATTTCGGTTTAAACAGCGCGGAGAGAGAGGCGACTGTTCAGTTTAAACAGCGCGGAGAGAGAGGCGACAGTTCAGTATAAACAGCGCGGAGAGAGAGGCGACAGTTCAGTTGAAACAGCGCGGAGAGAGAGGTGACAGTTCAGTTGAAACAGCACGGAGAGAGACACGACAGTTCATGTTAAACAGCGCGGAGAGAGACACGACAGTTCAGTTTAAACAGCGCGGAGAGAGAGGCGACAGTTCAGTTTAAACAATGCGGAGGGAGAGGCTACAGTTCATTTTAAACAGCACGGAGAGAGGCGACATTTCGGTTTAAACAGCGCGAAGAGAGAGGCGACAGTTCAGCATTAGCATCGCGGAGGGAGAGGCGACAGTTCAGTTTAAACAGCACAGAGAGAGTGGCAACAGTTCAGTATAAACAGCACGGAGAGAGAGGCAACAGTTCAGTTTAAACAGCACGGAGAGAGAGGCGACAGTTCACTTGAAACAGCGCGGAGAGGGAGGCGACAGTTCAGTATAAGCAGCGCGGAGAGACAGGCGACAGTTCAGTTTTAACAGCACGGAGAGAGGCGACATTTCGGTTTAAAAAGCGCTGAGAGAGAGGCAACAGTACATTTTAAACAGCGCGGAGAGAGAGGTGACAGTTCTGTATAAACAGAGCGGAGAGAGAGGCGACGATTCATTTTCAACAGCACGGAGTGAGAGACGACAGTTCATTTTAAACAGCATGGAGAGAGAGGCGACAGTTCATTTTAAACAGCGCGGAGGCAGAGGCGACAGTTCATTTTAAACAGCACGGAGAGAGAGGCAACAGTTCAGTTTAAACAGCGCGGCGAGAGTGGCGACAGTTCAGTTTAAACAGCGCGGAGAGAGAGGCGACAGTTCAGTATAAACAGCGCGGAGAGAGAGGCAACAGTTCAGTTTAAACAGCGCGGAGAGAGAGGCGACAGTTCAGTATAAACAGCGCAGAGAGAGAGGCGACAGTTCAGTATAAGCAGCGCGGAGGGAGAGGCGACAGTTCAGTTTAAACAGCACGGAGAGAGAGACGACAGTTCAGTATAAACAGCGCAGAGAGAGAGGCGACAGTTCAGTTGAAACAGCGCGGAGAGGGTGGCGACAGTTCTGTATTTGCAGCGTGGAGAGAGCGGCGACAGTTCAGTTTAAACAGCACAGAGAGAGAGGCAACAGTTCAGCATAACCAGCGCGGAGAGAGAGGCGACAGTTCAGTATAAACAGCACGGAGAGAGAGTCGACATTCAGTTTAAACAGCGCAGAGATAGGCGACATTTAGGTTTAAACAGCGCTGAGAGAGGCGACAGTTCATTTAAACAGCGCGGAGAGAGAGGTGTCATTTCTGTATAAAAAGCGCAGAGAGGCGACGGTTCATTTTCAACAGCACGGAGAGAGAGACGACTGTTCAATTTAAACAGCGCGGAGAGAGGCGACATTTCGGTTTAAACAGCGCTGAGAGAGAGGGGACAGTACATTTTAAACAGCGCGGAGAGAGAGGTGACAGTTCTGTATGAACATCGCGGAGAGAGAGACGACAGTTCATTTTAAACAGCACGGAGAGTGAGGCGACAGTTCAGTTTAAACAGCACGGAGAGAGAGGCGACAGTTCAGTTTAAACAGCGCGGAGAGAGTGGCGACAGTTCAGTATAAGCAGCGCGGAGAGACATGCGACAGTTCAGTTTTAACAGCGGGGAGAGAGGCGACATTTCGGTTTAAACAGCGCTGAGAGAGAGGCGACAGTTCATTTTAAACAGCGCGGAGAGAGAGGTAACAGTTCTGTATAAACAGCGCAGAGAGAGAGGCGACGGTTCATTTTCAACAGCACGGAGAGAGAGACGACAGTTCATTTTAAACAGCACGGAGAGAGAGGCGACAGTTCATTTTAAACAGCGCGGAGGGCGAGGCGACAGTTCAGTTTAAACAGCACGGAGAGCGAGGCGACAGTTCAGTTTAAACAGCGCGGAGAGAGAGGCGACAGTTCAGTATAAACAGCACGGAGAGGCGACAGTTCAGTTTAAACAGCACGGAGAGCGAGGCGACAGTTCAGTTTAAACAGCGCGGAGAGAGAGGCGACAGTTCAGTATAAACAGCACGGAGAGAGAGGCGACAGTTCAGTTTAAACAGCGCGGAGAGAGAGGCGACAGTTCAGTATAAACAGCGCGGAGAGAGAGGCGACAGTTCAGTTGAAACAGCACGGAGAGAGAGACGACAGTTCAGTTTAAACAGCGCGGAGAGAGAGGCGACAGTTCAGTTGAAACAGCACGGAGAGAGAGACGACAGTTCAGTTGAAACAGCGCGGAGAGACAGGCGACAGTTCAGTTTAAACAACGCGGAGGGAGAGGTGACAGTTCATTTTAAACAGCACGGAGAGAGGCGACATTTCGGTTTCAACAGCGCGGAGACAGAGGCAACAGTTCAGCATTAGCATCGTGGAGAGAGCGGTGACAGTTCAGTTTAAACAGCACGGAGAGAGAGGCAACAGTTCAGTTTAAACAGCACGGAGAGAGCGGTGACAGTTCAGTTTAAACAGCACGGAGAGAAAGGCGACAGTTCGGTTTAAACAGCGCGGAGAGAGGCGACAGTTCAGTTTAAACAGCGCGGAGAGAGAGGCGACAGTTCAGTTGAAACAGCGCGGAGAAGGAGGCAACAGTTCTGTATTAGCAGCGTGGAGAGAGCAGTGACAGTTCAGTTTAAACAGCACGGAGAGAGAGGCAACAGTTCAGCATAAACAGCACGGAGAGAGTCGACAGTTCAGTTTAAACAGCGCGGAGAGAGTGGCGACAGCTCAGTATAAGCAGCGCGGAGAGAGTGGCGACAGTTCAGTTTAAACAGCGCGGAGAGAGGCGACATTTCGGTTTAAACAGCGCTGAGAGAGAGGCGACAGTTCATTTTAAACAGCGCGGAGAGAGAGGTAACAGTTCTGTATAAACAGCGCAGAGAGAGAGGCGACGGTTCATTTTCAACAGCACGGAGAGAGAGACGACAGTTCATTTTAAACAGCATGGAGAGAGAGGCGACAGTTCATTTTAAACAGCGCGGAGGGAGAGGCGACAGTTCATTTTAAACAGCGCGGAGGGAGAGGCGACAGTTCAGTTTAAACAGCACGGAGAGAGAGGCGACAGTTCAGTTTAAACAGCGCGGAGAGAGAGGTGACAGTTCAGTTTAAACAGCGCGGAGAGAGAGGCGACAGTTCAATTGAAACGGCGCGGAGAGGGAGGCGACAGTTCTGTATTAGCAGCGTGGAGAGAGCGGCGACAGTTCAGTTTAAACAGCACGGAGAGAGAGGCGACAGTTCAGTTTTAACAGCGTGGAGAGAGCAGCGACAGTTCAGTTTAAACAGCACGGAGAGAGAGGCAACAGTTCAGCATAACCAGCGCGGAGAGAGAGGCGACAGTTCAGTATAAACAGCACGGAGAGAGAGTCGACATTCAGTTTAAACAGCGCGGAGAGAGAGACGACAGTTCAGTATAAACAGCGCGGAGAGACAGGCGACAGTTCAGTTTAAACAGCGCAGAGATAGGCGACATTTCGGTTTAAACAGCGCTGAGAGAGAGGCGACAGTTCATTTAAACAGCGCGGAGAGAGAGGTGTCAGTTCTGTATAAACAGCGCAGAGAGGCGACGGTTCATTTTCAACAGCACGGAGAGAGAGACGACTGTTCAATTTAAACAGCGCGGAGAGAGGAGACATTTCGGTTTAAACAGCGCTGAGAGAGAGGGGACAGTACATTTTAAACAGCGCGGAGAGAGAGGTGACAGTTCTGTATGAACACCGCGGAGAGAGAGACGACAGTTCATTTTAAACAGCACGGAGAGAGAGGCGACAGTTCAGTTTAAACAGCGCGGAGAGAGAGGCGACAGTTCAGTTTAAACAGCGCGGAGAGAGAGGCGACAGTTCAGTATAAACAGCGCGGAGAGAGAGGCGACAGTTCAGTTGAAACAGCGCGGAGAGAGAGGCGACAGTTCAGTTGAAACAGCATGGAGAGAGACACGACAGTTCCCTTTAAACAGCGCGGAGAGAGAGGCGACAGTTCAGTTTAAACAACGCGGAGGGAGAGGTGACAGTTCATTTTAAACAGCACGGAGAGAGGCGACATTTCGGTTTAAACAGCGCGGAGAGAGAGGCGACTGTTCAGTTTAAACAGCGCGGAGAGAGAGGCGACAGTTCAGTATAAACAGCGCGGAGAGAGAGGCGACAGTTCAGTTGAAACAGCGCGGAGAGAGAGGTGACAGTTCAGTTGAAACAGCACGGAGAGAGACACGACAGTTCAGTTTAAACAGCGCGGAGAGAGAGGCGACAGTTCAGTTTAAACAACGCGGAGAGAGAGGTGACAGTTCATGTTAAACAGCGCGGAGAGAGACACGACAGTTCAGTTTAAACAGCGCGGAGAGAGAGGCGACAGTTCAGTTTAAACAGCACGGAGAGAGAGGCGACAGTTCAGTTTAAACAGCGCGGAGAGAGTGGCGACAGTTCAGTATAAGCAGCGCGGAGAGACAGGCGACAGTTCAGTTTTAACAGCGGGGAGAGAGGCGACATTTCGGTTTAAACAGCGCTGAGAGAGAGGCGACAGTTCATTTTAAACAGCGCGGAGAGAGAGGTAACTTCTGTATAAACAGCGCAGAGAGAGAGGCGACGGTTCATTTTCAACAGCACGGAGAGAGAGACGACAGTTCATTTTAAACAGCACGGAGAGAGAGGCGACAGTTCATTTTAAACAGCGCGGAGGGCGAGGCGACAGTTCAGTTTAAACAGCACGGAGAGCGAGGCGACAGTTCAGTTTAAACAGCGCGGAGAGAGAGGCGACAGTTCAGTATAAACAGCACGGAGAGAGAGGCGACAGTTCAGTTTAAACAGCACGGAGAGCGAGGCGACAGTTCAGTTTAAACAGCGCGGAGAGAGAGGCGACAGTTCAGTATAAACAGCACGGAGAGAGAGGCGACAGTTCAGTTTAAACAGCGCGGAGAGAGAGGCGACAGTTCAGTATAAACAGCGCGGAGAGAGAGGCGACAGTTCAGTTGAAACAGCACGGAGAGAGAGACGACAGTTCAGTTTAAACAGCGCGGAGAGAGAGGCGACAGTTCAGTTGAAACAGCACGGAGAGAGAGACGACAGTTCAGTTTAAACAGCGCGGAGAGACAGGCGACAGTTCAGTTTAAACAACGCGGAGGGAGAGGTGACAGTTCATTTTAAACAGCACGGAGAGAGGCGACATTTCGGTTTAAACAGCGCGGAGACAGAGGCAACAGTTCAGCATTAGCATCGTGGAGAGAGCGGTGACAGTTCAGTTTAAACAGCACGGAGAGAGAGGCAACAGTTCAGTTTAAACAGCACGGAGAGAGCGGTGACAGTTCAGTTTAAACAGCACGGAGAGAAAGGCGACAGTTCGGTTTAAACAGCGCGGAGAGAGGCGACAGTTCAGTTTAAACAGCGCGGAGAGAGAGGCGACAGTTCAGTTGAAACAGCGCGGAGAGACAGGCGACAGTTCAGTTTAAACAACGCGGAGGGAGAGGTGACAGTTCATTTTAAACAGCACGGAGAGAGGCGACATTTCGGTTTCAACAGCGCGGAGACAGAGGCAACAGTTCAGCATTAGCATCGTGGAGAGAGCGGTGACAGTTCAGTTTAAACAGCACGGAGAGAGAGGCAACAGTTCAGTTTAAACAGCACGGAGAGAGCGGTGACAGTTCAGTTTAAACAGCACGGAGAGAAAGGCGACAGTTCGGTTTAAACAGCGCGGAGAGAGGCGACAGTTCAGTTTAAACAGCGCGGAGAGAGAGGCGACAGTTCAGTTGAAACAGCGCGGAGAAGGAGGCAACAGTTCTGTATTAGCAGCGTGGAGAGAGCAGTGACAGTTCAGTTTAAACAGCACGGAGAGAGAGGCAACAGTTCAGCATAAACAGCACGGAGAGAGTCGACAGTTCAGTTTAAACAGCGCGGAGAGAGTGGCGACAGCTCAGTATAAGCAGCGCGGAGAGAGTGGCGACAGTTCAGTTTAAACAGCGCGGAGAGAGGCGACATTTCGGTTTAAACAGCGCTGAGAGAGAGGCGACAGTTCATTTTAAACAGCGCGGAGAGAGAGGTAACAGTTCTGTATAAACAGCGCAGAGAGAGAGGCGACGGTTCATTTTCAACAGCACGGAGAGAGAGACGACAGTTCATTTTAAACAGCACGGAGAGAGAGGCGACAGTTCATTTTAAACAGCGCGGAGGGAGAGGCGACAGTTCATTTTAAACAGCGCGGAGGGAGAGGCGACAGTTCAGTTTAAACAGCACGGAGAGAGAGGCGACAGTTCAGTTTAAACAGCGCGGAGAGAGAGGTGACAGTTCAGTTTAAACAGCGCGGAGAGAGAGGCGACAGTTCAATTGAAACGGCGCGGAGAGGGAGGCGACAGTTCTGTATTAGCAGCGTGGAGAGAGCGGCGACAGTTCAGTTTAAACAGCACGGAGAGAGAGGCGACAGTTCAGTTTTAACAGCGTGGAGAGAGCAGCGACAGTTCAGTTTAAACAGCACGGAGAGAGAGGCAACAGTTCAGCATAACCAGCGCGGAGAGAGAGGCGACAGTTCAGTATAAACAGCACGGAGAGAGAGTCGACATTCAGTTTAAACAGCGCGGAGAGAGAGACGACAGTTCAGTATAAACAGCGCGGAGAGACAGGCGACAGTTCAGTTTAAACAGCGCAGAGATAGGCGACATTTCGGTTTAAACAGCGCTGAGAGAGAGGCGACAGTTCATTTAAACAGCGCGGAGAGAGAGGTGTCAGTTCTGTATAAACAGCGCAGAGAGGCGACGGTTCATTTTCAACAGCACGGAGAGAGAGACGACTGTTCAATTTAAACAGCGCGGAGAGAGGAGACATTTCGGTTTAAACAGCGCTGAGAGAGAGGGGACAGTACATTTTAAACAGCGCGGAGAGAGAGGTGACAGTTCTGTATGAACACCGCGGAGAGAGAGACGACAGTTCATTTTAAACAGCACGGAGAGAGAGGCGACAGTTCAGTTTAAACAGCGCGGAGAGAGAGGCGACAGTTCAGTTTAAACAGCGCGGAGAGAGAGGCGACAGTTCAGTATAAACAGCGCGGAGAGAGAGGCGACAGTTCAGTTTAAACAGCGCGGAGAGCAGGCGACAGTTCAGTATAAACAGCGCGGAGAGAGAGGCGACAGTTCAGTTGAAACAGCGCGGAGAGAGAGGCGACAGTTCAGTTGAAACAGCATGGAGAGAGACACGACAGTTCCCTTTAAACAGCGCGGAGAGAGAGGCGACAGTTCAGTTTAAACAACGCGGAGGGAGAGGTGACAGTTCATTTTAAACAGCACGGAGAGAGGCGACATTTCGGTTTAAACAGCGCGGAGAGAGAGGCGACTGTTCAGTTTAAACAGCGCGGAGAGAGAGGCGACAGTTCAGTATAAACAGCGCGGAGAGAGAGGCGACAGTTCAGTTGAAACAGCGCGGAGAGAGAGGCGACAGTTCAGTTGAAACAGCATGGAGAGAGACACGACAGTTCCGTTTGAACAGCGCGGAGAGAGAGGCGACTGTTCAGTTTAAACAGCGCGGAGAGAGAGGCGACAGTTCAGTATAAACAGCGCGGAGAGAGAGGCGACAGTTCAGTTGAAACAGCGCGGAGAGAGAGGTGACAGTTCAGTTGAAACAGCACGGAGAGAGACACGACAGTTCAGTTTAAACAGCGCGGAGAGAGAGGCGACAGTTCAGTTTAAACAACGCGGAGAGAGAGGTGACAGTTCATGTTAAACAGCGCGGAGAGAGACACGACAGTTCAGTTTAAACAGCGCGGAGAGAGAGGCTACAGTTCATTTTAAACAGCACGGAAAGAGGCGACATTTCGGTTTAAACAGCACGGAGAGACAGGCGACAGTTCAGTTTTAACAGCGCGGAGAGAGGCGACATTTCGGTTTAAACAGCGCTGAGAGAGAGGCGACAGTTCATTTTAAACAGCTCGGAGAGAGAGGTGACAGTTCTGTATAAACAGCGCAGAGAGGCGACGGTTCATTTTCAACAGCTCGGAGAGAGAGACGACTGTTCAATTTAAACAGCACGGAGAGAGGCGACATTTCGGTTTAAACAGCGCTGAGAGAGAGGCAACAGTACATTTTAAACAGCGCGGAGAGAGAGACGACAGTTCTGTATAAACAGAGCGGAGAGAGAGGCGACGATTCATTTTCAACAGCACGGAGTGAGAGACGACAGTTCATTTTAAACAGCGCGGAGGCAGAGGCGACAGTTCATTTTAAACAGCACGGAGAGAGAGGCGACAGTTCAGTTTAAACAGCGCGGCGAGAGTGGCGACAGTTCAGTTTAAACAGCGCGGAGAGAGAGGCGACAGTTCAGTATAAACAGCGCGGAGAGAGAGGCAACAGTTCAGTTTAAACAGCGCGGAGAGAGAGGCGACAGTTCAGTATAAACAGCGCAGAGAGAGAGGCGACAGTTCAGTATAAGCAGCGCGGAGGGAGAGGCGACAGTTCAGTTTAAACAGCACGGAGAGAGAGACGACAGTTCAGTATAAACAGCACGGAGAGAGAGACGACAGTTCATTTTAAACAGCACGGAGAGAGAGGCGACAGTTCAGTTTAAACAGCGCAGAGAGAGGCGACAGTTCAGTTTAAACAGCACGGAGAGAGCGGCGACGGTTCAGTTTAAACAGCACGGAGAGAGAGGCAACAGTTCAGTTCAAACAGCACAGAGAGAGAGGCAATAGTTCAGTATAAACAGCACGGAGAGAGAGACGACAGTTCAGTATAAACAGCGCAGAGGGAGAGGCGACAGTTCAATTGAAACAGCGCGGAGAGGGTGGTGACAGTTCTGTATTTGCAGCGTGGAGAGAGCGGCGACAGTTCAGTTTAAACAGCACGGAGAGAGAGGCAACAGTTCAGCATAACCAGCGCGGAGAGAGAGGCGACAGTTCAGTATGAACAGCACGGAGAGAGAGTCGACATTCAGTTTAAACAGCGCGGAGAGAGAGACGACAGTTCAGTATAAACAGCGCGGAGAGACAGGCGACAGTTCAGTTTAAACAGCGCAGAGATAGGCGACATTTCGGTTTAAACAGCGCTGAGAGAGAGGCGACAGTTCATTTAAACAGCGCGGAGAGAGAGGTGTCAGTTCTGTATAAAAAGCGGAGAGAGGCGACGGTTCATTTTCAACAGCACGGAGAGAGAGCCAACGGTTCAGTATAAACAGCACGGAGAGAGAGGCGACAGTTCATTTTAAACAGCGCGGAGAGAGAGGTGACAGTTCCGTTTGAACAGCTCGGAGAGAGAGGTGACAGTTCAGTTTAAACAGCATGGAGAGAGAGGCGACAGTTCATTTTAAACTGCGCGGAGAGAGAGGCGACAGTTCAGTTTAAACAGCACGGAGAGAGAGGCGACAGTTCAGTTTAAACAGCACGGAGAGAGAGGCCGCAGTTCAGTATAAACAGCGCAGAGAGAGAGGCGACAGTTCAGTATAAACAGCACGGAGAGAGAGGCGACAGTTCAATTTCAACAGCACAGAGAGAGAGGCAACAGTTCAGTTTAAACAGCATGGAGAGAACGGCGACAGTTCAGTATAAACTGCGCGGAGAGAGAGACGACAGTTAAGTATAAACAGCGCGGAGAGAGAGGCGACAGTTCAGTTGAAACAGTGCGGAGAGGGTGGCGACAGTTCTGTATTTGCAGCGTGGAAAGAGCGGCGACAGTTCAGTTTAAACAGCACGGAGAGAGAGGCAACAGTTCAGCATAAACAGCGCGGAGAGAGAGGCGACAGTTCAGTATAAACAGCACGGAGAGAGAGTCGACAGTTCAGTTTAAACAGCGCGGAGAGAGAGACGACAGTTCAGTATAAACAGCGCGGAGAGACAGGCGACAGTTCAGTTTAAACAGCGCAGAGATAGGCGACATTTTGGTTTAAACAGCGCTATGAGAGAGGCGACAGTTCATTTTAAACAGCGCGGAGAGAGAGGTGTCAGTTCTGTATAAACAGCGCAGAGAGAGAGGCGACGGTTCATTTTCAACAGCACGGAGAGAGAGACGACTGTTCAATTTAAACAGCACGGAGAGAGGCGAAATTTCGGTTTAAACAGCACTGAGAGAGAGGGGACAGTACATTTTAAACAGCGCGGAGAGAGGGGTGACAGTTCTGTATAAACAGCGCGGAGAGAGAGGCGACGGTTCATTTTCAACAGCACGGAGAGAGAGACGACAGTTCATTTTAAACAGCACGGAGAGAGAGGCGACAGTTCATTTTAAACAGCGCGGAGGGCGAGGCGACAGTTCAGTTTAAACAGCGCGGAGAGAGAGGCGACAGTTCAGTATAAACAGCACGGAGAGAGAGGCGACAGTTCAGTTTAAACAGCACGGAGAGCGAGGCGACAGTTCAGTTTAAACAGCGCGGAGAGAGAGGCGACAGTTCAGTATAAACAGCACGGAGAGAGAGGCGACAGTTCAGTTTAAACAGCGCGGAGAGAGAGGCGACAGTTCAGTATAAACAGCGCGGAGAGAGAGGCGACAGTTCAGTTGAAACAGCACGGAGAGAGAGACGACAGTTCAGTTTAAACAGCGCGGAGAGAGAGGCGACAGTTCAGTTGAAACAGCACGGAGAGAGAGACGACAGTTCAGTTTAAACAGCGCGGAGAGACAGGCGACAGTTCAGTTTAAACAACGCGGAGGGAGAGGTGACAGTTCATTTTAAACAGCACGGAGAGAGGCGACATTTCGGTTTAAACAGCGCGGAGACAGAGGCAACAGTTCAGCATTAGCATCGTGGAGAGAGCGGTGACAGTTCAGTTTAAACAGCACGGAGAGAGAGGCAACAGTTCAGTTTAAACAGCACGGAGAGAGCGGTGACAGTTCAGTTTAAACAGCACGGAGAGAAAGGCGACAGTTCGGTTTAAACAGCGCGGAGAGAGAGACGACAGTTAAGTATAAACAGCGCGGAGAGAGAGGCGACAGTTCAGTTGAAACAGTGCGGAGAGGGTGGCGACAGTTCTGTATTTGCAGCGTGGAAAGAGCGGCGACAGTTCAGTTTAAACAGCACGGAAAGAGAGGCAACAGTTCAGCATAAACAGCGCGGAGAGAGAGGCGACAGTTCAGTATAAACAGCACGGAGAGAGAGTCGACAGTTCTGTTTAAACAGCGCGGAGAGAGAGACGACAGTTCAGTATAAACAGCGCGGAGAGACAGGCGACAGTTCAGTTTAAACAGCGCAGACATAGGCGACATTTTGGTTTAAACAGCGCTAAGAGAGAGGCGACAGTTCATTTTAAACAGCGCGGAGAGAGAGGTGTCAGTTCTGTATAAACAGCGCAGAGAGAGAGGCGACGGTTCATTTTCAACAGCACGGAGAGAGAGACGACTGTTCAATTTAAACAGCACGGAGAGAGGCGAAATTTCGGTTTAAACAGCGCTGAGAGAGAGGGGACAGTACATTTTAAACAGCGCGGAGAGAGGGGTGACAGTTCTGTATAAACAGCGCGGAGAGAGAGGCGACGGTTCATTTTCAACAGCACGGAGAGAGAGACGACAGTTCATTTTAAACAGCACGGAGAGAGAGGCGACAGTTCATTTTAAACAGCGCGGAGGGCGAGGCGACAGTTCAGTTTAAACAGCACGGAGAGCGAGGCGACAGTTCGGTTTAAACAGCGCGGAGAGAGAGGCGACAGTTCAGTATAAACAGCACGGAGAGAGAGGCGACAGTTCAGTTTAAACAGCACGGAGAGCGAGGCGACAGTTCAGTTTAAACAGCGCGGAGAGAGAGGCGACAGTTCAGTATAAACAGCACGGAGAGAGAGGCGACAGTTCAGTTTAAACAGCGCGGAGAGAGAGGCGACAGTTCAGTATAAACAGCGCGGAGAGAGAGGCGACAGTTCAGTTTAAACAGCACGGAGAGAGAGACGACAGTTCAGTTTAAACAGCGCGGAGAGAGAGGCGACAGTTCAGTTGAAACAGCACGGAGAGAGAGACGACAGTTCAGTTTAAACAGCGCGGAGAGACAGGCGACAGTTCAGTTTAAACAACGCGGAGGGAGAGGTGACAGTTCATTTTAAACAGCACGGAGAGAGGCGACATTTCGGTTTAAACAGCGCGGAGACAGAGGCAACAGTTCAGCATTAGCATCGTGGAGAGAGCGGTGACAGTTCAGTTTAAACAGCACGGAGAGAGAGGCAACAGTTCAGTTTAAACAGCACGGAGAGAGCGGTGACAGTTCAGTTTAAACAGCACGGAGAGAAAGGCGACAGTTCGGTTTAAACAGCGCGGAGAGAGGCGACAGTTCAGTTTAAACAGCGCGGAGAGAGAGGCGACAGTTCAGTTGAAACAGCGCGGAGAAGGAGGCAACAGTTCTGTATTAGCAGCGTGGAGAGAGCAGTGACAGTTCAGTTTAAACAGCACGGAGAGAGAGGCAACAGTTCAGCATAAACAGCACGGAGGGAGAGTCGACAGTTCAGTTTAAACAGCGCGGAGAGAGTGGCGACAGCTCAGTATAAGCAGCGCGGAGAGAGTGGCGACAGTTCAGTTTTAACAGCGCGGAGAGAGGCGACATTTCGGTTTAAACAGCGCTGAGAGAGAGGCGACAGCTCATTTTAAACAGCGCGGAGAGAGAGGTAACAGTTCTGTATAAACAGCGCAGAGAGAGAGGCGACGGTTCATTTTCAACAGCACGGAGAGAGAGACGACAGTTCATTTTAAACAGCACGGAGAGAGAGGCGACAGTTCATTTTAAACAGCGCGGAGGGAGAGGCGACAGTTCATTTTAAACAGCGCGGAGGGAGAGGCGACAGTTCAGTTTAAACAGCGCGGAGAGAGAGGCGACAGTTCAGTTTAAACAGCGCGGAGAGAGAGGTGACAGTTCAGTTTAAACAGCGCGGAGAGAGAGGCGACAGTTCAATTGAAACGGTGCGGAGAGGGAGGCGACAGTTCTGTATTAGCAGCGTGGAGAGAGCGGCGACAGTTCAGTTTAAACAGCACGGAGAGAGAGGCGACAGTTCAGTTTTAACAGCGTGGAGAGAGCTGCGACAGTTCAGTTTAAACAGCACGGAGAGAGAGGCAACAGTTCAGCATAACCAGCGCGGAGAGAGAGGCGACAGTTCAGTATAAACAGCACGGAGAGAGAGTCGACATTCAGTTTAAACAGCGCGGAGAGAGAGACGCCAGTTCAGTATAAACAGCGCGGAGAGACAGGCGACAGTTCAGTTTAAACAGCGCAGAGATAGGCGACATTTCGGTTTAAACAGCGCTGAGAGAGAGGCGACAGTTCATTTAAACAGCGCGGAGAGAGAGGTGTCAGTTCTGTATAAACAGCGCAGAGAGGCGACGGTTCATTTTCAACAGCACGGAGAGAGAGACGACTGTTCAATTTAAACAGCGCGGAGAGAGGAGACATTTCGGTTTAAACAGCGCTGAGAGAGAGGGGACAGTACATTTTAAACAGCGCGGAGAGAGAGGTGACAGTTCTGTATGAACACCGCGGAGAGAGAGACGACAGTTCATTTTAAACAGCACGGAGAGAGAGGCGACAGTTCAGTTTAAACAGCGCGGAGAGAGAGGCGACAGTTCAGTTTAAACAGCGCGGAGAGAGAGGCGACAGTTCAGTATAAACAGCGCGGAGAGAGAGGCGACAGTTCAGTTTAAACAGCGCGGAGAGCAGGCGACAGTTCAGTATAAACAGCGCGGAGAGAGAGGCGACAGTTCAGTTGAAACAGCGCGGAGAGAGAGGCGACAGTTCAGTTGAAACAGCATGGAGAGAGACACGACAGTTCCGTTTAAACAGCGCGGAGAGAGAGGCGACAGTTCAGTTTAAACAACGCGGAGGGAGAGGTGACAGTTCATTTTAAACAGCACGGAGAGAGGCGACATTTCGGTTTAAACAGCGCGGAGAGAGAGGCGACTGTTCAGTTTAAACAGCGCGGAGAGAGAGGCGACAGTTCAGTATAAACAGCGCGGAGAGAGAGGCGACAGTTCAGTTGAAACAGCGCGGAGAGAGAGGTGACAGTTCAGTTGAAACAGCACGGAGAGAGACACGACAGTTCATGTTAAACAGCGCGGAGAGAGACACGACAGTTCAGTTTAAACAGCGCGGAGAGAGAGGCGACAGTTCAGTTTAAACAACGCGGAGGGAGAGGCTACAGTTCATTTTAAACAGCACGGAGAGAGGCGACATTTCGGTTTAAACAGCGCGAAGAGAGAGGCGACAGTTCAGCATTAGCATCGCGGAGGGAGAGGCGACAGTTCAGTTTAAACAGCACAGAGAGAGTGGCAACAGTTCAGTATAAACAGCACGGAGAGAGAGGCAACAGTTCAGTTTAAACAGCACGGAGAGAGAGGCGACAGTTCACTTGAAACAGCGCGGAGAGGGAGGCGACAGTTCAGTATAAGCAGCGCGGAGAGACAGGCGACAGTTCAGTTTTAACAGCGCGGAGAGAGGCGACATTTCGGTTTAAACAGCGCTGAGAGAGAGGCGACAGTTCATTTTAAACAGCTCGGAGAGAGAGGTGACAGTTCTGTATAAACAGCGCAGAGAGGCGACGGTTCATTTTCAACAGCACGGAGAGAGAGACGACTGTTCAATTTAAACAGCACGGAGAGAGGCGACATTTCGGTTTAAAAAGCGCTGAGAGAGAGGCAACAGTACATTTTAAACAGCGCGGAGAGAGAGGTGACAGTTCTGTATAAACAGAGCGGAGAGAGAGGCGACGATTCATTTTCAACAGCACGGAGTGAGAGACGACAGTTCATTTTAAACAGCATGGAGAGAGAGGCGACAGTTCATTTTAAACAGCGCGGAGGCAGAGGCGACAGTTCATTTTAAACAGCACGGAGAGAGAGGCAACAGTTCAGTTTAAACAGCGCGGCGAGAGTGGCGACAGTTCAGTTTAAACAGCGCGGAGAGAGAGGCGACAGTTCAGTATAAACAGCGCGGAGAGAGAGGCAACAGTTCAGTTTAAACAGCGCGGAGAGAGAGGCGACAGTTCAGTATAAACAGCGCAGAGAGAGAGGCGACAGTTCAGTATAAGCAGCGCGGAGGGAGAGGCGACAGTTCAGTTTAAACAGCACGGAGAGAGAGACGACAGTTCAGTATAAACAGCGCAGAGAGAGAGGCGACAGTTCAGTTGAAACAGCGCGGAGAGGGTGGCGACAGTTCTGTATTTGCAGCGTGGAGAGAGCGGCGACAGTTCAGTTTAAACAGCACAGAGAGAGAGGCAACAGTTCAGCATAACCAGCGCGGAGAGAGAGGCGACAGTTCAGTATAAACAGCACGGAGAGAGAGTCGACATTCAGTTTAAACAGCGCAGAGATAGGCGACATTTAGGTTTAAACAGCGCTGAGAGAGGCGACAGTTCATTTAAACAGCGCGGAGAGAGAGGTGTCATTTCTGTATAAAAAGCGCAGAGAGGCGACGGTTCATTTTCAACAGCACGGAGAGAGAGACGACTGTTCAATTTAAACAGCGCGGAGAGAGGCGACATTTCGGTTTAAACAGCGCTGAGAGAGAGGGGACAGTACATTTTAAACAGCGCGGAGAGAGAGGTGACAGTTCTGTATGAACATCGCGGAGAGAGAGACGACAGTTCATTTTAAACAGCACGGAGAGTGAGGCGACAGTTCAGTTTAAACAGCACGGAGAGAGAGGCGACAGTTCAGTTTAAACAGCGCGGAGAGAGTGGCGACAGTTCAGTATAAGCAGCGCGGAGAGACATGCGACAGTTCAGTTTTAACAGCGGGGAGAGAGGCGACATTTCGGTTTAAACAGCGCTGAGAGAGAGGCGACAGTTCATTTTAAACAGCGCGGAGAGAGAGGTAACAGTTCTGTATAAACAGCGCAGAGAGAGAGGCGACGGTTCATTTTCAACAGCACGGAGAGAGAGACGACAGTTCATTTTAAACAGCACGGAGAGAGAGGCGACAGTTCATTTTAAACAGCGCGGAGGGCGAGGCGACAGTTCAGTTTAAACAGCACGGAGAGCGAGGCGACAGTTCAGTTTAAACAGCGCGGAGAGAGAGGCGACAGTTCAGTATAAACAGCACGGAGAGGCGACAGTTCAGTTTAAACAGCACGGAGAGCGAGGCGACAGTTCAGTTTAAACAGCGCGGAGAGAGAGGCGACAGTTCAGTATAAACAGCACGGTGAGAGAGGCGACAGTTCAGTTTAAACAGCGCGGAGAGAGAGGCGACAGTTCAGTATAAACAGCGCGGAGAGAGAGGCGACAGTTCAGTTGAAACAGCACGGAGAGAGAGACGACAGTTCAGTTTAAACAGCGCGGAGAGAGAGGCGACAGTTCAGTTGAAACAGCACGGAGAGAGAGACGACAGTTCAGTTGAAACAGCGCGGAGAGACAGGCGCCAGTTCAGTTTAAACAACGCGGAGGGAGAGGTGACAGTTCATTTTAAACAGCACGGAGAGAGGCGACATTTCGGTTTCAACAGCGCGGAGACAGAGGCAACAGTTCAGCATTAGCATCGTGGAGAGAGCGGTGACAGTTCAGTTTAAACAGCACGGAGAGAGAGGCAACAGTTCAGTTTAAACAGCACGGAGAGAGCGGTGACAGTTCAGTTTAAACAGCACGGAGAGAAAGGCGACAGTTCGGTTTAAACAGCGCGGAGAGAGGCGACAGTTCAGTTTAAACAGCGCGGAGAGAGAGGCGACAGTTCAGTTGAAACAGCGCGGAGAAGGAGGCAACAGTTCTGTATTAGCAGCGTGGAGAGAGCAGTGACAGTTCAGTTTAAACAGCACGGAGAGAGAGGCAACAGTTCAGCATAAACAGCACGGAGAGAGTCGACAGTTCAGTTTAAACAGCGCGGAGAGAGTGGCGACAGCTCAGTATAAGCAGCGCGGAGAGAGTGGCGACAGTTCAGTTTAAACAGCGCGGAGAGAGGCGACATTTCGGTTTAAACAGCGCTGAGAGAGAGGCGACAGTTCATTTTAAACAGCGCGGAGAGAGAGGTAACAGTTCTGTATAAACAGCGCAGAGAGAGAGGCGACGGTTCATTTTCAACAGCACGGAGAGAGAGACGACAGTTCATTTTAAACAGCATGGAGAGAGAGGCGACAGTTCATTTTAAACAGCGCGGAGGGAGAGGCGACAGTTCATTTTAAACAGCGCGGAGGGAGAGGCGACAGTTCAGTTTAAACAGCACGGAGAGAGAGGCGACAGTTCAGTTTAAACAGCGCGGAGAGAGAGGTGACAGTTCAGTTTAAACAGCGCGGAGAGAGAGGCGACAGTTCAATTGAAACGGCGCGGAGAGGGAGGCGACAGTTCTGTATTAGCAGCGTGGAGAGAGCGGCGACAGTTCAGTTTAAACAGCACGGAGAGAGAGGCGACAGTTCAGTTTTAACAGCGTGGAGAGAGCAGCGACAGTTCAGTTTAAACAGCACGGAGAGAGAGGCAACAGTTCAGCATAACCAGCGCGGAGAGAGAGGCGACAGTTCAGTATAAACAGCACGGAGAGAGAGTCGACATTCAGTTTAAACAGCGCGGAGAGAGAGACGACAGTTCAGTATAAACAGCGCGGAGAGACAGGCGACAGTTCAGTTTAAACAGCGCAGAGATAGGCGACATTTCGGTTTAAACAGCGCTGAGAGAGAGGCGACAGTTCATTTAAACAGCGCGGAGAGAGAGGTGTCAGTTCTGTATAAACAGCGCAGAGAGGCGACGGTTCATTTTCAACAGCACGGAGAGAGAGACGACTGTTCAATTTAAACAGCGCGGAGAGAGGAGACATTTCGGTTTAAACAGCGCTGAGAGAGAGGGGACAGTACATTTTAAACAGCGCGGAGAGAGAGGTGACAGTTCTGTATGAACACCGCGGAGAGAGAGACGACAGTTCATTTTAAACAGCACGGAGAGAGAGGCGACAGTTCAGTTTAAACAGCGCGGAGAGAGAGGCGACAGTTCAGTTTAAACAGCGCGGAGAGAGAGGCGACAGTTCAGTATAAACAGCGCGGAGAGAGAGGCGACAGTTCAGTTTAAACAGCGCGGAGAGCAGGCGACAGTTCAGTATAAACAGCGCGGAGAGAGAGGCGACAGTTCAGTTGAAACAGCGCGGAGAGAGAGGCGACAGTTCAGTTGAAACAGCATGGAGAGAGACACGACAGTTCCCTTTAAACAGCGCGGAGAGAGAGGCGACAGTTCAGTTTAAACAACGCGGAGGGAGAGGTGACAGTTCATTTTAAACAGCACGGAGAGAGGCGACATTTCGGTTTAAACAGCGCGGAGAGAGAGGCGACTGTTCAGTTTAAACAGCGCGGAGAGAGAGGCGACAGTTCAGTATAAACAGCGCGGAGAGAGAGGCGACAGTTCAGTTGAAACAGCGCGGAGAGAGAGGTGACAGTTCATGTTAAACAGCGCGGAGAGAGACACGACAGTTCAGTTTAAACAGCGCGGAGAGAGAGGCGACAGTTCAGTTTAAACAGCACGGAGAGAGAGGCGACAGTTCAGTTTAAACAGCGCGGAGAGAGTGGCGACAGTTCAGTATAAGCAGCGCAGAGAGACAGGCGACAGTTCAGTTTTAACAGCGGGGAGAGAGGCGACATTTCGGTTTAAACAGCGCTGAGAGAGAGGCGACAGTTCATTTTAAACAGCGCGGAGAGAGAGGTAACAGTTCTGTATAAACAGCGCAGAGAGAGAGGCGACGGTTCATTTTCAACAGCACGGAGAGAGAGACGACAGTTCATTTTAAACAGCACGGAGAGAGAGGCGACAGTTCATTTTAAACAGCGCGGAGGGCGAGGCGACAGTTCAGTTTAAACAGCACGGAGAGCGAGGCGACAGTTCAGTTTAAACAGCGCGGAGAGAGAGGCGACAGTTCAGTATAAACAGCACGGAGAGAGAGGCGACAGTTCAGTTTAAACAGCACGGAGAGCGAGGCGACAGTTCAGTTTAAACAGCGCGGAGAGAGAGGCGACAGTTCAGTTGAAACAGCACGGAGAGAGAGACGACAGTTCAGTTTAAACAGCGCGGAGAGAGAGGCGACAGTTCAGTTGAAACAGCACGGAGAGAGAGACGACAGTTCAGTTTAAACAGCGCGGAGAGACAGGCGACAGTTCAGTTTAAACAACGCGGAGGGAGAGGTGACAGTTCATTTTAAACAGCACGGAGAGAGGCGACATTTCGGTTTAAACAGCGCGGAGACAGAGGCAACAGTTCAGCATTAGCATCGTGGAGAGAGCGGTGACAGTTCAGTTTAAACAGCACGGAGAGAGAGGCAACAGTTCAGTTTAAACAGCACGGAGAGAGCGGTGACAGTTCAGTTTAAACAGCACGGAGAGAAAGGCGACAGTTCGGTTTAAACAGCGCGGAGAGAGGCGACAGTTCAGTTTAAACAGCGCGGAGAGAGAGGCGACAGTTCAGTTGAAACAGCGCGGAGAAGGAGGCAACAGTTCTGTATTAGCAGCGTGGAGAGAGCAGTGACAGTTCAGTTTAAACAGCACGGAGAGAGAGGCAACAGTTCAGCATAAACAGCACGGAGAGAGAGTCGACAGTTCAGTTTAAACAGCGCGGAGAGAGTGGCGACAGCTCAGCATAAGCAGCGCGGAGAGAGTGGCGACAGTTCAGTTTAAACAGCGCGGAGAGAGGCGACATTTCGGTTTAAACAGCGCTGAGAGAGAGGCGACAGTTCATTTTAAACAGCGCGGAGAGAGAGGTAACAGTTCTGTATAAACAGCGCAGAGAGAGAGGCGACGGTTCATTTTCAACAGCACGGAGAGAGAGACGACAGTTCATTTTAAACAGCACGGAGAGAGAGGCGACAGTTCATTTTAAACAGCGCGGAGGGAGAGGCGACAGTTCATTTTAAACAGCGCGGAGGGAGAGGCGACAGTTCAGTTTAAACAGCACGGAGAGAGAGGCGACAGTTCAGTTTAAACAGCGCGGAGAGAGAGGTGACAGTTCAGTTTAAACAGCGCGGAGAGAGAGGCGACAGTTCAATTGAAACGGCGCGGAGAGGGAGGCGACAGTTCTGTATTAGCAGCGTGGAGAGAGCGGCGACAGTTCAGTTTAAACAGCACGGAGAGAGAGGCGACAGTTCAGTTTTAACAGCGTGGAGAGAGCAGCGACAGTTCAGTTTAAACAGCACGGAGAGAGAGGCAACAGTTCAGCATAACCAGCGCGGAGAGAGAGGCGACAGTTCAGTATAAACAGCACGGAGAGAGAGTCGACATTCAGTTTAAACAGCGCGGAGAGAGAGACGACAGTTCAGTATAAACAGCGCGGAGAGACAGGCGACAGTTCAGTTTAAACAGCGCAGAGATAGGCGACATTTCGGTTTAAACAGCGCTGAGAGAGAGGCGACAGTTCATTTAAACAGCGCGGAGAGAGAGGTGTCAGTTCTGTATAAACAGCGCAGAGAGGCGACGGTTCATTTTCAACAGCACGGAGAGAGAGACGACTGTTCAATTTAAACAGCGCGGAGAGAGGAGACATTTCGGTTTAAACAGCGCTGGGAGAGAGGGGACAGTACATTTTAAACAGCGCGGAGAGAGAGGTGACAGTTCTGTATGAACACCGCGGAGAGAGAGACGACAGTTCATTTTAAACAGCACGGAGAGAGAGGCGACAGTTCAGTTTAAACAGCGCGGAGAGAGAGGCGACAGTTCAGTTTAAACAGCGCGGAGAGAGAGGCGACAGTTCAGTATAAACAGCGCGGAGAGAGAGGCGACAGTTCAGTTTAAACAGCGCGGAGAGCAGGCGACAGTTCAGTATAAACAGCGCGGAGAGAGAGGCGACAGTTCAGTTGGAACAGCGCGGAGAGAGAGGCGACAGTTCAGTTGAAACAGCATGGAGAGAGACACGACAGTTCCGTTTAAACAGCGCGGAGAGAGAGGCGACAGTTCAGTTTAAACAACGCGGAGGGAGAGGTGACAGTTCATTTTAAACAGCACGGAGAGAGGCGACATTTCGGTTTAAACAGCGCGGAGAGAGAGGCGATTGTTCAGTTTAAACAGCGCGGAGAGAGAGGCGACAGTTCAGTATAAACAGCGCGGAGAGAGAGGCGACAGTTCAGTTGAAACAGCGCGGAGAGAGAGGTGACAGTTCAGTTGAAACAGCACGGAGAGAGACACGACAGTTCAGTTTAAACAGCGCGGAGAGAGAGGCGACAGTTCAGTTTAAACAACGCGGAGAGAGAGGTGACAGTTCATGTTAAACAGCGCGGAGAGAGACACGACAGTTCAGTTTAAACAGCGCGGAGAGAGAGGCGACAGTTCAGTTTAAACAACGCGGAGGGAGAGGCTACAGTTCATTTTAAACAGCACGGAGAGAGGCAACATTTCGGTTTAAACAGCGCGAAGAGAGAGGCGACAGTTCAGCATTAGCATCGTGGAGAGAGCGGCGACAGTTCAGTTTAAACAGCACGGAGAGAGAGGCAACAGTTCAGTTTAAACAGCACGGAGAGAGAGGCGACAGTTCACTTGAAACAGCGCGGAGAGGGAGGCGACAGTTCAGTATAAGCAGCGCGGAGAGACAGGCGACAGTTCAGTTTTAACAGCGCGGAGAGAGGCGACATTTCGGTTTAAACAGCGCTGAGAGAGAGGCGACAGTTCATTTTAAACAGCTCGGAGAGAGAGGTGACAGTTCTGTATAAACAGCGCAGAGAGGCGACGGTTCATTTTCAACAGCACGGAGAGAGAGACGACTGTTCAATTTAAACAGCACGGAGAGAGGCGACATTTCGGTTTAAAGAGCGCTGAGAGAGAGGCAACAGTACATTTTAAACAGCGCGGAGAGAGAGGTGACAGTTCTGTATAAACAGAGCGGACAGAGAGGCGACGATTCATTTTCAACAGCACGGAGTGAGAGACGACAGTTCATTTTAAACAGCATGGAGAGAGAGGCGACAGTTCATTTTAAACAGCACGGAGAGAGAGGCGACAGTTCAGTTTAAAGAGCGCGGCGAGAGTGGCGACAGTTCAGTTTAAACAGCGCGGAGAGAGAGGTGACAGTTCAGTATAAACAGCGCGGAGAGAGAGGCAACAGTTCAGTTTAAACAGCGCGGAGAGAGAGGCGACAGTTCAGTATAAACAGCGCAGAGAGAGAGGCGACAGTTCAGTATAAGCAGCGCGGAGGGAGAGGCGACAGTTCAGTTTAAACAGCACGGAGAGAGAGACGACAGTTCAGTATAAACAGCGCAGAGAGAGAGGCGACAGTTCAGTTGAAACAGCGCGGAGAGGGTGGCGACAGTTCTGTATTTGCAGCGTGGAGAGAGCGGCGACAGTTCAGTTTAAACAGCACGGAGAGAGAGGCAACAGTTCAGCATAACCAGCGCGGAGAGAGAGGCGACAGTTCAGTATAAACAGCACGGAGAGAGAGTCGACATTCAGTTTAAACAGCGCAGAGATAGGCGACATTTCGGTTTAAACAGCGCTGAGAGAGAGGCGACAGTTCATTTAAACAGCGCGGAGAGAGAGGTGACAGTTCCGTTTGAACAGCTCGGAGAGAGCGGCGACAGTTCAGTATAAACAGTGCGGAGAGAGGGGCGACAGTTCAGTTTAAACAGCACGGAGATAGAGGCGACAGTTCAGTTTAAACAGCACGGAGAGGGAGGCCGCAGTTCAGTATAAACAGCGCGGAGAGAGAGGCGACATTTCAGTATAAACAGCACGGAGAGAGAGGCGACAGTTCAGTTTGAACAGCGCGGAGAGAGAGGCGACAGTTCATTTTGAACAGCGCGGAGAGAGAGGCGACAGTTCCGTTTAAACAGCACGGAGAGAGAGGCGACAGTTCAGTTTAAACAGCGCAGAGAGAGGCGACAGTTCAGTTTAAACAGCGGGGAGAGAAAGGCGACAGTTCAGTTGAAACAGCGCGGAGAGGGAGGCGACAGTTCAGTATAAGCAGCGCGGAGAGACAGGCGACAGTTCAGTTTTAACAGCGCGGAGAGAGAGGCGACAGTTCATTTTAAACAGCGCGGAGAGAGAGGCGACAGTTCAGCATAAGCAGCGCGGAGAGACAGGCGACAGTTCAGTTTTAACAGTGCGGAGAGAGAGGCGACAGTTCATTTTAAACAGCGCGGAGAGAGAGGTGACAGTTCATTTTCAACAGCACGGAGAGAGAGACGACAGTTCATTTTAAACATCGCGGAGAGACAGGCGACAGTTCAGTTTTAACAGCACGGAGAGAGAGGTGACAGTTCATTTTCAACAGCACGGAGAGAGAGACAGTTCATTTTAAACAGCACGGAGAGAGAGGCGACAGTTCATTTTAAACAGCGCGGAGAGAGAGGTGACAGTTACGTTTGAACAGCTCGGAGAGAGAGGTGACAGTTCAGTATAAACAGTGCGGAGAGAGAGGCGACAGTTTGGTATAAACAGTGCGGAGAGAGAGGCGACAGTTCAGTTTAAACAGCACGGAGAGAGAGGCGACAGTTCAGTTTAAACAGCACGGAGAGAGAGGCTGCAGTTCAGTATAAACAGCGCGGTGAGAGAGGCGACAGTTCAGTATAAACAGCACGGAGAGAGAGGCGACAGTTCAGATTAAACAGCACAGAGAGAGAGGCAACAGTTCAGTTTAAACAGCACGGAGAGAGCGGCGACAGTTCAGTATAAACAGCGCGGAGAGAGAGACGACAGTTCAGTATAAACAGCGCGGAGAGAGAGGCGACAGTTCAGTTGAAACAGCGCGGAGAGGGTAGCGACAGTTCTGTATTTGCAGCGTGGAGAGAGCGGCGACAGTTCAGTTTAAACAGCACAGAGAGAGAGGCAACAGTTCAGCATAAACAGCGCGGAGAGAGAGGCGACAGTTCAGTATAAACAGCACGGAGAGAGAGTCGACAGTTCAGTTTAAACAGAGCGGAGAGAGAGACGACAGTTCAGTATAAACAGCGCGGAGAGACAGGCGACAGTTCAGTTTAAACAGCGCAGAGATAGGCGACATTTTGGTTTAAACAGCGCTATGAGAGAGGCGACAGTTCATTTTAAACAGCGCGGAGAGAGAGGTGTCTGTTCTGTATAAACAGCGCAGAGAGACTGGCGACGGTTCATTTTCAACAGCACGGAGAGAGAGACGACTGTTCAATTCAAACAGCACGGAGAGAGGCGAAATTTCGGTTTAAACAGCGCTGAGAGAGAGGGGACAGTACATTTTAAACAGCGCGGAGAGAGGGGTGACAGTTCTGTATAAACAGCGCGGAGAGAGAGGCGACGGTTCATTTTCAAAAGCACGGAGAGAGAGACGACAGTTCATTTTAAACAGCACGGAGGGAGAGGCGACAGTTCAGTTTAAACAGCACGGAGAGCGAGGCGACAGTTCAGTTTAAACAGCGCGGAGAGAGAGGCGACCGTTCAGTATAAGCAGCACGGAGAGAGAGGCGACAGTTCAGTTTAAAGAGCGCGGAGAGAGAGGCGACAGTTCAGTGTAAACAGCGCGGAGAGAGAGGCGACAGTTCAGTTGAAACAGCACGGAGAGACGACAGTTCAGTTTAAACAGCGCGGAGAGAGAGGCGACAGTTCAGTTGAAACAGCACGGAGAGAGAGACGACAGTTCAGTTTAAACAGCGCGGAGAGACAGGCGACAGTTCAGTTTAAACAACGCGGAGGGAGAGGTGACAGTTCATTTTAAACAGCACGGAGAGAGGCGACATTTCGGTTTAAACAGCACGGAGACAGAGGCAACAGTTCAGCATTAGCATCGTGGAGAGAGCGGTGACAGTTCAGTTTAAACAGCACGGAGAGAGCGGCGACAGTTCAGTTTAACTAGCACGGAGAGAGAGGCAACAGTTCAGTTTAAACAGCACGGAGAGAGAGGCCACAGTTCAGTATAAACAGCACGGAGAGAAAGGCGACAGTTCGGTTTGAACAGCGCGGAGAGAGAGGCGACAGTTCATTTTGAACAGCGCGGAGAGAGAGGCGACAGTTCAGTTTAAACAGCGCGGAGAGAGAGGCGACAGTTCAGTTGAAACAGCGCGGAGAGGGAGGTGACAGTTCTGTATTAGCAGCGTGGAGAGAGTAGTGACAGTTCAGTTTAAACAGCACGGAGAGAGAGTCGACAGTTCAGTTTAAACAGCGCGGAGAGAATGGCGACAGTTCAGTATAAGCAGCGCGGAGAGACAGGCGACAGTTCAGTTTTAACAGCGCGGAGAGAGGCGACATTTCGGTTTAAACAGCGCTGAGAGAGAGGCGACAGTTCATTTTAAACAGCGCGGAGAGAGAGGTAACAGTTCTGTATAAACAGCGCAGAGAGAGAGGCGACGGTTCATTTTCAACAGCACGGAGAGAGAGACGACAGTTCATTTTAAACAGCACGGAGGGAGAGGCGACAGTTCGTTTTAAACAGCGCGGAGGGAGAGGCGACAGTTCATTTTAAACAGCGCGGAGAGAGAGGCGACAGTTCAATTGAAACGGCGCGGAGAGGGAGGCGACAGTTCTGTATTAGCAGCGTGGAGAGAGCGGCGACAGTTCAGTTTAAACAGCATGGAGAGAGAGGCAACAGTTCAGCATAAACAGCACGGAGAGAGAGTCGACAGTTCAGTTTAAACAGCGCGGAGAGAGAGGCGACAGTTCAGTTTTA
This sequence comes from Mustelus asterias, assembly GCF_964213995.1. Classification (NCBI taxonomy): domain Eukaryota; kingdom Metazoa; phylum Chordata; class Chondrichthyes; order Carcharhiniformes; family Triakidae; genus Mustelus; species Mustelus asterias. The sequence goes on along the minus strand of NC_135809.1, from coordinate 35,004,961 downwards.
ACAGCGCGGAGAGAGGCGACATTTCGGTTTAAACAGCGCTGAGAGAGAGGTGACAGTTCTGTATAAACAGCGCAGAGAGAGAGGCGACGGTTCATTTTCAACAGCACGGAGAGGGAGGTGACAGTTCTGTATAAACAGCGCAGAGAGAGAGGCGTCGGTTCATTTTCAACAGCACGGAGAGAGAGATGACTGTTCAATTTAAACAGCACGGAGAGAGGCGACATTTCGGTTTAAACAGCGCTGAGAGAGAGGCGACAGTACATTTTAAACAGCACGGAGAGAGAGGTGACAGTTCTGTATAAACAGAGCGGAGAGAGAGGCGACGGTTCATTTTCAACAGCGCGGAGAGAGAGGCGACAGTTGAGTTGAAACAGCGCGGAGAGGGAGGCGACAGTTCTGTATTAGCAGCGTGGAGAGAGCGGCGACAGTTCAGTTTAAACAGCACGGAGAGATAGGCGACATTTCGGTTTAAACAGCGCTGAGAGAGAGGCGACAGTTCATTTAAACAGCGCGGAGAGAGAGGTGACAGTTCCGTTTGAACAGCTCGGAGAGAGCGGCGACAGTTCAGTATAAACAGTGCGGAGAGAGGGGCGACAGTTCAGTTTAAACAGCACGGAGATAGAGGCGACAGTTCAGTTTAAACAGCACGGAGAGGGAGGCCGCAGTTCAGTATAAACAGCGCGGAGAGAGAGGCGACATTTCAGTATAAACAGCACGGAGAGAGAGGCGACAGTTCAGTTTGAACAGCGCGGAGAGAGAGGCGACAGTTCATTTTGAACAGCGCGGAGAGAGAGGCGACAGTTCCGTTTAAACAGCACGGAGAGAGAGGCGACAGTTCAGTTTAAACAGCGCAGAGAGAGGCGACAGTTCAGTTTAAACAGCGGGGAGAGAAAGGCGACAGTTCAGTTGAAACAGCGCGGAGAGGGAGGCGACAGTTCAGTATAAGCAGCGCGGAGAGACAGGCGACAGTTCAGTTTTAACAGCGCGGAGAGAGAGGCGACAGTTCATTTTAAACAGCGCGGAGAGAGAGGCGACAGTTCAGTATAAGCAGCGCGGAGAGACAGGCGACAGTTCAGTTTTAACAGTGCGGAGAGAGAGGCGACAGTTCATTTTAAACAGCGCGGAGAGAGAGGTGACAGTTCATTTTCAACAGCACGGAGAGAGAGACGACAGTTCATTTTAAACATCGCGGAGAGACAGGCGACAGTTCAGTTTTAACAGCACGGAGAGAGAGGTGACAGTTCATTTTCAACAGCACGGAGAGAGAGACAGTTCATTTTAAACAGCACGGAGAGAGAGGCGACAGTTCATTTTAAACAGCGCGGAGAGAGAGGTGACAGTTACGTTTGAACAGCTCGGAGAGAGAGGTGACAGTTCAGTATAAACAGTGCGGAGAGAGAGGCGACAGTTTGGTATAAACAGTGCGGAGAGAGAGGCGACAGTTCAGTTTAAACAGCACGGAGAGAGAGGCGACAGTTCAGTTTAAACAGCACGGAGAGAGAGGCTGCAGTTCAGTATAAACAGCGCGGAGAGAGAGGCGACAGTTCAGTATAAACAGCACGGAGAGAGAGGCGACAGTTCAGATTAAACAGCACAGAGAGAGAGGCAACAGTTCAGTTTAAACAGCACGGAGAGAGCGGCGACAGTACAGTATAAACAGCGCGGAGAGAGAGACGACAGTTCAGTATAAACAGCGCGGAGAGAGAGGCGACAGTTCAGTTGAAACAGCGCGGAGAGGGTAGCGACAGTTCTGTATTTGCAGCGTGGAGAGAGCGGCGACAGTTCAGTTTAAACAGCACAGAGAGAGAGGCAACAGTTCAGCATAAACAGCGCGGAGAGAGAGGCGACAGTTCAGTATAAACAGCACGGAGAGAGAGTCGACAGTTCAGTTTAAACAGAGCGGAGAGAGAGACGACAGTTCAGTATAAACAGCGCGGAGAGACAGGCGACAGTTCAGTTTAAACAGCGCAGAGATAGGCGACATTTTGGTTTAAACAGCGCTATGAGAGAGGCGACAGTTCGTTTTAAACAGCGCGGAGAGAGAGGTGTCTGTTCTGTATAAACAGCGCAGAGAGACTGGCGACGGTTCATTTTCAACAGCACGGAGAGAGAGACGACTGTTCAATTCAAACAGCACGGAGAGAGGCGAAATTTCGGTTTAAACAGCGCTGAGAGAGAGGGGACAGTACATTTTAAACAGCGCGGAGAGAGGGGTGACAGTTCTGTATAAACAGCGCGGAGAGAGAGGCGACGGTTCATTTTCAAAAGCACGGAGAGAGAGACGACAGTTCATTTTAAACAGCACGGAGGGAGAGGCGACAGTTCAGTTTAAACAGCACGGAGAGCGAGGCGACAGTTCAGTTTAAACAGCGCGGAGAGAGAGGCGACCGTTCAGTATAAGCAGCACGGAGAGAGAGGCGACAGTTCAGTTTAAAGAGCGCGGAGAGAGAGGCGACAGTTCAGTGTAAACAGCGCGGAGAGAGAGGCGACAGTTCAGTTGAAACAGCACGGAGAGACGACAGTTCAGTTTAAAACAGCGCGGAGAGAGAGGCGACAGTTCAGTTGAAACAGCACGGAGAGAGAGACGACAGTTCAGTTTAAACAGCGCGGAGAGACAGGCGACAGTTCAGTTTAAACAACGCGGAGGGAGAGGTGACAGTTCATTTTAAACAGCACGGAGAGAGGCGACATTTCGGTTTAAACAGCACGGAGACAGAGGCAACAGTTCAGCATTAGCATCGTGGAGAGAGCGGTGACAGTTCAGTTTAAACAGCACGGAGAGAGCGGCGACAGTTCAGTTTAACTAGCACGGAGAGAGAGGCAACAGTTCAGTTTAAACAGCACGGAGAGAGAGGCCACAGTTCAGTATAAACAGCACGGAGAGAAAGGCGACAGTTCGGTTTGAACAGCGCGGAGAGAGAGGCGACAGTTCATTTTGAACAGCGCGGAGAGAGAGGCGACAGTTCAGTTTAAACAGCGCGGAGAGAGAGGCGACAGTTCATTTTAAACAGCGCGGAGAGAGAGGCGACAGTTCAATTGAAACGGCGCGGAGAGGGAGGCGACAGTTCTGTATTAGCAGCGTGGAGAGAGCGGCGACAGTTCAGTTTAAACAGCATGGAGAGAGAGGCAACAGTTCAGCATAAACAGCACGGAGAGAGAGTCGACAGTTCAGTTTAAACAGCGCGGAGAGAGAGGCGACAGTTCAGTTTTAACAGCGCGGAGAGAGGCGACATTTCGGTTTAAACAGCGCTGAGAGAGAGGTGACAGTTCTGTATAAACAGCGCAGAGAGAGAGGCGACGGTTCATTTTCAACAGCACGGAGAGGGAGGTGACAGTTCTGTATAAACAGCGCAGAGAGAGAGGCGTCGGTTCATTTTCAACAGCACGGAGAGAGAGATGACTGTTCAATTTAAACAGCACGGAGAGAGGCGACATTTCGGTTTAAACAGCGCTGAGAGAGAGGCGACAGTACATTTTAAACAGCACGGAGAGAGAGGTGACAGTTCTGTATAAACAGAGCGGAGAGAGAGGCGACGGTTCATTTTCAACAGCACGGAGAGAGAGACGACAGTTCGTTTTACCACGGAGAGAGAGGCGACAGTTCATTTTAAACAGCGCGGAGGGAGAGGCGACAGTTCATTTTAAACAGCGCGGAGGGAGAGGCGACAGTTCAGTTTAAACAGCACAGAGAGAGTGGCAACAGTTCAGTATAAACAGCACGGAGAGAGAGGCTACAGTTCAGTATAAACAGCGCTGAGAGAGAGGCGACAGTTCAGTATAAACAGCGCGGAGAGAGAGGCGACAGTTCAGTTGAAACAGCACGGAGAGAGAGACAACAGTTCAGTTTAAACAGCGCGGAGAGACAGGCGACAGTTCAGTTTAAACAACGCGGAGGGAGAGGCGACAGTTCATTTGAAACAGCACGGAGAGAGGCGACATTTCGGTTTAAACAGCGCGGAGAGAGAGGCGACAGTTCATCATTAGCATCGTGGAGAGAGCGGCAACAGTTCAGTTTAAACAGCACGGAGAGAGAGGCAACAGTTCAGTTTAAACAGCACGGAGAGAGCGGCGACAGTTCAGTTTAAACAGCACGGAGAGAGAGGCAACACTTCAGTTTAAACAGCACAGATTGAGAGGCAACAGTTCAGTCAAAGCAGCACGGAGAGAGAGGCAACAGTTCAGTATAAACAGCACGGAGAGAGAGGCGACAGTTCATTTAAAATAGCGCGGAGAGCGAGGTGAAAGTTCAGTATAAACAGCGCGGAGAGAGAGGCGACAGTTCATTTTGGACAGCGCGGAGAGGCAACGGTTCATTTTAAACAGTGAGGAGAGAGAGGCAACAATTCATTTTAAACAGCGCGGAGTGAGAGGTGATAGTTCAGTTCAAACAGCACGGAGAGAAAGACGACAGTTGAGTATAAACAGCGCAGAGAGAGTGGCAACAGTTCAGTCGAAGCAGCACGGAGAGAGAGGTGACAGTACATTTTAAACAGCACGAGAGAGAGGCGACAGTTCAGTATCAACAGCGCAGAGAGGCGTCAGTTCATTTTAAACAGTGCGGAGAGAGAGGCGACTGTTCAGTTTAAACAGCACGGAGAGAGAGACGACAGTTCAGTATAAACAGCCCAGAGAGAGAGGCGACAGTTCAGTTCAAACAGCGCGGAGAGAGAGGCGACAGTTCAGTATAAACAGCCCAGACAGAGAGGCGACAGTTCAGTTCAAACAGCACGGAGAGAGAGGCGACAGTTCCGTTTAAACAACGCGGAGAGAGAGGCGACAGTTCTGTTTCAACAGCGCGGAGAGAGAGGCGACAGTTCAGTATAAACAGCACGAAGAGAGAGGCAACAGTTCAGTCGAAGCAGCACGGAGAGAGAGGTGACAGTTCCGTTTCAACAGCGCGGAGAGAGAGGCGACAGTTCCGTTTCAACAGCGCGGAGAGAGAGGCGACAGTTCAGTTTAAACAGCGCGGAGAGAGAGGCAACAGTTCAGTCAAAGCAGCACGGAGAGAGAGGTGACAGTTCCATTTCAACAGCGCGGAGAGAGAGGCGACAGTTCAGTTTAAACAGCGTGGAGAGAGAGGTGACAGTTCAGTTTAAACAGCACGGAGAGAGAGGCTACAGTTCAGTTTAAACAGCACGGAGAGAGAGGCGACCGTTCAGTTTAAACAGCGTGGAGAGAGAGGCGACAGTTCAGTTTAAACAGCATGGAGAGAGAGGCGACAGTTCAGTTTAAACAGCACGGAGAGAGAGGCTACAGTTCAGTTTAAACAGCATGGAGAGAGAGGCGTCAGTTCAGTTTAAACAGCACGGGGTGAGAGGCGACAGTTCAGTTTCAACAGTGCAGAGAGGCGACAGTTCAGTCTAAACAGCGCGGAAAGAGAGGCTACAGTTCAGTTTAAACAACGCGGCGAGAGAGGTGACAGTTCACTTTAAACAACACGGAGAGAGAGGTGACAGTTCAGTTTAAACAACGCGGAGAGAGAGGTGACAGTTCAGTTTAAACAGCGCGGAGAGAGAGGCTACAGTGAGTTTAAACAACATGGAGAGAGAGGTGACAGTTCAGTTTAAACAACGCGGCGAGAGAGGCTACAGTTGAGTTTAAACAACACGGAGAGAGAAACGACAGTTCAGTTTAAGCACCGCGGAGAGAGAGGCGACAGTTCAAATTTAAACAGCGCAGAGAGAGAGGCAACAGTTGAGTTTAAACAGCGCGGAGAGAGAAGCAACAGTTCATTATAGACAGGGCGGAGATAGGTGCGACAGTTCATTTTAAACAGCGCGGAGAGAGAGGCGACAGTTCAGTATAAACAGCGCGGAGAGAAAGGCGACAGTTCAGTTCAAACAGCACGGAGAGAGAGGCGACAGTTCAGTTTAAACAGCGCGGAGATTAAGACGACAGTTCTGTTTCAACAGCGCGGAGAGAGAGGCGACAATTGAGTTCAAACAGCGCGGAGAGAGAGGCGACAGTTCATTATAAACAGCGCGGAGATTAAGACGACAGTTCTGTTTAAACAGCGCAGAGAGATAGGCGACAGTTCAGTTTAAACAGCGTGGAGATTAAGACGACAGTTCGGTTTAAATAGCGCGGAGAGAGAGGTGACAGTTCAGTTTAAACAGCGCAGAGAGGCGACAGTTCATTATAAACAGCGCGGAGAGAGATGCAACAGTTCATTTTAAACAGCGCGGAGAGAGAGGCGACAGTTCAGTTTGGACAGCGCGGAGAGGCAACGGTTCATTTTAAACAGTGAGGAGAGAGAGGCAACAATTCATTTTAAACAGCGCGGAGTGAGAGGTGATAGTTCAGTTCAAACAGCACGGAGAGAGAGATGACAGTTGAGTATAAACAGCGCAGAGAGAGTGGCAACAGTTCAGTCGAAGCAGCACGGAGAGAGAGGTGACAGTACATTTTAAACAGCACGAGAGAGAGGCGACAGTTCAGTATAAACAGCGCAGAGAGGCGTCAGTTCATTTTAAACAGTGCGGAGAGAGAGGCGACTGTTCAGTTTAAACAGCACGGAGAGAGAGACGACAGTTCAGTATAAACAGCCCAGAGAGAGAGGCGACAGTTCAGTTCAAACAGCACGGAGAGAGAGGCGACAGTTCATTTTAAACAGCGCGGAGATAGAGGCGACAGTTCAGTTTAAACAGCATGGAGAGAGAGGCTACAGTTCAGTTTAAACAGCATGGAGAGAGAGGCGTCAGTTCAGTTTAAACAGCATGGAGTGAGAGGCGACAGTTCAGTATAAACAGCCCAGAGAGAGAGGCGACAGTTCAGTTCAAACAGCATGGAGAGAGAGGCGACAGTTCATTTTAAACAGCGCGGAGATAGAGGCGACAGTTCAGTTTAAACAGCATGGAGAGAGAGGCTACAGTTCAGTTTAAACAGCATGGAGAGAGAGGCGTCAGTTCAGTTTAAACAGCATGGAGTGAGAGGCGACAGTTCAGTTTCAACAGTGCAGAGAGGCGACAGTTCAGTCTCAACAGCGCGGAAAGAGAGGCTACAGTTCAGTTTAAACAACGCGGCGAGAGAGGCGACAGTTCACTTTAAACAACACGGAGAGAGAGGTGACAGTTCAGTTTAAACAACGCGGAGAGAGAGGTGACAGTTCAGTTTAAACAGCGCGGAGAGAGAGGCTATAATTCAGTTTAAACAATGCGGCGAGAGAGGTGACAGTTCAGTATAAACAGCGCGGAGAGAGAGGCTACAGTTGAGTTTAAACAACACGGAGAGAGAGGCTACAGTTCAGTTTAAACAGCGCGGACAGAGAGGTGACAGTTCAGTTTCAACCGCACGGAGAGAGAGGCGACAGGTCATTTTAAACAACACGGAGAGAGAGGCGACAGTTCAGTTTAAACAGCGCGGCGAGAGAGGCGACAGTTCACTTTAAACAACACGGAGAGAGAGGTGACAGTTCAGTTTAAACAACGCGGAGAGAGAGGTGACAGTTCAGTTTAAACAGCGCGGAGAGAGAGGCTATAATTCAGTTTAAACAATGCGGCGAGAGAGGTGACAGTTCAGTTTAAACAGCGCGGAGAGAGAGGCTACAGTTGAGTTTAAACAACACGGAGAGAGAGGCTACAGTTCAGTTTAAACAACGCGGCGAGAGAGGTGACAGTTCACTTTAAACAACACGGAGAGAGAGGTGACAGTTCAGTTTAAACAACGCGGAGAGAGAGGCGACAGTTCAGTTTAAACAGTGCGGAGAATAAGACGACAGTTCTGTTTAAACAGCGCGGAGATTAAGACGACAGTTCTGTTTAAACAGCGCGGACAGAGAGGGGACAGTTCAGTTTCAACCGCACGGAGAGAGAGGCGACAGGTCATTTTAAACAACATGGAGAGAGAGGCGACAGTTCAGTTTAAACAGCGCGGAGAGAGAGGCGACAGTTCAGTTTCAACAGCGCGGAGAGAGAGAGGCGACAATTCAGTATAAACAGCGCAGAGAGAGACGACAGTTCATTTTCGACAGCACGGAGAGGCAGGCGACAGTTGAGTTTAAACAGCGCGGAGAGAGAGGCGACAGTTGAGTTTAAACAACACGGAGAGAGAGGCGACAGTTCAGTTTAAACAGCGCGGAGAGAGAGGTGACAGTTCAGTTTAAACAGCGCGGAGAGAGAGGCTATAATTCAGTTTAAACAATGCGGCGAGAGAGGTGACAGTTCAGTTTAAACAGGGCGGAGAGAGAGGCTACAGTTGAGTTTAAACAACACGGAGAGAGAGGTGACAGCTCAGTTTAAACAACACGGAGAGAGAGGCGACAGTTCACTTTAAACAGCGCGGAAAGAGAGGCGACAGTTCAGTTTAAACAACGCGGCGAGAGAGGTGACAGTTCAGTTTAAACAGCGCGGAGAGAGAGGCTACAGTTGAGTTTAAACAACACGGAGAGGGTGGTGACAGTTGAGTTTAAACAGCGCGGAGAGAGAGGCGACAGTTCATTTTAAACAGCGCGGAGAGAGAGGCAACAGTTCAGTATAAACAGCGCGGAGAGAAAGGCGACAGTTCAGTTCAAACAGCACGGAGATTAAGACGACAGTTCGGTTTAAACAGCGCAGAGAGAGAGGCAACAGTTCATTATAAACAGCGCGGAGATTAAGACGACAGTTCTGTTTAAACAGCGCAGAGAGATAGGCGACAGTTCAGTTTAAACAGCGCGGAGATTAAGACGACAGTTCGGTTTAAACAGCGCAGAGAGAGAGGTGACAGTTCAGTTTAAACAGCGCAGAGAGGCGACAGTTGAGTTTAAACAGCGTGGAGAGAGAGGCGACAGTTCATTATAAACAGCGCGGAGAGAGATGCAACAGTTCATTTTAAACAGCGCGGAGAGAGAGGCGACAGTTCAGTTTAAACAGTGTGGAGAGAAAGACGACAGTTCAGTTTAAACAGCGCGGAGAGAGAGGCGACAGTTCCGTTTAAACAGTGCGGCGAGGGAGGTGATAGTTCAGTTTGAACAGCGCGGAGAGAGAGGCAACAGTTCATTTTAAACAGAGCGGAGAGAGAGGCGACAGTTCAGTTTTAACAGCGCGGAGAATAAGACAACAGTTCTGTTTAAACAGCGCGGACAGAGAGGTGACAGTTCAGTTTCAACCGCACGGAGAGAGAGGCGACAGTTCAGTTTAAACAGCGCGGAGAGAGAGGCGACAGTTCAGTTTAAACAGCGCGGAGAATAAGACGACAGTTCAGTTTAAACAGCGCGGACAGAGAGCTGACAGTTCAGTTTCAACCGCACGGAGAGAGAGAGGCGACAATTCAATATAAACAGCGCAGAGAGAGAGACGACAGTTCATATTCGACAGCACGGTGAGGCAGGCGACAGTTGAGTTTAAACAGCGCGGAGAGAGAGAGGCGACAATTCCGTATAAACAGCGCAGAGAGAGAGACGACAGTTCATTTTCGACAGCACGGAGAGGCAGGCGACAGTTGAGTTTAAACAGCGCGGAGAGAGAGGCGACAGTTGAGTTTAAACAACACGGAGAGAGAGGTGACAGTTCCGTTTCAACAGCGCGGAGAGAGAGGCGACAGTTCAGTATAAACAGCACTGAGAGAGAGGCGACCGTTCAGTTTAAACAGCGTGGAGAGAGAGGCGACAGTTCAGATTAAACAGCATGGAGAGAGAGGCGACAGTTCAGTTTAAACAGCACGGAGAGAGAGGCTACAGTTCAGTTTAAACAGCATGGAGAGAGGCGTCAGTTCAGTTTAAACAGCATGGAGTGAGAGGCGACAGTTCAGTTTCAACAGTGAAGAGAGGCGACAGTTCAGTCTAAACAGCGCGGAAAGAGAGGCTACAGTTCAGTTTAAACAACGCGGCGAGAGAGGTGACAGTTCACTTTAAACAACACGGAGAGAGAGGTGACAGTTCAGTTTAAACAACGCGGAGAGAGAGGTGACAGTTCAGTTTAAACAGCGCGGAGAGAGAGGCTACAGTTGAGTTTAAACAACACGGAGAGAGAGGCGACAGTTCAGTTTAAACAGCATGGAGAGAGAGGCGTCAGTTCAGTGATGCGCGTCAATAAGCACATGGAACCAAGGCTTCGGTATTGAAGGCTTTAATAAAGTAACAATGGAACTACTAACACGAATACACCAGTTCAGACTGAAGGGGTCCTGCCGGAGCAGGGGGTCTTATACCTCGCCACCGGAGGCGGGACCCCACTGGAATGTGCCATGATAACTCTTATAACAGGTAAACACCCTAACCCAACAACATAGTACAATCCCCACAGTAACAACACCCTAGCCCAACAGTAACATAGTAACAAACCCCAGTGGTGAACCAACGATGGTTCACCACATTCACCCCTCCTTTAAGAACAAAAGGTGGCGGGGTGGACGAAAAACAGGTCATATAAACAGACAATAACAGAAAAATCACAGGATTCACAAGTCCAGACGGTCTGGAGGACCGCACCGACGCTGCGATCTCCTCAACACCGGTTGCGAAACCGGAGCAGGTGCCGATCTCCTCAACACCGGTTGCGAAACCGGAGCAGGTGCTTGTGGTGGCGCTCTTTCCAAAGCAACGTCTGGCTGTCCCCTCAAGGACTCCCGGGCCGGCCGGCCCTGGTGAGGCGATGGTGCAGGGGATCCTGGAACGTTTGGTGGTAGTGGTGGTGGTGATGATGATGGTGGCGCCGATCTCCGAGTCTCTGGCAAGCTGTACATGGGAGTAAAAGTGTTATGCACTGGTCCCGGTGCTGACCGCGCCACGTCTGGGGAAGTAATGAGTAGTAGTGGATTCGTGACTGGGGGAATAGGAGCGACAGGAGTTGCTACGTCCCCTGCGGGCGCCAGGTCTCTAATGGAGACAGTGTCCTCTCGCCCGTCAGGATATGCCACATAGGCATACTGAGGGTTGGCGTGGAGGAGTTGGACTGGTTCGACCAAGGGGTCGGACTTGCGAGCCCTCACATGGCGCCGCAGAAGGACGGGTCCTGGGTACGTCAACCAGGCTGGCAATGAGGTCCCCGAGGACGACTTCCGAGGGAATGAGAACATCCTCTCGTGGGGAGTAGCATTGGTTGCCGTACACAGGAGGGAGCGGATAGAATGGAGCGCATTTGGAAGGACCTCCTGCCAACGGGAGACTGGAAGGCCCCTGGATTTCAGTGCCAGTAGGACAGCCTTCCAGACTGTAGCATTCTCCCTTTCCACCTGTCTGTTACCCCTCGGGTTGTAGCTCGTGGTTCTACTAGAGGCAATCCCAAATGAGAGCAGGAATTGCCTCAAGTCGTTGCTCATGAACGACGAGCCCCTGTCGCTATGAATATAGCAGGGGTACCCGAACAGGGTAAAAAGTTCACTGAAAACCTTAATGACGGTGGCAGTTGACGTGTCCGCACAGGGGAAAACAAACGGAAACCGGGAATACTCGTCTATTATGTTGAGAAAATAGACATTCCGGTCCGTTGAGGGAAGGGGGCCCTTAAAATCCACACTCAGCCTCTCAAAAGGGCGAGTGGCCTTGACCAATTGTGCCCGGTCTGGTCGATAAAAGTGTGGTTTGCATTCTGCGCAAATCCGACAGCTTCTAGTCACTGACCTGACATCCTCCACCGAGTAAGGCAGGTTGCGGGCTTTGATGAAGTGGTAGAGTCTGGTGACTCCAGGATGACACAGATCATTGTGGAGAGCCTTCAAGCGGTCCTCCTGCATGATGGCGCATGTTCCACGCGAGAGGGCATCCGAGGGCTCATTGAGCTTCCCTGGACGATACATAATATCGTAATTATAGGTGGAGAGCTCAATTCTCCACCGCAAGATCTTATCGTTCTTGATCTTGCCCCTCTGCATGTTACTGAACATAAACGCCACGGATCGTTGATCCGTGATCAGGGTGAACCGCTTACCTGCCAGGTAATGGCGCCAGTGTCTGACTGCCTCCACAATGGCCTGAGCCTCCTTTTCCACCGCTGAGTGCCGATTTTAAACAGCATGGAGAGAGAGGCGACAGTTCAGTTTCAACAGTGCAGAGAGGCGACAGTTCAGTCTAAACAGCGCGGAAAGAGAGGCTACAGTTCAGTTTAAACAACGCGGCGAGAGAGGTGACAGTTCACTTTAAACAACACGGAGAGAGAGGTGACAGTTGAGTTTAAACAGCGCGGAGATAGATGCGACAGTTCATTTTAAACAGCGCGGAGAGAGAGGCAACAGTTCAGTATAAACAGCGCGGAGAGAAAGGCGACAATTCAGTTCAAACAGCACGGAGATTAAGACGACAGTTCGGTTTAAACAGCGCAGAGAGAGAGGCAACAGTTCAGTTTAAGCAGCGCGGAGATTAAGACGACAATTCTGTTTAAACAGCGCGGAGAGAGAGGCGACAGTTGAGTTCAAACAGTGCGGAGAGAGAGGCGGCAGTTCATTATAAACAGCGCGGAGATTAAGACGACAGTTCTGTTTAAACAGCGCAGAGAGATAGGCGACAGTTCAGTTTAAACAGCGCGGAGGTTAAGACGACAGTTCGGTTTAAACAGCGCAGAGAGAGAGGTGACAGTTCAGTTTAAACAGCGCAGAGAGGCGACAGTTGAGTTTAAACAGTGCGGAGAGAGAGGCGACAGTTCATTATAAACAGCGCGGAGAGAGATGCAACAGTTCATTTTAAACAGCGCGGAGAGAAAGACGACAGTTCAGTTTAAACAGCGCGGAGAGAGAGGCGACAGTTCAGTTTAAACAGCGCGGAGATAGAGACGACAGTTCAGTTTAAACAGCACGGAGATAGAGACGACAGTTCAGTTTGAACAGCGCGGAGAGAGAGGCGACAGTTCAGTTTAAACAGCGCGGAGATTAAGACGACAGTTCTGTTTAAACAGCGCGGACAGAGAGGTGACAGTTCAGTTTCAACCGCACGGAGAGAGAGGCGACAGTTCATTTTAAACAGCACGGAGAGAGAGGCGACAGTTCAGTTTAAACAGCACAGAGAGAGAGAGGCGACAATTCAGTATAAACAGCGCAGAGAGAGACGACAGTTCATTTTCGACAGCACGGAGAGGCAGGCGACAGTTGAGTTTAAACAGCGCGGAGAGAGAGGCGACAGTTGAGTTTAAACAACACGGAGAGAGAGGCGACAATTCAGTTTTAACAGCGCGGAAAGAGAGACGACAGTTCAGTATAAACTGCACGGAGAGAGAGGCGACAGTTCAGTTTAAACAGCGCGGAGAGAGAGGTGACAGTTCAGTTTAAACAGCATGGAGAGAGAGGCGACAGTTCAGTTTAAACAGCGCGGCAAGAGAGGTGATAATTCAGTTTGAACAGCACGGAGAGAGAGGCGACAGTTCATTTTAAACAGCGCGGAGATTAAGACGGCAGTTCTGTTTAAACAGCGCGGAGAGAGAGGTGACAGTTCAGTTTCAACCGCACAGAGAGAGAGACGACAGTTGAGTTTGAACAGTGCGGAGAGAGGCGACAGTTCATTATAAACAGCACAAAGAGTGAGGCGACAGTTCAGTATGAACAGCGCAGCGAGAGAGGCGACAATTCAGTTTAAACAGCGCGGAGAGAGAGGCAACAGTTCAGTATAAACAGCGCGGAGAGAGAGGCGACAGTTCAGTTTAAACAGCGCGGAGAGAGAGATGACAGTTCAGTTTAAACAGCGCGGAGAGTAAGGCGACAATTCAGGTAATGGCGCCAGTGTCTGACTGCCTCCACAATGGCCTGAGCCTCCTTTTCCACCGCTGAGTGCCGATTTTAAACAGCATGGAGAGAGAGGCGACAGTTCAGTTTCAACAGTGCAGAGAGGCGACAGTTCAGTCTAAACAGCGCGGAAAGAGAGGCTACAGTTCAGTTTAAACAACGCGGCGAGAGAGGTGACAGTTCACTTTAAACAACACGGAGAGAGAGGTGACAGTTGAGTTTAAACAGCGCGGAGAGAGAGGCGACAGTTCATTATAGACAGGGCGGAGATAGATGCGACAGTTCATTTTAAACAGCGCGGAGAGAGAGGCAACAGTTCAGTATAAACAGCGCGGAGAGAAAGGCGACAGTTCAGTTCAAACAGCACGGAGATTAAGACGACAGTTCGGTTTAAACAGCGCAGAGAGAGAGGCAACAGTTCAGTTTAAACAGCGCGGAGATTAAGACGACAATTCTGTTTAAACAGCGCGGAGAGAGAGGCGACAGTTGAGTTCAAACAGTGCGGAGAGAGAGGCGACAGTTCATTATAAACAGCGCGGAGATTAAGGCGACAGTTCGGTTTAAACAGCGCAGAGAGAGAGGTGACAGTTCAGTTTAAACAGCGCAGAGAGGCGACAGTTGAGTTTAAACAGCGCGGAGAGAGAGGCGACAGTTCATTATAAACAGCGCGGAGAGAGATGCAACAGTTCATTTTAAACAGCGCGGAGAGAGAGGCGACAGTTCAGTTTAAACAGTGTGGAGAGAAAGACGACAGTTCAGTTTAAACAGCGCGGAGAGAGAGGCGACAGTTCCGTTTAAACAGCGCGGCGAGAGAGGTGATAGTTCAGTTTGAACAGCGCGGAGAGAGAGGCGACAGTTCAGTTTAAACAGCGCGGAGATAGAGACGACAGTTCAGTTTAAACAGCACGGAGATAGAGACGACAGTTCAGTTTAAACAGCGCGGAGAGAGAGGCGACAGTTCAGTTTAAACAGCGCGGAGAATAAGACGACAGTTCTGTTTAAACAGCGCAGACAGAGAGGTGACAGTTCAGTTTCAACCGCACGGAGAGAGATGCAACAGTTCATTTTAAACAGCGCGGAGAGAGAGGCGACAGTTCAGTTTAAACAGCGCGGAGAGAGAGGCGACAGTTCCGTTTAAACAGCGCGGCGAGAGAGGTGATAGTTCAGTTTGAACAGCGCGGAGAGAGAGGCGACAGTTCAGTTTAAACAGCACGGAGATAGAGACGACAGTTCAGTTTAAACAGCGCGGAGAGAGAGGCGACAGTTCAGTTTAAACAGCGCGGAGAATAAGACGACAGTTCTGTTTAAACAGCGCGGACAGAGAGGTGACAGTTCAGTTTCAACCGCACGGAGAGAGAGGCGACAGTTCATTTTAAACAGCACGGAGAGAGAGGCGACAGTTCAGTTTAAACAGCACAGAGAGAGAGAGGCGACAATTCAGTATAAACAGCGCAGAGAGAGACGACAGTTCATTTTCGACAGCACGGAGAGGCAGGCGGCAGTTGAGTTTAAACAGCGCGGAGAGAGAGGCGACAGTTGAGTTTAAACAACACGGAGAGAGAGGCGACAATTCAGTTTAAACAGCGCGGAAAGAGAGACGACAGTTCAGTTTAAACAGCGCGGAGAGAGAGGTGACAGTTCAGTTTAAACAGCATGGAGAGAGAGGCGACAGTTCAGTTTAAACAGCGCGGCAAGAGAGGTGATAATTCAGTTTGAACAGCACGGAGAGAGAGGCGACAGTTAATTTTAAACAGCGCGGAGATTAAGACGGCAGTTCTGTTTAAACAGCGCGGAGAGAGAGGTGACAGTTCAGTTTCAACCGCACGGAGAGAGAGACGACAGTTGAGTTTGAACAGTGCGGAGTGAGGCGACAGTTCATTATAAACAGCACAAAGAGTGAGGCGACAGTTCAGTATGAACAGCGCAGCGAGAGAGGCGACAATTCAGTTTAAACAGCGCGGAGAGAGAGGCAACAGTTCAGTATAAACAGCGCGGAGAGAGAGGCGACAGTTCAGTTTAAACAGCGCGGAGAGAGAGATGACAGTTCAGTTTAAACAGCGCGGAGAGTAAGGCGACAATTCAGTTTAAACAGCGCGGAGAGAGAGACGACAGTTCATTTTCGACAGCGCGGAGAGAGAGGCGACAGTTCAGTTTAAACAGCACGGAGAGAGAGGCGACAGTTCAGTTTAAACAGCGCGGAGAGAGAGGTGACAGTTCAGTTTAAACAGCATGGAGAGAGGGGCGACAGTTCAGTTTAAACAGCGCGGCAAGAGAGGTGATAATTCAGTTTGAACAGCACGGAGAGAGAGGCGACAGTTCATTTTAAACAGCGCGGAGATTAAGACGGCAGTTCTGTTTAAACAGCGTGGAGAGAGAGGTGACAGTTCAGTTTCAACCGCACGGAGAGAGAGACGACAGTTGAGTTTGAACAGTGCGGAGAGAGGCGACAGTTCATTATAAACAGCACAAAGAGTGAGGCGACAGTTCAGTATGAACAGCGCAGCGAGAGAGGCGACAATTCAGTTTAAACAGCGCGGAGAGAGAGGCAACAGTTCAGTATAAACAGCGCGGAGAGTAAGGCGACAATTCAGTTTAAACAGCGCGGAGAGAGAGAGAACACTTCATTTTCGACAGCGCGGAGAGAGAGGCGACAGTTCAGTTTAAACAGCACGGAGAGAGAGGCGACAGTTCCGTTTAAACAGCGCGGCGAGAGAGGTGATAGTTTAGTTTGAACAGCGCGGAGATAGAGGCGACAGTTCAGTTTAAACAGCGCGGAGATAGAGACGACAGTTCAGTTTAAACAGCACGGAGATAGAGACGACAGTTCAGTTTAAACAGCGCGGAGAGAGAGGCGACAGTTCAGTTTAAACAGCGCGGAGATTAAGACGACAGTTCTGTTTAAACAGCGCGGACAGAGAGGTGACAGTTCAGTTTCAACCGCACGGAGAGAGAGGCGACAGTTCATTTTAAACAGCACGGAGAGAGAGGCGACAGTTCAGTTTAAACAGCACAGAGAGAGAGAGGCGACAATTCAGTATAAACAGCGCAGAGAGAGACGACAGTTCATTTTCGACAGCACGGAGAGGCAGGCGACAGTTGAGTTTAAACAGCGCGGAGAGATAGGCGACAGTTGAGTTTAAACAACACGGAGAGGGAGGCGACAATTCAGTTTAAACAGCGCGGAAAGAGAGACGACAGTTCAGTATAAACTGCACGGAGAGAGAGGCGACAGTTCAGTTTAAACAGCGCGGAGAGAGAGGTGACAGTTCAGTTTAAACAGCATGGAGAGAGAGGCGACAGTTCAGTTTAAACAGCGCGGCAAGAGAGGTGATAATTCAGTTTGAACAGCACGGAGAGAGAGGCGACAGTTCATTTTAAACAGCGCGGAGATTAAGACGGCAGTTCTGTTTAAACAGCGCGGAGAGAGAGGTGACAGTTCAGTTTCAACCGCACGGAGAGAGAGACGACAGTTGAGTTTGAACAGTGCGGAGAGAGGCGACAGTTCATTATAAACAGCACAAAGAGTGAGGCGACAGTTCAGTATGAACAGCGCAGCGAGAGAGGCGACAATTCAGTTTAAACAGCGCGGAGAGAGAGGCAACAGTTCAGTATAAACAGCGCGGAGAGAGAGGCGACAGTTCAGTTTAAACAGCGCGGAGAGAGAGATGACAGTTCAGTTTAAACAGCGCGGAGAGTAAGGCGACAATTCAGTTTAAACAGCGCGGAGAGAGAGACGACAGTTCATTTTCGACAGCGCAGAGAGAGAGGCGACAGTTCAGTTTAAACAGCACGGAGAGAGAGGCGACAGTTCATTTTAAACAGCGCGGTGAGAGAGGCGACGGTTCAGTTTAAACAGCGCGGAGAGAGAGGCGACAGTTCAGTTTAAACAGCGCGGAGAGAGAGGCGACAGTTCAGTTTATACAGCGCGGAGGGAGAGGTGACAGTTCAGTTTAAACAGCGCGGCGAGAGAGTCGACAGTTCAGTTTAAACACCGCGGAGAGAGAGGCGACAGTTCATTTTAAACAGCGTGGAGAGAGAGAGGCAACAGTTCAGTTGAAACAGCGCGGAGAGAGTCGCGACAGTTCGGTTTAAACAGCGCGGAGAGAGAGGCGACAGTTCAGTTTTGAAAGCTGAGAGAGAGAGACAAGAGTTCAGTTTAAACGGCAGACAGAGTGTCATAGAATCATAGTGTTTTACAGCATGGAAAATGGCCCTTCAGCCCAACTTCTCCATGGTGCCCATTTTTTAACCACCAAGCTATTCCCAATTGCCCACGTTTAGCCCATATCCCTCTCTGCCAATCTTACCCATGTCACTGTCTAAATGGTTTTTGATGTGGAGTCGCTGGAGTTGGACTGGGATAGGCACAGTTAGTAGTCTCACAACACCTGGTTAAAGTCCAACAGGTTTATTTGGTAGCACCAGCTTTTGGAGCGTTGCCCCTTCATCAGTCACCTGATGAAGGGGCAACGCTCTGAACGCTTGTGCTACCAAATAAACCTTTTGGACTTTAACCTGGTGTTGTGAGACTGCTAAATGGTTTTTACATGACAAAATTGTACCTGACTCTGGCAGCTTATTCCAGACACTCACCACCCTCTGTGTGAAAAACTTGCCCCTCTGGACCCTTTTGTATCTCTCCCCTCTCACCTTAAACTTATGCCTTCTAGTTTTAGACTCCCCTAGGAAAAGATGTTGACTATCTAACTGATCTATGCCCCTCATTATTTTACAGATCTCTATGAGATCACCCCTAAGTCTCCTACGCTCCAGGGAAATATGTCCCAGTCTATCCAGCCTCCCCTTATAACTCAAGCCATCAAGTCCCGGTGGCATTTTAGTAAATCTTTTCTGCATTCTTTCTCGTTTGACAATATCCTTTCTATAATAGGGTGACCAAAACTGTACACAGTATTTCAAGTGTGGCCTTACAATATCTTGTACAACCTTAATAAGACGTCCCAACACTTGTATTCAATGTTCTGACCAATGAAACCAAGCATACCGAATGCCTTCTTCACTACACTGTCCACCTGTGACTCCACTTTCAAGGAGTTATGAACCTGTACCCCTAGATCTGAATGTTCTATAACTCTCCCCAACACCCTACCATTAACTGAGTAAGTCCTGCCCTGGTTCAATCGACCAAAATGCATCACCTCACATTTATCTGAATTAAGCTCCATCTACCATTCGTCAGCCCACTGGCCCAATTGATCAAGATCCCATTGCAATCCTAGATAACCTTCTTCACTGTCCACTATGCCACCAATCTTGGTGTCACCTGCAAACTGACTAACAATGCCTCCTAAATTCTCATCCAAATCATTAATATAAATGATAAATAACAGTGGACCCAGCATCAATCCTTGAGGCACACCGCTGGTCACAGGCCTCCAGTTTGAAAAACAACCCTCTACAACCACCCCTGTCTTCTGTCATCAAGCCAATTTTGTTTTCATTTGGCTATCTCACCTTGGATCCCATGAGATTTAACCTGATGCAATCACCTTCCATGCGATATACTTTGTCAAAGGCCTTGTTAAAGTCCATGTTGACAACATCAACTGCACTGCCCTCATCTATCATCTTGGTTGCCCCTTCAGAAAAACTGAATCAAATTCATGAGACATGATTTTTCCACTCTCAAAACCATGCTGACTGTCCCTAATCAGTCCTTGCCTCTCTAAATGCCTGTTGATCCTGTCTCTCAGAGTACCTTCTAATAACTTACCCACTACAGATGTTAGGCTCACCAGCCTGTAGTTCCCAGACTTTTCCCTGCAGCCCTTCTTAAACAAAGGCACAACATTTGCCGCCCTTCCATCTTCAGACACCTCACTTGTGGCTGTCGATGATTCAAATATCTCTGCTCGGGGACCCGCAATTTCCTCAGCCTCCCACGACGCCCTGGGATACACTTCATCAAGTCCCGGGGATTTATCTACCTTGATGCGCTTTAACACTTCCAGCACCTCCTCCTCTATAATATGTACATTCCTCAAGACATCCCTATTTATTTCCCCACGTTCCCTAACTTCCATGCCTTTCTCAGCAGGAAATACTGATGAGAAATATTCATTTAGGATCTCACCCATCTCTTGTGGATCCGCAGATGACCTTGTTGAACTTTAAGAGGCCCTATTCTCTCCCTAGTTACTCTTTTAACTTTTATATATTTATAGAAGCTCTTTGGATTCTCTTTTGCCTTATGTGCCAAAGCAATCTCGTGTCCCCTTTTTGCCCTCCTGATTTCTCTCTTATCTCTGCTCCTACACCCGCTATACTCTTCAAGGGATCCACTTGATCCCAGCTGTCTATGTATGTCATTTGCCTCCTTCTTCTTGATCAGGGCCTCAATATCCCGAGTCATCCAGGTTCCCAAATTCTACCAGCTTTGCCCTTCACTCTAAAAGGAATGTGCTTACCCTGAACCCTGGTTAACACAATTTTGAAAGCTTCCCACTTACCAGCTATCTCTTTGCCTTCCCACAGACTCCCCCAATCAACCGTTGAAGGTTCCTGTCTAATACCATCAAAATTGGTCTTCCCCAATTTAGAATTTTAATTTTTGGGCCAAACCTTTTGTTCTCAATAGCTATCTTAAAACTAATGGAATTATGGTCCCTGGTCCCAAAGTGATCCCTCACTAACACTTCTGTCATCTGCCCTTCGTTAGTTTAAACAGGGCGAAGTGAGAGGCGAGAGTTCAGTTTAAACAGCAGGGAGAGAAAGGCAACAGTTCATTTTTGACAGCGCGGAGAGAGGCGACAGTTAATTTTAACAGCACGGAGAGAGGCGACAGGTCAGTTTGAACAGTGCAGAGAGGGACGTGACAGTTCAACTTAAACAGCAGAGAGAGACGAGATTTGAAACAGCGCCGAGAGAGAGGCGAGAGTTGAAACAGCACAGAGAGAGAGAGGCGACAGTTCAGTTTAAGCAGCGCCTCGTGAGAGGTTGGAGTTCATTTTAAATAGTGTGGTCACATAGGCAAATGTTCATTCAATAGCATGGAGATTATCTGGTGAATATTTTGCTTGTTTACCTTTCAAAATCAGTACATCTATTAGTCATTGTCAAATTTCACCAAATTTTACAGATGCACCATAGAAAGCATTCTTTCTGGTTGTATCACAGCTTGGTATGGCTCCTGCTCTGCCCAAGACCACAAGAGACTACAAAGGGTCGTGAATGAAGCCCAGTTCATCGCACAAACCAGCTTCTCTCATCCATTGACTGTGTCTACACTTCCCGCTACCTCGGAAAAGCCGCCAGCATAATCAAGGATCTCATGCACCCTGGACTCTCTTCCACCTTCTTCCATCGGGAAAAAGATACAAAAATCTGAGGACACGTACCAATCGACTCAAGAACAGTTTCTTCCCTGCTGCCGTCAGACTCTTAAATGGACCTACCTCGCACTAAGTTGATTTTTCTCTATACCCTAGCTATGACTGTCATACTACATTCTGAACATTCTCCTTTCAGTCTCTATGAACGGTATGCTTTGTCTGTTTAGCGTGCAAGAAACAATACTTTTCACTATATACTAATACATGTGACAATACTAAATCAAATCAAAGTTTTATTGGTAACACTAGTTTGCTTGCAGTATTGACGTAATGAATTGTGAATGATAGCGTTTATTAATTCTAATTAAGAAAAAGAAATCAATTAACACATAATAAAATTAGCAGCTCAGGTGTTCTGTTGCAACTGCAGAATGTAGGTACTCCTGTTCATTAGCATCCTCTGTGGCAAACATGTCTGCAATAAATGTCTGCAGCATGAGGAGCTTCAGTTCAGAGTCATTGAGCTGGAGACCGGGCTACAAGCACTGCAATGCATCAGTGGGGGAGAAAGTTGTCTGGACACTTTCAGAAGGTGGTCACACCCCATAGTCTGGGCAGAACCTGAGGGACTGGCGGATATAAATGTAAGTCATGCAGGTATGAGCACCAGTAGGTAGTGATGGAGGGCCCTCAGCCCCTGATTTTGTCAGTACACACAGTACACACAGACAGTAACCCGAGCCAGGATTCGAACCCAGGTCCCTGGAGCTGTGAAGCAGCAGTGCTAACCACTGTGCTACCGTGCTGCCCGTGGACTGTAGAGATTCTATGATTCAATGAAACAATTCAAAATGTTCAACAAAAATACATTATTTTGAAAACTAAAAACTCAGCAAGACCTTCTGTGGCTTAATCTGGAATTTAAGGATAGTATTAGCTTAGAAGAAGAGGCTTACAATGCTGAAAAACAACAGTAGCAAATCATAAGGATCGAAAAAGGGGAAAATAAAATTAGAGTCAACTAACCAGAGATATAAAAAGGAAGAGAGTAGCTAAAGTAATTGTTGAGCCCTTGGAAGCTGAGACAGGAGAAATTATCCTGGGGGATGAGGAAATGATGTGGAGATGCCGGCGTTGGACTGGGATAAGCACGGTAAGAAGTCTCACAACGCCAGGTTAAAGTAAACAGGATGAGGAAATGGCAGAGGCAATGAACAAATTTTTTGTCTGTCTTCACAATAGAAAACACAACTTTCACGTCAGAAAACTAGGGGCTTAAAAATGTGTAGACATGAAGGAAAGTAACATCAGCAGAGAACATCTCTCCGAGGACAGAGAAATTTAAGAGACAAAAATCTGGCAAATCCCCAGGATTAGTGGATGTGCTAACTACAGTTTTTAGATTTGAGAACGGCAAGATCAGATTGGAAGTTGGCAAATGTAGAAGAACAAATACATTTTGCTACAGTTGTACAGGGTTTGTTGAGACCACATCTGTGCAGTTTTGGTCTCCGCATTTGAGAAAGGATATATTTTAATTAGTGGCAATACTAATGAAGGTTCATTAGATTGTGTCTAGGTTAAGGGGGTTGTCCTGTATTGAGAGGCTGAATAAATTGGGCTTGAGTTTACAACAATAAGGTGTGATCTCATTGTAACCGTGGAAGATTCTGAAGGGGTTTGATGGGGCGGGCATGGAGAGATTGTTTCTACTTGTCAATGAATCTACAACACGGGCACAGTCTTGGGATAAGGACTGAGATCAGGGGGAATCGTTTCACTTAAAAGGTTGTAAATCTCTGCAATTCTATACCCCAAAGGGCTGGGGTGTTCCATAGTTGAGCATATTTAAGTTGGGATAGACAGATTTTGGGGAATTAAGGGACATGGGAAGCAAATGGGGGAACATAGAGTTGAAATGCAAGATCAGCCATGATAATATCGAATGACAGGGCAGGCTCGATGTTCCTCGTGGACTATTCCTGCCCCGATTTCTTATCTTCCCATGTAACCGATGAGCACTGGTCAGAGAGTCAAAAGATGAATATTTCTGTGATTTAATAAAATGCATTGCCTTTTTCTCAATTTGCTCCTTTTATTTAACTATCATCTGCCTCTTGTTAACTGCTTGATTTTTGTATCAATTTGACACATTAATCACTCTTGTCTCTGGAGATTGTGAGTTCAATCCTGATTCTATGAACATGAGCACATAATGTTGGTTGGCACTCTGTGTAGTACTGAGAGAGTTTGACACTTTTTACATTCTGATGTGAACATTACTTGTTGCTCTTACCTAATTGCCCTCATGAAGATGGTGGTGAGCTGCTGCCTGGAGCCAGTGCAGTCCATGTGGTGTAGGCGTATACACGATGATGTTAGGATGGGATTTTTAATCCAGTGATAGTGAAGGGATAATGATACAGTTCCAGGTCAGGATGGTGAGTGACTTGGAGGTGAACCTCTATGAAGTTAGAATTCCTACAGTGCAGAAGGAGGCCATTCGGCCCATCGAGCCTGCATCGGCAACAATCCCACCCAGGCCCTATCCCTGTAATCCTGTGTATTTACCCTGCTAGTCCATCTGACACCAAGGGACAATTTTAGCATGGCCAATAAACCTAACCCGGACATAGGGGATTTTCACAGTAACTTCATTGCAGTGTTAATGTAACCCTAATTGTGACTAATAAATAAATCTTTGGAGTGTGGGAGCTCCCAGAGGAAACCCACACAGACACGGGGAGAAAGTGCAAACTCCACACAAACAGTGAACTGAGGACGGAATTTAACCCATGTCCCTGGCACTGTGAAGCAGCAGTGCCAGCCACTGTGCCATCGTGCCGCCCTCTTTTGGATAAGAGGTTTGAGAAGGACATGCAACTATTTTAATCAATGTCCTGGCCAAAATTAATCCTGATGTGGAGATGCGGGCATTGGAAAAATTAATCCTTCCAGACATAAATTTGAGGGAGTTTTTTTGAACTTGGCTATTGTTTCACACTTGAGTCATTTTTTTTGAGCTGGTCCATCTGCATGACATCAGATGTAGATATTTTGGAAGAAGTGATAAATCTGGATGTTACGTTTGAATGAATAACTGGCAGTGCTCCAGAATGCCGGGATGTGGTTCATACCTGGAATTCTCCACACCATTGAGTTTCTGATCTCAGCTTTGTTCGAGAAATGAATGGAGTCCTGAAATTCTTTCCAACTCCTTTCTCAAACTCTTACCTCGACCCCAGACGCAAGGGGACAATCTGAGCCACACATTGTTCCTGAACCACACTTTTGAAAGCCCCCTCTGCTTTTAAACTCCCTCTGGCAGAAGGCAAACCAAGGCACATTGGGCTTTTAGACCACCGTTACTTAAACTGACCTCCACTTCCCAGGTATTGTACATAATGATCATAGAATCATAGAATCCTACAGTGCAGAAGAAGGCTATTCAGCCCATCGAATCTGCACCAACCACAATCCCACCCTGGCCCTATCCCCATAACCCCATGCATTTACCCTAACTAGTCCCCCTGACACTACGGGTCAATTTAGCATGGCCAGTCCTCCTAACCCGCACATCTTTGGACTGTGGGAAGAAACCGGAGCCCCGGAGGAAACCCACACAGACATGGGGAGAATGTGCAAAGTCTACACAGACAGCGACACAAGCCGGGAATTGAACCCGGGTCCCTGGTGCTGTGAGGCAGCAGTGCTAACCACTCTGCCACCATGTCACCCCCTGATAACATCCTCTCACTTCAGCTTAACTGAAAGGGATGGAACCAACTGCATTATTAACAAGTCAGTTCCTAAACACTCTTTAATACACTATCATTGAGATGTATTTTACTTGTTTCTTAATTAGATTTTTGGATGTTGTCATTTTAAGTGACGCTTAAACAGTCTACCATGTTGAATGTAGATTGAAGGTAGATAGTGCTATTTTCTGGTTAGGCTTTGATGGATTTGACGAATGTTTTCAATGTCTCCATTTTAACAAAGATTTTAATTCTCTTTTATGTGGTGGCCTTGTATCAGATTCAACATAATGGCGGCACAGTGGTTAGCAATGTTGCCTCACAGCGCAAGAGACCCGGTTCAATTCCGGCCTCGGGTGATTGTGTGGAATTTTCACATTCTCTCCATGTCTGCGTGGGTTTCCTCCCACGCTCCAAAGATGTGCAGGTTGGGTGGATTGGCCATGCTAAATTGCCCCTTACTGGCCCAGGATGTGTAGATTAGATAGGCACATGGAGCACACCAGAATGATAGGGAGTGGGATAGCTTGATCTTGGTTTCAGATAAAGCTCGGCACAACATCGTGGGCCGAAGGGCCTGTTCTGTGCTGTACTGTTCTATGTCCTATGTTCTAGATGGGATTAGCAATGGTAAAGGTGTGGGGGTTACCTGGGCTAGGGCAGGGGAGAGGGCCTGGATAACATACTTTGTCAGAGAGTCATTGCAGACTCGATGGGCTGAATGGCCTCTTCTGCACTGTAGGGATTCTATGAACTCTATGACCTATGATGTGCCAAATAATCTGTCATGTCAGGATATTTTAAACACTGCTGGATCCATAGAAGGCTGAAAGGATGACAGCAAATAAAAGAGAAGTCCAGATATTCTATCTGCGCAGTGTTATTTATTAAAATCTTGTTACCCTTTGGGTCACTTAAGACATGAATTCATGAACCATCTGCTCTGTAATATCACCTGTTGAAATGTGTCAATTTCAATCCAAACCTCATTCATGATTTTGACCGAATGCTTTGTGAGATATAGTAATTGTAAAAAAAATAATTTGACATTTTTTCCAAAAATATCGGCTGTGACTAAGCCATAACACCCTCTTGGACAGCAAGTGTGTGTTCCAGCTCCATTTCAGAGCACTCTTATCTACTAAGTTTGACATGAGAAGTGCTATCTTTTGCCAATAAGCTGAGGCCTACCTACCATCCCGGCCAGAGTTCTTCTGTTTCAGTTAATATTTATTCCTTAACCAGCATTATCAAAATCTGCTTATTTATCTCATTGTTTATGGGACCTTGCTGTGAGCAGTTGTCTGTCGCACCTCTCCACATTATAGAAGTAATGTCACTGCAGTAAATATTCAATTGGCTGTCAAGTACTTCCATACATTCTGGGTTCACGAAAGGCAAGCTGCAAACAAAGATTTTGCCCTTGATTTTGTTAGTAGGTACCTCCACTCCCTGCATTCCCCTCGATAGGTAAATGTTGCTTCTCATGTGGACAGGAAACCCTTGGCTTGATCTGCTGAGGTGATAATGAGGAAGCATAATTAGATTTGCTTAAAAAGAAGGAAATATTGGCCAGATTCCTAACCCTTATCTCTAATTAGTAACTCTTAATGGGCGTGCTTGTTCACACCTGTGAGTTCAGCCACCATTGTTCCTAGGACCCGGTACTGTGACAAAAGCTTTCATATTTCACACACTAAGGTCACTTTGCTATTACACTTGAGAGCTGTTACTTTTGAAGGAATCATACACCAGAATAATTTACCATTTTAAAGGAAAGAAAAGAGCGACTAGGGAGAAAATTGGAGAAAAATCAAAATGGTGTCCAAATAGTATCGCCAAGTACATTTGTTGATGGTGACTGCATGTGTCAAATTACAGGGGTAATGCACGAGACTCCGGAATTTTTGGTGTTTCTATATTTTGATCATCACTGTACAGCTGCTGCTCTGTCCAAGATCGCAATAAACCACAAGGGGGTCGTGAACGAAGCCCAGTCCATCACTCAAACCAGCCTCCCATCCATTGACTCCATCTACACTTCCCACTGCCTCGGAAAAGCAGCCAGCATAATCAAGGACTCCGGACATACTCTCTTCCACTTTCTTCCATCGGGGAAAAAGATACAAAAGTCTGAGGTCATGTACCAACCGACTCAAAAACAGCTTCTTCCCTTCTGCCATCAGACTTTTGAATAGACCTACCTCGCATTTAGTTGATCTTTCTCTACATCCTAGCTATGACTGTAACACTATTTTCTGCGCTCTCTGCTTTCCTTCCCTATGAACGGTATGTTTTGTCTGTATAGCGCGCAAGAAACAATACTTTTCACTGTATACTAATACATGTGACAATAATAAATCAAATCAGAAAAGTTCCATCCACTTTTCCACAAAAACCACAAACCAACATTCTTGTACGGCCAAATCTATTTAGTAATTTTGAAATAGGCACCACAAGCAATTTGGTTATTTTGAGTTACCAGTTATGACTTGTCTGGTATTCTTGGAATCCCATTACGGTTTCCACAACCAAACCTGTTCAACCACTTCCCTCCTCCACATTATAGCAGTAACTACACTGCAGTAAGTATTCAATTGGGATAAAGGGCTATGGAGAAGAGGCAGGGAAGTGGAGTTAGGGTGAGCTAGAGATCAGCCATGATCATATAGAATGGCAGAGCAGGCTCGAAGGGCTAAATTGCCTAATCTCACTCCTAATTCCTATGTTGCTCTTGTTCGGTGTTGTATTTTCTGCTAATGGGAGTTTCACACAAACAGAATTTTGAAAATTGTATTAACCCATGGAGTGATATCAGTTCTGAATTCTGTCCAAAAGAGAAAATGCTGGAAAATCTCAGCAGGTCTGGCAGCATCTGTAAGGAGAGAAAAGAGTTGACGTTCCGAATCCAGATGACTCTTTGTCAAAGCTAAAAGGCATAGAAAGTGGGAGATATTTATACTGCAGGGGGAGGGAAAGATGAGTCATAGCCACAGAAACCAGGGAAAAGACTGCTAATAGCTGTCCACAGAGAGAATAGAGGGTGTGAATGGCCAAACAGCAGAGAAGCTGTAAACTGTGACACATGAAGATGTTGGGGGAAGGGAGGGCGGGGGGGGGGGGGGTGGGGGGGGAGAGAATGGGACAGAGTTAGAATGTAGAAAGGGGTAAGCGGGGGGCGGGGGGGAGAAAAGGTAAGGGAAGGGGGATGAAATGGGGGAAGGAAAGAGTGGGGGGGGGGGGGAGGGGGAAAATGAAGAAAGACCATAAAGAAATTAAAGGTAGAGAACAGAAAAAAATTAAATAAAATAGAATGAAAACAAAGAGGGCCGAGGTGGAATAGAGCAAATCATCTGAAGTTGTTGAATTTGATATTGAGGCCGGAAGGCTGTAATTGTTCCTAGCCGGAAGATGAGATGCTGTTCCTCCAGTTTGCGTTGAGCTTCACTGGAACATTGCAGCAGTAAGAAGTCTCACAACACCAGGTTAAAGTCCAACAGGTTTATTTGGTAGTAAAAGCCACTAGCCATTGCAGCAGGCCAAGGACAGGCATGTGGGCATGGGAACAGGATCACGTGTTAAAAGAAATCTGTCCATATGCGAATGTGACAAAAGTTTCAAGACACCCAATCTCTCTATAACTATCATCAATTTATACAATTTACCATGTTTGAACTTATGCTACGTTTTTCTCCCCCCACCCTCCCCACTTTACCAGGAACTAGAAGAGGCTCTCCTGATAAATGACGTTGATTTTCTGGATGACCTGATTGCTTGTTTGCTTCAAGGCTGCTATCAACGCCGAGACATCACGTATGTACAAAAAACATTTCTTGTTTCCCTTTTGAGAGAATGGTTGCAGTCTAAGGGTGCCATGGTTAATGTTTCTCATGCAACATGCCAGGAAAACTAGTCAAATGTGAAACTCCCAAAAGATGGGCAATTTTTGATAGCTTTCTTGAAAGCTTCAATTTGGTCCCAGTTGAGGACAAATAACCGTCATAAAATTTGTTCCATAAAACGTTACCAGAACTCTGGAAATTATTTATAGCGAAGTGAAATTCAGGTTCAGTATTGTAAATCAGTGATTTTGGTTTTCATATTGATTGCTGGTCATGGGATCTACTTTGTACAAAGTATTTTTTTGAATACCATTAGCTACCCCAGTTTGCCAGGTTTTGTAATTCTGTAGTTTGGCTTGATCATTTTTAAAGTAAAAGCAGTGAGGAGGAAGCTTCCCTCCATCTCGAGAGACTCGGCACCTAGGGGTGTATGTCACTTCTGTGTTGGACATGTGTAGTGGTAGATGCTGAGTCGTGAGTGCCAGTCCCTTCCACAGCTGAATAGTGTTGGTCGACTGATGGGTTTTCCTTCTGACGGGCTCTCTTCCACCATCTGCTCATTTCTTTGCTCCTCTGCTTTATCCACACCCTGACTGCTTGTCTCCACACTTGGTCAGCAGTGAGGACTTCCCAACACATCAACTCCAATCCTGGTCAACTTGAAATCTGACTTGCAGACATCCTTGTTTCACAGATAGGAACCACCTAGTGGTCTTGTGCTGATAGCAAGCTCACCTTGGAACACATCTTTGTAATCTTCTGTATGACTGGGCAGACCTTTTGTTGCTGTTTCTGTTGGTATATTTTTTAATTGTGCTGCTGTAAACTTTGGGGAAGGGAGGAGATTTTTCTTTTACAAGCATAAAGCTACTTTAGGCCTTATTTTAAATTTAAAAGATTTATTCAAATTGTTAATGATTGATCCCCATCTTGCAACACTCTGGCCATACTGCCAGGTTGTGCATCCAGCTTGCTAGCCAGTGGGCGGTAACATGTCTGTAGTTGACTGCACATCCAACTGGCTAATTATAAACTTGCATGTCTGGACTCTTGGAACGTTAAATAAGCTCTGTTTTAATTTTACAGTGTCCAAAAGTATCAACTCTCTTTCACCGTTTTTTTTTAGTTCATTTTACGGGATGTGGGTGTCACTGGCTGGGCCAGCATGTATTGCCCAATTCAACCTGCCCTCCATTTCAGAGTGCATTTGAGAGTCAACCACATTGATGTGGGTCTGGAGTCACATGTAGGCCAGACCAGGTAAGGACGGCAGATTTCTTCCCTATAGGGCATTAGTGAACCAGATGGGTTTTTACAACTGACAATGGTTTCATGGTCATCATTAGATTTTTGATTCCAATTTTTTATTGAATTCGAATTTCACCGTCTGCCATGGTGGGATTCGAACCCAGGTCCCCGGAGCATTACCGTGGGTCTTTGGATTACTCGTCCAGTGACAATACCACCTCGCCACTGACTCCTCATTGAACTTATTTTGGTGAAGCTAAAATAATGGCATCTAAATGGCATCTAATTATGGTCAGGTTGGAGTCTCTTCTGTATTGCTCTATAATGGAAATTGCTTTGTGTGGCAAGATGAAGTCATCATCATAATGTCACTGGACTAGTAATCCAGAGGCCCAGGCTAATGCTCTGGGGACAGGGGTTCAAATCCCACCACAGTGAAATTTAAATTCAATTCATTAATAAATCTGAAATTGATAGCTAAAATCAGTAGTGTTGCCATGATGCTATCACTGATTGTTTAAAAACCCATCAGGTTCGTTAATGTTCATGTAGGAATGAAATTTGCAATCCTTATCTGGTTTGATCTATGAGTGACTCCAGACCCATAGCTATGTGGTTGACTATTAACTGCCCTCTGAAAGGGCTGAGCCACTCGGCTACACCAAACCCTTCAGAAAAAGCAAAAAGGAATAAAACCAGATGGACCACGTGGTATCAACTTAGGAACCATATCCAGTACTGTTGATGATGCAGAGTCCCCCTTACTAACATCCTGGGGCTTGTGCCAAAATTGGAGAGCTATCCCACGGACTAGTGTGAAGTTTGCACGTTCTCCCCATGTCTGCATGGGTTTCCTCTGGGTGCTCCGGTTTCCTCCCACATTCCAAAGATGTGCAAGCAGGCTAGGTGGATTGGCCATGCTAAATTGCCCCTTAGTGTCCCAAGGTGTGTAGGTTAGGGGGATTAGTGGGGTAAATACTTGGGGTTACAGGGAACAGGTCTGGGTGGGATTGTCCCTTAGTGTCAGGGGGACAATGTGGGGTGACAAGGATAGGGGCTGGGTGGGATTGTTGTCAGTGCGGACTCGATAGGCCAAATGGCCTCCTCCTGCACTCTAGGGATTCTATGATTCTAGTCAAACCCGACATAGTCATGCTTACAGAATCATACCTTATAGCTAATGTCCCAAATGGGACAGTCCTTGGATATGTCCTATCCCATCGGCAGGACAGGTCAAACCGAGGTGGCGGCGCAGTGGTGTACAGTTGAAGAGGTTGTCCTGGGTGTCCTCAATATTGACTCAGGACCCCGTGAAACCTCATGGCATCAGGTCAAACATGGGCAAGGAAACCTCCTGTTGATTACCACCTACCTATTGCTCTCCCACAGCTGATGAATCAGTTTTCCTCCATGTTGAACGCCACTTGACAAAAGCATTGAGGGCGACTGGAAGACATTGTTGGTTCAGTAGCACCACTACTGGCCAAGCCCTGAAGGACATCTGTCAGATTGGGCCTTCGGAAGGTGCTGAGAGAACCTACAAGAGGAAAAAAACCGACCAGAACTTTTTCACACCAATCTACCTGCCACTGTTGAACCTGTCCATGTCAATATAAGTAGGTCCTGTGGGAAGAAGAACTGTAGGAGTACGTGTGCTTGTATGTTCTAGGTCCATACAGCAATGCCTCATCCCAAGCTGTCTTGGATCACTTACCACTTGACCAAGGCCTTGCTCCATCAAGCCCGTGTGGCAGCTGGTGTGCAATGGCCACCTACATTAAAAGGACTCGATCACAGGCATCTCCCACCACTTGAAGTGGAATTTGGCACCTGGAACGTCCTGACCCTCATGGACAACCCTAACGGGAACAAACCGGAATCACGTACTGCTATCATTGCCTGGGACATTGACATTGTCACCCTGAGCGACTCCCCGGTGGGCAGGGGAAAGTCAGGGAACTAGGTCCAAGGTACAGTGATCAGCTCTGACAAAGGGTCATCCAGACTCGAAATGTTATCTCTGTTCTTTCTTCAAAGATGCTGTCGGACCTGCTGAGATTTTCCAGCATTTTCTGTTTTTTGATTCCGGGAAAAAGCTACAGACCGAACCCAGGGAGGAATTTTACTCCAGCCTTGAGAAATCCTTAGCTCGAGTCAACAAGCTGACCATCCTTCATGACTTCACTGCCAGAGCTGGAAAGGACGACTGGTCCCTGGGGGGGTGTAATCGGCAGAGAAGGGGGTAGGGAAGTCCAATACCAAAGGTACCTTGCTCCTGACAAAATGCCTCGAACACAGCCTTGTCATAGCCAATACCATGTTCCATCAAAGAGACAAGTACGAGGCCTCGTGGCTCCACCCTCTCTCCAAGCACTGACACCCCGTCATCTGAGCGAGGGACTCACAAACGTACAGACCACCCGTGCCAGGACAGGAGCCAATGACTGCTGGACGACCACCGTCTAATCCACTCTGTGATGAACATTGATATTGCCCCAAAGCTGTGATGGCAATAGAAAGAACGTTGCAGGAAAAACAACACTGAGGCACTCAAAGATCCTGATAAAAGAGCATTATTCAGCCAGCAACTCACTGCCAAACTGATGACCCAGAGACGCCAAGTGGTCACAGCGCCTGGTCTGCCCATAAAAACCTCCATAATCAGCATCTGCTAAAAGACCCTTGGTCACTCGAGCCGGAAACACCAAGACTGGTTCAATGAGAGTGACCTGGAGGTCCAGGAGCTGATGAACTACTGAACCTGAAACTGCAACCTTACATGACAGTGAAAAACAATTATACTGACAGCTGAAGGCTGAGGTCTGGCAAAAAACCTGCCATCTAAAGAACACATGGTGGGCGGAGAAAGCGCAGGGAATCCAGCAGTTAGCCAACAACCAGGGGCATGTGGAGATGGCACAGTGGTTAGCACTGCTGCCTCACAGCGCCAGGGACCCGGGTTCGATTCCCGGCTTGGGTCACTGTCTGTGTGGAGTTTGCACATTCTCCCCGTGTCTGCGTGGGTTTTCTCCGGGTGCTCCGGTTTCCTCCCACACTCCAAAAGACGTGCTGGTTGGGTGCATTGGCTGTGCTATATTCTCCCTCAGTATACACGATCAGGTGCCGGAGTATGAGAGGCCGTGTGTGAGGAAGAAGGAGGACACGATGGCCGGAATTCTCCCATCCCACCCGACACTGGAATTTTAGCGGGCGGGTTGCAGACAATATGAAACCATAGCACAGAGGTTAGCACTGCTGCTTCACAGCGCCAGGGACACGGTTTCGATTCCCGGCTTGGGTCACTGTCTGTGCGAGATTTGCACATTCTCCCCATGTCTGCGTGGGTTACTCCCACATTCTGAAAGGCATGCTGGTTCGGTGCATTGACCCGAGGAGGCGCCAGAGTGTGGCGACTAGAGGAATTTCACAGTAACTTAATTGCAGTGTTAATGTAAGCCTTACTCGTGACTAGTAAATAAACTTTAACTTAACTTTAACTTTTGACAGTCGGGTGAGAATTTCCAGCTTTAGACCAGCACAGCCGGAGAATTCTGCCCGAGATGTGAGGCTACTGCCAACAGCTTGCATAAGATTGAGACGATCCCAGAGAAACTAGATGGGTTTTTAAATCAGCCCATCGTGGCACTCTTCCCCAGTCCCCAGGGCTGCCTGTGCTCTGTTTCCAGGCTGCTGGGCATGACTATAACACCACAACTCCTTGTGCCCCAGGAGTGGAATGTGCATATGTCGGTTTTTGCCAAGGTGTTTCGGCACGTTGGTAAATGTCTCGACTCGAGCTATCCGCCTCAGTAGTGAAGATCTGGTCCTCAGCGAGGGCTTGCAGAGTAATTCAGAAGGTGCTGCATTCTCAGGAGAGATGAAAATGTCAAGATACAAATTAAATGCCATTTGACAAAATGAATGAGATTGTGATGACTTCAGCCAGGCTAATGAGGTTGGCTTGCTAGAGTATGAACTACCTGATGAGTCCTATTCAGGAGTTCTGGGCTGTTGTCCTCCGTGCCGATCAGGTGTCCACTCTAAGATCAGTATCCACATGGCGTTCCAAGAGGTCTCTGGGAGCACCAGGTGCGCTAAGGAGGGGTGAACCGGCCCAGGCCGGAAACGGAGCAGGTCAAAGCTCTCATGCTGTTCAGTAGTGGGATAGCACCCGTGAATAGGTGCAGCAGTGCAGCCTGACCAATACAGCGAGACGCATCCTTTTCTCCACATTTAAATCGCAACAACCAAAATATTCCACAAAAAGAAGTACCTGATGTGTCCTAATTGATGGTTAAATCAGGGAGCCTCATGCTCCCTATTTAAAGCAGCTGTGTCAGACTCCCAGCCTGCAGTTAGCAGGGAGCAACTGGAGAGCTGGCTGTGTATAGATAGCATGGTGTAAATGAAGTAACTTGATGACGGGACTTTCGCCTCCGTGGAGTTATTACAGAGATTTAACTGAGTACAGCCTGTTGTAAAGAGCACGAAACTGGGGAGAAAAGGTTTATTTTGTAATGGGCAAGAATGGTTCCAGGGATGAGAAACTTCAATTATGAGGATAGATTGGAGAGGTTGGGACTGTTCTCCTTGGAGAGAAGAAGGCTAAGAGGAGATTTGATAGAGATGCTCAAAATCAAGAGGGGGCTGGACAGAGTAACCAGGGAGAAACTGTTCCCGCCCGCAACACGATCTAGACCAAGGGCAGCATGGTGGCACAGTGGTTAGCACTGCTGTCTCACGGTGCTAGGGACCCAGGTTCAATTCCAACCTCGGTCTCTGTGTGGAGTTTGCACAGTGTTCTCCCTGCGTCTACGTGGGTTTCCTCCGGGTGCTCGGTTTCCTCCCACAAAGTAAAATTTATTTATTAGTCACAAGTAGGCTTACATTAACACTGCAATGAAGTTATTGTGAAAATCCTGTATTCACCACCCTATGGTGCCTGTTCGGGTACACTGAGGGAGAATTCAGCATGGCCAATCCACCTAACCAGCACATTTTTTGGATTGTGGGAGGGTTAGGTGGATTAGCCACGTTAAATTGCCCCTTAGTGTCAGGGGATTAGTAGGGGTTCCTAGGATAGGGCCTGGGTGGGATTGTTGTTGGTGCAGGCTAGATGGGCCAAATGGCCTCCTCCTGCACTGTAGGGATTCTGTGATCGTATGATTCTATGAAGAGGGCACAGATTTAAAGTGATTTGCAAAATAAACAAATGTGACGTGAGAAGAAACTTTCACACATTTATTATGTTGGGTCTGGAATGCACTGTCGGGAAGTGTGGTGGAGGCAGGTTCAATCAAGGCATTCAAGAGAGCATTAGATAACTATTTGAACAGAAACAAATATGCAGGGGTGTGTGGAAAAGGCAGTGGAATGACACTAAGCCATGACGCCGGCGCAAAGCCCTGTTTGTGATCAGAACGTGGAGATGCCGGCGTTGGACTGGGGTAAACACAGTAAGAAGTTTAACAACACCAGGTTAAAGTCCAACAGGTTTATTTGGTAGCAAAAGCCACACAAGCTTTCGAGGCTCTGAGCCCCTTCTGAAGAAGGGGCTCAGAGCCTCGAAAGCTTGTGTGGCTTTTGCTACCAAATAAACCTGTTGGACTTTAACCTGGTGTTGTTAAACTTCTTACTGTGATCAGAACTCCCACCCACCTGACGAAGGAACAGCCTGTTCCGAAAGCTAGTGGCTTTTGCTACCAAATAAACCTGTTGGACTTTAACCTAGTGTTGTTAGACTTCTTGCTTGTTTGGACAGCCAGTGCAAACATGATGGGCCAAATGGCCATCTCCTGCACTGTAATAATTCTGTGATCGCAGCTGGCTTTAGTAATTTTGTAAATGACAGAGGAGCTCAGGACATTAAGCAAATGACAGGTCTGTGGGTGGGAACTGTGATAAGATGAGAAAAGGAATGAAGGAGGGTGACTAAGCACTGTTTACAATACTGAATTGATCGAAGATTTACATTAACCAAACACAAGACAACAGCAAAACTACTAAGCCAAGATATTCTGTCTCTAAAATGTCACTTACAAGTAATCTGCGGGATGGGGGTGTGGGTTGTGACAGGGGGTGATGAAGCCATGATGAAAGGGTTTTAAAATTTGATCTTGGGATTTGGGTGTCACTGGCAGGACCCACATTGATTTCTCATCCTGAATTGTCCTTGTGAAGGTGGTGCTGAGTCAGTGATTGAACAGCTGCAGTGTACAGACAGGAAGAGAGTGGGATCAAGAATAGAATCCCATGAAAGCCCAGTAATAACAGAGATGTCACAGAAAACACTGTTTAAAAACAAAGGAATAGTATTCAAGGAGCCAATTAGAACTAAGAACAATAATGGTTGCAGTATCCAGCAAAAGAATTTTAAGAAAGCAAATATTTGCCTTTCATTACCTCAGGGACCACAGAGCACCTTGCAGGTAGTGATGCACTTCTGAAATGTTGTCATTGTTGTGAAGTGAGAAATATGGCAGCCGCTCCTAAAAACAACAATATTGCAATGTTTAAGCTTATTTATTAGTGTCACAAGTAGGCTTACATAAACACTGCAGTGAAATGTGGCACAGTGGTTAGCACTGCTGCTTCACAATGCCAGGGACCCAGGTTCGATTCCGGCCTCGGGTGACTGTCTGTGTGGAGTTTGGACATTCTTCCCGTGTCTGTGTGGGTTTCCTACAGGTGCTCCGGTTTCCTCCCACAGTCCGAAAGAAGTGCTGGTTAGGTGGATTGGCCATGCTAAATTACCCCTTAGTGTCAGGGAAATTAGCAGGTTACATATGTGGGGTTATGGGGATAGGACCTGGATGGGATTGTTGTTGGTACAGGCTTGATGGGCCGAATGGC
Source organism: Mustelus asterias (assembly GCF_964213995.1). NCBI lineage: Eukaryota > Metazoa > Chordata > Chondrichthyes > Carcharhiniformes > Triakidae > Mustelus > Mustelus asterias. Next base: position 34,968,346 of record NC_135809.1, on the reverse strand, counting down.
CGCCTTCTGCGCTGTAGGAATTCTTTGATTCTAAGCTGCTGTGAAAATCCCCTAGTCGCCACACTCCAGTGTCTATTTGGGTACACTGAGGGAGAATTTAGCCAATGCACCTTTCCAGCACGTCTTTCGGACTGTGGGAGAAAACCAGAGCACCCAGAGGAAACACGTGCAGAAACGGGGAGAACGAGCAGACTCCACACAGACAGTGACCCAAGCCAGGAATTGAACCCGGGTCCCTGGCCCTGTGAGGCAGCAATGCTAACCACTGTGCCACCGTGTCATCAACGTTTAGATCAGCTACTTTTGTGATGTTGGTTGGGGAATAAATATTGATGTGGAGATGCCGGCGTTGGACTGGGGTAAACACAGTAAGGAGTCTAACAACACTGTGGGGAGCAAACTGTAAGTGAAGAGGGCTCAAAGGAAGCTCTGGTAATTGGAGAGAGTAAGAAGTCTCACAACACCAGGTTAAAGTCCAACAGGTTTATTTGGTAGCAAACGCCACTAGCTTTCGGAGCGCTGCTCCTTCGTCAGGTGAGTGGGAGATCTGCTCATAAACAGCAAACAGGGCATATAAAGACACAAACTCAATTTACAGAATAATGAATAATGATTGGAATGTGAGTCTTTACAGCTAATCAAGTCTTAAAGGTACAGACAATGTGAGTGGAGAGAGCATTAGCACAGGTTAAAGAAATGTGTATTGTCTCCAGACAGGACAGCCAGTGAGACTTTGCAAGTCCAGGCAAGTTGTGGGAGTTACAGATAGTGTGACATAAACTCAAGATCCCGGTTGAGGCCGTCCTCATGTGTGCGGAACCTGGCTATCAGTTTCTGCTCAGCGACTCTGCGCTGTCGTGTGTTGTGAAGGCCGCCTTGGAGAATGTTTACCCGAATATCAGAGGCCGAATGCCCGTGACCGCTGTAGTGCTCCCCAACAGGAACAACAAGACTGTTCTCTTCCTGAATATTGGCCAGGTCACCAGTAAGAACTCCCCTGCTTATCTTCAAAAGACTGCCTTCTACCTGAGACAGTGGACATCTCATCCAGTGGATGGGACCTCCTAACAGAGTAGCACTCGCTCTGTACTGCACCAGGGTATGTCAAGATTTCTGTGCTCGAACCAAAGGCCAAGATGACAAAATAAAAGTGGACAGTCAGAAAATAAGTTTTGTTGCAGATCTTTGGTAAGGTCAAAAGTTGCAAATGAGCAAGTGAAGAAAGTTGTACAGTTTTAGCCTTCACTCTAAAAGACAACAATAAAGATTGGAATGTTCATAATGCACGCAAATATTTATTTATATGTGGAAATGTTGCAGCAAGTTTGTTCATGTATTTTTTTTTGGTGCCGGCAAGATGCTAGGGTTGGTCGATTGGAGTCAAGTTTGAGTCCAAAGCAAGACAGTTAGAGCTTCTCCACGATGTGACCTCAGTATCTAGGCCGGCACTCGAGTGGCTGTGTTAGTAGTGTGTGATAGTACTGTTGGTGCAGTATTGAAACTGCCATTCCTCAGTTTGTAATGCGAAACCAAGATTGTCTGTCTGTGAACCTCTTTAACAGACAGAATGTTCCTGCAATGTCCTTGTCAATACACATCTCACTGAACAAAAACCATAAAATGAGTGTTTTCACCTCATTTCTGTTTGTGGGGCCTTGCTATGGGCAGGCTGGCTGCTACTTTATGGTGATTGCATATCAAAAGGCTGTTCTTAAAATCATCAAATGTTGACAAGAGAATGTGAGCCCTTCATCTTAATGAATCTCTCCATTGTTTGCTTCTTTTAATGGACCGGATTTTGCTGGAGCGGGATATCTAATGATGCCTGCTATTAATTAGGCCTGCCCACGCATCCTTCAACTCAAAGCATCTTTCCCCGTTCAGTTGCAAGCTGATAACGATCCAGTGGGGAATATGAGGCATCTGGGACCAGCGTCAATAGGGCAACAGAAAAACCTGTCTCTTTAACCAATCAGACTGAAGGATTCAGAAATAACTAACTAAAGGGCCGAGGAGGAAGTACAAGTTAGAATGCATGAAATCAGTATCCAAATAAGAATTTCAAAGTTTTATTTATTAGTGTCACAATTAGGCTTACATTAACACTGCAGTGAAGTTACTGTGAAAATCCCAGAGTCTCCACACTCAAAAAAGAAAGGAAAAGTCTTTTTTAAAATAAGCCAAATTAAAAGTTGACCATTTTAAAATCTCCCAACAACTAATACCTGAAGCAATGTGATTCTACACTGGTCATGATGTGGGGATGCCGGCGTTGGACTGGGGTAAGCACAGTAAGAAGTCTCACAACACCAGGTTAAAGTCCAACAGGTTTATTTGGTAGCAAATACCATAACACCATACCATTCCACACTGGTAACAGTTACCTTTCAGCGCCAGAGAGGCTGCCTGGCAATAATTAATACGATCGCATTTGAAATGGCAAGACTGTGCTGGGTTTAATTCCTATCTGCTGCACGAGTCCAGCAACTTCAGAGCATTCAATTCATGCCAGTGGTACCATGGGAATGCCATTTTGTGACGCAACCCAAGACAGCAACTTTGAAATATTGTCATTAATTCCTGCACCCTGAATGCACAAATAGAAAGTGATAGGTTTGATCCAAGTCTGAAAAGGCCTGACCTCGGAATCTAAGCAGGCTCAGACCTGGTTACTACTTGGATGGGAGACCATCTGGGAATACCAGGTGCAGTTGGCTTTCAACAGCTCTAGGCAGCGAGTGATCAAGGGGTGGTCCGACCTAACTCTGTCCCTCATCCGTGGCTAAATTAATGGCTGGGTGTGTCTGGAGAGGGAGCGTGCGGTGTCCGCGGGCACCACCGAGGCCTTCCATGCCCATTGGGCACTGCAGGGACTGGGGTGCATTATTGACATCTTTAATCATATTTTGGTTGGACATTCTAAGTTTCTTTTGAGATTTGTTTTTGTCCAAGGCAGTTTCCCTTTAAGGGGCTGCCCCTTTTACTTTATCCCTCAGTTTGTTTAACTTACTAATTAGCTTTTCAACAGAAGAGTTGGAGATAAGGTTGCAAAGTGACCAACGTTGGCGACTACATGTTTCAGGATACATAGGGCAAATGGAAAAAGAGGGGATAATCTTGATTGTGAAGGATGGGATAAAGACCGTCGAGAGAAAGGATTGTCAGAAAGTCAAGAAATCTAATCCACTGGAGTGGAGCAACAAATAGCAAGGGACAACGAGCATAGAAATAAAGGGGAACCAAGGGTCGTGTAGGGCTAGAAACCTAACAACAACTTGTACACATGTAGCACATTTAACTCAATCAAACATCCCAAAGCGCTTCACAGAACCATAATAAAATAAAGTATAAAAATGAACCACAAGGGGATATTAGATCAGACAACCAAATGTTTGGTCGAAGTGCAAGATTTTAAGGAGTGTCTTAAAGAAAGGTACAGAGATGGAGAGGTCTAGAGAGGGTATTCCAGAGCTTGGGGTGTAGGCAACTAAGGGCATCGCTGCCTTTGATAGAGCAATTATAATTGCGAACATTAAAGAGGCTGGAATTGGAGGAGCACAGATATCTCGGAGGGTTCCTTCGCTGTCGCTGGGTCAAAATCCTGGAATTCCGAACGTAACGTCATTGTGGGTAAACCCACAACACAGGGACTTCAATACATAGCAATTCAAGAAGGCTGCTCACTCACCACGACGTTCTCAAGGGCAACTAGGGATGGACAATAAATGCTGATGTGGAGATGCCGGCGTTGGACTGGGGTAAACACAGTAAGGAGTCTAACAACACCAGGTTAAAGTCCAACAGGGCGTTTGCTACCAAATAAACCTGTTGGACTTTAAGAACATAAGAACATAAGAAATAGGAGCAGGAGTAGGCCATCTAGCCCCTCGAGCCTGCCCCGCCATTCAATAAGATCATGGCTGATCTGACGTGGATCAGTACCACTTACCCGCCTGATCCCCATAACCCTTAATTCCCTTACCGATCAGGAATCCATCCATCCACGCTTTAAACATATTCAGCGAGGTAGCCTCCACCACCTCAGTGGGCAGAGAATTCCAGAGATTCACCACCCTCTGGGAGAAGAAGTTCCTCCCTGGTGTTGTTAGACTCCTTACAATAAATGCTGGCCAGCCAGCGAAACCCATGTCCCACAAATGAATATAAAGAAAATTTAGTATGGCCAATCCACCTAACCTGTGCATCTTTGGTCTGTGGGAGGAAACGGGAGCACCCAGATGAAACCCACGCAAATACGGGGAGAATGTGCAAACCCTACACAGACAGTCACCCGAGGCCGGAATTGAACATGGGTCTCTGACGCTGTGTGGCCGCAGTTTCATTGCGCTGCTCAATGTGGAATTTGAAACACTAGCAGAACAACCATGGGCGGCACGGTAGCGCAGTGGTTAGCACTGCTGCTTCACAGCTCCAGGGTCCCGGGTTCGATTCCCGGCTCGGGTCACTGTCTGTGTGGAGTTTGCACATTCTCCTCGTGTCTGCTTGGTTTTCCTCCGGGTGCTCCGGTTTCCACCCACAATCCAAAGATGTGCGGGTTAGGTTGATTGGCCAGGTTAAAAATTGCCCCTTAGAGTCGTCTTGAGATGCGTAGGTTAGAGGGATTAGCGGGTAAATATGTGGGGGTAGGGCCTGGGTGGGATTGTGGTCGGTGCAGACTCGATGGGCCGAATGGCCTCCTTCTGCACTGTGGGGTTTCTATGTTTCTATGATCTTAAAGAATTGTGGAGCAGGCTCGAGGGAACAGGTGGCCGACTTCTGCTCCTATTCCTATGTTCTCATATTCTTATCTGCTACTTGCCAGAAATCTTTGTACCACCACTTGCGCATAAACAATGGTGATCACCATAAGCCTCACTGTTATTTAAACATTAGAATCTGTCCCAGAATTTCTCTTGAAATATCTAGTGCCTGTTTTAAGAATAATTTGAAATCTGCTTCAGTGGATTTTTTGTGGCAGAGAATTGTTTGAATGTGAAGCAGTTGGGGGAAGCGTCGAAGAACTGTGCAAATAAAAATTTGTTCTTTCTTCACCTCCAGTTGATAAGGAAAATACTATTTGCATTCCATTGTAATGTGGAGACTTGTAGCCTGACCGTCTGTGACTGAAATCTCACGCTGAGTAAATTGAATAGGACAACACCTAAGCAGCAGGTTCTCGCAAAGGGCTTCTAAGCAACAATGCATCTGAAGTGACACCTTTGAATGCTAACTTAATGTGAATTGCCTCCAACTTGCAAGATGGAGCTCTCCATGACTGATTTTAACCCTGTGTGACCTGTTTTAACCTTGCACGTGCTGCTTCCATTATGAAATAAAAATTCCAGTTGATGTTTTATCACAGTTGGATAGATTGGTTTAACATTTGGTAAACATGGCCTTGGATAGGTGGTTTCATTATAGTGGGATTAGTATCCAGTAATCTAATTAATATGTCTACACTGAAATGCTATGAAATCTGCATGTATGAAATGAAGTCGATAAGAGTTATCTCCTGCCTTTTCTTTTTTTCCTTGGATAATACCCACACCTAACATGAGAGGCCTTCCTTATCCAACCCTCAGAACAGCAGGATATACATTTCAGTGATACTAGTCTACTCCTCCCTCAGAGAGGACTGGTCTGGTTACACTTTAAGAAGTCTCACAACACCAGGTTAAAGTCCAACAGGTTTATTTGGTAGCAAAAGCCACTAGCTTTCGGAGCGCTGCTCCTTCGTCAGGTAAGTGGGAGTTCTGTTCACAAACAGGGCATATAAAGACACAAACTCAATTTACAAAATAATGGTTGGAATGTGAGTCTTTACAAGTAATCAAGTCTTAAAGGTATAGACAATGTGAGTGGAGAGAGGGTTAAGCACAGGTTAAAGAGATGTGTCTTATTGAGTTTGTGTCTTTATGTGCTCTGTGAACAGAACTCCCACTTACCTGACGAAGGAGCAGCGCTCCGAAAGCTAGTGGCTTTTGCTACCAAATAAACCTGTTGGACTTTAACCTTGTGTTGTGAGACTTCTTACTGTGTTTACCCCAGTCCAACACTGCGGTGCATCTCCACATCCTGGTTACACTTCCCAGTATCTTTCTCACTTTTAAGCTATGTTGTCCCCATGGTGCAACATATTAAATAAATCAAAAAGTATGTTACTGCACTGCCCAGGCCACATGTTAAGTGCTCTTATCTGCTAAAAAGCTTTTTGCCATAAATACAGTCATTTTTTAAAAATGAAATCACTTAACGGTATGGGAAATGCCTCATAAATAATATACTTTGGAGATATTGGCCGGGATTTTACTGGCCCGCCCGCCACGTGAATCGGAGCAGGTGAGGGGCGGAGCATAGGAAGGTCTGTTGACCTCGGGCAGGGTTTTACGGTTTCAGGATGAGTGAGGCTGTAAATTCCCGCCCATATTTTGTCTTTGAAGCATTTAATATGAAGCCTTCCCTGCCAAGATGTTGTACATGTGGATTGCTCACATTTTCTGTCCATTTACTTGAATATCACTTCCCAGTATGTACAGTCACAAGAACTCCAATAGGGAATGCAGAAGAAACTTCTTTACCCAAATAGTGATGAGAATGTGGAACTCATTCCCAAAGAGTGTGACTGAGAGCATTAATGGGAAGCTGGGCAAGCATTTGAAGGAGACAGGAATAGATGATTATGATGGTAGATTTAGATGAGAAAAGATGGGAGGAGGTTGCCAGCATGGAATGATTGGGCCAAATGGCCAGTTTCCGCACCGTATATCTTATGTCCAGGCACTATATTATGTAATCCTGAGGAGTGCTACTTCATACCAGCAAAGTAAAGGTGGAAAATTTACACTTTGTATTTTGAAAACTCTCTTTCCCTATTAATGATGTGCTTATTCCCCAGACCAGACAGTTGTGACATGTACCTGGAAGATATTATTAAACATCGATGGGAACTTGAGGAAGGGAGGCCGAACCCACTGAAAAACACCAAGTTCAAAGAATTACCCATTCGTCTACGTGTTGAGTTGTTGCACAGGCTATGTGACTACAGATTGGATGCAGATGACGTGTTTGATCTTTTAAAGGTACCATTTTAAATGAAGGGGTGGTTCTTGTTTCACACTATGTACTGAAACTAACTACTTACAGAGCCAGTTTTCTCCTCTTATCTCATTTTCCCATTCTCTGAAGTCATCCGCTCCTGCAGAGTTCCCCCCCCCCCACCGCCCCTCAAATTCTTCACTCAAGAAACCGTTATTCCTTTATGAGCACAGATTGGAAGCATTGGCACACTATTTGCAATTGTTCTGGACAAGTCATGACTTCTTAAAGCTCAACAGTAGCAAAAAGTGGAAACATCCTGTTCAAATATCCTCCACACATTATAGCCCTCTGGATCTGCCACAACTTCATCAATCTTTCAGGCTGCTTATTAAAGCTGAGTCTGGGATTCTTCAACCCAATCCCACCTATGGATTTTTCATGTGCTCTCCTGTCATTGAATTTTGACAGCACACAAGGAGAGACCAGTTGATCATCAAGCCTATGGCAGCTTTCTCGAAAATCCTTGAATCCTTTCTCTCTTTTCTAACATCCATTCACATTCCTTTTTGCAGTTATTATGGATTCTGCTCCCTCTGTGGTTTTAGGAAAGTTCAAACCCCTCTTGTTAAAATCTGTGCCTCCATAAATGCAAGCCTGCTGGTTATAGGCTTAGCATTCAGCACCAAAAGCTTTTCCCTACTTAACCAATGAAACCCCCTCATAATTTTGATCATGTCTATCAGATCCTATATGCACTTCTGCTAAAACAGGAAGAGCTCTGTTAAAAAAGGTTAACATCTTTCATTCCTGTCAATTTAGTAAATCTTTCTACCTGTTCCACGATATTAACTGAGAGTCTGTGCTTTGGAAGCCTCCAATTCTCTATGCTCCATTATTTCTTTTGGACAATTTATTTGTTCTCTTTGTGCTTGTGCATGGTGTGGTGGTGATTATGATTTATCATGATGCCTGGTAGTTACTAACATATTCCAAAATATTTAATCATCTGTTACCTTTAAAATCAGGTTGGTTCAGCAAGTCACTTGGACAATCCTGGACAATATTGATGCATAGGTTGGTTTAGCAAGTCACTTGGACAATCCTGGACAGTATTGATGCATAAGTTGGTTTAGCAAGTCACTTGGACAATCCTGGACAATATTGATGCATAAGTTGGTTTAGCAAGTCACTTGGACAATCTTGGACAATATTGATGCATGAAATTTGCTTAGGATTTTAAAGTGTACGACATATTTTAATTTGTTTGCGTGGGTGCTCCAGTTTCCTCCCACAGTCCAGAGATAGAATAGAATAGAATAGAAAGAATAGAAACCCTACAGTGTAGAAAGAGGCCATTCGGCCCATCGAGTCTACACCGACCACAATCCCACCCAGGCCCTACCCCCATATCCCTACATATTTACCCACTAATCCCTCTAACCTATGCATCTCAAGACACTAAGGGGCAATTTTAGCACGGCCAATCAACCTAACCCGCACATCTTTGGACTGTGGGAGGAAACCGGAGCACCCGGAGGAAACCCACGCAGACACGAGGAGAATGTGCAAACTCCACACAGACAGTGACCCAAGCCGGGAATCGAACCCAGGTCCCTGGAGCTGTGAAGCAGCAGTGCTAACCACTGTGCTACCGTGCCGCCCAAATGTGTGCAGGTTAGGTTGATTGGCTATGCTAAATTGCCCCTTGGTGTCTGGGGGATTAGCAGGATAAATACGTGGGGTTATGGGAACAGGGCCTGGATGGGATTGTGGTCGGGGCAGACTCGATGGGCCAAATGGCCTCCTTCTGCATAGATATTCTGTGATTCTATGATTTAACTTGTGTCTTCACCTATCTGTCAGGGCCTGGATGCTGATAATTTGCGAGTAGAACCGTTAGGAGAAGATGCCTTTGGAGCAACCTATTGGTATTTCTACGGTACTCGTTTATATAAGGAGGGACCATCTTTCACACTGGAGAAAAATCAAGCAGAAGAAATGTAAGAATTATTCCGTATTTTGTTTAGATAAGTTGAGCCGTGTGTTTGTTTGTGTGTGTGTGTTTTGATTGGGTTAAAACTTGCATTCTTCCTGAAACTGGGCTTTGGTGAAACAGAATGTGGTTTCCGAGCGTGTGGTGGAACCAACCTGTGCAGTCATTGTATCTGCTGAGAATGCATTGATTTTTAATTAAATAATGTGCAGCAAAGATGATCCAAATGTGACAAGAAATCGAAATAACTTTTTTGAAATAATCGAGATAATACTAGGAGGAATTATGCACATAGGATTTTATACACTGATGTCATGAGATCAAATTCCTTACATTATGGTTGCACTGAAGTCTCTGCACTCTGTTATGTGTGGGCAAGAAAATGTCAACGCCAGTGTTAATTGTAACTTTTTCAATTTTGCAGGGAAAATGGAAAACTAAGTACCTGTAGTTCCACTTACAAACTGATAGAGTTGAAACCTAAAAAGAGAGGCCGACCATCAAAACGGAAAAAACTGGAAGATATTTATTTAGCAGCCATGAGGTGAGTTGTTTCACATTTACTGTAAATGGCGCAGTGGCTACTGCTTCAAGTGTAGCTGACTGATTCTAATCCACCTCCAGCACGGAAATAGAAATCTGCTCATTTCAATTCGATCGTTAGGAAGTTGTCAAAGCAGAGCTATTAATTCATTAATTCAGAGCTATTAATAGCATTACAAGAAAATCGCAAAAGTGAACATCAGACCTAAAAATGTGGAAAACTGAAAGACATTATTGAAAGATACTTTTCGGGTCACCTTTATGGTAAAGGCACATTGTTGCAACTTAGCATTTGTCAAGTCACCCCTGCCCCAAGTGTGTTTTGAAAGTGCTATGATTATTGCAAGCACTGGAAGTGACGTACACAACATTGCACATTCCTCCTTTTCATACAAAAAAAATTCATGGCGTAATTTCCAATGATTTGACTTGATTTATTATTGTCACATGTATTGGTATACAGTGAAAAGTATTGTTTCTTGTGCACTATACAGACAAAGCATACCGTTCATAGAGTACATAGGGGAGAAGAAAAGGCGAGGGTGCAGAATGTAGTGTTACAGTCATAGCTAGGGTGTGGAGAAAGATCAACTTAATATAAGGTAGGTCCATTTAAAAGTCTGATGGCAGCAGGGAAGAAGCTTTTCTTGAGTCGGTTGGTAGGTGATCTCAGACTTTTGTATCTTTTTCCCAATGGAAGAAGGTGAAAGAGAGTATGTCCAGGGTGCGTGGGGTCCTTGATTATGCTGGCTGCTTTTCTGAAGCAGCGGGAAGTGTAGGCAGAATCAATGGATGGGAGGCTAGTTTGAGTGATGGACTGGGCTACATTCACGACCTTTTGTAGTTTCCTGCGGTCTTGGTCAGAACAGGAGCCATACCAAGCTGAGATGCAACCAGAAAGAATGCTTTCTATCTTTAAACATTGCTTTCAGTTTCTCTCATTTTCTGCTTTTTCTATCTCTCATTTCTTTATTTCTCTCTTTCTCTTGCTCTTTTTTTTCTTTCTCAGTATCTATTTATTTCCATCTCCTATCTTTCTCACTCACTGCTTTGTAACTCAGAGTGCACACCCACCATTCTTTTTGTTTATTTTGTCCTACCCCTGCTTGCCAGACCCCTTTCCAAATAGCACTGCTCTTACTGTGTTCCTCATCTCAGGACCACTGCTCTACTCTGTGCCAAAAGATCAGAGCTTGGGGCAAGTGATGCTACCGGGACTTGATGGTTTGAGTTATAAGGAGAGGCTGGATAGACTGGGACTTTTTTCTCTGGAGCGTAGAAGGCTGAGGGGTGACCTTATAGAGGTCTATAAAATAATGAGGGGCATAGATCAGCTAGATAGTCAATATCTTTTCCCAAAGGTAGGGCAGTCTAAAACTAGAGGGCATAGGTTTAAGGTGAGAGGGGAGAGATACAAAAGTGTCCAGAAGGGCAATTTTTTCACAGAGGGTGGTGAGTGTTTGGAACAAGCTGCCAGAGGTAGTAGTCAAGGCGGATACAATTTTGTCTTTTAAAAAGCATTTAGACAGTTACATGGGTAAGATGGGTATAGAGGGATATGGGCCAAATGCGGGCAATTGGGACTAGCTTCGGGGTTTAAAAAAAAGGCAGCATGGACAGGTTGGGCCGAAGGGCCTGATTCCATGCTGTAAACCTCTATGACTCTATGACTGATTCACACTGATTTTGACCTGTAACCAAAGGCAGTACTCCAGTTCGCCATCTCTGCCAAATAAAGAGATTGACATCTATCTGTACCTACACAAAAATGTAGCTTAAGTTTAAAACAAAATGCTTATATCAACTCTGACTGTGCCCTTGATGCTGCCCCAGATGACCTATTATGCAGAACTTCAGATAGTTAAAAATGTTTCTCAACCCTTCCCATCATATAAATGAATGCTGTGCAGGAATGGGGAACTGATATTCCAGGCATTAGATAACAGATTTCCCTGACCCATTAGCAGGGGCTCATCATATGGGGGTAAAGATTTCCTTCTGCTTGTCATTAAGATACATGGGGTTTCCGCGAGTAAGTTTTCAGTTTGCTGAATGGTATTTTACAGCGAATCCAAAATTGTGACCCAAGAAGTGCCTCCTATAGAAGACTCGCAACAAGGATACAAAAGTCAGGGTAAGCAAACTATATATTTTTGAGCTTGTGCTCTCTTGCCTTGTATGGATATTTTTATTATCATCAAGCATCTTTCACACTACATATTAAACTGATGCTGGTATGTTACCAATACCCTGTGAACAAATATTAGGAAAGAAAATCATTCATATTGATGGCCTGGGAAGTTTAGTTTGGCATTTATAATTGGATGTCACAATGGCTTTGAGCACAGAGATGTTAAGCGAAGGCTGGACGAGTGTTTAAAGCTGGGTCTGATCTTTTTCTTACCCAAGTTATCTCGTGCTGGATGTCCTTCACAGAGGCCGTGGCGTCACCGTCAGGGATTAGACATGCGAGAGAGGCATGGCACGGTGGCACAGTGTTTTGCACTGCTGCCTCACAGCTCCAGGGACCCAGGTTCAATTCCAGCCTCTGATCACTGTCTGTGTGGAGTTTGCACATTCTCCCCGTGTCTGTGTGGGTTTCCTTCGGGTGCTCCGGTTTCCCCTCTCACACCAAAGATGTGCAGGTTAGGTTGATTGGTTATGCTAAATTGCCCCTTAGTGTGCCGGGATGTGTAGGTTAGAGGGATTAATGGGGTAAATGTTGTGGGGATAGAACCTGGGGGATTGTTGTCAGTGCAGACTCGATAGGCCAAATGGCCTCCTTCTGCACTGTAGAGTTTCTATGATTCTAATAGTCAAAGGTGGAAGTGGTGTGGGTTCTGACAGTCTCGGCTGCACTAGTACCAAGAATTTACAGACAAAAAGGGGTGGCACGGTGGTGCAATGGTTGGCACTGCTGCCTCACTGCACCAGGGACCCGGGTTCCATTCCAGCCTGGGTCACTGTCTGTGTGGAGTTTGCAAGTTATCCCTGTGTCTGCGTTGATTTCCTCCGGATGCTCCGGTTTCCTTCCACAGTACAAAGATGTGTGGGTTAGATGGATTGGCCATGCTAAATTGTCCGTAAGTGTCAAGGGGATTAGCAGGGTAAATACATGGGGTTACGGGAATAAGGCCTGGGTCGGTATAGGCTCGATGGGCCAAATGACGTCTTTCCGCACTGTAGGGATTCTATGATTCTAGGATAAAGCCTGCACTTAGCTTGCTGTACCATCAGTGTGTTTGGTGTGTGAATTCAAGCTTTCACAGCACTTCCATGTAACTCTCATAGTTATTTGTTCAACCAGGAAGAGATCCTGGGGAATAATCTCCAGTTTCAGTCATTTACTGCATGTTGGACACTGTGTAGCATCACTGTGTCAAAGTTGTTAAAGATTTCTTTGTGCATGGAGGAATTTACTGACACATTCTTCGATATGGAGGGGCAGCCCCACAGCATCTACCATCGAGTTTGAACACATGGTTTCCAGGCCATGATTATACACCATAGAATCTTGAGAAAATGATGGAAGAATTTGTTAGGAGGTCACTCTGTCTCGTGCTATTCGCGTATCCTCGGAACTAGAACTTGTGAGCAGAGGAAAATCGACCCCTTCCCTATGCCCTAGATACAATTCAAATAACATGAGATTTTTTTAAAAATGATCCGTGGATCATCTTTCCTATGACCCTTATTTTGTACAACTGTCGTAAAGATCCAAGCTGGCTTTATATCGGGCCTGGGAATTGCAGGGAAAGCGATATTAAATCCTGTTCTCAGCCATTACTTAGTTGTTCACAATGGCTCTTAATTCAGGTGTTGGAGATTCGAAACGGTGCTCTTTCAGTGGGCAACTCAAAAGTAAGTTTTTCATTTACTGTTGTCCTATGTTCTTTCAAAAAAAGCAGCTGGGGAGGGGGAAAGCTATAATAGCCGTTCTGACAGCCATGAAGGCCGAGGGGGCTTCCTGGAGTACAGGCTTATTATGACTCGCCCAATGGGAAGCAGGCCAGAAAGGCTATAACTCTATCTGGACTGGAGTTGTAGGTCCCGATGTGAAGACTACCTGACTGTAAGTTATGAGGGCAGGCCTTTTCCTTTGATGCACAATAAAGGGTTGGCGATGGGAGCTGGTGTTTGGCCGAGTTACTACAATACCCATCACTTGAAATCACATGATTTTTGGCTGCTGCCCACACAATGGGCCAAGTGGCCTCTCCTGTAAACTTTCAACGATTCTAAGGCTATGACTCATTAGAACAGTTTGATTTGGATGTTAGATAACATAGTGGGGCTACTTTTCAATGAAACAGGATATTCTCTAGTGGTAAGGTCTTCAGAGCATGGCAAGGGTAGTTTTCACTTAGATATGGCTGAAAAATGAAGTAAAATATATTAATTTTGAACGTGTCCATTTTGGAATCTTAGAATCCAAACAGTGCAGAAGGAGACCATTCAGCCCATTGAGCCTCCACCGACGATAATCCCACCCAGGCCCTATACCCGTAACCACACATTTACCCTACTGGTCCCCTGACACTAAGTGGCAGTTTAGCATGGCCAGTCAACCTCGCCCACGTATCTTTGGAGTGTGAGAGGAAACCTACGCAGACGCGGGGACAGCATGCAAACTCCACACAGACAGTCATCCAAGGCCAGAATTGAACCCGGCTCCCTGGCGCTGTGAGGCAGCAGTGCTAACTACTGTACCACCCCAGGAATTATTTTTATTGATCAGTAATACGTTTACTGTGTCTCCTCCTCGAATTCAGGAAGGATCATACTTGTTGGGATGACTATTTTAAACATGCCACATGTGTTGGGCTGTATTTTATTATTTGAGCTTTTCCCTTCCAGATCCCTTGAAAACCCCTGGAAGTTGTGGCACCTGGGAGCTGGTGTGTCAGACAGAGGAGGAATGGAGGAAATTAACAGATGGCCTCCAGACAAACACTTCTCTTAAAGAAAGGCAGCTGCATGCAACTCTCACTGAAGACTTCCTCCCTGAAATTTGCAACATGATTGCTCACAAGGTGAGTTGACACAATCTCATGCTTCATAGCAGCTCCCCAGAATTTCGCCCAGGATAATACAAGTTGCATAAGGTACTGTCAAGAACTTACTTAAAACTTTACAGCTTTATTTAACTGGAAAACTGCACCTTAAAAGTGATTTACCATTGGGAAATTAGAATAATCTATTCAGAGCACATGATATTTTATGTATCGTTTATTAAGTTGTACAAAAACTCTTGTTTGACAGTTGGTAACCAAGCTTTGAGAATAGAGATGCAGAAATGTAACTGTGGAAAGTATTATAACTTTAAAAACACTCATCCCCAGAATGTTACTAACATTTTGTTCCACAGTGCCCTCGCAGCCTACTTCCTGTGGTGAAACACTGGTGCTTAAATCGACTATTAAGAGTGACCTCTTAGTCTTTGGCTGATTAGTTATATGCTGCTTTGTGACAATAGGTCAGCCCTCAAGATTGCACGTAAGGTATTTAAACAAATGTAATATAAAGCAAACTTCCAGAAGAAAGCAATTACTGCCTTTTACATAAGCATGAGCTGCCCAGTAGCAGAATGGGTAAGCGTCACATTAACCCCACTGCTGGCAGTTCAGGTCTCGGTTCAACTCCATTGCTCTTGTGCAATGAGTTTTGTTCACTCCTGTGATCTGAGCCATTTAGCTATACGTCTCCCCTCACTCTATATATAGTTTGCTATCTAAGCCTTCAGCTTTCAGGATTGCCCCAGGTAGATATGCAGTGGTGGTGCTGACAAGAGTTGTGGAAGAGGCTAAAATCAGTTTGCTTGATCTCATCATGTTGAGAATGTTTTCGGGGCAGAATGGGAAAGGTGGACTAAGAAGAAATGGTGTGAAGTTAATGGAACATTTCATTAAATCTAATTCTGTTCTTATCCAATATGGTTAAGAAGCATATTTAGTGTGGAGTACAGTTTCTCTAACAAAAGCTTTACTTGCTCTATATTGGGTTCTAGAGGTGCTTTACTTACCTATAAAGGATATTGTTTTGGTCCTTGTCTCATATTAGATCAGATTCTGAGTGTTGCAAGAATATTTCAGCATGGAAGCAAACTCTCTCGACTTGTTACTTCATCAAAGCTGAGTAAATCAACATGAATCTTGACTTTTCTAAGCCAGTTTCAAACTTCAATCAGGCGATAAACCAATAAATTCCTTGTCAAAGTCGACAGTGTATTCAATTATATTAATTCCAGATTTCCAAATTCTGCCCTTTTGGAAGAAATGCAAATTCAAATTATTGTCTCCTGTTGAAAAAGGTGGGGTGAAAATTGGTTATTGCCCGTTTCTCGGTCGCTGTGGCCCAGACAACCCAGGTCTGATTATTGGGCCTCATTATTGGATGCAGGATGTCCCACTGATACATTTGGCATCTTTCTAGTTTCAGACCTGAAAAGCAGAAGCAAAACGCACCAATTTACACCCAAATTTCTTCTTTAAAATCATTTTGCCAACCAGTATAATGGTGACTTTGAGAAACCAAACGAGAGGGTTGCAATCCAGGAAGCTGCTGTGTAAACAAATCCCTTGGATTCCACGGTTGGGCACTGGGCAATATGAAAAGATCAAGGTTTGGGGGCTTAGATTGTTAAAATCATCCTGGTTTTGTGAGTTTTCCTTCCAGACGTAACTGTTGAATTTGATAGTTATTTCATACATAAGTAAATCTTGTGATTCTACAATTTGATTTTTAATTTTTATAAAACTTATACTGTAATCATTTATAAAATACCTTTAACAAAATAGATCTTAGCTAATTGACTCACAAACTGTAGAGTGAGTACAGAGAAAACCAGCAAGAACAATAGCTAAAATTAGATTGCACTAACATTGTAACTGTAAAGTTAGTACTGATATGGTTTTGATTTCCATCGCCTTTGAGAAGTTATTGCATAATTCAGTGAAATCATAGAATCATAGAAATCATAGGAACTCTGCAGTGCAAAAGGAGGCCATTCAGCCCATCGAGTCTGCACTGACAACAATCCCACCCCAGGCCCTATCCCCACAACCCCAAATATTTAGCACGGCCAATCAACCTAACCCGCACATCTTTGGACTGTGGGAGGAAACCCATGCAGACATGGGGAGAACGTACAAACTCCACACAGGCAGTGACCCAAGCTAAGAATCGAACCAGGTCCCTGGAGCTGTGAGGCAGCAGTGCTAACCATTGTGCTAACAGGAGTTGCTATGTTACAGCAACCTTAGAATTCCTATTTACAAAGATAGTTGGAGGTTACTCATTGTGGAGAAAAATATGTGTTTTTTTAATATTCTGGAAGGTGTAGACCTTTACGAAATATATTCAGAATGGATAATGAAGTGAGTCCAGAGGAAGTACCTGGAAAGTACAGGAGTCAGATTGGATACCAGATTGTAGTTTTGTTCTCCATCTTGTGTAGCCCTTTGGAATAGATTACTGATGGATATATTATCGATGGACATAGAATCAAGAGGATTTGGCAAGTTCCTGGAAGTCATTGGGACACAGCGGGTAGATTTATTACGTCAAAGGAGAGCAGTTTTGATTGTTGGAGGTCAATTATTAGAGTCCTAAGACTACAAGGGTTATTCACAACAGTGTCCAAAGCCCAGATAACTTACACTGTTCCATCATTGAGCTTCCCTCCTTCACTAGCTTAAAAGATCCATTTGCAATTCCTCCGTTAACAATGCAGTCCATATCGGTATTAAAACAGAAGGTGGACTTCACTGAGGCTTGGGCAATGAGGGGCATGTAATATTGACGCCTACACAAGTGCCAGGCAATGACCATTTCCACTGAGGGAGCTCAACCAATGCCTGTTGACTTTCAAGCCACGATTATTGCAGAATACCCGACCATCAAAATCCCTAGTGTTATCGACCAGAAACCCAGCTAATCCAGCTACATAAATGATGTGGCTCTGAGGCAGATCAGAGACTTTCTAGGGTTGAGTGGCTCACTTGAGAGGAGAGGTAAGCTCGGTGAGAAGAAATGCAGCTTAATGAAGATAAAGAATCTCACCGTGGTGTGGACGGCCTAGCCACCGCCTACAAAGACGCAAGTCAAGAATGGAATGGAATACTACACAGCTGAAATAACAGCTGAGAAGCTCCACAATGTCCAGGACATATCAGTTAGCCTGATAGACATCTCATCCAATAGAGTGAACTTGCACTCCCTCTACCACTGGTGTACTGTAGCTGCACTGTTTACTATCCACAGGATGCACATCAGCAAGGCTTCTTTGTCAGCATCCTTCAAATCGATTACCTCCACCACCTGGTGGAACAAGGAAACAAGTGCGTGGAAACATCACCTCCAGATTTCCGTCCTAATTTACACACCATCCTGATTTTATTCAAATTCATTGAAGTCCAGACCTAACAGCATTGTGGGATGGTGCTGCGGTTGGAAAAGAAAGCGCACTGCCATTCGCTCCACATAGAGAGGCATGGGTAATAAATACCGGGTGTACCAGAGGCACCCACAACCCAGGAATGAATTTTTATAAAGGACCGCCACAAAGCAGCTCCTGAGCCATAAGACATGGTTGCTGGGCTGTGAAAATACTTCTAAGAGACCAAAGGGGTTTTTGTTTCAGCTCGCCCGGATCTTGTCTGGGAATTCATGGTCTGTTCAAATCTTTTGAGCTGTTTCTGCATCAGAAACTCTGTTGTTTAATTAAGCTCTGTGAGAAAACGGGCGGCGCGGTGGAACAGTGGTTAGCACTGCTGCCTCACAACGCCAGGGACCCGGGTTCGATTCCTGGCTTGGGTCACTGTCTGTGTGGAGTCTGCATGTTCTCCTCGTGTCTGCGTGGGTTTCCTCCGGGTGCTCCGGTTTCCTCCCACAGCCCAAAGGTGCGCAGGTTAGGTTGATTGGCCATGCTAAATTGCCCCTTAGTGTCAGGGGGACCAGCAGAGTAAATGTGTGGGGCTGCGGGAATAAGGGCTGGGTGGGATCGTGGTTGGTGCAGACTCAATGGGTCGAATGGCCTCCTTCTGTACAGTAGAGATTCTATGATTCTATGAAAATGCAGATCAATTAAGATAAACAATTTCGCCGTGGTGTGGACATTATAAACTGTATTCAGAAATTTATTTTTTAAACTGTACGTAACTTTGCATTGGAGAGTCTCGAAACAGTTTTCCCAAATTAATCACGTTCTACAATACAGTAAATGCTACATAAATAATTATACTGTATATTCTGGCTACAATCCTCAGATGTGTCTAAATTAATTTGCAACAAGCTTGCTCCGGTGGAGTATTGCCTAACAGACGTACAATACAATAGTCACACCCGGTATTTATGGATCTTGCCTACTGTTAAATTAGGTTTTTGATTTGATTTGCCTATGGCTACATGATTATAATCAGAATTTCCACATCCTGAGTGAGAATGTGTTTCCTCTATTGTAAATGTCTAAAACCTGAAACAACATGCACTTCAGTCAAGTTGTTTCTGGCTTTATTATTTGAAAGGTTTTGGTAAGTATTATGTGTACTCGGGATGCCATTTATGCGCATTGGCTTGCAACTAGGTTAGCGTTTGACTTGCTTTAGCCCACAGAGAGATGTGACTGAAATTTAATAGAATGAATGCCTTTGGTTCCCAGCGGCTTAATATCAGCAGTTAGTGTGCTCTAAGACTTGATCAGATGAAATGATCTGAAAAACGAGGCTTGCATCAGTACATCACATTTGTCAGTCCAGAGACTTTTATATCAGAGTAATTTCTCAAAAAAAGTTAATAACCCATTATATTGTTTTACTATATTTATTCCATGGAATGCAATAGCCTCTTGATCAGGCAGTCTGTAGACCTTGAAGGACCTGTCCCTCACGGCGAGAACTGCCCTCACTGAAAGATAGGTCCCTCACGACCAACACCACACAGGGGCCTGTCCAACTGATAGACATCTCCCTTCCAAAGCCTCTTCCAGAATCGCTGCTCCAGCCCTACTATTGTCTCAGGAGCGGCCACTACTCCCAGCTCTCTGGCTGGAAACCTAGGAGTGGAACATCCTTCCTTAAAGTTTAAACTTTATTTATTAGTGTCACACTGAGCAGATTGGGTTTGTATTCGTTGGAATTTAGAAGGCTGAGGGGGGATCTTATAGAGACCTATAAGATAATGAAGGGGCTGGATAGGGTAGAGGTGGAGAGATTCTTTCCACTTAGAAAGGAAACTAGAACTAGAGGGCACAGCCTCAAAATAAAGGGGGGTCAGTTTAGGACAGAGTTGAGGAGGAACTTCTTCTCTCCGAGGGTGGTGAATCTCTGGAATTCTCTGCCCACCTCTGCCCACCTCGTTGAATATGTTTAAATCACGGATAGATGGATTCCTGATCGGTAAGGGAATTAGGGGTTATAGGGATCAGGCGGGTAAGTGGAACTGATCCACTTCAGATCAGCCATGATCTTATTGAATGGCGGGGCAGGCTCGAGGGGCTAGATGGCCTACTCCTGCTCCTATTTCTTATGTTCTTAAATAGGCTTCGTTAACACTGCAGTGAAGTTATTGTGAAAATCCCCCAGTCACCAAACTCTGGTGCCTGTTTGGATACACTGAGGGAGAATTTAGCATGGCCAATGCACCTAACCAGCATGTCTTTTCGACCGTGGGAGGAAACCAGAGCATCCGGAGGAAATCCATGCAGACACAGAAAGAACGCATAGACAATGACCCAAGCCAGAATCGAACTCTGGTCCCTGCCGCTGTGAGGCAGCAGTGCTAACCACTGCACCACCATGCCACCCTAAAGGAGAGGAAGCTCCAACTACTGATAATTAACTGGCTGGTCAACGGAAAATCTAGTCAGGGTTTCCATGGCCAGTGGAGATAAGGTCACCCAACTCGTGTGTGGTGGAAGGGGCCATCCCAGCTGTGGAGTTTTTTTCTCTCTCCTCATTTGTGATTTTTTTTCCCTCCCTCTGTATTTTCTGCTAATGTTAGCGACTGTTTTCTTGGGAGTTTTTTTCACCGAATTGAGCCCCTTACCCTCCTCCCCAGCCGAGATCGACAACTATTATGGTCTTGGAGACATTCTGGATTCCAGCACCCCTGTAAAGACCCAGTTTGTTTTGGATATGTTACCTAGTCTTTCAGAACCCCAGCAAAGTAATTTATTCATACGCTACCTCAAGTCTCTTCTGTTTTTTGCATGTAAATGGCTTGACTGAATCTGTTTACCGTGGGGGTTAAGGGAACATAATTGCCAAGCTTAATTCTGCTCTGTGCTGACATCCAAACAGGGATTTCTGTCAGAGATCACAAGATAATGATGAGGAACAGGTCTGGTTTCAATTCACTAACCCGGGAGTGCTGAGATCAATTGTTATTGCATTGGAGTTCGAATCACTCACTTAGTAAAGGTTGAAGATTGAGTGGGGGATATGTTTGGCCTACTAGAACTCAGCTGCTCACTGGATAAACCTGCTGATGCATCAGGAAATAGAATTCCAGTGATTATTTGAAATTATTTTTCCACGTCACAGAATTGTAAACCTTAGCAGCCATGACTTTAGTTCTCTGCTTCGCCCCACACTCGAACCTTAGTACAGTAAAACCTCTAATTTATTGCCACCTTGCCACTCATTAAGGCAGATATAGATTAAGTCGCCGTCCTGCAGCACCTGTGTCTATCAAAACCACGATGGGCTCTTGCACGATGTTGATTTATTTGTGTGTGAATGAGTGTGACCGGCTAGCAGTTCCTTATGGAAAGAGTGGGGTGGGGGAGGTGGTTAGTAACATCAGGAAAGTGGCTTCATATAAAAACAAAATGGTGCAAAGCGGTGACCCAGCGGGGCAGACGGAAATCAAAAGTTGTAATGATTAGCTTACAGTGACTGACAAGTATCAGAATCAGACTTGTGATCAATCTATCAGGGCTGCATCTGAAGGGGGTTAGAGCACGGTCATTAACAGGCTGTCTGTAATAGCTGTGTGTTCGACCTCTGACCTCTCCTGCTTTCACTTCCAGGAGAAACAGCTGCAGAAGAAGCTGTCTGAAATGGCTCCCAGGAGAATATCTGACCGCCTGACCCTAAAACGGTTGCAGCAGGAAGAAGAGGTAAAGCAGGTCAAGTTTCAAAATATCAGTTTTGGAGATAAACTTGGGTCATTTTGTTAACCCTCGTAAACCTCTCTGGGTTTGACATTCCTCTTCAGCAGCTGGTCTCAGCTACCGATGAGTTGTTTTTCACTGAACTGAGTCCCCCCCTCAGTCGCGATCTACAACTGTGATGGTCTTGGAGGGTTTCTGGATTCCAGCACCCCTTTTTAAGACCCAGTTTGTTCTAGATATGCTCAGAACCCAGCAAAATAACTTATTTACCCAGAGTTATTCACCAACTAATACATCGAATGGTAGAATATGGTTAAATATCGAGCAACTTGAAAAGGTAAAGCAGCCATATCTAAAAGGATTTACAACCGCATTAGCACGCTTTAAGAGTGAAGATTTTTTTCCCCTCCTCATTGTTAACAAAGAATCGGTAACAAATGTCCAGAAATACTGCAGTTAAGCAATCCTTTCAGGGATGGATGAGAGCAGCTCAGTAATAGATTTCCTCCTGAGTTTTCCCCTCTCTGTAGGCAAGTATCAGGTTTTGATCTGCTTCTCGCGACAACAATCAGGCTGAGATTGGGAACTCAGAAAAGTGAACAAAAAGACCGCCCCTTTTAAATTAAATGGTTGTACCACTCAAGTTGGACCATTTTATCCAGTATTCCTGGCCTTTGTGTGAATTTACCAGAAATTTTAATTTAAACGTCATTTTGGGTCAGTTGAATGAGTAACTGAGTCACAGTCCAAGATGATCCCAGGTTTTGTTTCAAGGTTATATAGAGTAACCTGGTCTGAGCTTGGGTGAGGATAGGGGGGGTTACTAGATCACTAAGTTAGGAAGGAAAAGTTGATCAGAGTTCCAACCGCCCCCCTCCCCTTCTGCCATTGCTATTGCTGATGATGGGCTTGGAGGCAGGAAAGAGGTTTACTCAGACAGAGTAGTGACATACCTGAACCTCACCGCCTTTCCCACTTCCACCAAAGTTACATTCTGGGCAGGAAGTCCCATGGTCAACTTTCCCCACCCTGCCATTTAACAGCCTCATCCAGCAGTCACTGGGATGAACCCAGCTGCCAGCAGGTCTGTCGCCATGTGTTGTGCTTGCCAGGTGAACCTGTCCGGGCAGCTTGTCACCCCAGGGTGGTGGGAGGAGTTCCTCAATCAAAGGAAGTCAGTGTGTGATTGAGGGATTGGACATTGGGGTGGGAAGGGGGGTGGGGAGTAACCCCAAAATCGTCAAGTGTCACACATCAATAAAAGCTTTGAAGGGTAACTAACACCTGTGGAACTGTGTCCAAGCAAAGAATCAACAACGGTGGGGGGTGCTTGGGAAAGAACTTTATTCTTCACAATCACTTGTGAACCACTTATTATTGAGGCTTTTTAAAGAGGAACCGGAGAAAGGTTGCATTGTGTGACTGTCACAAACTGGAGTCATCGACCAGTATCAGTTTTTGCAGATAGGAAAGCTATTAAAGAAAATGTGTCATTTTATCAATGTTAAATACACCTAAAAACGTTTGGTCTAAATTGGACATTGCTGCGTTGTGATGTGTGGGTTATAATTTGGGTCCCTCCAAAGATTCATTTGGGTTCATATCAAAAGCGCAGTTTCTATAAAGAGACCCATATCTCCTTGTACCACTACATACATGTATCATTTGGGTTAGAACGTTCCAGAACTAACCTTGGAAAATTGACCACCATGTTGAACGCCAAAGACTTGTGTATGGATTCTCAACAGTATTCCTCTGTCCAAGTGGAATGCTTCACTCTAACCAATTGGACAATTTAGGCAATACCATATTTGGCTTCCAGGATACTTTACTGTGCTGGCAGTGTTAATAAGTGTAAAATCTTTGCATTCCCCTTAGAAGTCATAGCCAAATTTTTGGTCAACTTCACAGAGCTCCCCTATAAATGGGGAGCTGAGCATCCTGGGATCCGGAATAAAATATATTCCTTTTTTATCTTGGGAGGTGAGGACCAACTGCTCGAGGGGATGGGAGGATTCCTCCTCACAAGGCAGGCAATAATGTGAATCAATTTACAGGTTTCTCTCCACTCTGGTAGATTTAGCTTTCAATACCCGAGTTGCATATGACAAACAACAGACTTTGACAACAGCCTCTAAGTGTCTGATAGGTGTCTGCATATTCTTAGCAATTCAAAGGCCTGAGGGAATTTCTGCTGCAATTAACCGGTGAGTCCAGGAAACCATCTCAACCAGATAGCTTCCCTTAGAAATATAGCTTTCCACTGATTGCGTGCAAAAGACAGTACGCTGGCTAAGACAAAAGAACTCTTAAGAATTCAGCTAACTGCTGTAACCTTTTTAAATGCGTAGGATAGGGTCTACCCATTTGTGTGAGCAATGGCAGCACAATGGGCTGGGGGTGGGGAAGAGAGGTGAATGGACTTGCCCAAAGGGGCAGAACATTTTAAAAGGTAGATGAGTTGTGCCCATGTGACACTGGCGTTTGTGTTTGACACTGATTGAAGATTTGATATGCCTGGGTCAGGCCGCGCTCGCAAAGCAAACCGTGCCTCCTGGTCAAAAGTACAAGATTCCACCAATTGGGCTGACTCAAGGAGGTTCTTCAAATTGTCTTTGTGTTCCGAGACACAGTGGCATTCAACAAGCATTTGAAAAGATTTTCCTATCTGTAATGACTTCAATCAGGCCATTGAGGTTGGCCTATTGGAGTATGAACTCCTTGATTAAGGATCCAATTGATGGGCCAATCAGGGAGTCTTTGCCTTGTACTTAACAGGGAGTGTCAGTTCCTCTAACTCCCCAGAAGTAGACTGCTAACACTCTGTGTACTGCTGTTAGAGTTTGTAAATAAAGGGGTTTTGGTAAACTTCTGCCTCCAAAGCCTCATTATGCCCACCATCTCTGTAATTTACCAAGAAACTGACTAGTGCATGCCAGCCAGTAAAGCTCTTCGGTGATTCAGAATGCTTTATTTCAAAGTTATTTTCAGCGATTTTACATTGCATAATGTACAGGTGGGAGACTGGGCACCCTTAATAAAATTGCTTATATTTGGTAATAAACTCATTCTCAGCTGTATTGTTAAAACTCCACTAGGCTACCACTCTTGAATACATCAAAGAATGCTTTTCAATGCAAAGAAAAATAAGCAAAGTGTTCTATTACTCCACCTGATTGCTCTGATATTTTAGTTTGTTCAACAGGCAAATGATTTTTAGCTGAAAGTTGAATAGAACTAAGCAAACTAAATTCTGAGTCCAATTAGGACTCAATTTCCCAATTATCCACAACACAACTCTATTCCACTACATTTTAGCTAAAAAATGTTATGGGGGGAGTAAGTATAATAGTGAAATTTTGCATGATGGTGCCCTGTTGCTATGATATAAAAGCCAATGTGATGTTAATGCACCTTCCAGGAAAAAATGTCTGCCATTGCAAAGGTAGAAGAACAGAAACGAAGAGAGGAGGAAGCAGAACGCCAACTACTATTGGCCGTGCAGAAGAAGGAACAAGAGCAACTCATGGAAGAGGAGAGAAGGAGGGAGTTTGAGGAAAGAGTCAAAGCTGTAGAAGGTACAAGTCTGGAATATGTCGTACCAGAGCAGCAGCAGTGAATTGTCCTATGGAGCAGGAATGCAGCTGACAAGCTGTGTAACTGGTTCCCACCCGTAATTACACACAATGCTGCCTAAAAGTCAGGGATGTCAATTGGTTACACATCAACTATTTACCCAGCTTGATTGAAAGAGGTTTTGGAGAAGTTGACCCTAAGTGACTGGCCTTGAGCTTGGAAAATGGTTGCTTTTCATAGAATCCTACAGTGTAGAGGAGGCCATTTGGCCCACTGAGTCTGCACTGACCACAATCCCACCAGGTCCTATCCCTGTAACCCCACTTATTTACCCTGCTAGTCCCCCTGACACTAAAGGGCAATTTAACATGGCCAATCAACCTAACCCGCACATCTTTGGAGTGTGGGAGGAAACCGGAGCACCCGGAGGAAACCCACGCAGACACTGGGGGAACGTGCAAATCTACACAGTCACCCAAGACCAGAATCAAACCTGGATCCCTGGCGTCATGAGACAGCAGTGCTAACCACTGTGCCACCATGCTTTTGTATCTTCACACTCTCTTCCCTTCGATAACTGTGCATTAGCTGGAGGATTCGTAGGCTGATTAACAAACTGACCAGCTGTAAAGCAAATCCCCGGCTGTAAGAACCTTTATAACAGTCGATAAGACAGTAAATTCGACATGGCAGGAGGGAATTGTGTGGTCATAACCATATGGTGAGGTGGGTATCCGCACCCACCTGATGTGAATATGCCACTGAAAGTAAACTGATCATTCGTTTCTGGCTCTACTCACTGGCACTGTCTGGAATCCTAAACCTCCCTATACACAGACAGGATGCTAGCACTAATCGAAAGGTTCACTTTGGTACTGGAGTCTGGCAAGATGAATACGTGGGCTGTTGGTATGGAACAAGGCTGTTTCAACTAAGTACAAAAATGTGTTATGTATTTTTTTCTTTGATGTTCAGTGACCTGGAATAAAATGCTGTCAGGAAAAGGAGCGATGTATTTTTAATGAGCAAGATTCAACTGTATTGTTTCTCTGAGTTAAGAGAAATGTGCAGCAACTCCAGTTGGCAATTTCAACAGTTATTTTCTGTTCTTGAAGGATTTTAAGATTCATCTTCCAATGTCCTCATTACATTTTCTTAGTAAATGGGTTATTTGATTAATCTTTAAGCCAAAGATACTTCATAGAATCATAGAATCCCTACAGTGCAGAAGGAGGCCATTCGGCCCATCGAGTCTGCACCGAACACAGGCCCTTTTCCCGTAACCCCACATATTTACCCCAGAGGATTTTCACGGTAACTTCATTACAGTGTTAATGTAAGCCTATTTGTGACACAAGGATATCTGTATTCTGCTGATCCCCTGACACTAGGGGCAATTTAGCGTGGCCAATCAACCTAACCCGCACATCTTTGGACTGTGGGAGGAAACCGGAGCACCCGGAGGGAACCCACGCAGACAAGGGGAGAATTTGCAGACACCACACAGACAGTGACCCGAGGCCAGAATTGAACCCTGGCCCTGGCGCTGTGAAGCAGCAGTGCTAACCACTGCGCCACCGCACCGTCCATACTTCTACCTTTTAAGGCAAAATTTGAGCATTCCTAAGCTTTTCGAACGCTTTTCTAAATATTTACCTTCTGGTTTTTATTCAGGTCGTGCTAAAAGAAGGAAGATGAGAGAAGAGCGAGCCTGGTTACTTTCCCAGGGAAAAGAATTGCCTCCTGAACTTCTGAACTTGGAGCCACTGTTCCCTATAAAGAAAGATAAGAAGACAAAAGACTTGTACGTATTTACTTGGGCAGGTGTATAGTGAAAGTTCAGTTTATCCTCTGTTCAGTTTCTGATTCTTCCTGAAAACTACAGAGAAGATAAAATACAATTTACATAAATCACAATAAATGTGGAAGCAAGTTGCTTGATGGTTAATGGAATCAAGCTGGGAAACCCCATCTGGATGATATTTATGAGTTTGATAATTAAATAAGAGGAAGAATTGTACAGTGTTTCAAACTGAATTAAAGGAATCATTATGCTCATGAGCGTGGAAGCCATATGGCAGCCATGCTTTCCCATCAGTGAGGATTCAGCCTCAGTTACCTTTACTTTTCCGGTTGTAGACCAAGACGAATGACACTCCCAAGATAATGTTTGTTTTAATATTAACACTCAAAACAGGCGCATTTAGGTCACTACTTTGAAACGCCAATAAAGTCCACCAGAATATTGGAATTTGAAATGGTACTTGAGAAGAAAAGGGCTGCGAATAAATTTGACATTTGTTTGCTTCTGATGTGAAGCCTCACTCGTCAGGTGTACAAGGAGAAACTGTGTGTGTGTGCACTTCTATTGATTACATGGAATTTAAGCTAACTGGTCCATGCTGGTGTTTATATTTTACACGAGCCTCGTCCCGACTTACTTCATCCAACCCTATCAAGATATCCTTCTATTCCTTTCAACCTCATGTACTTAACTGGCTATGCTGTTTACCTAAAGTCTACCTTGTGGTAGCATGTTGCACATTCTAACCCACTGTTAAAATTCAATTAATGGGAAATCATAGGCAGAACATGTCTAATTTCCCAAAGTGCTCCCAGCAGGTAAGCTTCCAAGCCAGAAGCACTCAATTGGTAAGTTTCCCTGTTTGAGCAAAGCTGTGTTCGAGCTCCACAACATAATAACATTACGCTTTTAAAGGTCAAACTATCCCCGCTATATTTTCATTGTGCAAACTGTGTTCTACTTCCTATTTCTCCCCACTCACATTGTCCATCACGAAATTGGTGATTGGAGATCTGCAAAATGCATTGTGTCATCTGGTATGTCTGTTAACTAACAAGAAGATTCATCAGAATCACAGGTTACAACGCTGCCCACCACCAGTTCACAAACTTCAGACGAAGATTGTGGTTGTCATCACTAGACTACTGTTGTTTATACCACTGCATATCTAGACTGCTTATTTCAGCAGTGTTAATAAGGAGCAATATCTCCTGCACAAAACTGGAAATATAGATTCTGTGTCAAGAAATGTTGTGTGCTTTTATTCCAAGCTGTGATATCTTTAATGCATATCAATCAAAAATCTTCCTCACTTGTGAGATCCATTCTGTATTTCAAATTTGGAAGTTATCTTTGGGTCAAAAGTAGTTTAACATTATTAGAAAAAATTAATCAGTGAGATGGAAAATCTGTTTTATTTTCATCTTCTGTTGTAGATTTGAACTGGATGAAGATTACATTGCTATGTATAAAGGTAAGTGAATAACTTATTTTAAAAGTTTGTTTTAAACAACTCATGTCCTTTCATGAATATCAGTGTTATTTGCATCATATGTTAGGATTCATTATTTTCTTCCTCCCATCAGTCCTGGATGCTGTGAAAGCCCACAAGGATTCTTGGCCCTTTCTTGAACCTGTCGATGAATCTTACGCCCCAAATTACTACGAGATAATTGAAGTAAGAGAATTGTACTTGTCACATTCCATTTAGACATTTATTACTTTGTGTTAAATGTAGTTTAAATGGATCTCTTTTCTAAAAAAAACAGAAAAAATTCAGCCAGACATTACTGACAGCAGCAAAAGTACAACTGTTTAAACTTGTGGGTTTACAGAGAATTACACGGATTGCATAAACGGGATGGTAGGTTTTCATGGAGTTCATTAGGCGCAATAAACTTCCAATTGAGGATTCAGAAGAAGGGTGGGATCATTTATAGAAGAAGCATAGAACATTACAGCACAGAAACAGGCCTTTTGGCCCTTCTTGGCTGTGCCGAACCATTTTTCTGCCTAGTCCCACTGATCTGCACTTGGACCATATCCCTCCACACCCCTCTCATCCATGTACCTGTCCCAAGTTTTTCTTAAATGTTAAAAGTGAGCCCGCAATCACCACTTCATCTGGCAGCTCATTTCACACTCCCACCACTCTCTGTGTGAAGAAGCCCCCCCTAATATTCCCTTTAAACTTTTCCCCCTACACCCTTAACCCATGTCCTCTAGTTTTTTTCTCCCCTAGCCACAGTGGAAAAAGCCTGCTTGCATTCACTCTATCTATACCCATCATAATTTTATGCACCTCTATCAAATCTCCCCTCATTCTTCTACGCTCCAGGGAATAAAGTCCTAACCTATTCAACCTTTCTCTGTAACTCAGTTTCTCAAGTCCCGGCAACATCCTTATAAACCTTCTCTGCACTCTTTCAACCTTATCAATATCCTTCCTGTAATTAGGTGACCAAAACTGCACACAATACTCTAACTTCGGCCTCACCAATGTCTTATACAACCTCACCATAACATTCCAACTCTTATACTCAATACTTTGATTTATAAAGGCCAATGTACCAAAAGCACACTTTACGACCCTATCTACCTGTGACGCCACTTTTAGGGAATTATGTATCTGTATTCCCAGATCCCTCTGTTCTACTGCACTCTTCAGTGTCCTACCATTTACCTTGTATGTTCTACCTTGGTTTGTCCTTCCAAAGTGCAATACCTCACACTTGTCTGCATTAAACTCCATCTGCCATTTTTCAACCCATTCTTCTAGCTGGCCCAAATCCCTCTGCAAGCTTTGAAAACCTTCCTCACTGTCCACTACACCTCCAATCTTTGTATCATCAGCAAATTTGCTGATCCAATTTACCACATTATCATCCAAATCATTGATATAGATGACAAACAACAATGGATCCAGCACTGATCCCTGTGGCACACCACTAGTCACAGGCCTCCACTCAGAAAGCAATCCTCCACTACCACTCTCTGGCTTCTCCTATTGAGCCAATGTCTAATCCAATTTACTACCTCTCCATGTATACCTAGCGACTGAACCTTCCTAACTAACCTTCCATGCGGGACCTTGTCAAAGGCCTTACTGATGTCCATGTAGACAACATCCACTGCCTTCCCTTCATCCACTTTCCTGGTAACCTCCTCGAAAAACTCTAATAGATTGGTTAAACATGACCTATCACGCACAAAGCCATGTTGACTCTCCCTAATAAGTCCCTGTCTATCCAAATATTTGTAGATCCTATCTCTTAGTACTCCTTCCAATAATTTACCGACTACTGACGTCAAACTTACCGGCCTATAATTTCCCACATTACTTTTTGAGCCTTTTTTAAACAACGGAACAACATGAGCTATCCTCCAATCATCCGGCACCTCACCCGTGGATATCGACATTTTAAATATATCTGCCAGGGCCCCTGCAATTTCAACACTAGTCTCCTTCAAGATCAGAGGGAATACCCTGTCCAGTCCTGGGGATTTATCTACTCTGATTTGCCTCAAGACAGCAAGCACCTCCTCCCCTTTAATCTGTATAGGTTCCATGACCTCCCTACTTATTTGCCTTATTTCCATAGACTCCATGCCAGTTTCCTGAGTAAATATGGATGCAAAAAACCCATTTAATATCTCCCCCATTTTTTTTGGTTCCAAACATAGCCGACCACTCTGATCTTCAAGAGGACCAATTTTATCCTTTCCTATCCTTTTGCTCTTAATATACCTGTAGAAGCTCTTAGGATTATCCTTCACCTTGTCTGCCAAAGCAACCTCATGTCTTCTTTTAGCCCTCCTGATTTCTTTCTTAAGTAGTTTCTTGCACTTTTTATACTCCTCAAGCATCTTATTTGCTCCCTGTTGCCGATACATGACATACATCTCTCTCTTCTTCTTTATCAGAGTTCCAATATCCCTCGAGAACCAAGGTTCCTTATTCTTATTCACTTTGCCTTTAATCCTGACAGGAACATACAAACTCTGCACTCTCAAAATTTCTCCTTTGAAGGTCTCCCACTTACCAATCACATCCTTGCCAGAGGACAGCCTGTCCCAATCCATGCTTTTTAGATCCTTTCTCATTTCTTCAAATTTGGCCTTTTTCCAGTTTAGAACCTCAACCCGAGGACCAGATCTATCTTTATCCATGATCAAGTTGAAACTAATGGCTTTATGATCACTGGAACCAAAGTGTTCCCCTACACACACTTCCGTCATTTGTCCCAACTCATTTCCTAATAGGAGATCTAATATTGCATCCTCTCTAGTTGGTACCTCAGCTCATCTGCCTTCCTCACAATACTCCTGGCATTGAAATAGACACACCTCAGAAGATGATTACCACCACACACAACCCTTCTATTTGTGATTTTGCATGAACTATTAACATCATTTATTTTCACCCCCGCTCCACTATCTGCTCTGGCACTCTGGTTCCCATCCCCCTGCAAATCTAGTTTAAACCCTCCCCAATAACACTAGCAAACCTCCCTGCAAGTATATTGGTCCCCTTGTAGTTCAGGTGTAACCCGTGATGATATTGTCGGTGATGACCGGGTCCACTGCATACTCACATGGATTGGCACCGTCTGCTACAATCAGCATCCGCAGCGAGCTCAGGCTGACGTCTCTCTGATCCCGCTGAGCTAAGAGGGACCAGTGCATGTCCCGGGATTTCACCACAGCAATGTGAGCTGAAAGAAAATACAACAGGGTTGGTTTTTGACACCTCAGACATCTTAAAACTAAACACACAATTGATTTAGAAAATTTTCCTGAACACATTTTACAAACTCTAACCCGTCTAGACCTTTAACAGTATGGGAGTCCCAATCTATATGTGGAAAATTAAAATCCCCTACTATCACAACTTTATGTTGCCTGCAGTTGTCTGCTATCTCTCTGCAGATTTGTTCCTCCAATTCTCGCTGACTATTGGGTGGTCTATAATACACCCCCATTAATGTGCTCATACCTTTCCTGTTTCTCAGCTCCACCCATATGGCAATGCCACCCCCCCACCCCCACCCTTCATCCCTCTACCTCTATCCCGCCTGAAACATTGGAACCCTGGAACATTGAGCTGCCAGTCCTGCCCCTCCTGTAGCCAAGTTCCACTAATGGCTATAATGTCATAATTCCATGTGTCAATCCACGCCCTCAGCTCGTCTGCCTTCCCCACAATACTCCTGGCATTGAAATAGACACACCTCAGAAGATGATTACCACCACACACAACCCTTCTATTTGTGATTTTGCATGAACTATTAACATCATTTATTTTCACCCCCGCTCCACTATCTGCTCTGGCACTCTGGTTCCCATCCCCCTGCAAATCTAGTTTAAACCCTCCCCAATAACACTAGCAAACCTCCCTGCAAGTATATTGGTCCCCTTGTAGTTCAGGTGTAACCCGTCTCTCTTGTACAGGTCCCACCTGCCCCAGAAGAGGTCCCAATGATCTAGAAATCTGAAACCCTGCCCCTTACACCAGTTCCTCAGCCACGTGTTCATCCGCCCGAGCATCCTACTCTTACCCTCACTGGCACTTTATATCCACATGGTTTGAATTAATATCAACTGTTATATTCCTTGTTATCCTTGTTTGCTTGGTGGTAAGTAATGGGAGATGAGAATTTGAACTGGTTCCATCTATTTAGGATGTGCATTGAATTGTGGCATAGAAATTCGGATCTTCTTTGGATTGCCCATTTCCAAGTGCAGATCTAAAGTGATGATGTGGAGATGCCGGCGTTGGACTGGGGTGGGCACGGTAAGAAGTCTCACAATATCAGGTTAAAGTCCAACAGGTTTATTTGGAATCACGAGCTTTCAGAGCACTGCTCCTTCTCAGAGGAGTCTGAGTCTCACTCATCTGAGGAAGGAGCAGTGCTCCGAAAGCTCATGATTCCAAATAAACCGGTTGGACTTTAACCTGATGTTGTGTGACTTCTAGATGTAAAGTGATTAGATCTAGAGTTACTCTGGCAATATAGAACATAGAACATAGAAAGCCACAGCACAAACAGGCCCTTCGGCCCACAAGTTGCGCCGATCACATCCCCACCTCTAGGCCTATCTATAGCCCTCAATCCCATTAAATCCCATGTACTCATCCAGAAGTCTCTTAAAAGACTTAAATTAATATTGTGCATTAGTAATATGAACTAGTTTTGTGCATTGAGTACTGGCCATTTTGGAGCAAGTCCCGCATGGACTTGACACCTCCACTAATAAACAGAGTTAATTCTTGTGAAGCAAATCTGATCAGTGATAGCAAAGTGGAACCTGACTTTTATCTAAAATGGCAATATTTTGTGCTCATCAACATTGGTGCTAATGAACTAAACACTTCCATTTCAACCACCCCATGCTCGCATTGAGCACACATCCCAGACCTGTATGGAACAGTTAGATGCAAATTCAAGTCCCAATTACACTGCAGTATACCTCCAGAGGTCTATCTAGCAGCACTGAGACATTTCTTTTCTACACCAGTGATGATTAAGATCACCAGTTAATGTTGAATTGGGAACAGTTTTTAAAAATTTTTATTTAATCCAATTCAATCAAATCAAGTCCAATTCAGAGTCTCAACAAGTTGAGACATTCCCGATCCAAGCTGACAAGACAGGGCTCTCGCCTCCTGTCTTGGGCTTGATCTACATGATCCAAGCTGATTGGAGTAGGCATTGCACCTCCTCCAAGGCTTGATCTCATTTGCATCTCAGCCAAAAGGCCAAGATGCTGCTTTTAAAAATTGCTTCAGATGAAGCTAAAATGTAACCTAATGACTTCAACCAAGTGCAGCATGTCGATACTACACTTGATCTTAGCCAAAAGGCCGAGAAGCGAAGGTTTAAGGAACTTTTCTGCCCGGTTTCGAACTGGGGACTTTTCGCATGTGGGGCGAACGTGATAACCACTCGACTACAGAAACATGGGAACAGTTTTGTGCTCTGTCCATTCCCACTAAGGAATAGATTACAATTGCTCAAGCTCATTTCACTTAACTAAATTCTGATGGTGAAGCTGCAGCGGATTACTGATACCTACAACATCAATAGAGAAAGATGTAACTCAAACCACCTGTGAGATTAACCAAGCAAAGCACCAGGTCATTTATTTGCCTTCTGTCTTTGAGAAACCTCTTGAACTCTCAGGTTTTTAGCATAAAGTATTTTTAAATGGCTTTTCTCAATGACCTCCTTTAAAGTGTGTTTTTAACATTTTCAGACACCTATGGATCTATCCACCATTGAAAGAAAACTTAATGAAAAACAATATAGTGTGAAAGAAGAATTTGTTGCTGACATGAAGGTTATGTTTGAAGATTGTCTGGAATATAACGGTGAAGGAAATGGTGAGTATGCTTTTCCCTCTTTATCAATATTGTTTGAGAAATATTTTTAATAGAGCAAGTGAATATTAAGAACTGAATTCACCCAAGAACTCTGCATAATGTCCCAAGAGGAGACAGTACATACAGTGTGGCACAGGAAATGAGTTATCACATTTCCCCTTTATCCCTTGGATCTCAATCGATATACCCTATAGATTAACAGCTACTTGCTATATAATGACATGGTGAAGAATGATCAAATGGCTCTACTCTTTGTCCTTGCCCCATTTGACCGTTTGATCATAAACGGACTAATAGGACAGGTTTTGTTGAGTTTAACTGAGAAAGTGGTCCCCTTTTACATCGGCTCAATTTCTGACATGACCCAGGATGTGACCTGATCAGGAATACTACTGTGGTGCCCACTTACCTACCCCAATGAATTGGCATCTAGTTCATTTAGAGTTCATGAGCTGGAGGAAATCTGGCAGATGATGCCACACTAAAGGCCTTGTCTCCTTTTGCAATAATGCCAGGCTTCTGCACCAAACAGGTCTTATCTATCACTGTGGCCTGCTTTTCAGAGTGGAGGCTCAATGTTATGTATATGGAAATCATGATGTGGAAATGCCGGTGTTGGACAGGGGTGGGCAGAGTAAGACGTTTCACAGCACCAGGTTAAAGTCCAACAGGTTTATTCAGAATCACGAACTTTTGGAGCGCTGGTTCTTCATCAGTTGAGTGAAAGAGCAGCGCTCCGAAAGCTCGTGATTCCAAATAAACCTGTTGGACTTTAACCTGGTGTTGTGAGATTTCTTATCACGTATATTGAAAGAAAGGCCCGAATTCCTGGAGAATGTCTGTAGAAGATTAGAAACTGGATTTATAGCACCACTTCAAAGGTGGTAATCTTTGTATTAATCCCCTAGTCACATGCCAGAACAAGGAAGGATAAGGAGACAAGGAAGCTGAACATACAGCCGCTGGTCTGGTGTCAAGAAGAGGTTTTCTGTTTTATGTGGCATGGGTATCAGTTCTGGAGAAAGTGGGAGCTGTTCTGTGAAGATGGCCCCTCTTGAACAGGAAAGAAGCTAAACTGGCAGAAGAAATGAAAAGGGAAATGCAGGCATTTAAACTAAGAAAGACGCAGGTCACGAAAAAGAAAAGCTATCATCAAAAAAGTCAAAATTGATGAGGAAGAATATACAAGTTAAGATGAATTTAGCCAAAAAAAAGGGATAAAGATGGTGGGGGAAGAAATCAAACCGAGATTATGAAATGAGGCACTATCTTGGAACCAAGAACAAGAGAGAAGATGGCATGTTAATGTTATTGGGCTTTTTTTATTTGACATTATAGATCTGGTTAAAGGGAAGATAAAGGAAAAGTCCAACATTTACACGGTGCCTTTCACACCCTCCTTACATCCCAAAGTGCCTCATGGCCAATTACTTATTCTTGAAGTGCAGTCACTACTGTAGACAACTGTATAGGACCTCTTGCATCCAGTGAACAGGACTTCGATTTAACCTCTTGTCTAAAGATGAAACCTCCCAGTTATGTACTGAAGTGTCAACTGAGATCATGTGATGAAATCCGTGAAGGGGAACTTGAGCTTGTGACCTTTTGATTCGGAAGTAAATGGTACTATAAAGTCAAGTCTTAACACCTAAGCCACAGTTAGAGAGTGTTGTGTGCAATGTTTGAGTATTCCTTTATGGAAATTAAATGAGAAATATACAATTAAGTTTCACTAGAATGGTATATGGTATAAAAGATTATAAATGGCCTTCTGTGCTATAAAGTCTACATTTACAGTCTCCCGGGTAGCCTTATCAACCTACACTGCCATCTTTAAAGGTCTTTGTATCCATACTCCTAGATCTCTCTTAATTCCTCTACTCGCGTTGAGAATCTGATCATTTAGGAGGTAGTTCCTTTCACTGTGTTCTCCCCATTTCTTTGAATAGTATATGCCACCTCTCTGAGTACTATCCTATTTGGCTCGAACCTGAGGCAAGACTAACTGGCTTGCAATTTCTGGTTTATGTTTTTCCCTTTTTTATTCCTTTGACACAATTCTGTCTAGGATTTTTGGAAAAAAATATGGTTCTTGCTTTTATAATCACCTCCTCAGTTCTTCAGCAAACTGGGATGCGAGTCAGTTTACAAACTGGACTATGCTGCTTCTAATACAAATACAGCTAAATGAAGAAACTAAGAGCAGCGTATTTGAGGCGGGCAGGGGAAAGAGTTCTGAAGGTGATTTAGTGCAAGGCTTCCCAATGGAACCCATTTGACCTCCCAAGAAAACTGAGAAACATTCTTAAAATGTTGAATAATTAAACCACAAAAAAGATTGTTTTTGCACAATAGGTACAACCATAAAAAAACAAATTTATGAAGTATTTTCATATACATTTATTATAGTTAGTTATTTTATTCAAGGGGGAGTACTTAAGTCTTGCCCTGTTATCTTATACTCATACATACTCAATTCTCTCTCTCCCTCTCATACACACGTGCTCTCACCTTTCTCTCTCACACACACACTCTTCTTTCTCAGACACACACACACATGCGTACTCTCTCTATCTCTCCCACTCACTCTCACTCTCTTGCCTCTCTCACGTGCACACACACACCTCTCTCACACTCCACCTCTCTCTCTCACACACTCGTCTGTCTCTCTTCTGCTCACTCACTTCCACTCTCACCTTTACCTCTCTTTTGCACACACACACATACGCTTGTGCACTCTATCTCCCTCACCCCATAGCCATTGCCTACCTTGCTCCACCATCCACACTCTCCCTTGCTCTCGCCCTGGCCTGGTTCTTCGAGGACTTACTTTCCCACTGTTGTCAGCTTGCCCAATCAGAGCCTGGCTTCTCACTGTCTTGGTTGCTCATTGGCTGCTGATTGGTCCACTAGTTAGTCTATGCAGGGAGAAACCAATCTCTGATTGGATAAGCAGTTCCATGGCAGTTTCCAAATTTTATCAGCCTAGCCTACCACAGAAGCCCTGGATGTATCGAATGGAACCCCAGGGTTCTGTAGAACCCAAATGGGAAACCTTGACTGAGAATATTTGTTAAGTATTTTATCTTAAACCCCATTCTTAAATAAATGTTGGTCTCGCTCCTTTTTGAGGACTTAATTGGAAAGTGTTAATTGACTTTGCTACAGATCTGTTCTACAGGTGAACTATTGTGTTGGTGATACTAAATGAAAAAATTTCCTTGGAGGCCATGTCTTGTCTGAGATTTCATGTTGTGTTCAAGTCCTCTAGCTGTGCAGTGAATATTTAAATTGCTAGCTTATGTCTGAAATATCCGGGCTTTTCAGCGCTCTAAAGAACTAGATCATGTTTTCTCCCCAACCTTCTCTTCTCCAAAGAAGGCAAGTCCAATTTTGTGAGTTTCTCTGCCAAAATTTAGAATCCTTATTGCTTTTGTCTGAACCCTGCTCAATGCATCAATATTCTTTGATGGTAGGGTACCCAAAACAGGATGCAGTACTCAAATATGACCTTACATTACAACTGTTGCAGCTTGGTTTCAAATACCCTTGATATATACCTCAGTAATTGACTGATCTTGTTGACTGAATTTATTCAGCAAATTAGCAATTGTACTCCAAATCCTTTTCCATTTTTGTTCATTTAGTCTAAAGCCAATCAACATGTGCATATGTTTCATGTTCTAATATGCATTGACTTATATTCATCTGTGTTAACATGCATCTGTGTTTCTTAGCCAAGCTGTTAAATATACTGAGTATTCTTGCTTGTAGCTATAAACAGCCATATAGCTTTGTGTAAGCAGATTTTATAATACTTGAATATTACTAAAAAGAGTCATGTTGCCAAAGCTTTTTATCTTGCACTTGTCAGGACAAATGGAAGAATGCCAAATTTCAAATGATCGCAACAATTTGTACCACAAGACTGATGATCAGCCGTAACATGGCTCGTTTATGCCTTCTATGCAAGGACCCATTCTCTAAACAAAATGAAGATGTTCAAATCTTTTGCCTCTTTCAAATTAATCAGAAGTTTGGGGAACTCCCTGTTGCTTTCTCTACGACAAAGCCTTTACCGATCAGGATTGATTTGTCAATTTCAACCAGCATCTTTTTCTCGTGTGGCACAAATTGTTGTGATTATTTGACATTTGGCATTCACTGGTTGTTCTGATGAGTGCACGACAAAGAATTTCAGTAGCATGTTGCTCTTTACAGCAATATTCAAGTTCTCTATTGCCAAGAGATTTTCTAATCACAGAAGTTGCATATTATTTACAATTAGCATTAACAGCAGGGAAGCCAAAACATTTATAAAAAACGGCTGCATTCTTATGCCAACTAATCCAAAGAGTTAATTTTCTTTTGATTCTGTGCAGTACAATTTTCTTTTAAAGGTCTGCATATTAAGTTTTACCAGATGCCTTTGAACCTTCAGATAAATTATCTCCATGCAATAATGCTCAATCATGAAATTAGTCATTTCTCAAAAGTTTATATTGTTGACTTGTGGGTCATGATGAATTGTCACTGAAACCATGATTCTTTTCTATAACCTTCAAGTTATTAATGAATAATGACAGCAAATATTTTGCAGTACCCAGTTTAGGCTAACAGATATCTAATTCCTCGATCCTGTGCCTATTTTGAATTAGAATGACATTAGACAGTAACTTATTAGTCCCCAGCCACTGGTATTTATGGATTCCCTAAGTATCAACAGAGCCTTATCTGCTTCCTCAGTCACTTAAAGATTCTAGAGTTTAGAGCGTTTTGTAAACCAATTTGAATGGAATTTATCTTGTTTTTATTAGGACTGACACTAAGAAATGTTTAATGTATCTGTTGGTCACTTTCCCCCTATGCAACAAATTACCATCATATTCCTGAAAGGTCACGCAGATCTACAAATTTCAAATACTTCCATCGATCACTGTCTGTGCAGAGTCTGCACAGTCTCCCCGTGTCAGTGTAGGTTTCCTCCAGGTGCTCCGTTTTCCTCCTTCAGTCCAAAAGACTTGCTGGTTAGGTGCCTTGGTTAGGGAACCTCTCTCTGGGTTCTCTTCTTGCTATCCACTATTGACTTTCCTTTTGTTCTCTAAAACCTTTATGTTTTTGTTCAATGTTTATTTATTGTCACAAGGAGGCTTACATTAACACTGCAATGAAGTTACTGTGAAAATCCCCTAGTCGCCACACTCCGGCACCTGTTTGGGTACACTGAGGTCCCTGTTGCTGTGACGCAGCAGTGCTAACCACCCTGCCGCCCTATCAGTTGTTCTCTGATTTATATAGCTCCAGGCATTTTGCAGTACATTTCAATTTTTCATACATTTTCAAAGGATTCAGTTTACTATTTAAGTTGTTTTTGACCTCCTTATTGTGATACATATCTTCCTGTTTTTATTTCTCCTTTTTTCACTGGGGTATATTTCCTTTAAACATCCCTATAAGCATTGTTGTCATTTTTAACTTGTTCTACTACTCACTTTAACATCCCTCAAAGTCTTTCCATTGTTAATTTCTTAGTGTTGTTAAATAATAAATACAAGCATCGCCTAAAT
This sequence comes from Mustelus asterias, assembly GCF_964213995.1. Classification (NCBI taxonomy): domain Eukaryota; kingdom Metazoa; phylum Chordata; class Chondrichthyes; order Carcharhiniformes; family Triakidae; genus Mustelus; species Mustelus asterias. The sequence continues at coordinate 34,928,329 of NC_135809.1, read as the reverse complement.
CCTGTGCTGTCCATGTGTAAGAAGCAGTCCTTTATCACTTGAACATGTCCCTCCAGTTTGCTTTTTCTAATATGTCCAGTTCATTTTCAAGATGTTGAAATTCTTTATCATTTGGCCATAATTGTCTTTTGAGTCTAAGCAGCTAACCAACTATCTGTCCACGTTGAAGTACTCAATTGGATCTACTGGGTTCTCATCACTAAGTTGTTGGTGGTTCATTCTTGGTTTATCACCACTGTCGGTGTTAGCGATAGAAACCAGTGTCTTTAATTTTAACAAAGCACATCCTGCCGACAAATCTTACCTTCTTTGTATCTGAGATAGATACATTTTTGTTAAGCAAAGTTATTAAGGGATATGGGCCAAGGGCAGGTATATGGAGTTAGGCCACAGATCAGCCATGGTCTCATTGAATGGCAGATCAGGCTCGATGGGCTGAATGGCCTATTCCTGTTCCTATGAACTGTTTCTCAATATAGATTGCATTGTGTGCATCTATACAGAAAGCTGCCTATGTAAACTAACCACATAGCAATTATCAATATAATTACAGCCTCCTTGGGCGGCACGGTAGCACAGTGGTTAGCACTGTTGCTTCACAGCTCCAGGGACCTGGGTTCAATTCCCGGCTTGGATCAATGTCTGTGTGGAGTTTGCACATTCTCCTCACGCCTGCGTGGGCTTCCTCCGGGTGCTCCGGTTTCCTCCCACAGTCCAAAGATCTGTGGGTTAGGTTGATTGGCCATGCTAAAATTGCCCCTTAGTGTACTGAGATGTGTAGGTTCGAGGGATTAGCGGGTTAATATGTAGGGGTATGGGGGTAGGGCTGGGTGGGATTGTGGTCGGTGCAGACTCGATGGGCCAAATGGCCTCTTTCTGCACTGTAGGGTTTCTATGATTTCTTTCTATGAAGAGTGGCGCTGTACCATCTTAATTTTTCACCTCCAGCAACTTAGCCTGTATTGTAAAGTAACCTCTATATGCTCCAAAGAACTTGAGTTCTCTGCTTCCCAACCTGCTGTTAAGTTTTGGTGTTTAATTCTCAATAATATTATAAAACCCATGTTTACTTTAGAAGGGGATACCAACAGTGGTTAGCACCAGTGCCTCACAGTGTTAGGGACCCCGGTTCAATTCCGGCCTCGGGTGACTGACTGTGTGGAGTTTGCATGTTATCCCTGTGACTGCGTGGGCTTTCTCCGGGTGCTCCAGTTTCCTCCCACAGTCCAAAGATGTGCAGGTTAGGTGGATTGGCCATTCTAAATTGGCCCTGGGTTTCAGGGAGATTAGCAGGGTAAATATATGGGGTTTTGGGGATAGGGCCTGGGTGGGATTGTTGTCGGTACAGGCTCGATGGGCCAAATGGCCCCTTTCTACACTGTGGGATTCTATGATTCTACGATAATGTCCTGACTAGCTGACCCTGTAATCTAACCTGCTTCACCTGAAGGTTGCACCAAGTCTTGAATGCCCATGCAACAACCCAAGTTATTGACTAGAAAGTAATATTTATGTCACTTGTAGAATTAAAGAACATTAAAAGACTCATAATTTTGTTTTTCTTTCATTCCTCTTGGACGTGTTCAGAAATTCCTTTCCTTCTGATAGGTCACTTTTCCTTTGGTTAAAAAAATGGCAAAATATTGAAGCAAAGGATTGGGAGGAGTCAAAGAAACAAACAGTGAACTGACTCATAACCGACATTGTCTAAATCTTATAGGGTAGATTTGTTGTGCTAAGGAAGGAAGTATAAATTGTTCTTGTTCATTGGATCTCCGTTTTACTTGCCAATAAAGTTAATAGGCTTACCATTGCAAATCCAGGAGAAATCTTGCCTTATGAAATGTACGTGATAAAACTGAAAAGGAAAAGACATGCTAGTTAAACTAGTGATAAAGCAAATACAGTGAGTGATGTGTTGTGTGACCTTTTGTTTTATATTCAGTCGTATTCTTTATAAAAGGTGTCAAACTTAATTAGGATGCATGATCCATCGTAACAATTTGAAGATGTGGTAGAGTAAGGGGGAGATCATAGAAACATATAAAATTATGAAGAGAATAGATAAGATAGAAGCAGAGAGGTTGTTTCCATTGGCGGGTGAAACTAGAACTAGGGGGCATAGCCTCAAAATTAGGGGGAGCAGATTTAGGACTGAGTTGAGGAGGAACTTCTTCACCCAAAGGGTTGTGAATCTGTGGAATTCCCTGCGCATTGAAGCAGTTGAGGCTACCTCGTTGAATGTTTTTAAGGCAAAGATAGATAGATTTTTGAACAGTAAAGGAGAGGCTGGATAGACTGGGTATTTTTTCCCTGGAGCATAGAAGGCTTAGGTGTTATCTTATAGAGATCTATAAAATAATGAGGGGTATAGATAAGGTAGGTAGTCAACATCTTTTCCCAAAGGTATGCGAGTCTAAAATAGAGGGCATAGGTTTAAGGTGAGAGGGGAGCGATACAAAAGGGTCCAGAGGGGCAATTTTTTCACACAGAGGGTGGTGAGTGTCTGGAACAAGCTGCCAGAGGCAGTAGTAGAGGCGGGTACAATTTTGTCTTTTAAAGAGCATTTAGACAGTTACATGGGTAAGATGGGTATAGAGGGATATGGGCCAAATGTGGGCAATTGGGACTAGCTTAGTGGTTAAAAACTGGGCGACATGGACAAGTTGGGCCGAAGGGCCCGTTTTCACACTGTAAACCTCTAAGACTCTATAAGGAATTAAGGGTTATGGTGAGCGGGCGGGTAAGTGGAGCTGAGTCCACGAAAAGATCAGCTATGATCTTATTGAATGGCAGAGCAGGCTTGAGGGGCCAATAGGTCTACTCCTATTTCTAGTTCTTATATTCTTATTAAAACCCATGTTTGAAATTACAAACAATGTAACATGTCTCGATGTTGATAATTGGCCAAATACATACGATATATTTTATATTGAGCTCATACACTTACCACTAAGTTGTCCCAGTTATTTCTGATCCATGGTATATTTTTGCTTTGCATCAATTCATTGTGAACCTTGTTGATGAGTGTGTTTTTGGGTGTGTATCCTCGCTATTCATCACTGAATTTTCACTGTGATAGAATACACAAAGATGGCTGAAGCCCTCGACCGGTGTTTTAACAAATCGATGCTGAAACACTTCCCTGCCGAAGATGCTGACAGTGATGAAGAATTTAATCTGAGGTGGGATGATAGGGAAAAGAAAGACCGGAGACGAAGCAAATCAAACCGCTTTGGAAAAGAAGCCGCGGAAACTTTGAACAAAAGTAGCGATGAATCGCTAAGACGACAGCAGAAACAGATAAATGGTGACGTGCACAGTGCGGGATCTGACGTGAATAGTGACCAGTTGCAGCATGTGCCCCCTTTAAGGACACTGGGACTGGTAAATGGACAGACTTACCCGCTTACACCACCATACAAGGGAATGTCATGTACTGAATCACCACATCAGATGTATCATCATCAAGGCCAGCAAGTAAGATGCCATTCTTTTTCTTTGAATGTTACAGTTTGTTTGTGTGAATACATGTGGAATCTTGTGTGTTTTCGGGCTGGAATTATGTTCCAGCCGTCGGGATTGGTAAGTAAGCAATTAAGCTAGTAGCCTTTTTTTCCCCCTTTAGTTTCCTGCCATCTTTATCTAAAGCCCTTGACTCATGTCTCGTGTTCAATTCCATTGGAGCCAACTGCCTACATCACTTGTATTGTTCATCTTTGCACATAGGCAGCTAGGTTTGGTGAGCAATTCTGCCATGGAACCACACAGCCAAAGCTCAAGTCCTATTCTTTGTCACCTGACATGCTTGAAACCCCTGGCTGTTTTTTTTAAACCCACCCCCATCAGTCCAGAAATGCTGAGGTCAATTACAGCAGCCATTATGATTTCTTTAGACAAGTGCTGAGGAAGATTTCAAATTTTCAAAATTCTGGTGTGAAAGGGGACTCGAACCATCCTGGGCATAATTGCTGTTCCTTACTTATTTTTTATCGAGACCCAGGGTCTCTGAACCCAGTTATTATTACCAAAATTAGACTAATTAAAAGCATTAAGTTAACCTCAAGTTAAGGTGCTAAATTGGGGGAAGGCTAATTACAACAATATTAGGCAGGAACTGAAGAATGTAGATTGGGGGCAGATGTTTGAGGGCAAATCAACATCTGGCATGTGGGAGGCTTTCAAGTGTAAGTTGATAGGGATTCAGGACCGGCACATTCCTGTAAGGATGAAGGATAAGTATGGCAAGTTTTGGGAACCTTGGGTAACGAGAGATATTGGGAGCCTAGACAAAGAGAAAAAGGAAGCATTTGTCAAAGCTAGGAGGCTGGGAACACACAAAGCAAGTGTGGAATACAAGGAAAGTAGAAAGAAACTTAAGCAAGGAGTAAGAAGGGCTAAAAGGGGTCATGAAAAAGCATTGGCCAGCAGGATTAAGGAAAATCCCAAGGCTTTTTATGCATATGTAAAGAGCAAAAGGGTAGCCAGGGAGAGGATTGGCCCACTCAAGGACAAGGGAGGGAATCTATGCGTGGAGCCAGAGGAAATGGGCGAGGTATTAAATGGTATGATTCTATGATTCTATGAGTACTTTGCATCAGTATTCACCAAAGAGAAGGACTTGGTGGATGATGAGTCTGGGAAAGGATGGGTAGATAGTTTGAATCATGTTGAGATCAAAAAGGAGGAGGTATTGGGGTTCTTGAGAAACATTAAGGCAGACAAGTCCCCAGGGCCTGATGGGATATACCCCAGAATACTGAGAGAGGCAAGGGAGGAAATTGCTGGGGCCTTGAGTGAAATCTTTGTGTCCTCACTGGCTACAGGGGAGATCCCAGAGGATTGGCGAATAGCCAATGTTGTTCCTTTGTTTAAGAAGGGTAGCAAGAATAATCCAGGTAATTACAGGCCGCTGAGCCTTATATCATTGGTAGGGAAATTATTAAGAGGATTCTTCGAGACAGGCTTTATTTTCACTTGGAAATAAGTGGACGTATTAGTGAGAGGCAACATGGTTTTGTGAAGGGGAGGTCGTGTCTCACGAACTTGATCGAGTTTTTCGAGGAAGTGACGGAGATGATTGATAATGGTAGGGCAGTGGATGTTGTCTACATGGACTTCAGTAAGGCCTTTGACAAGGCCCCTCATGGCAGACTGGTGCAGAAGGTGAAGTCGCATGGGATCAGAGGTGAGCTGGCAAGGTGGATACAAAACTGGCTCGGTCAAAGTAGACAGAGGGTAGCAGTGGAAGGGTGCGTTTCTGAATAGAGGGCTGTGACAAGTGATGTTCCTCGGATCAGTGCTGGAACCGTTGCTGTTTGTAATATATATAAATGATTTGGAGGAAAATGTAACTGGATTGATTAGTAAGTTTGCGGACGACACAAAGGTTGGTGGATTTGCGGATAGTGATGAAGACCACCAGAGGATACAGCAGGATATAGATCGGTTGGAGATTTGGGCGGAGAGATGGCAGATGGAGTTTAATCCGGACAAATGTGAGGTAATGCATTTTGGAAGGTCTAATACAGATAGGAAATATACAGTAAATGGCAGAACCCTTAAGAGTATAGATAGGCAAAGGGATCTGGGTGTACAGGTACACAGGTGGCAATGCAGGTGGAGAAGGTAGTCAAGAAGGCATACGGCATGCTTGCCTTCATTGGCTGGAGTATTGAGTTTAAAAATTGGCAAGTCATGTTGCAGCTTTATAGAACCTTAGTTAGGCCGCACTTGGAATATAGTGTTCAATTCTGTTCGCCACACTACCAGAAGGATGTGGAGGCTTTGGAGAGGGTACAGAAAAGATTTACCAGGATGTTGCCTGGTATGGAAGGCACTAGCTATGAGGAGAGGTTGGAGAAACTTGGTTTGTTCTCACTGGAGCGACGGAGGTTGAGGGGAGACCTGATAGAAGTCTACAAGATTATGAGAGGCATGGACAGAGTGGATAGTCAGAAGCTTTTTCCCAGGATAGAAGAGTCAATTACTAGGGGGCATAGGTTTAAGGTGCGAGAGGCAAGGTTTAAAGGAGACGTACAAGGCAGATTTTTTACACAGAGAGTGCCTGGAACTCGTTGCCGGGGGAGGTAGTGGAAGCGGATACGGTAGTGACTTTTAAGGGGCATTTTGACAAGTACATGAATAGGATGGGAATAGAGGGATATGGTCCCTGGAAGGGTAGGGGCTTTTAGTTAAGTCGGGCAGAATGGTCGGTGCAGGCTTGGAGGGCCGAAGGGCCTGTTCCTGTGCTGTAATTTTCTTTGTTCATTAACCAAGCAACACTTTCTGCTTTTCCCAATCAAATGAGCATTGTTTCTTCTAACAATACAGGTATTTAGTCATTTTGCTATAGAATCAAGCAGAGTCTAGTTTCTCATCTTGGCATCTATCATTAAGATAAAGTTAGACAGAAGAAACAGCAAATAAGCAATGATCCTAATTATTTTAAATTCTGAAAAATAAGCCTTACTGATGGTGACATTAGCAGGTGAATATTCAGCAAGCTGGTGCGACATTCTCCTGCCTTCACTGGGAGTGTTAATCCATTTATCTTGCATGGGCTAACACTTCTTCTAAAATAGCAGGGGGGGAATTTCACCCGAGGCATTTGTCCAATCATATCGCCAAAGTAATTTCCAAGTGATTGCACTTTAGAATAAACAAGTAACTGCAGGTGAGTCATGAATTTCTTCCCACAATACAGTCTTCAAAACCATTAGACCCTGTGTGAAGCAGGAACTAGCCCGACAGACCAACTCTGCAAGTCCTGTCGACCTTGTGCCCAAGTGTTATTTAGGCCAGCAATTCCAATTCGACTTCATTTAAATTGACCAGGTCAATATTGTTACTATGTTAGAACATAAAAAGATAAGAACTGGGAGCAGGAGTAGGCCATCTGGCCCCTCGAGCCTGCTCCGCCATTCAATAAGATCATGGCTGACCTTTTTGTGGACTCAGCTCCACTTACCCGCCTGCTCACTATAACCCTTAATTCCTTTACTGTTCAAAAATTTATCTATCCTTGCCTTAAAAACATTCAATGAGGTAGCCTCAACTGCTTCACTAGGCAGGGAATTCCACAGATTCACAAACCTGTGGGTGAAGAAGTTCCTCCTCAACTCATTCCTAAATCTGCTTTGCCTTATTTTGAGGCCGTGCCCCCTAGTTCTAGTTTCACCTGCCTGTGGAAACAACCTCCTTGCTTCTATCTTATCTATTCCCTTTATAATCTTATGTTTCTATAAGATCTCCCCTCATTCTTCTGAATTCCAATGAGTATAGCCCCAGTCTATTCAGTCTCTCCTCATAAGCCAACCCTCTCAACTCCAGAATCAACCTAGTGAACCTCCTCTGCACCCCCTCCAGTGCCAGTATATCCTTTCTCAGGTAAGGAGACCAAAACGGTACACAGTACTCCAGGTGTGGCCTCACCAGCACCTTATACAGCTGCAACATAACCTCCCTGTTTTTAAACTCCATCCCTCTAGCAATGAAGGACAAAATTCCATTTGCCCTCTTAATTACCTGCTGCACCTGCAAACTAGAATAAGTCTAGTACCTATTAGAATAAGGGTGGAAAGGATGTGTCTCAATTAAAATAGGATAAAAAGTTGCCCACTTTGAGTAATAGTATTCTTACCATCGGCTCAATCTCCACATCAGGAGACATAATGTATGCTGAACTTTCTGTGCATTACTGAGGGGTTGCTAAAATGACAGAAATGTCACATTTCTAATGAGACATTAAACCAAGGCTATGTCTACCCTCTTGGGTGGATGCTTCCACCTCTTCCCCAGAACACCTTCTGCAGCAGTCTTCATTCTCATGCATTTGTTACCCCCAGAACCAACTATTCCAACGCTCTCTTGGGCAGCCTTACATCTACCACCCTCTGTAAACTTGTGCTGATCCAAAGCTCTGCTGACCACTTCCCAACTCGAACCAAGTCCTCCTGCTCACCCAAAACTCCTGAGCTTTGTGCCCTGCATTGACTCCTAGTTTGGTATAGCCTCAATTTCAAAATTGCCACCATTTTTTTCAAATGCTACCATGGCTGTGCCACACCCCATCCCTTTAACCTCTTCCCCCCCCCCCCACCCACAACCCTCTTGTATCTGCGATCCTCCAATTCTGGCCTCTCGTGCATCTCCAATTTTCTTCACTCTACCATTCACAGCCATGCCTTGCAGTCAGCTAGACCCAAAGCTCTGGAATTTCCTTCCTGACCTTCTCCATATCTCTACCTCTCCTCCTTCCCTTTGAGTTGCTCCTTAAAACCGACCTCTTTGACCGAGGTTTTGGTCACCCGTCCTAATGTGTCTCTGTGTGGCTCTGTATCGGTCCTCTGAAGAACCCTTTGGTGGCTTGACAATGTTAAAGCCACTTTATAAACACAAGTTATTATTGCAAGGCAGTATTTGGGCAAGAGCAGGATCCTGCTGTCCTGACACATTTATCTCTCAATCAACACCAGTAAAAGAGATTATATTGTTATTTATCTCCTCACTGTTTGTGTGACTTTGCTATGTCAAGACTGACTGCTGCATTTCCCTTCACTACAACAATGACTAACACTTCAGAATACTTTATTGACTTTGGGATGTTCCCAGGTCATGAAAATGTCTCCCCCATCCCATTCAGGATGGTAGCCCACGAACTAAAATGTTTTCTTCATCTAGAGACCATGTATGTTTGGACCTCGGCCTACTGCGGAGTCCCAGTATCGCTATTGTTCCCCAAGGGAGCCACGACTGGCAGATCAAGTACGGCAGCAGCTACATCACCAGTTTATCATGCAGGTAATTTTCACAGAGCTTGGCTCCGTATTAAGTGACCCTATGTGTGTACCTCAATTAGAAAGATGCACAAGTATTTGCTGTGTGGAAGATGAAACACATTCCTTACAGGAAGCTGTGTGATTTAAATCTATGTTTGCTAGCTTTTGAGCCCTTCTCTGAGTAAGCAGGTGTAACAAATAATGGCACATTAATAAGGAAGAGCTTGTGGGCCCAAGTTAGCCACCAGCACCAAAGGTGGGAATTATGGAAAAGTGACCTAACCGGTCTACTTGCTGTGAAATCCAGTGGTCACTCCATACAAGCCACTGAACTAGTTGCCCAGTGGATAAATGGAAACTTGTAGTTGCAATGTTTTTCAGGAGTTTATTTCTTACAAGTGAAACATCCTGGCACAGCGATTAGCACTGCTGCCTCACAGCGCCAGGGACCCGGGTCACTGTCTGTGCAGAGTCTGCACGTTCTCCTAGTATCTGCGTGCGTTTCCTCTGGGTGCTCCGGTTTCCTCCCACAGTCTGAAAGACATGCTGGTTAGGTGCATTGGCCGTGCTAAATTCTCCCTCAGTGTACGCGAACAGGCGCCGGATTGTGGCGACTAGGGGACTTTCACAGTAACTTCATTGCAGTGTTAATGTCAGCCTACTTGTGACACTCATAAATAAACTTTAAATTTAAACATCCAGGACATGAAAAGCATGTTCAGCTGAGGAACAATTTCCAAAGCCAAAATAACACTTAAGATATTGGTTTCAGTTCTTACCAAACGTATATATGGTGCCTGTTCATTTAACCGGTAACTGCACAGTATCTTAAAGGGGATAACTTGTGAGCCGCCTGCGCTGTACTTTCTGGATTACCGTGCATGCAGACAGCTTGCCGGGGACATTATTGTTGACTCAAAATTATGATAAAGGCATGCTTTGGCTATATTTCTGTCATGGAGTATGATATAGAGAAAATAAAGTGTTATTATTTGCTTCAAAGTTATTACAACACATATTTGAATGCCAGCTGAATTAGAGTCTAGGGTCGGTTTAGCTCAGGTGGCTGGTCAGCTGGTTAGTGATGCAGAGCACGAGTTCAATTCCTGTACCAGCTGAGGTTATTCTTCTATGAGATTGGCCTTCTTAACCCTGCCCCTTGCCCGAGGTGTGGTGATCCTCAGGTTAAATCACCACCAGTCACAGCCTATGGTCATCTGGGACTATGGTGACTTTACTTCTCATGCAACTAAGTGATTTAGGTAACCTTGTGAAGTGCAAGAATGGAACCCACTTAGTGCTACTGACTGCTAAACTGCACACTTATGGTGGGATTCTCCCAAGCCCCCGCTGGTGGGCCCAGTCAAGGGAGAAAATGGCGGGAGACCCATAAATGGATTTCACACAGGCATGAATTTCCTCGGGATCTTCCACTGATGTCTATCATGGCTGATCGGGAGATCTGCTAGAGGCCAATGTGAAACGCATTTGCATCCTGCTAATGAGATGCAAATGAAGGCCCAACCACCCGCATCTATTCTCCGTGATGCCGGCAGGAAAACACACAGGTGAAAAGCAACGTGGTACGCAGATGTCAGGACTCAGCTGAACAATGCCTGGTGCTGGTCTCCAGACTTCAGAATGGAGGCCGCCGGCAACCCTGGGCCCCAGAACACCTACAGGTGGACCTTCCAAGTTAGGTGGATTGGTCATGCTAAATTATCCCTCAGTGTTCCAGAATGTTAGGTTAAGGGGATTAACAGGGTAAAAACATGGGGCTACAGGGTTAGGGCCTGGGTGTGATGCTCTGTTGGAGAATCAGTGCAGACTCAATGGGCCGAATGGCCTCCTTCTGCACTGTAGAGATTCTATGATTTCAGATTTGGTGCCCTGGAGTGGATCCATCTCCCAGCCTCAGAATGTTCCCGGATATCCACCTTCATTCTCAGGAGTTCCACCTTCTTTCTTCAACAGGGGGTCAGTGATGTTGGGCACCTTTTCAATATGGCTCCCAGATAGGCCAGTGGACCAGATACCACCAGGCCTGCCCCCGCCCAGGAATATGGTGAAAAGCACCCAGTTGCATAATTAATGAGGTTGGGGCCAGAGGATTTGGCGTGTATTCCCGCCACCCTCCACAGTGGGAAACATTCCACATTCCTGCCCCCGCAACAGGACTTTGTCTCCAGATGGGAGAATCCCATCCTGAACATTGGCTGTATTTATTTTTGCTGCAACACTAGGGGGAGCACTTGCTACAGATGCCGTCTCCGTGTCAGACTGTTTAATATGATTTAATGCTTTCTGTTGCTGAATAATATGTTCTTCAAGCTGGTGTCTTATAAATGACTCCTTTACAGCAAAATCAGTTAACAGAAAGAATTTGCAACAACTTTCGGGCGGCACGGTAGCACAGTGGTTAGCACTGCTGCTTTACAGCTCCAGGGACCTGGGTTCAATCCCCGGCTTGGGTCACTGTCTGTGTGGAGTTTGCACATTCTCCTCGTGTCTGCGTGGGTTTCCTCCGGGTGCTCCGGTTTCCTCCCACAGTCCAAAGATGTGCGGGTTAGGTTGATTGGCCAGGTTAGAAATTGCCCCTTAGAGTCCAGAGATGTGTAGGTTAGAGGGATTAACGGGTAAATATGTGGGGGTAGGGCCTGGGTGGGATTGTGGTCGGTACAGACTCGATGGGCCGAATGGCCTCCTTCTGTACTGTAGGGATTCTATGATTCTATGACTTTGAAAGTCGGGTTCCTTAATTGAATAGATTTAAATATCATTATCAGGCCTTTATGCCAATCACCAAGAATATTTTTCCAAATCTTAGTCTTCAGCCAGCCCATTATTCACAGATCAACAGATTTAAAATTAAGTTTATAAAATAAAGACACTTATAGAATCATTGAATCCCTACAGTGCAGAAGGAGGCCATTCGGCCCATTGGGCCCACACTGACAATCCCACCCAGGCCCTATCCCTGCAATCCCAAATGCCCCAAATCAAAAGTGCCTCCATAACACGGGTGGCACGGTGGCACAGTGCATAGTACTGCTGCCTCACAGCGCCAGGGACCCGGGTTCGATTCCTGGCTCGGGTCACTGTCTGTGCGGAGTTTGCACATTCTCCCCGTGTCTGCGTGGGTTTCCTCTGGGTGCCTCCCACAGTCCAAAGGTGTGCGGGTTAGGTGGATTGGCCACGGTAAGTTGCCCCTTAGTGTCAGGGGGACTAGCTAGGGTGAATGGGGCATGGGGTTATGGAGAAAGGACCTGGGTCTGATTGTGGTCGGTGCAGATGCGATGGGCCGAATGGCCCCCTTCTGCACTGTAGGGATTCTATGATGATGGAAGGTGCCTGTAAAGCTATTTTCATCACAAAGAAGTTTTTATTTGGAATCCTCAAATTCTCTGTACAATCTCGGAGTGGAGCCAATATTCAGTTCAGAGTGATTACTGTCAGTGAAGAGGGATTAAAATCAAGCCGCCTTGTTGCAATTCGCAAAATGTTGCTGTCTTAACGTATCAGTCAACACAGAGCAGTATAACTCTCAGCTAATTGTGCAACTTGGGAACAGGTTCCTCCTCTGCCTAGAACAGCGATCGAGTCTGTTTCTCCAACTGAGTTGACAAACATTGTGTGAACTTCTTAAAATGTTTGAGAAAGAGAAATTGAACTACATTCGATATGTTTTTGTCTAATTGCAGCATCAGGTGGCTGTGAATGAGCACCAGGGGCCCCGCATGGTGGGACCCGGAAATAAAACAACTTATGCCGGACCAGTGCATGGGCCTTCTCTGGGCCCCAGACCCCCATCGGTGCCACCCGGAACAGTGAGTGCCCCACCTCAGGAAGGAAGCATGTACCCGAGCCAACCATTTCAACCAGGGTATACAGCACACCGCCTGGAGGGGCCAGTGCACCGCCCGAGCTCTGATTTTCAGGGGAGGCATGTGTACAACCCATACGGTCATCCAAATGGTCCACGCCAGGGACCCCGTCATGTATGGAACGGCAATCATGATGGTTCGATTGAAAGGCCTTTAAGACCAGTTGAAAAGAATCCACTGGTTGGCCCAGGCCAGTCGCCGCAGTCCCAGCGTCGCCCGTTTCCCCAAATGGTGGAGCACAACCTCATGAGACCGTCTGTGCCACTCAATCACTGGCCAGATCAGCCAGGATGTCTACCTCAGAATGGGCCACCCGGCTATCCCAGACTTCCAAATTCACCCCAAGCACCCAACATGCAGAGGATGCCGCCTCCCTTCCTCAGACCTCCGCACCAAGGCCTCCACATCGATTCCATGCTGTCCAGCCCAGAGATGATCGCAATGCAGCAGCTTTCTGCCCCAGTCTGTCCTCCTGGACACTCTTCAGCCTATCTTTCTGACCCTCATGCACCGGCAGCACTCCAACAGCAACATGGTGGAGCCCAGCAGCGTATACCCAGCATACAACCTCGCAAGCCAGTTTTAGAAGACTGTGCCAGTTCGCTGGGAACATCACAGGACACTCTGATGCCCGAAAATGTTGATGAAACTCGAGGTAAATTTGCTTGCATGTTCAAAGCTGAAGTCTAAATGGTCAACTGTAGATTTTGTTTGTTTAAAAAAAAACTTTAATGGGGAGGGAGGGGAAATTGGTAAATGCAAAAAATAAATTAATTGATTCCTTCCGTGACACCCTGGTCCACTTCTCTATCACCCCAACACCTCACCCCCTTTCCATGACACTTTGCCATGCAGTTGCTGATGGTATAACACTTGGCCCTTTACCTCCTCCTTGTTCAAGGCCCCAAACGCTCCTACCAGATGAAGCAACGATTTACAAGTATTTTTTTCAATTTAGTCGTATTTGCTGCTCACAATGCGGTCTCCTCTATAGTGGAGAGACTAAACACAGAGTGGGTTGTCACTTTGCAGAATACCTTCGCTCAGTCCTCATGACCCCGACCTTCCGCTCACTTGCTATTTCAATTCACCACCTTGCTCTCATGCCCTTGGTTCTGTCCTCTCTCTGTCTGCTGCAATGTTCCAGTGAAGCTCAATGCAAGCTGGAGGAATAGCACCTCATCACAGTTGTCTGTGTAGAGTTTGCACATTCTCCTCGTGTCTGCGTGGGTTTCCTCCGGGTGCTCCGGTTTCCTCCCACAGTCCAAAGATGTGCGGGTTAGGTTGATTGGCCAGGTTTAAAAATTGCCCCTTAGAGTCCTGGGATGCGTAGGTTAGAGGGATTAGCGGGTAAAATATGTGGGGATAGGGCCTGGGTGAGATTGTGGTCGGTGCAGACTCGATGGGCCGAATGGCCTCCTTCTGCACTGTAGGGTTTCTATGATCATTGTTAGGCACCGCACAACCCTCAAACTCAGCATTCAATTCAACAGCTTCAGAGCTTGAACTCTGTCCTCCATTTTGAATTTTATCTCCACTGGTGCCAGACTGTATTTTGTGTTCTTGTATTGGTTGCTTTGAGACTGCACTGACCTTTATTCTGCCGTTAACATCGACTGTGACCAAGCTCTGTGCCTTTAATAACGTCATTACCGTTCCGTTTGCCTGTGTTCCATGACATCTTTGTCGTTTTATCTGCACCGGTCTCTAACCTATCCTTGACCTCTTTTGCTCCATCTGCCCCTCTCCCCTTTTACAACAGCATAAAACCCACCACATCCCTACCCGCCTTCAGTTCCAAAGAGGACTCATATTGGAGTCGGAAGTTAACTTTGTTTCTCTGCACAGGTGATGCCAGACCTGTTGAGTTTTTCTAGCGCTTCTTTATTTCAAGTTACGCAGTATTTTGCTCTTTTATCAATTGTGCTTAAAAATCTTAATTTTGATAATAGCTATTGCTGAGTATGATTTGTTTATCCTTAAACAGAAACGGAGCCAATCAAAACCACATCAGCCGAAGGGGAGCAGAAACCACAGTACAAAGATTCAGGAATCTCGCCTCCAGTTACCGAACAGACAACAGCACAACTCCCCGAAGGCAACATCAAACTGAATTCGGCCAACTTTACTGAACCGGGAACAAGCGAGATTCAAAGTAATGGCCTGAGATCCATCAATATTGAAGAAGAGGACGCACACAACATTAAATTGAAAGATGTTACCAGTCCAGTTGTAAAGGCGCCAAAAGGGCCAAGCAAACAGATTCCAGACTCCAAAAAAAGGGCTGGAAAGAGCAGGGCGAAGAATAACAAAAAAGTGGGTGGCAGAGTCAGCAGAGAGAAGAAAATTAAAAATCAAACCGAGGCCGAGGTCAAAGGTCAGAATGATAGCCAGGTCAACCAAAATGTCCCCAACTCCGTACACTACGCTGGACCTCCAGACCAATTGGCTTCCACAAGTCTACTGAACACAAATGAGAATTCTGCAAAAACTGCCAATGCTTTGACACAAGGCAAACAGGGAAAGAATAATGGGAATAATCCTGGGATGATGGGAGTGATGACGCACACACAGTATGGGCATAACCCAGAGTACTCGGTCGCAGGCCAGTATGGTATGGCCCGTGGCTGCAGACCGTTTGGAAGAAGCATGGGCGGACCTCAGGCATTCGCGAATCGGCAGCCTTTTCCTAATCCCAATTTTCCCCAGCAGTTGCCACCAGGGATCTTCCCCGCGTATCAGCACCAAGTCCAATGTTATCCATACCACGCTTCCCAGCAACAAATTCAATCACCCTACCACCAATATCAGCATCCTCATTATTACACTTACCCTCAAGGGCAGGGTTACCCAACGGAGGAGTGGCCCCAGGCCCTCTCACCAACAGGCCATCATCTCCAGCCATCTAGCCATTTATCGGTACAGAATGGAAATGGGAAAACACCAGGGCCTGGTGTCCCTTTGCAGGGCTCAGAGGGGTCATCAGTCGGTCACACATCAGCAAACGCAATGCAAGAAGGGATGAATGGAAACTCTAAAGAAAACAAAGACACAAGCCAGGGGGCCAGCAATGTGTCACACACCATAAAGGAGGAAAAATTAAACAAAGAACAGGAAAGGCCCGAAAGTCCAAAGGAAATTCTGGATTTAGACAGTCACAACGCTGCTGCTAAAAGACAAAGTGCACTGCCTGCGAGCGGACTGATATACAGGGGGCCTGGAATGCATCCAGGGATCCAAGGTCCCCATGGCATTCTTCCACATTCATCTGTCTATACAGCTCAGTCTCCAACTCTTTTTAACACAAACCCTTATGCAACGCGGCGACCTCCTCACTCCATGTTGGGGACTTCACGTCATCGTATCCCGACTCATCAGATAAATGGCCAGCCACAAGCCAGGATGCCTTTGTACAGTCGATCTGATGAAAGAATGGGTCAGTATCATAATATGATGATGCAGCAACAGGGAATTAGACCACCAGAAGAACCTTACAATATAAGAGGGTAAGACAACTAACTTTGTATGTTCTTTTTTTCAAATGTGCAAATCATTTATTTTTTAAAGAACTAAAATAAGTGTAACAACCCAAGCTCCATTCAGTCAAGCCGTGCTTTCAAGTTTTGATTGGCTTCTTCAAAAATGTCTAAGCTTGTTGTAAATGCAGAATGGGCAAATAATTGGCAGATGAAGTTCAGCACCAATAAATGTGAATTGGTACGTTCATAGAATCATAGAATCCCTACAGTACAGAAGGAGGCCATTCGGCCCATCGAGTCTGCACCGACCACAATCCCACCCAGGCCCTACCCCCACATATTTACCCGCTAATCCCTCTAACCTACACATCTCAGGACTCTAAGGGGCAATTTTTAACCTGGCCAATCAACCTAACCCGCACATCTTTGGACTGTGGGAGGAAACCGGAGCACCCGGAGGAAACCCACGCAGACACGAGGAGAATGTGCAAACTCCACACAGACAGTGACCCAAGCCGGGAATCGAACCCAGGTCCCTGGAGCTGTGAAGCAGCAGTGCTAACCACTGTGCTACCGTGCCGCCCGTTCCGATAGGAAAAATGGGGAAGTGGAAACGTGGAAGGTACAAGTCTAGATGGAGTGGCAGATCCCACATGATCTTGGAGTACAAATATATCAATCATTGAAAGTTGCAGCACAGCTAAGCACGGCCATAAATCAAAAGCAAACCAAGCACAAAGTCTATTTCCAGAGGGATAGGATTGAAAAGGAAAGTCATGCTAAACTAATATTGAACCTTGGTTAGGCCACACTTAGAATATTGCCTGCAGTTCTGGTCGCTGTATTATAAAAATGATATAGTGGCACAGGAGACGGTGCAGAGAAGATTTACAATAATGATACCAGAAATGTGTGAGTGTATATCAGGAAAGGATTGATGGACTGGGCCATCTATGAGGGCCAAGGGATGACCGAACAGAGGTCTTTAAAATTACAAAAGGTTTTGCTAAAGTGGTGAATAGCTTAACTGGAGGCCACCAATATAAGACAGTCACCAAGCAATCCAATAAGGAATTCAGAAGAAATTCTTGGCACAAGTAGCTGTAAGAATTTGGAACTTGCTACTGCAAGGAATGGTTAAAGCAAATGGTATAGATGCACTTAAGGGGGAACTAGTAATCGGGAATAAATGGTTATCATAGAATCCCTACAGAAATGAAGGGGACCATTCGGTTCATCGAGTCTGCACTGACAACAATCCCAACCAGGCCCTATCCCTATAAGGTCACGTATTTAACCTGCTAATCCCCCTGACACTGCTGCTGTCAGACTTTTGAATGGACTTACCTTGCATTAAATTGATCTTTCTCTACACCCTAGCTATGACTGTAACACTACATTCTGCACTCTCTCGTTTCCTTCTCTGTGAACGGTATGTTTTGTCTGTATCGAGTGCAAGAAACAATACTTTTCACTGTATGTTAATACATGTGACAATAATAAATCAAATCAAAAATTTACTGTCACCAATAAACCTAACCCACACACCGTTGGACAGATTAACTGAGAAGAGGTGGGAGGAGGCTTGAGTGGAGCATAAACACCAGCATAGACAGTTTGGACCTATGCCATGTATTCTATATCATCCTACATAATCCTATGTAAATTTAAAATTATAGCAAGCAACTTCTCTTGAACAAAAATTCAAAACTCAACATTCAAAAGAAATGATTGCCAAACATTGCTCGACTTTGTGTTCCTGACAAGATGGGATCCAACAAAACATTGTGTTTGGTTCCTCTGATGAGAAATGGGAGGAAGGGTGGTTAAAGTTAAAGGATAGTTGTCGCATTTCTTGTCCTCGCATGGGATGTGGGAGTATTTGTGTGACTAGGTTGTCACGGAGGGAACGTTCCTTCGGAATGCTAAAACAGAGGGGAAAATCTGTCTGTTAGAGTCTCACTGGAGGTTATAGAAATGACGTTGGGTGGTCTGGTGAGTGCGAAGGCTGTGGGGTGGTAGCTGAAGATGACCATATCATGAATCTTGGGGATGAATCTGTATAAGGCTCTGGTCAGACCCCATTTGGAGTATTGTGAGCAGTTTTGGGCTCCATATCTAAGGATGGATGTGCTGGCCTTGGAAAGGGTCCAGAGGAATGAAGAGCTTGTCGTTTGAGGAATGGTTGAGGACTCTGGATCTGTACTCGTTGGAGTTTAGAAGGACGAGAGGGGATCTTATTGAAACTTACAGGATACTGTGAGGCCTGGATAAAGTGGACGTGGAGAGGATGTTTCCACTAGTAGGAAAAACTAGAACCAGAGGGCACAACCTCAGGCTAAAGGGACGATCCTTTAAAACAGAGATGAGGAGGAATTTCTTCAGCCAGAGAGTGGTGAATCTGTGGAGCTCTTTGCTGCAAAAGACTGTGGAGGCCAGGTCATTGAGTGTCTTTAAGACAGAGATAGATAGGTTCTTGATTAATAAGGGGTTATGGGGACAAGGCAGGAGAATGGGGATGAGAAAAATATCAGCCATGATTGAATGGCGGAGCAGACTCGATGGGCCGAGTGGCCTATATCTGCTCCTATGTCTTATGGTCTTATGGATAGGTGAAGGAGTGAGGGCAGAAATGTGGGAACTGGGATGGGCACAGTCGAGAGCCTCGTTGTCCACGGCGAAGGAGAATCCTCAGCTGAGAAGAAAGGAAGTTGGCCAGAAGCACAGTTGTGGAATTTGGTATCACCAGAACGTCAGCTGCAGGGACAAACTTGAGAGAATGGAATACAGTCCTCGCAGAGATGTGAAGAAATAAAATCAAGGTGGCTGTGGGGCGTGGTGAGCTTATAGTAGATATTGGTTCACAATAACACAGCAAAAATCGAGAAAGGGAAGAGACGGTGATTTGAAAGTGAGGAGAGGGTGGAATTTGGAAGCCTTGTTGACAAAGTTTCCCAGGCTGGGCAAGAGCCCTGTTTTCACTATTGATGTTAAGTTTCAGCATCTTGTGTGGTAGTTGTATTGAACCATGTATTTAGAATATAGGCTTCCTAATCCACAACATTTTAGAAATTCATACCAATATGTTAACCTTAGGTTTAGAAACAAAGAGTAGAAACTGTTAAATGATCAGTAATTTATTGATGCTGATTCTTAAGAGGAAATCCAATTTTAATATAATTACAGTCCAAAGATGTGCGGATTAGGTTGATTGGCCCCTCAGTGTCAGAGGGACTAGCAGGGTAAATGGGGTTGCGGGGATAGGACCTGGTGGGACTGTGATCGGTGCAGACTCGATGGGCCAAATGACCTCCTCCTGCACTGTCGGAATTCTATGAATTCCTCAGGTGTGATATTTTGCTGAGCAGTGAACCATTCTTCAGATGCTCTCTTCCCTTGTGCAGTGTTAACATGGTTAATAATGACTTATTGTGAACTTACTGATTGCAGAATGGATATACAGCCCTCTGACCTTGATAATTGTGATTTCAATGGCCTCTCACATTGCCTGATTAGGAGAAAGTTGATGGGCATTTTTAAAAAAGTAATATTCACTCATCAGCTGTTGAATGCATCTGCCTCCTGTCCTTGAATTCAGGAAATATGCCTTTGTGTCGGTGTTGTGGAAACATTAAGAGTTCTATGTTGCTTGGTTTTAACAGAATACCTGTGCAGGAGCACCCATATCAGAAATCAGTGTCAGCAACAGAAATGGGTAAGGAGGTTGAGCAGAAGATGCCAACTTCATTTGCTGATCAGGTGAGTAATCGGTCTTCCACAATGTTTGGAAATGTATTTTTATTTATCCATATTTATTTCATTTCAAAAGTATGTATTCATGTGGCGTCTTGACACAGAGAAACATCCCAAGGTAGAATCAAAAAAGAAGTCTATTGCACCAGAGAAGGAATTATTAGGGGAAGGACCAAACATTTGGTCAAATAAGTGGCTTTAGAACAAAGAGAAGTACAGCACAGGAACAGGCCCCTAGGCCCCCCAAGCCTGCGCCGATCATGATGCCTGCCTAAACTAAAACCATATGCTATTATGGAGTCCATATCCTTCCATTCCCATCCTATTCATGTATTTGTCTAGTTGCCCCTTAAATGACGCTATCATAACTGCTCCCACCACCTCCCCGGGCAGCGCGTTCCAGACATTCATCACCCTCTGTATAAAAACTTGCCTTGCTCATCTCTAAACTTTTCCTCACGCACCTTAAACCTATGTCCCCTAATACTTGACTTTTCTACCCTTGGAAAGAGCGCCTGACTATCCACTCTGTCCATGCCGCTCATAATCTTGTAAACCCCTTAACCTTCATCGTTCCAGTGAGAACAAACCGAGTTTATCCAACCTCTCCTCATAGCTAATACTCTCCAGACTAGGCAACATCCTGATAAACCTCTTCTGTACCCTCTCCAAAGCATCCACATCCTTCTGGTAGTGTGGCAATCAGAATTGGACACGATATTGTAAATGAGTGAATTTAGTGAACATCTTAAATGAGGATAGATAGAGAGCAAGTCTTTATGAATGCATTTGATTTTAAGGTTTGGGATAGGGATTCAGATATCAAGCTAATTCCTGTGTTTCTAACTTCAAATGTTAGTTAAAGGTGAAAATAAAGGAATTGTTTAATCATTAAACTGTCTCTAAATATGAATTTGTTTTGGGAATAAAATCATCCTGATCCAATTTGGCTCTGTTCCAACAATAATTTCTAAACCTTTGAAAGGAAAAGACTTGCATTTATATAGAGCTCCAGAGTCGATGAACCGGAGTCCGAGCTGCGGACAACTGCGATGCATCAGGGAGGGCGAGTTACCTGGACACTTTGTTCCGGGAGGCAGTCACACCTCTTAGATTAGACTCTTCAGATTTGACCATGGTCAAAGAGAAGAGGGTGGGACTTCAAGACAGGGAGATATGAGGATCCAGAAGGTAGCAATGAAGGAGCCTCAGCTCTGGCAAATTGCCCAACAATTCAGTATTCTTGCTGCTTGTGTGGACAAGAATAGGGACTTCACAGAGGATGACCAAACTGATCCTAGCAACGTGGTGCAAGGAGGGGCGTTAAAAAGCTGTGTAGTTCAGGTAGGGGACACTATAGTTAGAGGAGGAGGGGATGCTGTTCTCTGCAGCTAAGGAGTATGAGTCCCAAAGGCTGGGTTTGCCAGCCAGGATTAAGGACATCTCCTTGGGGCTGGAGAGGAACTTGGCGTGGGAGAGAAAGGTTCCACTTAGGTACTAATGAAATAGGTAGGGATAAGAAAGAGATACTGATGACGGAATATGAGCAACTAGGGGCTAAATTTAAAAGCAGAAATACAAAGCGCATAGCCTCTGGATTACTACTAATTTGCTTGTTGCTCAGGTAGAATGAAAATAAAATCAGAGGGTTAAATGTGTGGCTCAGAGATTCGTGTGGGAAAAATGGGTTTCAACTGATGGGTACTGGCACCAGTTCTGGGGAACAAGGGAGCTGTACCGGGGGGGGGGCCTTCACTTGAACCGCGTTGGGGCCGTTATCCTGGCAAATTGTATAATTAGGGCTGTAGGGAGGGCTTTAAACTAAATAGCTGGGGTGGGTGTGGGGGGTTGTAATTAGAAATTTAAGACAAAGAACATGATAGTAGTACAGGGTAGCAATATAGATAATGAGAACCAGAGTGTGACAAGGAAGGGACAGCGCATACAGAAATAGCAATGCACCAGCAAGCAAGGACAGAGTCATTGTAGGACAGAGTATAAATCAAGGAATAGCAGGGCTTGTAAGAAAGCAATTATAATCATAAGAGATTCTAATCTTCATGTTGGTTAGACAAATCAAATCAGTCAATGTAGCATGGTGATGAACTCACAGAGTGTATTTGAAAGCGTTTCTAAGAACAGTACATTCTGGAATCAATCAAGGAGCAGGCTATTTTTGACTTGGAAATGTGCAATTGGACAGGATTAATTAATCATCTCCCCATAGTAAAGATAGGGGCCATCGTGACATGACAGAATTTCACATTCAGTTTGAGGGTGAGAAATGTGGATCTAATACTAGTGTCTTAGACACTTAAGAAAATATTTCAAAATGCTCAACAGATACTCAATTGAGGTGGTCTCTGCAAGAAGGATGTACCATCTGTGGCTAACTAAGGAAGTTAACAATGGTATCAAATTGAAAGAACAGGGTTACAGTGCTGAAAAGATTAGTAATAGCTGACAGCATTGGGAACATTTTAAGAAATCAGAAAAGAATGAAAGAATAACCGGAAGAAATTAGCGTATGGGATAATACTCGTAAGATATATAAATCTATGCTTTCTCCTTGACACTGCGTCAGTCAATCAGAGTTGATGAGGCAAATGACCAGCATCCTTCACTCCTGTAGAAAGTTGTTGTGATGGTTTGAAATTTAATGTTCTAGCATTTGTCCTAATGAATGCAATGAAAAATCTTCAACAACATGTCTCTTCAGAAATAAGGAAAATAGTAACAAAATCAAACATTGGCTCATTAAAAGGGTGAGACTAGAGAATTGATCATTGAAAGCAAGGAAATGGCATTGACTTTGAATCATTATCTGTCTTCACAGATACTACTTCCCAAGATTAGTAGAAAATTGAGAGGTAAAAGGGAGGAAGGAAATTAAAACAATCGCAGTCAATAGAGGACAATGCATTAGGACAATTAATGGGACTAAAGGCTGACAGGCCTCCTGGTCTGCACCTTCGAGTCTTTTTTTAAGTGGCTGCAAAGATAGTTGATGCATTGTAATCTTCCAAGATCTCCTAGATTCTGGAAAGGACCCAGTGGATTGGAAAACTGCACATGTAACACCTTTATTCAAGAAAGGAGGGAGAGAGAAAGCAGGAAAGTGTAGGTTAGTCTAATATCTGTCACTGGGGAAATTATGGAACCATTATTACCAAAGTAGCAGTAGGACATTTGGAAAATCATAGTGCAGAGTCAACATGGTTTTGTGAAAAGGAATTCTTTGAGGATGTAACAAACAAGGTGGGTAAAGGTGAATCAATAGATATAGTGTAATTTGATTTCTAAAAGGCATTCAATAACGTGCCACATAAGAGGTTTCTGCACAAGATAAGAGCTTGGATTGTTGGGGGTCATATATTAGCATGGATAGAAGATTGACTAATTAACAGGAAGCACCAGACAGTGTCCTACAACCAGAGGGCTTCTCAATCCATCGAATGGACCGTACAGCGGCCTCAGGCAAGGCTAGGGGAGGTGGGGTCTGCTTCCTAATCAACACCTCATGGTGCATAGACGTAGCAACACTGGCAACTTTCTGCTCCCCAGACCTGGAATACCTGATGCTAAAATGCCACCCTTACTACCTTCCGTGGGAGTTCACCTCCGTTATCCCGATGGCAGTTTACATCCCACCCCATGCGGATGTGAAGATCGCGCTGAACAAAATATACACCACTACGAATAGCCTTGAGACGAAACATCCCAAGCCTTGTTCATCATGGCCGGGGACTTCAATCAGGCCAAGCTCAAGAGCGTACTACCAAGTTACCACCAACATGTCTCCTGCTCCACCAGAGGCCCAAACATCCTGGACCACTGCTATACAAATATCAAACATGCCTACCGCTCTATCGCTCGCCCACACTTTGGCAAATTCGACCACAAGGCTGTGCTCCTGCTCCCAGCTTACAAGCAAAAACTGAAGCAGGAGAATCCATCAAAGAGAGTCATGCAATGTTGGTCTGAGGAATCGGATGATCTTCTATGGGGCTGCTTGGAGTCAGTGGACTGGTCAGTACTTAAAGACTCTGCGACCAGCCTGAACGAGTACGCCACTACGGTAACTGACTTCATTAGTAAGTGTGTAGAAGACTGTGTGCCAAAGAAGCAAATCCGCGTGTTCCCCAACCGGAAACCAGGGATGAACAGGGATATCCGCTGCTTGCTGAAGTCCAGGTTTGAGGTGTTCAAGTCAGGCGACACTGATCTATACAAGAAAGCCAGATACGATCTAAGGAGATCCATCAAAGATGCCAAAAGACAATACCGGGCCAAGCTAGAGTTCCAGGCTAGCCACGCCGACCTCCGCCGACTATGGCAAGGTCTGCAAGACGTAACAGGCTACCAGATGAAGTCATGCAAAATCGCCAGCTCCAACGCACCTCTCTCTGATGAGCTCAATGCATTCTATGCCCGTTTTGAGCAAGAGGTCAACGAGAGCATGCCCTCCACCCTGGAAGCCCTGGATGAACCTGTATCTGGGGTCACCATTGCAGATGTCAGAGCAGCTTTCTTGAAGGTCAACCCATGGAAAGCAACTGGCCCGGATGGAGTACCCGGACGTGCACTCAGATCCTGCGTGGATCAGCTGGCGGAGGTATTCACAGACATCTTTAACCTCTCTTTACAACAATCTGAGATCCCTATCTGCTTCAAGAAGACGACCATCATCCCGGTACCTAAGAAAAACCAAGCAGCATGCCTTAATGACTATCGGCCAGTAACTCTGACATCCATCATTATGAAGTGCTTCGAAAAGTTAGTTATGGCACGAATCATTTCCAGCCTCCCGGACTACCTGGATCCACTACAGTTTGCCTACTGCCGCAACAGGTCCACAGCAGACGCCATTTCCCTGGCCCTGCATTCAACCCTGGAACACCTAGATAACAAGGACACCTACGTCAGACTCCTATTTATTGACTACAACTCAGCCTTCAACACTATTATTCCCACAAAACTCATCTTCAAACTCCGTGGCCTTGGCCTGGGCACCTCCCCCTGTACTGGATCCTGAACTTCCTAACTCACAGACCACAATCAGTCAGGATAGGCAACAACATCTCCTCCACGATCATCCTTAACACCGGTGCCCCACAAGGCTGTGTTCTCAGCCCCCTACTATACTCCTTCTACACCTATTACTGAGCGGCCAAATTCCCCTCCAATTCGATTTTCAAATTTGCTGACGACACCACCATAGTGGGTCGGATCTCAAACAATGACAGATCTCAAGAGACAGAGTACTGGAATGAGATAGAGAATCTGGTGAACTGGTGTGGTAACAATAATCTCTCCCTCAAGGTCAACAAACGAAGGAGATTGTCATCGACTTCAGGAAACGTAAAGGACAACATGCCCCTATTTACATCAATGGGGACGAAGTACAAAGTGTCAAGAACTTCATGTTTTTAGGTGTCCAGATCACCAACAACCTGTCCTGGTCCCCCCCCATGCCTACACTATAGTTAAGAAAGCCCACCAACGCCTCTACTTTCTCAGAAGACGAAGGAAATTTGGCATTTCCGGTACGACTCTCACCAACCTTTACAGATGCACCATAGAAAGCATTCTTTCTGGTTGTATCACAGCTTGGTATGGCTCCTGCTCTGCCCAAGACCGCAAGGAACTCCGAAAGGTTGCAAATGTAGCCCAATCCATCACGCAAACCAGCCTCCCATCCATTGACTCTGTCTACCCTTCCCGATGCCTCGGCAAAGCAGCCAGCATAATTAAGGACCCCATGTACCCCGGACATTCTCTCTTCCACCACCTTCCTTCAGGAAAAAGATACAAACAAACGTCTGAGGTCACGTACCAACCGACTCAAGAACAGCTTCTTCCCTGCTGCTGTCAGACTTTTGAATGGACTTACCTTGCATTAAGTTGATCTTTCTCTACACCCTAGCTATGACTGTAAGACTACATTCTGCACTGTCTCGTTTCCTTCTCTATGAACAGTATGTTTTGTCTGTATAGCGCGCAAGAAACAATACTTTTCACTGTATGCTAATACATGTGACAATAATAAATCAAATCAAAGAGTCAGGATATATGGGTCATTTTCAGGTGGGTGAACTGCAATACGCGCAGTGCAGCTTGCAAAACATCCTCGGTTTTATACTGGTAGCAGGCTGGCCCTATATTCATTGGAGTTTAGAAGAATGATCTTATTGAACCAGCTTGATGGGGAGGGGGCTCTGAAAGTATGTTGATTTTCCCTTCATTGGAGACCAGGGGACACAGTTTACAAATGAGGGCTTTTCCCATTCAAAATAGAGATGATGAGGAATTTCTTCTTAGGGGGTTGTGTTGAGTCTTTGAAATTCTCTTCCTTAGAGAGCAGTGGAGGCTAAGTTAGACAGATTTTCCATCAACAAGGGAGTTGAGGGTTGGGGGTTGGGAGGGGTGGGGGGGGGGGGGGTGCGGCGGGCAGGGGTAGGCAGGAAAGTGGAGTTAAACCACAATCAAATCAACCGTGCTCGTACAGAATGGCAAAGCAGGCTCAAGGGGCCAAATGGGCTTTACCACATCCTCAGGGCATCTCGAAGCACTTTATATGCAATTAATAATCTTTTTGGAAGTGCAGACAGTTATGTATTGCTGTTCTTATTTTCAAGTTGCGCTAACTAAGAAAGAGAGACTAGCATTCATTAGCATCTTTCATGATCGCAGGACGTACAGCTGATGACGTACAGCACTTTTAACGTTTGGGGTCAGTGTTGTAATCGGACTGTTTGGGATAGGCTTCCCATCCAGAGTAAAACGAACTGGGGAAACAAATAACAAATTGTCAAGAAGTAAAGTAAAATGTATTTATTAGTCACGAATAAGGCTTACATTCACACTGCAATGAAGTCACAGTGAAATTCCCCAAGTCGCCACAGTCCGGCGCCTGTTCGGGTCAATGCACCTAATCAGAATGTGGGAGGAAACCGGAGCACCCGGAGGAAACCCAGGGAGAACATGCAGACTCTGCATAGACAGTGACCCAAGCCGGGAATCGAACCTGGGTCCCTGGTGCTGTGAAGCAGCAATGCTAACCACTGCGCTATTGTGCCACCCTTGGTTTAGCAGTTCTTAAATGTAGTGACACATTTCAGCACATGTGCTGGCCCAAAAATAATTGGCCAATTAATATCCAAAAAGGTAATGTGCCATACTTCCATACTTTCCCTCTCTCTATTTCCCCCCCCGCCCCCACATTCCCCTGTCTGTGCCACCCTGACAATAGATCTTTATTAACCGAAGTCTAGTTTATTCTTATTGATGACAGTATTATTGGGAACAGGCTATGTTTTCAAGAAATGGCGTGTCTACACTGGGCCAATATAGTAATCATTTGATCATCAATTTAAACACAAGCTTATACTTTATTGTAATATTCTGTACTGTACAGTTAAAGCTAATGACATCCGTACCACAAAAATGGATAAAGACCCAGTCTTGCCAATAAAGATTTGATGAGATTATGACTTAAGGAAGGGTGAAATTATGCAACAAAAACAGTTTTATGGGAAGGGAGTTATTGCCAATAGGCTTCCAAATTGCAGATTGTATTTTAAAATTAGAAATAAATAAATGTATTGAAAATTATTCATTTGCCCTACTTGAGTTTGCCCTACCTAGTGAGTTTCTATAATGACTGGGGCAAGTTAATTGAATGTTCCTTTCTTCTTTAATAGTTATTTTATTATTTCTGGTAACATGCAATGTAAGTGAAACTATTTGCCCACTAAACAGGCCTTAATCACTTTTAGTAATGTGAATATTTTTGAACTATAACTGCCACCTGGAAGAGCACAGTAGCGAGTCTTCATTTGTATTCACTGCCACAGAAAGTTGAGGCTAAAACATTGTGCGATTTCAAGCAGGAATTAGATATAGCTCTTGGGGCTAAAGAGGACCAAGGGACATGGAGGGATCACGGTATTGATTTTGATGATCAAAATGAATGATGGAGCGGGCTCAAAGGGCCGAATGGCCTGCTCCTGCTTCTATTTTCAATGTTTCTCTGTACTGGTTGAATGATCACTGATGCCCTTTCTTCCCTTACAGAAATAAGCAAGATGGATGATTGCAAGTGGAGCCAAGATCTCAGAGGACATTGTTGTGACAGCATTTCAGTGTTCTAGTTCAATGGGTAGATGCAATTTTTCATTTAAAAAAAAAATAGGTATTACGAGAAAACTCAGGTGTAAAAAATGTACTTTAAATTGTAGCATTTTTATCTGTGTAGGGATTTGGTTAAAACTGGTTTACAAGAATAAATGATGCCTTTTTCTCTAGTAAGTTGAATGTATCTATGAACAGGTAGCAACTAAGTAAGCAATATCTTCTGGATATAGCACTGCAGTAAGATACCCAAGCATCCTTTTAACAAACTGAGAATCATTTTTGGAAGGTTTCTGTGGAAATCCATTCTTGTTACCAATCCATAACAGCCACCGTTTTTTGTGATGCAGTAGTTTAGTTGCGAGTTTTAGTTTCTATTTTGTATGTTTTTTCTCCTGGTTTATTCTATAATGTTACAGTTGTTACACTAAATTGTTGACATGAAAATCATTCTGCACTGATGCACAGAATGTTTGTTCTACGTTTCTTTGTTTAATATTGTCTTTTTTTTTTGTAACATTTGATGTGTTCTCTGCTGCTGATATTGTACTATTTAATCGCCAGTCTCAGGTTTGCTTGCGGTGACTAGACATGAATACTAAATCCCAGTAAGAAACCCCGAGACAACACTAAAATAAACTTTATTTTATTTAAATATTTGATACAGGTTCACCAGCAAAACATTAGTTCCTGTACTGTATAAATCAACTGAGGTAAAAGGTAGGGTAGACTAAAGGTCTTTTATTGCTGTTGGATGCAATCAGTAACTCTTTGGTATTGCAACCTCAAAAACACAACATGATGGTTATGTGTGTAAAAGGTTTTCAAAAAAATAACCAGTTGGATACTGGAATAAGTCAGTTGATTTTTTTGTGGGTAATCCCCCCATCCCACCTCAATCAGCCATTTCCATTTTCCTTCCATCTCTCACATGGGCAAACTAATTTATCACAAAGAAATTAAGATGCGGCGTGTTAAGGTACATTTTGTCGCTGTCCCCTCTACCGCCCTCTTGTGTCCTTATAAATCAGGATGTGGAGATGCCGGCGTTGGACTGGGGTAAACACAGTAAGAAGTTTAACAACACCAGGTTAAAGTCCAACAGGTTTATTTGGTAGCAAAAGCTACCAAATAAACCTGTTGGACTTTAACCTGGTGTTGTTAAACTTCTTATAAATCAGTGCAGCTGGTGATGACTAAACCACACCAGTCAAAGGGTGTTGGCATTTGGTCCTCTGAGGTGACGAGAAGCTGCCCATTTGACAAGATGCGGTGTGGTTCACGTTTTTTAAAACAAACCCAGAAGTTTTCCCTCTGAAAGAAAATCTGCTGTCAAGAGTTCCCAAGCCTGAAGTGTGACTCGCAATGAGTCAGCTGGATGAAATTCATTGGAGCAGAGAGAGAGAGGGGACAGCTTTGGCTAGCTTGAAAATCCCTGGGTTAGAAAGGGGGGGGGAAAGCAGCAAGGGTTCCCAGTCCGGATCATGATTGGTCAGCTCCTTGTTGGAAAGCACATGTCTTGTGTGGAATTGATGCGGGGCGGGCTTGGGCCAGGTCGCGATGCCGCTGTCATTTAAACGTTTGCTGACATGTGATGTTTACACAATTAAAATTTTCCATTTTTGAGTTACCAGAGGATTGCCAGCAGCACCTATGAATCAGTACCGCTCTGTCAGAGAGTCCATGCAGACTCGATGGGCTGAATGGCCTGCTTCTGCACTGTAGCGATTCTATGATTCTATGAAATATGGA
The DNA here is from genome assembly GCF_964213995.1 of Mustelus asterias. Classification (NCBI taxonomy): domain Eukaryota; kingdom Metazoa; phylum Chordata; class Chondrichthyes; order Carcharhiniformes; family Triakidae; genus Mustelus; species Mustelus asterias. The sequence continues at coordinate 34,898,548 of NC_135809.1, read as the reverse complement.
ATTTAATTAATGGCTTTCACATCCTTGCAATGTCTCAAAGTGTTTCATAGCCTTTTTCCCATATAAAATTTAGTTGCTGTTGTTTTGTGAATTTGAACACAGCAAGGTCCCATTCACATCAATGGGATAAATGACCCGTTTTTGTGATTACCGATGAATGTTGGCCGAGACACTGGGGAAAAGTGCTCCTCTTTAAACAGTAGCATGGGATCATTTGCATCCACTCAATCCAGGTAGACAGGGTCTCAGTTTAACATCTCATTCAAAAGAGAGCACCTCCAACAGAGCAGCACCCCCTCGATACTGCACAGGATCATCAGCCGAGGTTACCTGCCCAAGTCCTGCAGTGGGCCTTGAACCTACAACCTTCTGACTTAAACGTTAGTGTGCTATCACTGAGCCATGCTGGCACTAGTGTCAGCACCTTTGGGAGAGCGGCAGAAACATTGAGAGCAATGAAAGTGCATTGGGCCCTGTTTCTCCATTTCTGACTTTCTTTGAAGCTACTTGAATTGCTCCCAGGAACTCTGGAAAACCTATGCAGCAATAACACCACTTATTCCTTTAATTAAAGTCTTGCTGTAGCATTTGATGTTCCCATTATATAAAAGGGTATTTGTCTTGTCTGGAGGCAGCTAACATTACAGCCACTTCAAACACTCCAACAATTTGATGATCTCTGATCAGACCATGCGGTTTTTTAGCCATTTTTTAATTATATAAAAGACAATAACATACCTCAGACTGTCAGTCCTGCAGTCTTCCACCAAGTCTGCACTAGCTACAGCCAGTATTTTACTCTATTCCGAGGCACTAGATGCTGGGAAACATAAAACCTATTTATTTGTACTTTATATTTTGTATATGTTGAAATTTTTTAATGAAATGCAATGTCAAGTCACTTTGGTTACAGTTGTGACACATACCTCAGTTGTTCTCTACTAGGGCCCTTGTGTAAGAAAACATTTTTATTGTTGCTTAACTGACATAGATTATTTTCCATATGAATTTACTATTTTCTATATTGTACATACTTAGAATAAATGTTTGAAAATCTCAGTCTAGTAGAATCTATCTGTTCTGCAAAACTTCGTTTGAATCAACAATTCAATCATGACTGTAAAATGGAAATCTTTCAGTATTGTGAATATAAGTACAGTTCTGGCATTCTTAAAACTAAGGTACGGAACACTTAATTTATACTCCATTTTGTAAAATAATAGAACACTAAGGATGTGAAAGGCTATTCGGTCTGGCAAGAGGATCCCATTATTTTTAAATGTAGAAACATCAGCATATATTATCCTCTTCCGATTGAGCCCTCTATCCCACTTCATGTTGACACCTCTGTTCACCCAGGCCCCATGCCTGTATGCCTCCCATTACAGATTGACATCTCTATCTGCCCTCTATCTCGCTTTCCCCACCCCGCTCCCCCACCCTTTGAAGGTTTGATGCCTCTATACCCCACCACAGGCCAGCTTCCTTCCTTTCCCCACCCCCACCACCTGACAGGTTGATGCCTTTCTTCCCCTCACTCTCTCGTCCTCTCGCCCTCTCTCTGTCGCTCTCTCTCTCTGTCGCTCTCTCTCTGTCGCTCTCTCTCTGTCGCTCTCTCTCTGTCGCTCTCTCTCTGTCGCTCTCTCTCTGTCGCTCTCTCCCTCTCGCTCTCTCCCTCTCGCTCTCTCCCTCTCGCTCTCTCGCTCTCTCCCTCTCTCCCTCTCGCTCTCTCCCTCTCGCTCTCTCCCTCTCGCTCTCTCCCTCTCGCTCTCTCGCTCGCTGCCTCTCGCTCGCTGCCTCTCGCTCGCTGCCTCTCGCTCGCTGCCTCTCGCTCGCTGCCTCTCGCTCGCTGCCTCTCGCTCGCTCCCTCTCGCTCGCTCCCTCTCGCTCGCTCCCGCTCGCTCGCTCTCCCTCGCTCGCTCGCTCTCCCTCGCTTGCTCGCTCTCCATCGCTCGCTTTCTCTCTCTCGCTTTCTCTCTCTCGCTTTCTCTCTCTCGCTTTCTCTCTCTCGCTTTCTCTCCCTCGCTTTCTCTCCCTCGCTTTCTCTCTCTCGCTTTCTCTCTCTCGCTTTCTCTCTCTCGCTTTCTCTCTCTCTCTCTCTCTCTCCCTCGCTCTGGCCCTCGCTCTCGCTCTCCATTGTGTTTCAGCCTATGAGTGTGCATATGTTGAAAGGAGATATGTCTAAACATAAATAGCACTGAATTATAGTAAAAACATGACAGATACAATGTTGCCAAATAGACAAAATCAGAAACATTAATTCTCTAATATTGCAATAGAATTATGCTGTGCTATCCAGTGGCGGGGTACAAAGTCATACCCATTGTTCTACAAACACAGTTCATCCGCTGTACTATTGGAACAGAGATACTGATTAGAGTTAAAATGCACTGCTCCATGGAATGGGAAAATTCAAGACTTGCAGATCAATTGACAGCAGATTGAAAGAATGACGTTGGCAGAGGCAATAAAGCAGTCACTACCATATATATTTCAGTGTGTGGGATACAGTATGTAAAGGGTGGCACAGTGGTTAGCACTGCTGCCTCACAACACCAGGGACCCAGGTTCGATTCCTGGCTTGGGTCACTGTCAGTGTGGAGTTTGCATGTTCTCCTTGTGTCTGCATGAGTTTCTTCCGGTGCTCCGGTTTCCTCCCACAGTCCAAAGATGTGCAGGATAGGTGAGAATTGGCCATACTAAATTCTCCCTCAGTGTACCCGAACAGGCGGTGGAGTGTGGCAACTAGGGGATTTTCACAGTAACTTCATTGCAGTGTTAATGTAAGCCTACCTGTGACTAATAAATAAACTTTTTTTAAAAAGCAAGGAAAAACTGAGTGTTTTAAAATGGCAAAAGCTTAGCACCTATCGAATCTATTTCCAATGACGGTTGCTCGAGTTATCATTGTTTCGCTACGATAGAGGTCCGTAGCTCTCTATCACTGGACCTATTCCATGTTGCAGATAATGAATGATCTGTGAACCCGAAGGTAATACCAGCCGAGTGGAACATTTTGTGATGACTCAGATTTCCACTGCACATTAGGAGCCAGTTATTATGTGTGTTTTTCCCCATGGTGAACACCTGATCTCAGCCAGGCAATGCTGATGTGAGTTACTTCCCCAGAAGGAAGAATGGGAAATTATGTTTAAGGAAAACTCTCTACCATTTTGTTTCGTATCCAAAGTTGCTGTTGTGGAAAGTCTCCGTGTGTTGACATTTGATGGGAACAACATCTGGTTCAGATATGATTCCCTATTCCACCCCGCACGCCCCCCCCCCTCCCCCCACACCCCCCATTCACACCAAATGAATTGCCACCTAAAGTCACTTTCTAGTTTCACATGTGGAGGAGGAGCGATGGGGTAAGATATTGAAGTGAAATTTCCACTTGTACATCTGTACCCCAGTAAAGGGGGGAGTAAATAAATGGCTCTCTCCGAAGCCCAACGTTGAAATGCACGAGGAATATTGGAGGAGGACACGCCCGCTTTTTTTTTACAGCACTAGCTGCCATAAAGCAGGTAGGTTCAACAATCCCACTGAGAGCGACAGACCCCAGAGGAAGTAAGTGGAAAGGATTGGTTGGGGGAGGGGGTGATGGTGGGTTGTCGGACCTCAAGGGTGGGGGGTTGTGGGCAAGATGGAGAGGGGGAGATCAAACCTCGGGAGAATGATGGGAGGTGGACCTCGTTGGAAAGGAGGGGAGTTCAAGTTGAGTGGAGAGGGGCTGTTTAAGGAGTACCCTGTAGGTTGGGGGTGGGGGGGAGACCAGGGGTTGGGGGTTACCGGGGGGTGGGGGGGTGGTTTTGCATGTGGTCTGGGGTGTCCCCTGGGAGGTTGGAGTGTGGGGAGAGTCCCACATGTGGGAGGGGGGGGATCAGTCTGGGTTTTTACAATCATTTACCAAGAAATTGGAAGATGAGTAACTTGGTGCAGCTGTGTCGCAACCATCTGAAGTCTGTAATGGATATTGAATGGTTCCCAACGCAGAGCAATTGTCCAGAGGACGTTTGAACATCTGGAATTGTGCAAATGCTTACCTGTGAAATATTCCCCATTGCATCTGAAATCCAAACACACACCATCTATTAATTATTCCTACTTTTTGTCTTCCTAGTTCTTTTTCTCTAGTGATTGTTTTCATTTCCTTCTTCCCTTCTAATTTTCTACATATCTTGGGAAGCTTCTAGTATTTTCTGCTGTGAAGACGGATACAAAATGTTCAAAGCCTTTGCTATTTTCTTGTTTCCCATTATCAATTCCCCATCTCGCCCTTTAAGGGCCTAATATTCGATTGAGCTAATATTTTCCTTTTTAGACTGGTAGATGTTTATACTTGCATTTTGTGCTAGTTTTCTCTTATTTCTCATGGGTGGTCACTCCACCTGATGAAGGAGCAGCGCTCCGAAAGCTCGTGATACCAAATAAACCTGTTGGACTTTAACCTGGTGTTGTGAGACTTCTTACTGAACAATTTATACTGCAGGAGAAAAGGATTCTGATTGTTTTGCAAGTCAGCCCTATTTACAAGATTGTTGATAAGGCCAAAGTTATAGTGCACGAGTTATTCAAATCACAATATGTGCGTTGAGCGGTGAAGGGATAGACAGTACTGAAGAGTCCATTAGCGAATTTGTCGTTGAGGGAAAAAAAGTGAGTTAGACTGCTCCACTCAAAATTGAATTTGAGTGTGAGGCAGTCTGTATTAAGGAAATCCTTACATGCGGCTGTAGATTTAAAGGTTGCAAACATCATCTGTGTAATAAAAATAGGCACATTTCCACTCCATCTGACGAAGAAGCAGCGCTCCGAAAGCTTATGGTATTTGCTACCAAATAAACCTGTTGGACTTTAACCTGGTGTTGTGAGACTTCTAACTGTAATAAAAATATGCACAGGATAGGAGGTGAGGTCACTTTCCATGGAAAACTCATTTCTCATGGAAACTGACAAAATGTTAGCACTGGGACTAAAGGGGATTCGGCAGTATAAATAGTCACAACTGTTTGAAATTTGGCATTCTTCTGCTTGTCCTGATGAATTTAAAACAAAAAGCACATCTACAAATTGAGGACAGGAGCACATCACTAGGGCCTGCTCCAGCATTCAATAAGATCATGGCTGAGCTGATTGTCACCTCAACTCCACATTCCCACCTATCTCTGATAATCTTTCATCCCCTTGCTTATCAGGAATCTATCTATTTCTGAATTATAAATATTCATAGCATCAGCAACGTCTCTCTTTTCAGTAATATTCATGTTCAGCACTACCAAGCAATTGTTTGTACTCGGATTTCTCCCTTTTCTAAAAAAAATTCCCAATCCTCACAGCCACCATGAATCTTTGCCGAATTGTACATCTTTTCTTTCAATTTGATATCATCCTTAACTTCCTTAGTTAGCCAAGGATGGTGCATGCTTATCATAGAATCTTTCTTCCTCAATCGAATATATCTTTGTTGAGTCTTAGGAATTGTCTGCCACTGTTTTTCTACTATGGTTATTGCATTCCTTTCTTAGAGGCCTCCATTATTTCTTAATTTATACTCTGCCCTACCAATGTAGTTACTGTCAGGGGCCTATAAATGACTCCCCCCAGTGACTTTCCTTTGCTATGACTTTTCACGCAAACTGATTCTATACTTCGATCCTCCGAACCAAGATCATTTCTCAGTTCTGGACTGATCTCATTCTCTATTAATAGAGATACTCTGCCACCTTTTCCTGTCCTTCCATTATGGCAGATATCCCTGAATATTCAGCTCCCAACCATGGTCGCTTTGCAGCCAAATCTCTGCAACATAAAAGCAAAATACTGTGGATGTTGGAATCTGAAACAAAGACAGAAAATGCTGGAAAATCTCAGCAGGTCTGACAGCATCTGTGGGGAGAGAATAGAGCCAGAGAATAGATTCCACGTGTCTCTATAACGTCTACCATACACTCATTTTTTTCTATTTGTGTTACTAATTCATCCCTCTTGTTATGAATACTGCATGCAGTCAGATAAAAGCTTCTAATTCTGTTATTTTACCATTTCCCTTTAGCCTGACCTTATTTGCTAATGCACTGTTATCTTTGTGCAGTCGTGGGGAAATCTAATGCGGCCTATAATTTAGAGAGGATACTTGCTGAATTGAGGATTGCCTAGAGAAACAAAGAAACATTAATGTACATCTATTGTCAATTTCCAGTCATTTTTCAGCCCTGTAACTATAACCTTTCCCAGCACTCCTGAGTTTTGGGACAGTTTTGTGTCCAAATGCGGAGATGTTTATTTTGCTTCTCTCATTGCATACCTGTTTGTATTTTAAATCAGCCTAACTGGTCTTAGTTTTAACACGTCCAAGTTAAGCCTCGCTCTGCAAGGGGTCTCAGGTTTCAGCACCAAGATATGTATTCCTATTATGCTATCTAGCCATGTCTGTGAAGTCCCTATCCACAGTAAGAAGTCTCACAACTCCAGGTTAAAGTCCAACAGGTTTATTTGGTAGCATAAGCCACAAGCTTTCGGAGTAATGCCCCTTCATCAGGTGAGTGGGAGTTGTGTTCACAAACAGGGCATATATTGAGGCAATCCAGTCCCTATCCAGTCAGGGAGCATGGCTCCCTTCCTGAAATCCACCACAACTGTTACCTGTATCGCTACCCTGTACTATTGCATTGTCCTTTCTTTTAACTCCTCACTCACAAATATTTAAAGTTCCCTCTGCAGCCCTAGTTATACAATTCACTAGGACACTGGTCACAGTGTGGTTCGGGTGCATTAACCCAATAACTCAAGTCATCCCCAGGTTATGTTTTAAGGAAAATTTTATAAAATAATTTATTTTGATAAGATCATCTATATTAGATTTGTTCTATGGATGACTGTAACTTTCTATGTTTAGTGCAGAATCAAACCATTGAGATATGAATTTTCTGTTTCCACCACAGATTCTATTTGAGGTTAACACATAACACTTGCATTTGTGGAGAAATTTCTTATGTCAAAATGCTTCACACAATAGATTCATTTTATAAGGCTGTACCTGTTAGATAAGCAGAGTTGGCAGCTATTATTCATACAGAGTGTGCCACAAGTGCAAACTGTAAATCTGAGAGTATATATTTTAAGTTCTTCATCTCACTGCGATGTATCAAAATCTAACAATCTTATGAATTGTGGGGCACAATTATTCTGTGGTAACCAGACCATAATAAGTTTTGAAACATTGAAACCAGCTACAGTTATGTAATGAAAAAGATAGTTTCATAAAAGAAATTGGATTTTATGGCATTTTGTGGGAAATGGTTGAAGTACAAGGCTGTAATCTATTGCACGGTTCGGATCAAGTAAGTAACAAAAGTTACGATGTAATTTGAGTCTCAAATAATTGGAAGCAGATTGCTCTTGAACCAAATTTCACTCAAAATTACCAAAATGCACATAGGCTTTTACCACCTGTCTCCTTATGGCTTGAACCCCGATACAAGGAGCCCTGTCACAAAATGTAACATTATGGATAGTGATCCGATCATCGGCAATTTGCCAGCTAAATTTCTGGATAAAAGTTCCTTGATTAAAGTTGGTTGGATCTTCCATAGGCTCAATGGATAACTATTCCGTACCATACCCAGCCACTCTACAAATCAGGACTTATTCCAGATTGAGTGCTGTGGTTTAACTAGCGTATTTAGTACTCTGAACATCAAGCTTCACCCATCCGAAGTGCACATCAGGGACTTGGGCACAATCCAACTTCCAAGCTTCATTGTCTTAAGTTTGTCTATGCAAAGTGGTCACTTGATTGAGATACTGGAGGCTCTGGGTGCATATGGAGCTGTTCTCCAGCGTATCTTACTGCTTAGAGAGGTTGGATGAGGAGAAAGGAAAATATTTGTTTTACCTCATAATTTTGCTAATTAGGACTTTAATACCCTGAAATTATCCATGGTGATGATTAGCATATGAATGCCTCAAGCGTCAGTATCCTACATCTGTTACTTTAACGTAGACACCAATGCATTTAAAATAAAGTGATTAAAGTATCTATCAGAGACAAAGGCATCATATAGGAAAGCATCAAATGCTGGCACGCTAATAATTTCAAGGGATTATCAAAGCTTCTATTTTTGCAATATATTCATACATCATACCAGAATTCTTTTTAATTTATAAAAACAAAACCACTGTTTACAGATATTCAATATCAGCAAATGTTTCATCTGTTTAAGAACAGAGATGATGCTGTACAGATGGAAAATGGTGCAAGTTTCACACTATATATTGCCTAGAATGGTGTCAATAACAGAAGATTCTGCACCATTGTGATAAGAGCAGTCCTGGTGGCTCTGTTGGTTAAGTGAGCATTCCCTGCTGGAAAGTACATATATTTGGATGTCAAGTGGGAGCAGGATGGGGCTCCACTCCAATCAGTGAAATAACTTGTCAACACTTAATAACCAAACTCCCAATGCCAGGTATCACAATTCAACCAGCACCTATGGAACTGCATCTCAACAAATGTTAACATTAACATGAGGGAGGCAGGAGATAATTGTCTGAAAAAATGTGCGGTGACGGGGCATTTAACTTGCTAACTATAATTATGGAAAGAAGTCTGTGTTCATATACTGCTTCAAACCAGATCAAAAAAGCATTATATGTAGAATAAATCTGTATGATACAGAATAGCAGTGCTGTGTTAGAGAATACTACAACGGTGCCATCCATTGAATAAAACAGAACACTGCATAGATTAGCAGTGCCGTTCATAGAGAATAATACAACCCTGCTTGAAACAGCAATGGGTAAAAAACATTCCCAAAGACTCTTTTTATGAGTCTTAAGTATCAATTAATATTTACCACTTTGAAGCTGTTTTGATTTGATTTATTATTGTAGCATGTATTAGTATACAGTGAAAAGTATTGTTTCTTGTGCGCTGGGGTGGCACAGCGGTTAGCGCTGCTGCCTCACAGCGCCAGAGACCCGGGTTCGATTCCCGGCTTGGGTCACTGTGTGGAGTTTTCACATTCTCCTCGTGTCTGCGTGGGTTTCCTCCGGGTGCTCCGGTTTCCTCCCACAGTCCAAAGATGTGCGGGTTAGGTGGATTGGCCATGCTAAATTGCCCCTTAGTGTCAGGGGGACTAGCTAGGGTAAAAGCTAGGGGATAGGGCCTGGGTGGGGCTGCGGTCGGTGCAGACTTGATGGGCTGAATGGCCTCCTTCTGCACTGTAGGATGCTGTGATGATTCTATACACAGTAACAGTTTTAACAACACCAGGTTAAAGTCCAATAGGTTTATTTGGTAGCAAATGCCACTAGCTTTCGGAGCGCTGCCCCTTCATCAGGTGGAGTGGAGATCTGCTCAAAAACAGGGCATACAGAGACACAAACTCAATTTACAGAATAATGATTGGAATGCAGTCTTTACAGATAATCAAGTCTTAAAGGCACAAACAATGTGAATGGAGGGAGCATTAAGCACAGGTTAAAGAGATGTGTATTGTCTCCAGACAGGACAGCCAGTGAGATTCTGCAAGTCCAGACAAGCTGTGGGGGTTACAGATAGTGTGACATGAACCCAAGATCCCGGTTGAGGCCGTCCTCATGTGTGCGGAACTTGGCTATCGGTTTCTGCTCAGCGACGCTGCGCTGTCGTGTGTCGTGAAGGCCGCCTTGGAGAACGCTTATGCGAAGATCAGAGGCCGAATGCCCGTGACCGCTGAAGTGTTCCCCGACAGGAAGAGAACAGTCTTGCCTGGTGATTGTCGAGCGGTGTTCATTCATCCATTGTTGTAGCGTCTGCATGGTTTCCCCAATGTACCATGCCTCAGGACATCCCTTCCTGCACGATACGCTGCAGGAAAGGATGTCCCGAGGCATGGTACATTGGGGAAACCATGCAGACGCTACAACAATGGATGAATGAACACCGCTCGACAATCACCAGGCAAGACTGTTCTCTTCCTGTTGGGGAGCTGATGCGCGATTGATTCACACGGGAGGCTAGAACGTACCCGGGAATAAAGGCTTTTATTCACTACAAATAGGAGCACACTACTCAACAATATTATCCCAGACTAAAGACTACTAGGAAGTAGCAGTGACCTTTATACTCCTGTAAGAAGGCGGAGTCCTGGGCGGAGCCGAACGGAGTGTACCACATAAACAGTAATAACAGGTGGAACACCCAACAACCCTAACCCCAACAGCAACGAGGGTAACATATATACAAGTATCCATAGTGGTAACCATCTATGGTTCACCACATTCACCCCTCCTTTAAAAAACAAAGACAGGTGGGGTAAAAAAAACAATAAGAACTGTCCACATGTTCACAAGTTCAGCCGAACCGGAGGTCCGCACCATCTCTGCGACCTGCGCAGTACCGGCTCCAGTGCCGGTTCTGGTGACCGTGGTGACGACCCTCTCTCCGAGGTGGTGTCCACAGACTCCTCCAGTTCCTCTCCCGACCGCCGACCTCGAGATGGCGACAATCCCCTGGACTCAGGCAAGCTGCACATGGGAGTAAGAGGATCAAGTTGAGGTCCCGATGCTGCCCGCGCCATGTCAGGAGGGGAGAGAATGGGCAAAGGAATCCTAACCAGGGGTGCGGGAGTGACGGGGGTTTCCAGGTCCCCTGCAGGCGCCAGATTTCTGATAGAGACCGTGTCCTCTCGCCCGTCAGGATATGCCACATAGGCATATTGAGGGTTGGCGTGGAGGAGATGGACCTGTTCAACCAAAGGGTCGGACTTGCGGGCCCTGACATGCCGCCGCAGGAGAACAGGTCCTGAGTACGTCAACTAAGACGGCAGTGAGGTCCCAGAGGAAGACTTCCTAGGGAAGACAAACATCCGCTCATGTGGGGTAGCGTTGGTTGCCATACACAGGAGGGACCGGATCGAATGGAGCGCATCAGGAAACACCTCTTGCCAACGGGTGACTGGAAGACCCCTAGACCGTAGCGCTAGTAAAACAGCCTTCCAGACTGTAGCGTTTTCTCTTTCGACCTGTCCGTTACCCCTGGGGTTGTAACTTGTAGTCCTACTTGAGGCAATTCCCTTAGAGAGCAGGTATTGCCTCAAGTCGTCGCTCATAAACGACGAACCCCTATCACTGTGGATATAACTGGGGTAGCCGAACAGGGTGAAAAGACTCCGCAGGGCCTTGATGACCGTGGCAGAGGACATGTCAGAACAGGGGATGGCAAAGGGGAATCGGGAGTTTTCGTCAACAACGTTGAGGAAATACACGTTCCGATCCGTCGAAGGGAGGGGCCCCTTGAAGTCGACACTCAGTCGTTCAAAAGGGCGAGTGGCCTTAATGAGGTGTGCCCTGTCAGGCCGGTAGAAGTGCGGCTTGTACTCCGCACAGACCTGGCAGCTTCGAGTTATCGACCTGACATCCTCTATGGAATAGGGCAGATTCCGAGCCTTTACAAAATGGAAGAGCCGAGTGATCCCCGGATGGCAGAGATCATTGTGGAGGGCCTATAACTGGTCCTCCTGCACACTGGCACATGTTCCACGCGACAGGGCATCTGAGGGCTCATTGAGCTTCCCCGGACGGTACATGATATCATAGTTGTAGGTGGAGAGTTCGATTCTCCACCTCAAGATTTTATCATTCTTAATTTTTCCTTTTAACGTGTTGTTGAACATAAAGGCCACGGACCTTTGGTCCGTGAGTAGGGTAAACCGTTTGCCAGCCAAATAATGGCGCCAATGCCGTATGGCCTCCACAATGGCCTGAGCCTCTTTCTCCACAGAGGAGTGCCGAATTTCAGGGCCTTGGAGGGTGCGAGGGAAAAAGGCGACGGGCCTGCCCGCCTGGTTAAGTGTGGTGGCCAGGGCGAAATCAGATGCATCACTCTCCACCTGAAAGGGGATGGACTCATCGACAGCGTGCATCGTGGCTTTCGCGATGCCGGCTTTTATCCTTTCAAAGGCTAGGCGAGCCTCTGCTGTCAGGGGAAAAGAGGTAGATTTTATGAGCAGACGGGCTTTGTCCGCATAATTGGGGACCCACTGTGCATAGTACGAGAAGAAGCCTAAGCATCTTCTCAGTGCTTTGATGCTAGTGGGTCGGGGAAGTTCAAGGAGGGGATGCATACGGTCTGGATCGGGGCCGATGACCCCGTTTTCCACCACGTATCCGAGGATTGCTAGGCGGTGCTTGCTGAATACGCACTTCTCCTTGTTATAGGTCAGGTTCAGGAGAGCCGCAGTGCGTAAAAACTTCTGGAGGTTGGCGTCGTGGTCCTGCTGGTCATGGCCGCAGATAGTGACATTGTCCAGGTACGGGAAGGTAGCCCGTAGCCCGTTTTGGTCCACCATTCGGTCCATCTCACGCTGGAAGACCGAGATCCCATTAGTGACACCGAAAGGGACTCTTAAAAAGTGGTAGAGACGGCCATCCGCCTCAAAGGCCGTGTATTTGCGGTCCTCTGGGCAAATGGAGAGCTGGTGGTAGGCTGACTTCAAGTCGATGGTGGAGAACACCCGGTACTGCGCAATCTGGTTGACCATGTCAGATATGCGTGGGAGAGGGTACGCGTCCAGCTGCGTGTACCTATTAATGGTCTGACTATAGTCTATGACCATCCGGGGCTTGTCTCCAGTCTTGACCACCATGACTTGTGCCCTCCATGGACTAGTGCTAGGTTGAATGACCCCTTCCCTGAGCAGCCGCTGAACCTCAGATCTAATAAAGATCCGATCCTCAGCGCTGTAACGCCTGCTTTTAGTCGCGATGGGCTTGCAGCCTGGCACGAGATTTTCGAATAGGGAAGGCGGGGTAATTTTGAGTGTTGAGAGGCTGCATGTGGAGCGCGCTGGACAATTTGGAGGCTGCTGTTCTCCCACTGAAAGTAGAGGGAGTGGCCCATCGTACTGCAGGGTCACACTCCTCAGGTGGACCATAAAGTCGAGCCCCAGGAGTACCGGAGCGCAAAGGTGCGGTAACACGAGGAGCCTGAAGTTCTCGTAGACTGTGCCCCGCACCGTTAGAGTTACCACACAGCTCCTGAGAACGTGGACAGATCGGGACCTCGACGCCATGGAGATTGTCTGCCTGACAGCCTGCACACGGAGAGCGCAACGTTTTACTGTATCCAGATGGATGAAGCTCTCCGTGCTCCCGCTGTCAAACAGGCAATGCTCCAGGCGCCCGTTTACCTCTATGTCCATCATGGACTTGTCGAGTCTGTGAGGCTTGGCCTGGTCCAGGATGATTGACGCCACTGTTCAATCCCGAGCGTAACTGCAGGCAGTTGAGATAGCCGACGACGAGGACACCTGCTGGTCTCCTGCGGCCGATGTCAACAAAATGGCTGCGCCCATGAATCGCACGTGGTCGAGGCACCCGCAGGTCACACATGGCTGGTGTCGTCGTCATAGGAAATGGCGGCGCCCGTGGATCGCACGTGGCTGAAGACATCGACGAGGCCGGAGACAAGGAGATGGATCCTGGAGAGTCGCACGCAGCACTGCTGGGCCTGGAAGTGGTCTTCGCTCGGCACACCTTAGCATAGTGCCCTTTCTTTCCACAGGCGGAGCAAAACACCACCCTGGCCGGACATCTTTGGCGAGGATGCTTCGCCAAACCGCAGAAGTAGCACCGTGGGCCTCCAGGAGCTGCCGCAGCCGTCGGGTCCGAAGTTGGGAGCATCATCGCGCAGTTCCGAGGAGCCGCCGAGTACAGCTGAGGCGGCGGCTGTGCTTGCCACGCTGTTCCCACGTGGTCGGTGGGGTAGGCTTCGAGATTTCTGGAGGCTGTCTCCAGTGCGTCGACCAATTCTACCATCTTAGCCAGGTCCAGGTTACCCTGCTCTAGCAGCCGCAGGCAGATATAGGACGAGCCGATTCCAGTCACGAACGCGTCCCGAATGAGGTCGTTGGTGCATTGAGTAGCCGGCTCAGTTGCAGGCTCTGGCTAGCTGTTGAAGTTCGCGCAGGTACTGTCCCGTAGTTTTGCCGGGCTGCCGTCGTCAAGTGGCTAATAGGTGACGAGCATGGATTTCGTTCGGCTGTTTGTTATACAGCCCCTTGAGCAAGTCAATAGCGTCTTTATAATTTTGGGAATCGCGAATTGTTGCATACTCAATGTCGCTCACCCTGGCGTGGAGGACCCGCAATCTGTCAGCGTCGGACTGGACTGCTGCTGAGGCCTCAACGTAATCCTTGAAGCACTTTAACCAATGGTCGAAAGTGTTCGATGCCCCAGCGGCACGCGGATCCAAGGTTAGCCGATCGGGCTTTAGCATCTGCTCCATTTTCTTCGAACAAACTTTTCAGCAATTGTAGAGAATAAAATTGATGCGCGATTGATTCACACGGGAGGCTAGAACGTACCCGGGAATAAAGGCTTTTATTCACTACAAATAGGAGCACACTACTTAACAATATTATCCCAGACTAAAGACTACTAGGAAGTAGCAGTGACCTTTATACTCCTGTAAGAAGGCGGAGTCCTGGGCGGAGCCGAACGGAGTGTACCACATAAACAGTAATAACAGGTGGAACACCCAACAACCCTAACCCCAACAGCAATGAGAGTAACATATATACAAGTATCCATAGTGGTAACCATCCATGGTTCACCACAGGAGCACTTCAGCGGTCACAGGCATTCAGCCTCTGATCTTCGCGTAAGCGTTCTCCAAGGCGGCCTTTAGGACACACGACAGCGCAGAGTCGCTGAGCAAAAACCGATAGCCAAGCTCCGCACACATGAGGACGGCCTCAACCGGGATCTTGGGTTCATGTCACACTATCTGTAACCCCCACAGCTTGTCTGGACTTGCAGAGTCTCACTGGCTGTCCTGTCTGGAGACAATACACATCTCTTTAACCTGTGCTTAATGCTCCCTCCATTCACATTGTTTGTGCCTTTAAGACTTGATTATCTGTAAAGAGTGCATTCCAATCATTATTCTGTAAATTGAGTTTGTGTCTCTGTATGCCCTGTTTGTGAGCATTTCTCCACTCCACCTGACGAAGGGGCAGCACTCCGAAAGCTAGTGGCATTTGCTACCAAATAAACCTGTTGGACTTTAACCTGGTGTTGTTAAACTTCTTACTGTGTTTACCCCAGTCCAACGCCGGCATCGCCACATCATGATTCTATACAGGCAAAGCATACTGTTCATAGAGTATATGAGAAGGAAAAGAGAGGGTGCTGAATGTAGTGTTACAGTCATAGCTAAGGTGTAGAGAAAGATCAACTTAATATAAGGTAGGTCCATTCAAAAGTCTGATGGCAGCTGTTCTTGAGTCGGTTGGCATGTGACCTCAGACTTTTGTATCTTTTTCCCGATTGAAAAAGGTGGAAGAGAGAATGTCCAAAGTGCACGGGGTCCTTGATTACACTGGCTGCTTTTCTGGGGATAGCGGAAAATGTAGACGGAGTCAATGGATGAGAGGTTTGTGTGATGGGCTGGGCTACATTCACAACCCTTTGTAGTTTCTTGCCGTCTTGGTCAGAGCAGGAGCCATATCAAGCTGTGTTACATCCTGAAAGATGCTTTCTATGGTGCACCTGTAAAAATTGGTAAGAGTCATAGTGGACATGCTGTATTTCCTTAGCCTTAGTTTCTGAGTTTGAGTACTGCTAGAGTTGGCATTGAGCTGCTCTGGGTTCTTGTGCTTTTCTCATGAGTTGCAGTGAGGTAACTATACTCAGCAAGGATGCCACTATGGGTGTTACAGTTAGAGGCAATGTCCTTGGGGTAGGACACAGTAGATTCGGGTTCTTGCTTCTGATCACTGTGCCTGCTGGTAAGTGCTCGCTTGTAGATATTGAATGAAAACATCCCTGTCGGCTGCTTCCCTTGACTGGTTCCTGGAACGAGGAGAATGGTGGCATGAGGAGGGACCAAGTAGACTAGGCCTCTATTCCATGGTGTTTAGAAGAATGAAAGACGATCTATTTGAAACACACAAAATTCTCAATGACTTGACAGGGTCCATGCTGAGAAAATGTTTCTCCTGACTGGGCAATCTAGAACATGGGGTAACAATCGCAGAATTAATGATTGGCTATTCTGGACTATGAGAAATTTCTTCACTCAAAAGAGTTGTGAACCTTTGGAATTCTCTATCCGAGGGAGCAGCCGTGGAGTATACTCTAGACAGAGGTTTTAAATGTTAAGGGATATGGGGCTAGCATGGGAAGGTGGGAGCTGAGGTAGAAGATTGGCCACCATCTTGTTGAATGGTGGGAGCAGGCTTGAAGGGCCAAATGGCCTCTTTCTGCTTCTATTACTGATATTCGTCTGTGAACAACTGCACATTGAAAGCTAGCCAATGATCACAGTCTGGTCTGTGTGTGAGTAGTGATTTGTTGAGGACCAGCTGTCACCTCAAACCCATTTTTTAAAACCTTTTCTAATTAATTTTAATATGAAGAAAATATAATGAAGGCCCTGTGGCAAATGTTGCATATCGCCCATGCTGGGAATCATAATGACATCACCAGAGCATCTTTTCAAGGAGTGTGAACCCACATTCTGTAATCATGATATTTGCCTTATTACCTCAACAATAGTAAACAAAAAGCTAATTATTTACACATCACAACCAATTAAAATGCAACAGAATACATAAGTTTGAATTACTCCAGCCTCTTGAGAAGCTTATTACAACAAGACTTTTAAACCGAGGGTAAAACAACCTTAGCTGTTATTATTTCACTTGTATAATGTATTTGTTGATTAAACATAGCAGCCAGAGGAAGTCTGATGCAAATCTCCTGTTCGGTTGGTTTTTTACTTCTTCCTCTGCCCAGCCCACATTACTTTTATTTCATAATTAGGTGAGGAAAGATTTTTTACTCTAATCTATTCAAATTGATTTAATTCAAATTGATAGTTATTGCTGAAACAATTCTTTCAGATATGCCAGTGTGACAATAACACATTGTATTTATATCCTTTCATAAACCTTGGGGTATCCGAAAGTGCTTCACAACCACTTTATCATTAAAGGCAATTGTAAGCATAAAATAATTATGGTTTAAGAAAGACAAAGGCTGTGGCCATAGTTTGGCAGAGAATTAATTTTGAGGAGGAGAATGAATGGGAAAATTAAATGGACAGTATTAGTAATTAATGATCTGGAAGAGCAATGGGAAAATTTTAAAATAAAATTCAATGCAGACCAGAAAATACATTCTGCAAGAAGAACAAACTGAGAAAGCAGTGTAAGAGTGTAAACATTGAGTCCTATTGTGAGGGACGAGCTACAGCTCCCTGGAGGTGACACTCTGAGATAGGTTGCAGAGTGCTGATGATATGAGGCAAGCACGCCACACAAACTAAAAGTGAACACCTTTTAACTACGGAGGGCCTCCAGTAGCTGGTGTAATTGCGAGCATGAAGCAAGCTGTTTTCTTCCTATTACTGGTTCCCCACTTCTGCATTCCTACGCTCTGTAATAAAATCACAAGCAAGTTAGCCCTCCAACTAATTATGACTAGTGCTCTCTATCACCAGTAGTTGCTGTTGCTCATTAGTCCTGGGTGTTTCATCATGTCCTAACTCAGCCAGGGCAACCATCCATCTTTTATTGCTGGTTCTGGGGGATGGATCGTGTAATGGTGACTTTTTAGAAGGCCCATCCAGCCATAGTCTTCTCATCCTTTGAGGCATTTTTTTTGATGTACAGTAGCTGTTGAGAGTGCCTTATGAACATATGAACTAGGAGTGGGAGTAGGCCACTCGAGCCTGCTCCGCCATTCAATATGATCATGGCTGATCTGATTGTAACCTCAACCCCACATTACCCCTGATAATCTTTCACCCTCTAATCAAGAATCTATCGAGCTCTGCCTTAAAAGTATTCAAAGCCTGCTTCAACTGCCTAGTGAATAGTGGAAAATGAGGAAATGGCTGAGACTTTAAATAAGTTCTTTGTGTCGGTCTTCACGGTGGAAGACACAAATAGTTTGCCGAATATTAGAGATCGAGAGTTGGTGGGAGGGGAGGTCCTTAATACAATTACTGTTACTAAGGAGGTGGTGCTTGGTAGACTAATAGGACTGAAGGTAGACAAGTCCCCGGGCCCGGATGGAATGCATCCCAGGGTACTGAAAGAAATGGCTGAGGTAATAGCAGATGCGTTAGTAGTAATTTATCAAAATTCGCTGGACTCTGGGGTAGTGCCGGCTGACTGGAAAACAGCTACTGTTACGCCGCTGTTTAAAAAAGGAAGTAGACAAAAGGCGGGTAACTACAGGCCGGTTAGCTTAACGTCCGTAGTTGGGAAGATGCTAGAGTCCATTATTAAAGAGGAAATAACAGAGCACCTGAATAAGAATGGTTCGATCAAGCAGACGCAGCATGGATTCATGAAGGGAAAGTCGTGTTTGACGACTCTACTGGACTTTTATGAAGATGTCACTAGTGCGGTTGACAGAGGGGAACCGGTGGATGTGGTGTTTTTAGATTTCCAGAAGGCGTTCGATACGGTGCCTCACAAAAGGTTGCTGCAGAAGATTGGGGTACACGGAGTTAGGGGTAAGGTGTTGGCGTGGATTGGGGATTGGCTATCTAACAGGAAGCAGAGAGTTGGGATAAATGGGTGCTTTTCTGGTTGGCAGTTGGTGACCAGTGGCGTGCCGCAGGGATCGGTGCTGGGGCCTCAATTGTTTACCATTTACATAGATGATCTGGAGGAGGGGACTGAATGTAGGGTATTCAAGTTTGCTGATGACACGAAGGTGAGTGGGAAAGCGAATTGCGTGGAGGACGCGGAAAGTCTGCAGAGAGATTTGGTTAGGCTGAGTGAGTGGGCGAGGATCTGGCAGATGGAATATAACGTTAGCAAATGTGAGGTTATCCACTTTGGAAGAAATAATAGTAAATTGGAATATTATTTAAATGGAGAAAAATTACATCGTGCGACTGTGCAGAGGGACCTGGGGGTCCTTGTGCACGAATCGCAAAAACTCAGTCTGCAGGTGCAGCAGGTGATCAAGAAGGCGAATGGAATGTTGGCCTTTATCGCGAGGGGGATAGAATATAAAAGCAGGGAGGTCTTGCTGCAACTGTACAAGGCACTGGTGAGGCCGCAACTGGAGTACTGTGTGCAGTTTTGGTCCCCTTATTTGCGAAAGGATATATTGGCCTTGGAGGGAGTGCAGTGAAGGTTCACCAGGTTGATACCGGAGATGAGGGGTGTAGCTTATGAGGAGAGATTAAACAGATTGGGTCTGTACTCGTTGGAGTTTAGAAGGATGAGGGGTGATCTTATAGAGACGTATAAGATAATGAAGGGGCTGGATAGGGTAGAGGTGGAGAGCTTCTTTCCACTTAGAAGGGAAACCCGAACTAGAGGGCACAGCCTCAAAATAAGGGGGGGCCGGTTCAGAACAGAGTTGAGGGGGAACTTCTTCTCTCAGAGGGTAGTGAATCTCTGGAATTCTCTGCCCATTGAAGTGGTGGAGGCTTCCTCGTTGAATATGTTTAAATCACGGGTAGATAGTTTTCTGATCGATAAGGGAATTAGGGGATATGGGGAGCAGGCGGATAAGTGGAACTGATTCGCTTCAGATCAGCCATGATCTTGTTGAATGGCGGGGCAGGCTCGAAGGGCCAGATGGCCTACTCCTGCTCCTATTTCTTATGTTCTTATGTTCTTATGTGAGGAAGAGAGTTTCAGAGACTCTCGTCCCTCTGAGAGAAAAAAATTTCAGGATTCTAAAGGTTTCAAACAAGTCACCTCTTACTCCTCTAAACTCTAGTGGATACAAACCTAACCTCTGCAACCTTTCCTCATGACACAACCCACACATTCCTAGTATTAGTCTAGTAAACCTTCTCTGAACTGCTTCTAAAGCATTTACACTTTCCTTAAATAAGCAGACCAATACTGTACAAAATATGAATGATAGCATTCTATCAGCTTACCTAATTACTTGCTATATGTGCATACTAGCCTTCTGTGATTCATGCACTCTGAAACCCAGGTCCCTCTGCACCTCAGAGCTTTGCAATCTCTCCACCTTTTGATAATATGCTTATTCTTTATTCTTCCTGCCAAAATGGACAATTTCATATCCACCCACATTATACTCCATTCTCCAGAGTTTTGCCAGAGATTCTATATCCATCTGTAGCCTCCTTACGTCGCCTTCACAATTTACTTTTTTTTACCGATCTTTGTGTCATCAGCAAATTTAGTAACTATACCTTCAGTCCCTTCATCCCAAGTCACTTATAGATATTGTAAAAGGTTGAGGCCCCAACACTTATCAGTGTGGCACACCACTCGTCACCCAACCCTGTTTCCTGTTAGCTAGCTAATCTCCAATCCATGTCAATATGTTACTTCTTACACCATGAGCTTTCATTTTATGCAATAACCTTATCAAATGCCTTCTGGAAATCTAAGTACAGTATATCCACTGGTTCCCTTTATCCACAGCACATGTGACTCCTTCAAAAAAATCCAATAAATTGGCTAAACATCATTTCCCTTTCAAAAAATCATGTTGCATCAGCCTGGTTGCCTTGATATTTTTTTAAGTGCCCTGCTGTAACATCTTGAATAATGGCTTTTAACATTTTCCCTATGACAGATGTTAGGCTAACTGACCTGTAATTTCCAACCTTCTGTCTCCCTCCTTTTTTGAATAAAGGCGTTACATTTGCTATCTTCCAACCTGAAGGAACCTCACCTGAATCTAGGGAGTTTTGGCAAATTGAATCGAATGCATCAACTATCTCATTCACCACTTCACCTTAGGGTGAAGTCGATCTGGACCAGGGGATTTGTCAGCCCACAGACCAAACAATTTCTTAGTACCACTTCCCTAGGATATTAATTTTCCTGAGTTACCATAGCACCATAGAATCCCTACAGTGCAGAAGGAGGCCATTTGGCCCATCGAAACTGCACCAATTCTCTGAAAGAACACCTTACCCAGGCCCATCCTTCCACCCTATTCCTGTAATCCTGCACATTTACCTTGGCCAATCCACCTAACCTACACATCTTTGAACACTAAGGGCCATTTTAGCTTAGCCAATCCACCTAACCTGCACATCTTTGGACTGTGAGTGGAAACCAGAGCAGATACGGAGATGCATGTTCACTTCCCAGACTATGGTAAGAAAATTCCCTAAAAACATGTCCAGCCAGTATGGATATCGATTGCTGAGATTGTCAATTCCAGGAACATCACTCTCAGGATATAGTCCAGTATAAGAAATGTTTCAATGTCCCCATTGGAGTCATGCTTTTCATTGCTCCATATCTGCTGTACATGGTAAAATTCCTTTCCTTTCTTCTCCACCTGTCTCAACCATTCCCTCTCCTTTGCCACGCATGACGCAGTGGCACTGCTGCCTTACAGTGCCAGGGCCCTGGGTTCGATTCCCGGCTTGGGTCACTATCTGTGCGAAGTCTGCACGTTCTCCTCTCGTCTGCGTGGGTTTCGTCTGGGTGCTCCGGTTTCCTCCCACTGTCCAAAAGACGTGCTGGTTAGATGCATTGGCTATGCTAAATTCTCCCTCAGTGTATCCGAACAGACATCGAGTGTGGCAACTAGGGGATTTCCACAGTAACTTCATTGTGGTGTTAATGTAAGCCTACTTGTGACACTAATAAATAAACTTTAAACACCCTGTCTCACCAATAAGGTCATACTATGCCATCTCACACCCATATCTCACAGTAACTCTGCACCCATGTTGGAATCCCCTTCTCTCACACAATCTATTTCTCACACTCACAATGCTCCACTTTCTCCCCTTACAGTAGAAAACCCAGAACTCCAGTGAGAGACAGAGAACCAGGAGCTGCCCTCCAATGATAGCTACCCTGATGGCCACAGGCAATGCCTGGTTACCAGATCCACAGTGAGTCAAGTTTTACCCCAGGAGGCTGCAGTTGTTAGTAATGATCTGCTGTGAACGTCTGAGCCTCATGAGGCACTGGTGCTCAGTCATGTTGAGGAAGTTGATTCCTTGCCTTTCGATCCTGTGCTGGGTCTATCACCCCAATCGAACAGGATCTTTGTATCCATCCTCTCAATCCTGCAGAGGGACATGTGGCTGGGAAGATGGCAGCTGATGGTGGTGTACCATAGAAATCATACAGTGCAGAAGGAGGCCATTCGGCCCATCGAACCTGCACCGACAACAATCCCACCCCAAACCGTAACCCCACACATTTACCCTGCTAATCCCTCTAACCTACACATCCTGGGACACTAGGGTCAATTAGGGTCAATTTAGCATGGCCAATCAACCTAACCCGCACATCTTTGGACTGTGGGAGGAAACCAGAGCACCCGGAGGAAACCCATGCAGACACGTGGAGAATGTGCAAACTCCACACAGACAGTGTGGACAGTTTTTAAAGTTTTTTACACAGAGGGTGGTGGGTGCCTGGAACTCGCTGCCGGGGGAGGTAGTGGAAGCAGATACAACAGTGACTTTTAAGGGGCATCTTGACAAATACATGAATAGGATTTGAATAGAAGAATATGGTCCTCGGAAGGGTAGGGGGTTTTAGTTCAGTCAGGCAGCATGGTCGGTGCAGGCTTGGAGGGCCGAAGGGCCTGTTCCTGTGCTGTAATTTTCTTTGTTCTTTGTGACCCAAGCCGGGAATTGAACCCAGGTCCCTGGAGCTGTGAGGCAGCAGTGCTAACCACTGCGCCACCATGCTGCCCAGTGTATGTGTCGCTGCCGCTCTTGTTCCTCATCTGAGGCCCGAAGGGTAAAACTGCATATTCTGCGCTCATGTTACAGTGAAAGGTGGCAGCAGAGAAGATCAGATTAAGGTGAATAATGTCCAAAATAGGTGCAATGGCTTGCTGAAAGTTGGAAGTCATCTGTGAAGCAATGAAATCTGCATCTCTTAAACAAGTACTGTGAGCACAAGTCTTTCACGTAAGTCGGACAGTTTTCAAGCCTGTCTATCGATAAATAACAGCTGCCTGCTGTGATTAATTAAAACGTAAGTACTGTGGATGCTGGAAATGGGAAATAAAAGCAGAAAATGCTGCAAAATCTCAGCAGGTCTGGCAGCACCTGTGGAGAGAGAAACAGAGTTAATATTTTGAGCCCTTTGACCTTTTTCAGAGCTAAATGCACAGCTCCCCATAAGTTCCATAGAGCCCTGGAAAACTGCACTGCCAGTTAAATCCAGTATGCCTGGTTAGGTTCACAATTGATTTCCTATTTCCATGTAGAAATGACTTACCCAACAGTTCCATGGGACTCTTCCACTTGCTTGCTAACATACCCAGGTTAAACCAAGGAAAGGGCGAGGTGCTGTCATTCTTTCTGACCCAGAAACACTTTGAGACTTATTAAGCCAATGTCTGCACTCAACTCATCCACCCATTGTGGGTAAAATCCTGTCCAGTGTTTCCTTCTCAGCTCTTCTCACCATGCGCCACGTGTATTAACTTCCCCACATCTTCACTCAGGGCAGATTCAGTGGTGCAAAGCTTCTATTTAGTCCCGAGTTAAGGTTTGTTCCAAAACTGCATTCTCCCACCTTCAAAGCGGCACGGTGGTGCAGTGGTAAGCACTGCTGCCTCACAGCGCCAGAGATCTGGCTTTGATTCCTGGCTTGGGCCACTGTCTATGCAGAGTCTGCATGTTCTCCCCGTGTCTGCGGGGGTTTCCTCCGGGTGCTCCGGTTTCCTCCCACAAACTGAAAGACGTGCTGGTTAGGTGCATTGGCCACGCTAAATTATCCCTCAGTGTGCCTGAACAGGCGCCGGATTGTGGCGACTGGGGGATTTTCACAGTAACTTCATTGCAGTGTTAATGTAAGTCTCCTTGTGACAATAATAAATAAACTTAAAGATAAACATTGCCCATTCAAGCCCACACCTCACCTCCTGTATCACCAAATCTCTGTCACATCTTCATGACCTGGGGAATTGACTTCTCTCAGTCAAGGGCCCTGCTTTTACCCTTCATAATCTTTAGCACTGCCTACTGCCCATGTCGTCACCTGCACCAAGTCCTCTTCATCCATCACTCTGGGGCTCCCAAACATACATTGGTTCCCAGTTAAGCAACAACTTTATTTTAAAATTTCTTATTGCTGTTTTCAAATCCTTCCAAAGCCTCACCTCTTCCCAAATCATTCCCAGTCCGTAGCCCTTTTGAGATTTCATCTGGCAGTGGACAGTGCCATATCAAATGTCCCTTGTGGAGAAATTTATGAATTGAAACACCTTTGACCACATGTCCATCAGGCAGTGGTTGGCAAGTAACGTCCTGGAGGCCCTGTGGGAAAAGGAGATGGCAGATCCTGTCAGATGGTTTCTGTTTCTGCCCTCTTGAGCATCCACCATTAAGAGCCACATCTCCAGTTACCAGCTCTGGAATTCCCTCCCGAAACCTCTCTACCTCTCTTTCCTCCATTAAGAGGCTTTTTAAAACATACCTCTTTGACCAAGCTTTTGGTCATTTGTTCCAATATTCTCTTATGTGTCTCGGTGTCAAGTTTTGCTTTATAATGCCCCCACCTTGGGTTTTTTTGTGTTAAGGATTCTAGAGAGGTACTGCTGGAACATGGAAATTCCTTAGAATGATAGAATCCTACGGTGCAGAAGGAGGCCTTTCGGCCCAACGAGTCTGCACCGACCACACTCCCACTCAGGCCCTATACCCATAACCCCACGTATTTACCCTGCTAGTCCCCTTGACACTAAGGGACAATTTAATATGGCTAACCCACCTAACCCGCACATCTTTGGACTGTGGGAGGAAACCGGAGGAAACCCACGCAGACATGGGGAGAACGTCCAAACTCCATACAGACAGTGACCCAAGCCAGGAATCGAACCCAGGTCCCTGGCGCTGTAAGGCAGCAGTGCTAACCACTGTGCCACCCCAATTCTTCCTGAATGAAGTGAAGTGATTATCTCTCAATCTGCTTTAAAAACTCCACAAAAAGTAATGATTTCATACTTGTTCACTTTTAAACTACTTTGGGGCAAAAGGACAACATTATCCAGATCTATCATAACCCTATTTTGAAATTCCAGCATGTTAGTTTTGAAGTGATTTCTAATGGTTCAGAAGTGCCACTTGCTGGAGTTTGGTGGTATTGCAACTATAGACAACTATCACCAAATACATTTAAATAAGATTAGTTACAAGTGTTTTATGTGTTAAAGAGTGGATACAATCATCATAGAAATCATAGAAACCCTACAGTACAGAAAGAGGCCATTCGGCCCATCGAGTCTGCACCGACCACAATCCCACCCAGGCCCTACCCCCATATTCCTACACATTTTACCCACTAATCCCTCTAATCTACGCACCCCAGGACACTATGGGGCAATTTTTTTAGCATGGCCAATCAACCTAACCCGCACATCTTTGGACTGTGGGAGGAAACCGGAGCACCCGAAGGAAACCCACGCAGACACGAGGAGAATGTGCAAACTCCACACAGACAGTGACCCAAGCCGGGAATCGAACCCAGGTCCCTGGAGCTGTGAAGCAGCAGTGCTAACCACTGTGCTACCGTGCCGCCCACTGATAAATAGCTGATAAACTGGCCGGTGTATAGTTACTGCTATCAGAGGATACCAGCACAAAATCAGAATGCACTTATTAACACAACTTAGAATTATTTTACAAGAAAGGACAATGTAATTGTATTAATATCTGAAATTTGTATCGGTGTAACGCTGACTAAAATACTGTCACAACAGTGGATTACAAACCCAAATTACTGATGGGCATTTTGAACTTTTTAAAGAAGACATGTGCTTTTAACAGAAATACAAGCAAATACACTCAGCAAAAGGTGGCTGAGGTTGTGCAGTGACCACTTTCTGGAAAATTCCTATGTGAATTATACTTGGCTGACTTGTCTCAAGGGAACATGGAATGTTGCACCTTCAGACAGAGATATGAAAGGGAGATAGGAAAGATGCAAAAGACTAAACTTTAACTGCCTGTGGTTGTGGAGACAAAAGACTGATTGCACATTTCAACAGACTTCCAAAACCTGTTGATTTATATCTCAAAATTTGCAAATGGTCTGACAAAGAAAGAACATGGAATTTTAACCCAAGACTTCCATTTCAGGAATACACAGGGAAATGAGTTAAAAAGCTAGCTGCAGTCCTGATCTTTGTGTGTTGCTGTGAGTGACACAGTAACAAGAGGAAACAACAGCTAGTCACCCTTGCAAAGACAAGCAGGAAAAAGATCTCTCTTGATTTATTGCCGTGGGCAAGCCACAATATAATGGAAATCATAGAATCCCTACAGTGCAGAAGGAGGTCATTTGGCCTGTTGAGACTGCTCCGTCAACAATCCCACCCAGGCCCTATCGCCATAACCTCCACGTATTTACCCTGCTAATCCCTCTGATACTAAAGGGGCAATTTAGAATGGCCAATCAACCTATCCCGCACATCTTTGCACTGTGGGAGGAAACCGGAGCACCCGGAGGAAACCCATGTAGATACAGGGAGAACGTGCAAACTCCACACAGTCACCCAAGGCCAGAATCAAACCAGTGTCCCTAGCACTGTGAGGCAGCAATGCTAACTAACCACTGTGCCACCCTGAACAGCCTCGGAAATAGGACAGCTTTTCAGCCACTCTGCAGAATCCAATGTCTCCAAACTAACTGCTAAACTGCCAAAGTCAGCTCTTCTAGAATCACCCAACTTAACAGCCGCAACATATTGCCATCTACACCTCACAGACAGGCCAAGGATTGATTCATGTATTATTTTTAACTTTTATTTGGACTCTTAACAGCTCAGTTCTGATCAATGTGTGTGTGTTGTGTTTTTATTATATTGCTCAGTTTTTAGTAATTAATAAACTTACACATTCTTTTTTTTTTGTTATACTTTTCCAATTCAATCAAATCAAATCCAATTCAAAGTCTCAACAAGTTGAGGCATTTCAGATCCAGGCTGACAAGACAGGGCGAGCGACCAAATCACCCTGTCCTGGGCCTGATCTACATGAGCCAAGTTGATTGGAGGAGCAAAGCAACACCTCCTCCAAGACTTGAGCTCATTTGCATCTTAGCCAAAAGGCCAAGATGCAGCTTTTAAAAATTGCTTCATATGAAACATATGAAGCTTCAATGTAACCCAATGACCTCAACCAAGTGCAGCATCCAATCCATACTACACTTGATCTTAGCCAAAAGGCCGAGAAGATTCAGGAAAGCCTGGTTACGTTGGCTGCTTCTAAAAGATAAGTACATTTGATTGGGAATGGGTATCCACAGGGAAAGATATACCTTCTAAGTGAACTCTGTTGTAACCAACTGAGGGGGTTGAATAAAGAAGGGAAGCCAGCTCATTCTTCCTCACCCAGAAGCATAACAAAATTGGGGTCCCATTCAGGAAGTTAATAAATTAGGGGAAGTCGTGCAGGGCCCGGTCACAACAAACTGGGGGTTTGTGTGGAGATCATTCCCACAGACAAAATGGAAGAGTATTGGTGGGGAAAGAAAATTGTTCTTTTGAAAATAATTTTTAAAACTTCAAAAGGCTTTCTTGAGTCTGTACTACTAAAGTGTAGAAACAAAGTGCCATTCGGCATATTGAGTTTGCACCGAGTGCAATCCCACCCAGGCCCTATTCCTGTAACCCCTCATATTTACCTGCTAATCCCCCGACACTAGAATCAATTTAGCATGGCCAATCCACCTAACCTACACATCTCTGGGAGGAAACCGGAGCACCGGGAGGAAACCCACGCAGATACAGGGAGAATGTGCAAACTCCACACAGACGGTGACCCGAGGCCAGAATTGAACCCAGGTCCCTGGCACTGTGAAGCAGCAATGCTAACCAGTGTGCCGCCATCCAAACATCCATGTTTAATGCAAGTGCTTTTCTAGTGGAAGGGGAAGTTACTTTTGAGGATTTAAAAATTCTGTCCCTCGCAGAGTTGAAAGAGCTAGTTCGGCACTGGAGGAGAAATGTCCTTGAATGAGATGAGATGTGTAATATTACTGCACGCGGCCAGAACATTATGTACGAATGTAAGGGAAGGATATAAAAAGAACTGCTGAGAATGTAGGTAGAACAGAAATGAATAGGAGTTAGAAATTGAGATAAAAGGAAGAGACAACAGAGAGGAAAGGCATGGAGAGAAGAGGGAGGATTTCAGACCTAGAGAAAAGGGAAAGGGAAAGAGAGAGAAGAGAAAGTGAGGAAGTGGTATCCAAGACTTCCTGTAAAAAAAATAGTCCTGAGCAGTCAGGAAAAATCATTTGAGGTTAAGGAGAAGAGGAATAGACCAATGATCTGAGTGGCAGACAGCATCGTGACACAGGGACGAGGGGAGTTCCCAAACAGAAAAGCAGATAGTGAGGGAGATGCCTTACCAGGTTGAAGAGCCACAAGGGAGTACGGCAGGAGATGACCATCCACTTGGAGGAGGTAATTGGTTAGAGCAATGTAAATTCCCAGAACAGAGGGTGCTAACAAATCAATGTTCTGTTGATCGATAGCTTCATGGCAAATTTAAATGGGAAAACAGAAAAATTCTCAAAAAGGGAAATGTGAAGGTGATGCCCCAAATAGCTGAAGAACCACAGGGCTCAGCAGCTGAAATTAGTCTAATTCCAATGAATAGAGATATCCCCAAAGTTAGAGGATAGAACAGGGATGCAAAGATGTCCCAAACTAGGCAGAATGTTATAAAAAAAGCCTGCACCCCTGTGGGATGAGCAAGAGGTCTGACTAGCCCACACCATTTTTCCAACCTTAGAGGGAAAACAGGGAGGGTCCCAAGTAGAGGTGCAGATGGTAAGAGGGGTGCCTCTCCTAATTGATGGGCTGCAGTGCAGCAAGAGCTAAACATCCACCTGAGGGCAGTAGTGTCCCCAAGTGCATGGAACAAATTAGGGGAAGACCCCCTTTCAAAACCAAAAGAGGGGGAGAGGAGAGTCTACTCCAGAGTAAACACAACGTGTGAAAGATCACAAGTAGAATAGCAGGGAAACCCATGTAGGGATAACCAGATGAAACAAACTGAGCTATAAGCACTACGCTGATGAACAACTTACTAAAGGTGAAGTATTTAAACCAGAATCCCCCTACGAGGTGAAAGTCAAAGCCAATCCATTCACCTCCTGAACAATTAGGGTGTGGATGTAGTTTATATGGACTTTAGTAAGGTGTTTGGAGGAAAGTGTGGGTGGTCTGATTAGTAAGCTTGCGGATGACACAAAGATTGGCGGAGTTGCTGATAGTGCCGGGGATTGTCAGAGGATATAACAGGATACGGATAGATTGGGCACAGAAATGGCAGATGGAGTTTAATCCGGACAAATGTGAGGTGAATCATTTTGAAGGATCAAATTTAGGTATGAATCATACTGCAAGTGGCAGAACCCTTAGGAACATTAACATACAGAAGGATCTGGACGTGCAGGTCCACAGTTCCCTAAAAGTGGCAACACAAGTGGCCAAGGTGATTAAGAAGCCATATGGCATGCTTGCCTTCATCAGCCAGGACACAGAGTACAAGATTTGGGAAATCATGTTGCAGCTATATAAAACCTTGGGTAGACCGCATTTGGATTACTGCGTGCAGTTCTGGTCACCACACTACCAGAAAGATGTGCAAGCTTTGGGGAGAGAGCAAAGAAGGTTCACCAGGACGTTGCCTGGTCTTGACGATATTATGAGGAGAGGTTGAATAAACATAATTGTTTTCACTGGAAAGATGGAGGCTGAGGCGAGACCTGATAGAGGTCTATAAAATTGTGAGGCATAGACAGGGTAGATAGTCTTTTTCCTAGAGTGGAAGTATCAATTACAAGGGGGCACAGGTTCAAGGAGGAAAGTTTTAAGAGATGTGCAGGGGTAGTTTTTCACGCAATGATGGGTGCCTGGAATGTGCTGCCAGAGGTGGTGGTGGAAGCAGGCACATTAGCAACATTTAAGAGGCATCTGGATGGGGACATGAATAGGGAGGGAATAGAGGGATAAGGACAGAGTTAGGGCATAAGGTTTTTTTTAGTTCAGTTAGGGTATCATGATCAGCACATACTTTGAAGGCCAAAGGGCCTGTTAGTGTGCTGAATGTTTCTTTGTTCTAATTACACCTGTAAAAATGCCTGGGTTTGGGCCAGCAAATTCATGGGTTATGAGGTAGGTGCAGGCATAGCTCAGCCCAACAGCCAGACAAATTTGCAAATTAAAACAGCCTTTGTGAAAGGTTAGTTCCAGAGCAAAACATAGTCTGCTCCAGAGCAGCTTGGCTGTTAGCAATCTGGGAGCTAACAGCCAGATAAAACAATCTAACCCCTTTGATGATACTTAATCCAACATCACAGCAAGGGACGGACACAGAGTTACTGATCAGAGATGACTAAGATAAAGCAACTTTGAAATCTTGGTACAAAGCTAATCTCTAAGCAAATTATTTTTTGTGGAAATGTTTTTAAACACAGAACGCAAGATTGTTCCGTTGAGTTTGTTTCTCCAACCGTACCAACTAAAGATCACCCACATTGCTGGGAAATTAAATATTATTGACCAAGCTATGTCCCCAAGGTAAAAAAATCTGGTTAGAACTGAAAAGATCATGTTGATCAGTACTGGGATAATGACTGTGAATGTGTTGATTTATATTTTATTTTCCTTTGTAATGAAATGAGAATGAATCCCATTTCATGCTTTGTATGCTGGAAATATCAAAATACACATCTTCCAGATCATTAAGGTATATAGTGAAAAGTTGTGGTCCCAACACTGACCCCTGTGGAACACCACTAGTCGCCAATTGCCATCCTGAAAAGACCCCCTTATCCCCACTCTCTGCCTTTGATTGCCACTTGTCAAGCAGAAGAACATTGCAATAAAAACATTTACTACCCTTGCAACTTAACTTGCAGGATAATTAAACAAATGTAATTTTTTAAAACTACAACAAGTTTTTCCAATGTACCCCCTACTCTGAACAAACTGCAACTTAAACATTCGCACAGGACTTGCAATTCAAGTTTGGGTTATTACAAGTGAAGTACAAGCACTGTTTCTATATCTTAGGATTGGGGTTCATTGGGTTCTTCCAGGTGAAAAGAAATCAGGAACACCAAGGTTTCTTGTCTATTTGCACGATGGACAGTAGCCTTCATCATTGTAGTCACTTACAGCAACAAATAATTACTTTGCTGTTTTTCACAGCAGTCCAAACAAGTGCAGATTTATTCTTTACTGTACCCCCACCTCATTAATCAGCGACTGACCAGCTTTCAGGCTAGTTATCAAAGTTAAAATAAAGTATTTATTAGTCACAAGTAGGCTTACATTCACACTGCAATGAAGTTACTGTGAAAATCCCCTAGTCGCCACACTCCTGCACCTGTTCGGGTACACTGAAGGAGAATTTAACATGGCCAATCCACCTAACCAGCAAATCTTTGGACTGTGGGAGGAAACCAGAGCACCCGGAGGAAACCCACGCAGGGAGAATGTGCAAACTCCACACAGTGACCCAAGCCGGGAATCGAACCCAGGTCCCTGGCGCTGTGAGGCAGCAGTGCTAACCACTGTGCCACCCCAGGCAATAAAGGAGCCAGTACAGAAAATGGTTGCAGGTTCCTCTCCACCTCCATCACTGTGCTACTGTACTATGTGACTATCTAAAGCTTGGTCATTGCAGAACTATTGCCATTCAATGTAATCTCAAACAGAGCAGAATGTCATTTCATCAGCCCAGCCTTCAAAATCCTCGCAAATCTTGGCAAGAATTTAGGTCTTACTTCAAAGAAATGCAAATATGTTGCAAATGGCCAGTTAAATTTCAAAATTAAAATCCTTCACATATATGTAAAATACCAACGATCCTATTGTTTAGCAAGCACGGTAAAACAAATGAGCAGCGGTTATACAGCACAAATAAAATATTTAGGGAAGGGAAAGGAGAAGGTCTCAACTTCAAAAGCATCTTACAGATAGCATGTGGCTATTTTTTGGGACCCTGGATTACCATAAACCATAGATGAGAAATGATAAACGGAGCACTAGATTAAATAAAAATGTTTAAATAATTGAAGATAAAATAAAACTGCAATCTTGAAATGATTAATTGTCCAATCAAAATAATACCAACAAGCAACAGGTTCAGGATCCAGCAAAATGATGTTTATTTCAGAACTATATATACATATACAGTACCTGAAACACAATGACTATTCCCATTTCATTAAATAGTACAAGATTGACGAATCAGCAACACTGGATGCAACATATTTTCTACAGATTTCATAACTGTTCTATACTTTGGGAAATCGCCTGTCTGCTCCAATGATTGATGCCAAAAAGAGTGACTGAAGATTTGTTCACATTTGAGAAGAGAACAGATTAATATATACAAAGAAATACAACTGATGTTGTGAATGCAATAATCTGGGGTTAGTCAATAAACCCAGTGATTTCCCAATGTCTTTTAGCAATTTCCCTTAGCCAACAGGTACAGAAACTACCAAATAAGCAGTTTCAAACACACTTTAGATATAACACCACAGAAAAGCAAGTAGAATGGATATATTTCTTTAAATATAGGTCTGTAACTTTTACATCTTTTCACTATATTCTGTGTGCCTGGAAACAGTATTAGATCTAAAGCACAGCATTTAGTCCAAGAACTTCCGGTTTTGATTGGCACCAAACAAAGCCACTCGGATTTCTGGCATCATCTGAAAGACAGATGAAACGTTAGTGTTAGTATTTCCGTGGTAACGAGCTACTTTACAAATCAGCACAGACATTTTAGTGTGCTGATCCCCATCTGAAATACCTTTAGGTGGCTCCAGGGTAACACACACAAACCAGGAATTCATCAGGCTTACGTTGCCCACACCCTCATATTAATCATCATCATCTGACAGGTAGCAAATGTTCCAACCCATGTGCCTAAGTAGTATCTCATTAAGCCTTCAGAAGCTTGTACATAAATGCAAGAGTGAGTGAGCACAAGTGGATAGCAATCAGAAATAGGAATTCGAGTTACTTTTCAGAACAGAGTATCTTAAGGCTCTGTAGTTTTCCACTGCAACTTAGTAGAAATTTGTTGACTGGGAACAAATTAGTTGGATGGCACAGTTGTTAGCACTGCTGCCACACAGCACCAGGGACCCAGGTTCAATTCCAGTCTTGGGTGACTGAGACATTCTCCCAGTGTCTGTTTAGGTTTCCTCCGGCTGCTCCAGTTTCCTCCCACAGTCCAAAGATGTGTAGGTTAGGTGGATTAACCATGGTAAATGCACAGGGTTACAGGGATGGAGTGGGCCCCGAGTAAGATATTCTTTTTGGAGAGTTGGTGCAGACTCAATTGGCTGAATGGCCTCCTTCTGCACTGTAGGGATTCTATGATTCTAGTTTGTGTTGCTCAATATATACTCAGTACATTGTCCACTGAACCAAAGAAGCATTCAAAAGCAAATGCTATAAAAAAGGAATGAGCAGGGTATGCATGTCATTTCAAATAAATATTGGTCTTTGTATTACCAGCCTAACAATCTCTTCATTTTCATACAGATTCATGAACAATTTCCTTACCTGCTGTGCAATAAGGTCCAATCGACTCTCCAAGGTATTAGATACCTTTATTTTTCCAGTAGAATTATACATCTCAACACCTCCAGCACTGTTTAAAGAGAAAAAGTTTAAAATGTATGATTCCTTGTTTCCTAGTGGCCAACTTTTCTAAAACAAAAAGCCTTTGCAGCCTATATCAGCCAATTAGTGGGCAAAAGCAGAAGTTACAGCATGTGACAGGTCAGTTAGCTTAACATCTGTTAAGAAATTGCTAGTCTATAATTAAGCATAATAAATAGATTACAAAAAATCATAAACCTTCCTGTTAAAAGACATGGCTAATATTTTGCACATGATCATGTTCTAATTGAGGTTACGCTCACAGCTATTAATAGGTCACAAACTCTCTCAGCAGGTAGAAACAGACTGACCAGTTTGAGCTTCCACTAGCTGTAATGGAGTACTACATCCCGAAGCCCAACTCCTGTTCGAGTAAGAATACAACTTGTACCATGCCAATCTAGGGTTAGGAATCCAACAAGTTATAATGGAAAATACTGGGCCACTGGAAAATTCACTTGACTGATTCCTGGGATGGGTTTATCTCAAGGAAAGATGAACATAGAAAGCCACAGCACAAACAGGCCCTTCGGCCCACAAGTTGCGCTGATCATATCCCTACCTCTAGGCCTATCTATAGCCCTCAATCCCATTAAATCCCATGTACTCATCCAGAAGTCTCTTAAAAGACCCCAACGAGTTTGCCTCCACCACCACCGACGTCAGCCGATTCCACTCACCCACCACCCTCTGAGTGAAAAACTTACCCCTGACATCTCCTCTGTACCTACCCCCCAGCACCTTAAACCTGTGTCCTCTCGTAGCAACCATTTCAGCCCTTGGAAATAGCCTCTGAGAGTCTACCCTATCCAGACCTCTCAACATCTTGTAAACCTCTATCAGGTCACCTCTCATCCTTCGTCTCTCCAGGGAGAAGAGACCAAGCTCCCTCAACCTATCCTCATAAGGCATGCCCCCCAATCCAGGCAACATCCTTGTAAATCTCCTCTGCACCCTTTCAATGGCTTCAACATCTTTCCTGTAATGAGGTGACCAGAACTGCGTGCAGTACTCCAAGCGGGGTCTAACCAGGGTCCTATAAAGCTGCAGCATTATCTCCCGACTCCTAAACTCAATCCCTCGATTAATGAAGGCTAGTACGCCGTATGCCTTCTTGACCGCATCCTCCACCTGCGAGGCCGATTTAAGAGTCCTATGGACCCGGATCCCAAGGTCCTTCTGATCCTCTACACTGCTAAGAATGGTACCCTTCATATTATACTGCTGCTTCATCCCATTGGATCTGCCAAAATGGATCACTACACACTTATCCGGGTTGAAGTCCATCTGCCACTTCTCCGCCCAGTCTTGCATTCTATCTATGTCTCGCTGCAACTTCTGACATCCCTCCAAACTATCCACAACACCACCTACCTTGGTGTCGTCAGCAAACTTACCAACCCATCCCTCCACTTCCTCATCCAGGTCATTTATGAAAATGACAAACAGCAAGGGTCCCAGAACAGATCCCTGGGGCACTCCACTGGTCACTGACCTCCATGCAGAGAAAGACCCCTCCACAGCCACTCTCTGCCTTCTGCAGGCAAGCCAGTTCTGGATCCACAAGGCAACAGCCCCTTGGATCCCATGCCCTCTCACTTTCTCAAGAAGTCTTGCATGGGGGACCTTATCGAACGCCTTGCTGAAGTCCATATAGACCACATCCACCGCTCTTCCTTCGTCAATGTGTTTGGTCACATTTTCAAAGAACTCAACCAGGCTCGTAAGGCACGACCTGCCCTTGACAAAGCCGTGCTGACTACTTTTGATCATACTAAACCTCTCTAGATGATCATAAATCCTGTCTCTCAGGATCCTCTCCATCAACTTACCAACCACTGAGGTTAGACTCACCGGTCGGTAATTTCCCGGGCTGTCCCTGTTCCCTTTCTTGAATATAGGGACCACATCTGCAATCCTCCGGAACCTCTCCCGTCTCCATCGACGATGCAAAGATCATCGCCAAAGGCTCCGCAATCTCCTCCCTCGCCTCCCACAGTAACCTGGGGTACATCCCATCCGGTCCCGGCGACTTACCAACCTTGATGCCATTCAATAGTTCCAACACATCCTCTTTCTTTATGTCCACATGCTCGATCCTTTCTGTCCACCGCAAACCAGCAGTACAACCACCCAGATCCCTTTCCACCGTGAATACCGAGGTAAAGTATTCATTAAGCACCTCCGCCATTTCTAACGGTTCCGCACAAACTTTTCCCCCTTCACCTTTTAAGGGTCCTATGCCTTCACATCTCATCCTTTTACTCTTGACATATTTGTAGAAAGCCTTGGGATTCTCCTTAATCTTACCCGCCAAGGTCTTCTCATGACCCCTTCTCGCTCTCCTAATTTCCTTCTTAAGCTCCTTCCTACATCCCGTATACTCCTCTAAATCCTTAACACCTCCTAGCTCTCTGAACCTTCTGTACGCCTCTCTTTTCTTATTCACCAGGTTCATCACAACCTTCGTGCACCACGGTTCCCGTACCCTACCAACACCCCCGTCTCATCGGAACGTTGTCATGCAGAGCTCCAGACAAACATTCCTTGAAAATCCTCCACTTTCCTTCGGTACTTTTCCCCAAGAATGCCTCCTTCCAATTTACCCGTCTAATTTCCTCCCTGATGACACTGTATTTCCCTTTACTCCAGAGAAACACTTTCCTAGCCTGCCTGATCCTATCTCTTTCCAATGCTATCGTGAAGGAGATAGAATTATGATCGCTATCCCCAAGATGCTCACCCACCGAGAGATCCTCCACCTGTCCAGGTTCATTAGCCAGCACCAGATCAAGTACAGCCTCTCCTCTAGTAGGCTTATCCACATACTGTGTCAGGAAACTCTCCTGGACACACCTAACAAACTCCTCTCCATCCAAACCCCTAGCCCTAGGGATATTCCAATCTATGTTTGGGAAATTAAAATCTCCCATCACGACAACTCTGTTATTCCTACATCTCGCCAGGATCTGTTTCCCCATCTGCTCCTCAACATCTCTGTTACTATTGGGCGGCCTATAGAAAACACCCAGCAAAGTTACCGACCCCTTCCTGTTCCTAACCTCCACCCACAGAGACTCCGTAGTCAATCCCTCCACGGCGTCCACCTTCTCTACAGCCGTGACACTATCCCTGATCAACAGTGCCACTCCCCCCCCTCTCTTGCCTCCCTCCCTGTCCTTCCTGAAACATCTAAAACCCGGCACCTGAAGCACCCAGTCCTGTCCCTGAGACATCCAAGTCTCCGTAATGGCCACCACATCACAATTCGAAGCAGCAATCCACGCTCTAAGCTCATCCACTTTATTCACTACACTCCTGGCATTAAAATAGACACATCTCAGACCTTCAGCCTGAGCACTTCCCTTCTCCATCACTCGTCTAACCTCCCTCTTACCCTGTCTACATTCCTTATCTATTTGCGAGCTAACCTCCTCGCTCTCAGTCCCCTCATTTCGATTCCCTCCCCCCAACCTTTCTAGTTTAAAGTCTCTCCAGTAGCCTTAGCCAACCTTCCCGCCAGGATATTAGTCCCCCTGGGATTCAAGTGCCACCCGTCTTTTTTAAACAGGTCACACCTGCCCCTAAAGAGGTCCCAATGATCCAAGTACCCAAATCCTTGTCCCTTGCTCCAGTCCCTCAGCCACGCATTCATTCTCCACCGATTCCTGTCCTC
Source organism: Mustelus asterias (assembly GCF_964213995.1). NCBI lineage: Eukaryota > Metazoa > Chordata > Chondrichthyes > Carcharhiniformes > Triakidae > Mustelus > Mustelus asterias. The sequence continues at coordinate 34,861,239 of NC_135809.1, read as the reverse complement.
ACTCTCCCGCGGCACAGGCAGCAATCCCGAGATTACTACCTTTGCATTCCTCTTTCTCAGCTGTCTACCTAACTCCCTATATTCTCTTTTCATGACCCCTTCCCTCTTCCTACCTATGTCAGCAGTACCTATATGCATCACGACCTTCGGCTCCTCTCCCTCCCCCTTCAGGATTTCTGGGACTCGACCAGAGACATCCCGGACCCCTGCACCAGGGAGGCAAACCACCATCCGAGAGTCCCGTCTGTGTCCGCAAAAACGCCTATCTGACCCCCTCACCGTAGAGTCCCCAATTAGCACTACCCTCCTTTCCTTACCCTTTTGCACTACTGGGCCAGGCTCAGCTCCAGAGACACTGCCACCGCTGCTTCCCCCAGGTGGGCTGTCCTCCCCAGTAGTACTCAGACAGGAGTACTTATTATTAAGGGGCACATCCACCGGGGTGCTCACCATCAACCGAGCTTTCTCCTTCCTCACTGTTACCCAGTTACCCTCCTCCCGTGGTCCCGGTGTGACCACCTGCCGATAGTTCCTGTCAATGACCTCCTCACTATCCCTAACCCGGCGAAGGTCCTCGAGCTGCAATTCCAGTTCCCTAACTAGGAGAGCGAGAAGGGGTCATGAGGTTGGGCCTGTAACCATTAGCGCTTAGAAGAATGAGAGGTGAACTTATTGATACATACAAGATCCTGAGGGGTTTGACAGGGTGGAAACTGAGAGAATGATTCCCCTTGAGGTAGAGACTAGAACTAGGGCTCACAGTTTAAAAATAGGGTCTCTCCTATATATGGTGGAGATGAGAAGAAACACTTTCATTAAGAGGGCCGTTAGTCTGTGGAACTCTCTTCCTCAGAGCAATGGAGGTTGGGTCATTGAATATTTTTAAGGCCGATAAATAACAGATGGCACGGCAGAAGTGGTTAGCACTGCTGCCTCGCGGTGCCAGGGACCCGGGCTCGATTCTTGGTTGGGGTCACTGTCTGTGCAGAGTCTGCACCTTCTCCCTGTGTCTGCGGTTTCCTCCCACAGTCTGAAAGACGTGCTGGTTAGATGCACTGGCCATGCTAAATTCTCCCTCAGTGTACATAAACAGGCGCCGGAGTGTGGCAACTAGGGAATTTTCATAGTAACTTAATTGCAGTGTTAATGTAAGCCTGCTTGTGGCACTAGGAAATAAACTTAAAAACTAAAGGAGTGAAATGTTATAAGGGATAGACAGGATAAACAGGAAAGTGGACTTAAGGACAATCAGGTCAAACATGATATCAAATGGCGGAAATGTTTGAGGGCCAAATGGCCTACTCCTGCTTGTAATTCGTATGTTAAACCATATTAAAAATATCTACCTGTATGTAAAATTAACAAAGTATGGAATATTCATGTGCTTTTGGATCATAAGATTATAAATTGATATCACTGAATTAGATCAAGGTTAGACTAATTCATAAAAATTCTTGCTAGCCTTTTTGCTGCTAAAAATAGTACTAAGAATGGGTGGAAATGAACCTGGCTCTCGAAAACAGAGAAAGTTTCTATAGATTCTTACATGTCTTCAGGTAGAAAGTTTTCCTGGTCAATGTGAACATCAATATCCTTGTTTACGCTGTTCTTGTAAATGGGAACATTCTTGTTGATGGAGGTCTGTTTGGAAGTTAAAAAAGTACAAATATGTGTACAGATGTGTCACTGTTCATATTCAGAGAAAATGCTGTTGTTCCAAAGTGACAAAGGTAGCACTACATACAGCTCCTTCACTGTAAGGGAATTACACCACAACAAGTATACATAGACTGGTTCATTATAAAATGCAGAATATTGGAATTTATAAAGGCCTGGATTTTGCCACAAGCAGAAAAGCAAGGCACCTTACTGTTGACCTTGAAGAAAACAACCCATAAATATCTAGCAATTTCTGGTGTGGTTTTCCCTTATTCCAGCAGCAGTTTAAAATCTGGCATCAAGTCAATTGGATGTCTTCGCATGCAGCACCAGTGAAACCAGCAGGCAGATAAGGAAAGTAATCTAAGAAGTTAAAACCACCAAAACCACTATTTTTAGTGTAAAGTTTCAGATTAAGTAAAATAAATGACTGTCTTTACTAATTTTGGCTTCTATCTTGATCCAAGCATTTAAAAATTGTTTTATGGGAAGTTACAAAGCTAGTATGCTGCTAAAACATCAGTTACACCTCATTCAACAAGGTCTAAATTTTAAGTGCTTTTACTCAGACTAAGAGTGCAATTGTACGACTTCGTCCCACCCATCGTTTGGCGAGGCAAGGTAGCAAGGTTGGGAGAGAGGCGAAAAATCGGTTCGCGCCCGGTTTCTCGCTTCCCCCAATCTTACCAGCGAAACTGACTTCATGCGAAGCTGATTTAAATATTAATGACATGATTTACACGGCGTTAGCGTAGCTCGGATGTCATCATTCAGGCTCACTTCTACTTACCTTCTCACCGGTCGAGCTTCACACCGGCGAGAACCATGGCTGGTCTCCACCAACGAAGACCAGACGTGAAGGCCTCACCAGGGGAGTCGGAGGTCATTGAAGCCCCCAGGTGGTCAGGGGTAGGGCCGGGCAGAGAGACAGTGTGTCACAGGCAGTGATCGGCAGGAGATCTCCCAGTCCACTGGAAGATCACAGCGCCTCACACGCGCTCTGCAGCCAGCTTCAACGGCGAGCTTTGGCTCCACCCACTCGCAGCTCGCCACAAAAACTCTATCTTCTCGCTCTTTCGGTACTTAGAATTTTCTTTTGTAAGATCGTGCCCCAAGTGTTAGACTGGACGATTTCATCAAATCACACCCAAGATTACAGTCTGCTGAAACCTCTACAATGTCCCTATAGAGGTCTTTAGACTCACTGATCGTAACTATGGGATTTCCATGTTACTTTGCACATCTGCAGGCTCCTAAAGTTGCTGTCAGTTCCAGTCACATTATCACAGCAAATCCAAGCCATTGGAAGTAGCCATTAAAAAATGCACACAGAAAAATTTGACATATTAGAGATAAAGGTTGGTACCACGGCCATGTTTGACACACTATTTTATGTCATACATTAATGTTTTTACCCCCCGAAAAGAAAATTAAAGGCGGTCATTCTTGAAGGACAGAAAACATCCCAGCCACAATATCCAAGGGCTTTTAATTGACCCTCCAACTGAAAAATCCAAATGTTCTGACGTCTGCTTGAACAGCAATTAAACAATGAGTGACTCATTGGAAGGTGACCAAAAGTCACAGCTTTAAGGTAAACATACCTGCATTTCAGCATATGTTTTTGAATTATATCCTATAAGGTTCCACTGGTGATAAAACAATTCTGTTTGAGTAGCACCATTGGAGACTAAATATACATGAAAATCTCCCAAAAACAATCTAATTGGTAAGTAAATACAATTCCTGGCTAGAGTTTAGAAAATGGGAGATGGAGGAGGGAGAAATTAGGCATGAGAAATTGGCAACTTGCAGATTAGAAGTTCCTTGTGAATTTCAGAGGCCAGATGAGAAGCATTCAACTAGATGCCAGATCTTCTTGATCACCCATCACATTGTCAAGTGAATCAGAAGCTAATGTTTCAAGAGAAAAAAGTATACTAAGCTTGTAAATGAGGAGGGGTGCGCATCTCCACTGATGATTTTAAAATTAGATCACTCCAAAGATAACAAAATAATTGTTTGCTTGACTCAGAGTTACAATTGTGGAGTGGGAGCAGATCTAAAAAAAATCCATCTTGGCCATGATAAATTGTGCTGTCAAACATCCTGAATGTTGGAGGCACACGTGTGTGCTGGAAGTAGTGGGAAATAGGCCTATGGAGCTATATACTACAACAGGAAATGTCACCTTTAGGAAAGTATAAAGGGAAAGGAAAAACTTTCAGTAAAAACAGAAAATTATGGAAATACCCAGTAGGTCAGAACTGGATTCAGTTTATGAAAGGCCATTTCGACTCTAAATGTTGACTCTCCCCCCCTCCACAGAAGCTGCCGGATGTGCTGAGTTACTTGTAGCAGGGTTAAAGCTCCACATCAAAAAACAGAACAGCGTGTTGCTAACACATTCAAACAATATTTTATTCTACCTGTTGAAAATTATTTGAAATTTGATCTAACACACCATACACATTTCTTGTTGAAAACAAAAAAAAAAATCACAAGAACTACTCGAATATATGGGGCGGCACGGTGGTTAGCACTGCTGCCTCACAGTGCCAGGGACCCAGGTTCGATTCCCAGCTTGGGTAACTGTCTGTGTGGAGTTTGCACATTCTCCCTGTTTCTGCGTGGGTTTCCTCCGGGTGCTCCGGTTTCCTCCCACAGTCCAAAGATGTGCAGGTTAGGTGGATTGGACATGTTAAATTTCCCCTTAGTGTCAAGGGGACTAGCTTGGGTAAATGCATGGGGTTATGACCTGGGCGGCATTGTGGTTGGTGCAGACTCGATGGGGCGAATGGCCTCCTTTTGCACTGTAGGATTCTATGATTCTAAGAAACCATTCTGAGGAAAGTCACACCTCTCCCTCTGAAGCACTTGTTAAGTGCAGTAAAAATGCGAGTTCTTTATAGGGTAGCACGGTGGTACAGTAGAATCATAGAAACCCGACAGTGCAGAAAGAGGCCATTTGGTCCACCGAGTCTGCACCGACCACAATCCCACCCAGGCCCTACCCCCATATCCCTATATATTTACCCACTAATCCCTCTAACCTACGCATCTCAGGACACTAAGGGGCAATTTTAGCACGGCCAATCAACCTAACCCGCACATCTTTGGACTGTGGGAGGAAACCGGAGCACCCAGAGGAAACCCACGCAGACACAAGGAGAATATGCAAACTCCATACAGACAGTGACCCAAGCCTGGAATCAAACCCAGGTCCCTGGAGCTGTGCAGCAGCAGTGCTAACCACTGTGCTACCGTGCCACCCCAGTGATTAGCACTGTTGCCTCACAGCACCTGGGTTCAATTCCAGCCTCGGGTCACTGTCTGTGTGGAGTTTGCACGTTCTCCCCGTGTCTGTGTGGGTTTCCTCCGGGTGCTCCGGTTTCCTCCCACCGGCCAAAAATGTACAGGTTAGGTTGATTGGCCATGCTAAATTGACACTAGTGTCAGGGGGATTAGCAGGGTAAATGCATGGGGTTACAAGGATAGGGCCTCAGTAGGATTGTTGGCGGTGCAGGCTCGATGGGCCGAATGGCCTTTCTGCACTGCAGGGACTCTAGGGCTCTGACTCTATGGCTATTGTGACAGGACACATTTTAAGATACCACACTAACCCACCCTTATCTTCATAAAATGACAGATTCAGGTACTGTGCTCTCCGACACTACCATTTCAAGCCACTCGAATGAAAATGGACAGCAAGATACTTTTTTCTTAGTTTCACTCCAGCCAGAACATGCCCACATATGTACTGACACACTAACCCCCACTTCATGCTGTGGCCATGGAGATATTAGAAAATAACTTGTGTGGAGACATTCTAATTTCAATCACAGATAAAGTAAATATGTTAATATGAAGACGGGTAGTCTGGAACTAAGCACCCATTATATTACCTTAACTGCTGCCATATCTTGTTTGCGGCATCGAATAAACACCATAGGTTCCAGCAGTTGATAAAAGCCCTAAATGTGAAAAACAGATCAATTTTAGGGCCACACATTTCACACTGCAACTGAAAATAGGAATTCAACAAGACCTATAAAACACCTACATCACAGTTTTAACCCTCGAATTAGGGAATAGATAATTTACAAGAAACTATGGTTTTATAGTACTGTAAAATCTATTTTGGAGATAATTTACCAGAATTTATAAAAAGGTTCCATTCTTGGTGCAAATCCATCTTTCTAATAACATATAGCCTGGGAAAAGAATGGCTCCTTAGAATCTGTTACACCAAGCACAAAGTGAACCTCTCTTTATCAGTGCCTGCCCCTAATAAGAGCAACCAGAAAACAGATTTCAACCAAGAATCTAGCATCATTACTAATGATATCTACATGGGAGAGAGACTACTTATGCAGTGCAGTGGAACTAAAACAAAATTATAATTCAGCACATTTACAATATTATCCTATCCTTACCTGCAGTATAAGTCCATCCAGCAGTGTTTGGTATCTTGGAGGTTCTTTCATCACTCTGCTCAGCCTCTGTCTGGCCTCATTCAACAAGTCCTGGAAACCAAATTAAAGCTCCCAATAAGATGGTCCTACCTGTCAACATGGAAAACTAGCAACAGCTGACAACCCACAAATGGCCCCAAAAATTCAGTGACATTTCACAACATAGGACCATAGACATCTCGGAGAACATGGTCAACCTACAACATCACCCTCAAAAACTTTAAAATTTCAAATTAATGGATGTGGCATTGCATTTTTGTTTTCTCAAAAATAAAAAAATGCATGCAGTTTTATTGAAAACTGCTTTGTTACAATTTAGAAACTTGTTTCAATTTCTTTAGAATTGAAAACTTTTCTTTCATTCGCCACAGGTGGCCTGGGATGAGGAGAGTATTTTGAATTAATTTTCCTTTTGTTAAAAAAGGAAGTTTCTTAATGTAAAAGCAGGGGTATGAATCCAGTCCTATTGAATATTGCATTATTCTGGTCATAAGGACTTAGAAGCAGCAATAAGTCATACAGTCTTTTGAGCCTTCTCCACAATTCAGTAAGATCCATCTCAACTCCATCATGCCATCCACTTAACACCCAAAACTCCATCAGTCTCGGACTTGAATCTATTCAATGACTGAGCATCCACAACTCTTGGGTAGAGAACCTCAATTAATGCTACCTAGAGTGAAGAAGTACTCCTCATTTTAGTATCTTATCAAAAAAGACCACTATTTACATGCGAGCCAGTGAGTTTTTGTAGAATAGTTGGTCAGTGAAAGATAAGTGAGCTCAAGCAGAGGGCCAATTAAAACACTGAGTAGTGATTAGCAGCGAGAACCCTGACTAATTAATTTTCCCCTGCATAGACCTGGGACCCAAAGAGCAAATGCAATAACAAATCTGCTGCTCCAAAACAGCACAAACAAAGAACTAAAGTGGAGGTTGTCCAGTCTGGATGGATTGGTGCCAACAATGCCAAAGTAAAGATATATTAGTATCACTGATTTTGTCCCCGTGTATGCATCATGCCTGGTTAAGGAGAGGCTAGCATCCACAAATCTTCCACTTAGTTTGTAATCTGGATCCAGGTAGCTCACAAACATGGCTAGATAATGGTCTTTTCTTCTCAGTGCAGAAGATACTCTTGGAATGATACACCAAAACTAATTTGGCACACAAGGTAATTGCAGCGGGACCTATGAACTACCATTCTATGGAGGTGTTTTGAAATTCAAACATGCTATAATATTCTTGATCTGGATTTTTTCATGGAACTGTCCTAATGTATTGCTGGATTGTATTTTTACCATAATAAATGTTATACTTAAACAGAGAAACCTACCAGTCTCAATATCTGATTAAAATTCATTAATTCCACCACTACGACGTCTATTCTTTAAGGGTTAAACATCATTAGCTCCACAGTATTGTAATAATGTTCTTCATGGTTTGTGGAAATAAGCATCAGTTGATAATGACATGTTTTCAATAGGACCAGTGTCATACTGATGCTATGTGATTAACAGCCAACTGAAAAAAGGCATTGCTGAGATTAATTAACTAATCAATAGCTTGGTGCCCTTGATCTTTACACTTTACAGACAGGGAAAATACTACAAACATGTTTTTCCTAAACTTATGTCTCCATGAAATTGTATTTTAGTTAATTTAATATATTAGCAATCTTACCGAAATCAGATCATCCCTGGCTTTGAGGACCTTCAACCTAGCCTGGTTCAGCAAATTGGACATTTGACTAAAAGTAAAAGATTACAAAAAAAAACATAGGCAGCAAGTCAATTCAAGCAGCAAAAAGATTTCAGTCCACACCCAGCACTGTCAGAATCAGGACAAATTGCATAACTTGGAATATTCAGTATTGTCAACAAAGTTTCTCTCCCTCCGCACCCACCCCCATGAAATTAGATGAAAGCGGTTACATATTTTAATTTTCATGCTCTCCAAATAAAATTACATGACTGTTTCTATATCTCATCTAAACAAGTAAAGCTCAATATCGTAAATCAAGAAATATTTCAACAGGAAAATTTGAAAACAACAAGTATTGACGTTTTGCCTAATTTTATTTTACATAGTACTTACATTTTCTTCTGTTGTTCAATTTGCTTTTCCTTCTTTTCATAATACTCCATGATCTTTAGCCTCTGGGTCTGTACAAGACGACCCTTTTCGATGTTAAACTCCTCTTCTGCCTGCAAACCAAGGGATTGATTTTCAACATGACTCCCAGTATCAAATGAACAAGTAGGATTGATATGCTATCAATGCTTTACAAATCTAAACTTGCACAGGCATCAAGAGTGAACTCTGTGCACATTATATAAAATATTCTACATCAGAGTCTACATTAAAAGTGTTAGTCTATGCATACAGTAACATTTTCTTTGGTATCTGATGGCCTAGAACCAACTGCAGTGACCTCTTCACAATTCTGACAATGGCACCCATTATCCATTAGTGTGAATGATTTCCAACTTAATCTCTAGAAAAGCAACCAAACTAACATGAGACTGACAACAGATTCAGGGGAAGAATTCTAAAGCTGCATCTCAACACTTCCAACAGCTTAGTTGGTAAATGATATGGTACAGAACTATAACAACAAAAATTGTCTACAGATTTGTGCCAAATGTCAATGCTGTTTCTGCTGAGATTGGCATCCAGATCAAATGAGACTCCCATCTTCTGACTGCATTTCAACAGCCTTGTTGGAACTGCTCATCTGTAGACACGAAAACAAAGAGACACCATAGGGTCCGATTGTGATCACCCCCACAATCCTACAGCATATTAACATTTGTGTCTAGACCTACAAAGATAAGCCAGTCTGACAACATATCAGAAGCCTACTTAGTTTTGTTTCTTCCAATTCCATTTAGGAATTACCTTAAACTAAATACAGAAACATACAATGCAGCTCTTCTCCCAGGAAACAAACCACCTACAGTGACATGGGTGTTTTCTTTTGTGTTGAGCACAGACTTGTGTCCAGTCACATTTAGAACTGGCACAATGCAAGTTCTAACAAATTATGCTACAAAATTCAGGCAATACGTTTTTTAAAAAGTGTATTTTAATATTTTTACGTTCCTGTTCCATATATAGCTCACCTTTTCCCAGATGTTAGCACCACTGGCAATGCCAGCATTTGCTGCTCCTCTGTAGGTTACCCTGAAATGCTGATGGGGTGGGGGCCTTCTTTAGAACTGAATTGGTTTGTTGGACCTTCTTAGAGGGTTGAGTCAACAATGGCAATTATCTTTTTCTAAACAAAAGATTACCAATTGTACAAACCGTCATGGTAGAATTCGAACTCATGCTTGCTGGATTACTAAATCAGATACATTGTCACTGCATTAATGTATTCTTCTGCAATCATCAGTTGTTTAGTGATGCATTACCAAGAAGCAACAGAACAATGATATTGCACAATTGTGTAGATCTGGCTGTACATTCCCTAGTTGCTATTTGGATAATCTTCTAAATTCTGATGTATGAAGCTTTCTTGGTATCAGTTCTCATTCTTTAGTGCAGCATTCAAGCTCTGAACACAGAATGAGGAACAGCTGATAACCAATGTGGAGCTATTAGGCAAGACAGCATCTGCCACATTTATTGCGGTGAATTTAGAGAATGCTCAGAATTAATTAAAAAAATAAATGTACTAATCTTACTGAATTTGTTATGTAGGATCTTTAACCAGTGAAGGCAGTGACTGACTTGAATCTGACTTTTCTCAGAATTAATAGCATACACTAACACATGTTGTTTTTTCAAAGCAAAAATTATTTTTTGGATAAAATATAAAAACGTATTGGATCAATACTTTTTGGTAGGGTACTCATTTTGAAGTGAGGGGAAAGACTTGTAGCTTGTGCTATAGCACCTTGTTAACAATTACATTTATAACAAAAAGTATACATTAGTCTATTGTCAAATTCACGAAAGAGCAAATGCATATCTAATGTGACAGTACTGCAAACAATTTCTTTCATCCTGACATGGAATTTTTCTCGACCTAATTTACCATCAATACTGCTTTAGTAAGTTATACATAATGCAGAATTATAAATCTGTGAGGCTGATGTTGTACATAAAATATTAGGTTGGAAGAATTCAGATTGCCATATCCTAGAAATATAACACGAATGACAAAATAAAATAAAACTTCACCTTTGCATCTATTTCTTCTGCTTTTTCATTGGCCTCCTGCTCAATGAAGGCCATCATATGTTTGATCTATGGAACAAAAACAGAAAACACAGTTGTACCAAGCTCATCTCCACAATCATACCGTCGTCATGAGTTTTCACTCTGCACATTTTCCTTGGTTCAGCGGCAATTGCCAATTCTTACAAACAGATCTCACTCCCCATAACAAGCAGCGGTGTCTTTACCTTTAAACCGAGAACTTATCTCACCAAGTTCCAGTTTACTGAAATATACTGTGCACTGCTGGATGATCAATTTTGATAGGAAGGTAGTGGTGATCAGGCCATAGCTCAATTATAAACCAAAAGATAAATGTACTAAAAGTACTGCTCATTCATCTATGTTAAGGACCTTTGAATATTAGGTGAATCTGATAACTGCATGTGCTGCACTGAACAGGTTGCCAAAAGAGAATATATTTACAAAAATTATAAATGTATTAATTTTCTAAAAATGTCAAAGATAACAGCACATCCCCCAAGCTGAATCTGAGCATAAACTAAAATGTTCAACAAAGGGTACTACTTTTCAATACGAATGTTTGGCTTGCTCTGAATCATGACTGGCTTCAGTTCAACTAATTCAGTCAAAATTTAGCTAGGTCCTTTAGGGATTCGACAGAACAAAAAGGAATGACAAACTGCATTTCTTTCAGCTACATCTGACTGTCAGCAGGTCAGTAATTTCCAAGTGGTATTTTCCCACAAGTGTACAGCAACCAGTAATGTAGGGTTGAAATGCATCTCTCAATCACCAACCAAGGTGTCAAGCTGCCAAATTAAACAGCACACCACCTAAGAAAATGCTTCTTAGAAATAGTGACATTATGCCAAATTTAAACACATGACTACTGCAACCAGCAAAAAAAATCCATCACAACCACAATTAATTGTATAAGCTTCATCATTGCGATCATTATGCTTATTGATTATTTGCAAGTGTAACATAGAATATATACCACAGTGGGCAATACGTTTATCCTGAGAGGAGCTGGACCACAAGGGAAGATAAAGCCAAGCCTGCTGGACTTACACCGTGACACACTAGACAAGGAAAGGGAAAAGCTTGGTAGCGATGTCTCCCATGACCAGATAGGAATTTGATCACTGCTCACACATATAGGCATGTAAAAAATACCACTGGGTGACCAAGTGGAAGACAAATAGCACTCATGGAACCAAATTACAGCAAGAAACTTGTATCTCTGATCAGGGAAAGAAATTAACAAGGAAACAAAATTGTGATGAATCTAAACATAGATTCAACAGTAAATTTAAATATAAAGTCTCTCAATGACAGAAATTAGGTTGCACATAGGAATAGGACATTTATCCCAGAGAATGTTCCTCCATTAATTACATTAAGGTCAATTTCTGTACCTAATCACCATTTGCCCACCTTTGTTCCAAATCCCTTGATAGCTTTAATAACCCCAATATTATCCTTTTGAGGCTGCACTGCTGCTGTCACTATGCTGATGTTAATGTGGATTCTTTCTAATGTTATTTGCAAGTGTATTCAGATTTTTGCTGCTTTGTAAAATATGCATGTCCATATTCAAATGCACAATACCAACTGCCAGACATCAAAAGTGTTAAATGAAAAGTTGTAGTTCATTGCTGTTACCAGCTTTGAAATAACCAAATTTCATTTTTTTTTTAAAAACACAGACCTTATGCAACAGAATACATTTATAAATAAATGAGCCAGCTGATCTGTTTTGTATTGCATGTCAAAACAGTTAAGAAGAAACTATTCCTAGTGGCAAAAGGATTGTAATCAGAGGAGACATGTTTAAGGTGAATGGCATCTTTTTTGTTTATAAATACAACTTATGATTGGAATGCACTGGAAGAATGATGGAAGTAAATTCAACACTAAAATTCAAAATTTTATACAAATACTTGGAAGGGGAAAATAATCCAGGGCAATTGTGAAAATAAAGCAGGAAGGGGGAATAACGGATTCCTCTGCCAAAGAACTGGCACAGGGACAAATGGTTGTATGGCCTCCTTCAGTATTCTAATATTTTGAACCAACACCGTACTTTAGTCTAACCTAAAAATGGTTTCGCCATGTTGTCAACATAAAAACTTGACAACTGAAGTTAGTCCAATTGTTGAATTATGGGATGGACGCGAAAGCTTTTCTAATTGGACAAAAAAAGCTCAAGGTCAGCCATAATTATGCATCACTACGTTCAGAATTTTATGTAGCGATTAACTTCCTATGACATCCATTCTCATCCTCCCTTCAGGTAAACAGAAACTCCTCTTAGAAATATGCAAAATCTGGAACCTAGCACAAGTATCTCTATCTCCCACACTAGAACAGGCAAGAACACAACTCCTTCCAACCAGGTGCTCTAGCTCAAACCAGATTCCAACAGCAAAGTACAGTTTTGCTTACTGACAACTAGTATCTGGCCAAAGTCAAAACAGAGCAAGGAAGACTAGTTCCAGTTAAGAAGTGTGAATATATATATTAAAAATAAAGTGTTCATAGAAATGTATGCCTGGTCCAAAACAATGTACATTTTCCTATTTTGTAAGCTTGAAAATTAACCAAATTGAATGAAAATGAACAATGGTATTTCAACCAGGTTAAACATTAGCTTGATTTAGAAAACACCAGCCATTTTAACTGTTAAATATAAACAGATTTAAGTTTTTGCTCAACAATATCATACTCAAGTCAGCCACTTAAAATGTATGAACTAATATAGTTTAAAATGTGGCAGTAAAATATATTTTAGACAAAATCTTTAAACCGCATTCATAAAGATAGAAGGCCCATGTTTATGGAGAAGGGAACAGGGTAAAAAAATGGGAAATGTTGTGCATTTAAGCAGCACTCAAAAGAACAGATAGTTTAACATGTTTACCATACTTATTGTTACTGGCTCTCCATAAAATGTTAAACTGTCTTTTTAGATCTATTTTTTAAAAGAATAAGATTGTCAATATTTAGTTTTGTAAACTTTCATCCACTGCAATTTTGCCAGCCAGATCAAGTGTGTTGTCATTGTTACTAGATCTACATTCCCTCCACCACCCCACAAGTATAGGATTAAAATTCACATCTGGATGGTGTTTACTCAAATCTGAAATTTATTCCATACAGATTATATGCAACATTACATTTACATGTCAAGATTACAAGAGCATCTTCGATTGATCTAAAAATGCATTGGCTGCATATCAATTGACATGAAGTGTTCTTATTTAACATATCTGCTTGCAAAATTCCTCAAATTGAGTAACACTGTGAAGGCAGAAAGTGGAAGTCCATTTTCCATGACACGGTGCAAAAAATATTTATACATACAAACCCCATGAATGTCAAAATGCTCTCCAACTCCTCCCCTTAACTTCACCATCCTGTAGGTTAAAACTGACCACCAAAACAGGGAAAAGATTTGAGATTATAACTCAATTTTCATTCACTGTTTTCCTATTAAGACACACACTTGGCTTCAATCGTATTTTTTTCCCTCAGCAAACGCAGTGCGATCGTGACCAGAGACTGAAATTTGAAATGGAGCAAGATCCTGGCCACACGATTCCCCCCCTCGCTGCAGCCGACACTCTTGTTATCAGGACATCTCCGAGACCTTTCCTTCCTTACCTGTTTCTGCACATCGGCGTCGCTCAGCGCCATTGTCGTCGGTGGTGGTGGTTTTAGTGTGTGGGAGGAAGCAGAGAAAATCCTACAGATGAGGAGTTGAGGGGGATAAAAAAGCAAGTGAAGGTGCTCGTGTTGATTTATTCTACGCCAGTGAGCTTCCCCTAATGGCAGTGCCGCTACTTGGGAGAGTGGGCGGATGGACAAGCAGTCGGTACAAAGGCGAAGCACTCAAGCTGACTGGGAGACAGTGACCGTCAGACGCAGCAAACCCTAGCGGGCTATAGGCGGTCACCTGATCCAGATGGAGGGGGAGGGGAGAAGGAGGGGGGCGGGGCCGGCCGACGCGCCCAGGCCCTCGCTGGCCCCTCCCCCTTCCCCTCTTCACAACACTCCACGCCAACCCCATTCCCTGCGCATGCGCCGTGCCTTGTCACTTCAACCGCTTGACCCAATTCGAACACAAACCGAACCGAAAACAAAGCCGTGCGCGCGCGCGCGCCGTGACCCACTGCATGATGGGAATTCAGCACTCCAAAAAGGGATAACTCGCCAACCGAGATTTTTTTTTAAAAAGCCACGTTTTTTATTTCCACATCAGGAAGGGTCCTTGAATCACTTTTGTGCGAATCGACATTCAAATTGAAAAAGGTCTGCGATTTTTTTTTATCTTTGACCTTTGACCCCGCGGCTTCGGTTGGCTCCAGCCGCGACGTCAAGCCTGTGATTTTCTGTTACGGGGAGAAGCGGGCTATATTTATTTTCCCCCCCCCCACCCGATCTGAATTTTTCAGAATGTATTATGGCGGAGACCACACACGAGTCCTGGCATGTCCCAAAAATTAAAAAAAATAAATTCAAGCTGCGCCCTTTTGACACTTTGCCCCCTTGTGTTGCGGGAGAGAGGGAGGAGCCGGGTCATCTCTCTGCCCCCTAAAGATGGTGCGCGTCTAAATAAGGGACTTGTACTCCAGAAGCAACTGCAGCGGCTCGTCCCAAAGCACGGTAAAGTCTGTCCCGTTTGCATTTTTGCAGCCCCGGGGGGGGGGGGACACAATAAGGAAACATACAAGTAATGCTTCAAAGGGATTGAAGTGGAGAGCGAGCATTTGTGGGATCGGCTAAATATTCAGTTTAAGGGTTTTAACGCAAAATATTTCTGAAATGAAGAGATTGAATGGGTGTCCTGCTGTTTGCAAAATTGTTCTTTTTTTTTTGGACTTATTTTAATACATTGGGCCAAACTTAAGAATGGGGGTATTAGACGTTAGCTTTAATGTTGCAATTATGATGCTATGCGGTTTTTTTTGTGTGCAATAATATTGGATAATCGCTCCAGAGTTCATAATTGGTGTAAAGGTTGTTATTATAGTACAGTCGCGCGTAGGGCTTGGAACAGGCATCAAGAATCACGTTGTTAGTGACTGACCTCTTTCCATGCTTCTGATGCCAGGCATTAGAAGTGCACATGGGCATCTGTTGGGGTCGTCGGACAAAGGACATATTGACTTTGTACTGTTCTGCGGTTTGCCTGCCTTAAAGGAATATGTTGAACGCGTTTGCAAACCTTTGGCCATCGTGACAATTCGGAATTTAATGTTAAATGCTTTCACCATTTGCTTGTTTTTTGGGTATGGATAAAACTTTCGAATAATGTGCCAACTTTGGAAAACCTTCCAGGAAAAAATGTCCACGTTTTTAAAAAAATGTCAGTTTTACTTGGTAATTTGGAAGAATGTGATCAATTTCTAGACAGCAGATTCTGCTTGTCTATTTTTTGTTTGTTGTTGCTGCAACAAAAACTTTTTTTTCTCCTTTCCCCGCCCCTCCCGGCATATGTATCATCACAGCTGCAACTTTAGCAGGCATCCAGATACTGCGAAAATGGCCACAGCCATACCTGAAGGTTTTCATTATGAGACCAGATACGTT
Source organism: Mustelus asterias (assembly GCF_964213995.1). NCBI lineage: Eukaryota > Metazoa > Chordata > Chondrichthyes > Carcharhiniformes > Triakidae > Mustelus > Mustelus asterias. The sequence continues at coordinate 34,845,322 of NC_135809.1, read as the reverse complement.
GTGTTGAACTACTTGGGACTGGTTTCACAAGAAAAGACTCTGGAACAAACGGGAGAAGGTAATTTCAACAAAATATTTATAAAACATAAAAGGAGATTGCTTAAAATTATGTGTGGACTGATTTGTACAGTTTAAAGTTTATTTATTAGTGTCACAAATAGGCTTACATTTTCACTGCAATGAAGTTACTGTGAAAATCCCCTAGTCGCCACACTCTGGCACCTGTTCGGGTAAACTGAGGGAGAATTTAGCATAGCCAGTGCACCTAACCAGCATGTCTTTTGGACAGTGGGAGGAGGAGACCCATGCAGACACCGAGAACATGCAGACTCCGCATAGTGACCCAAACCGGGGTCCCTTGCACTATGAGGCAGCAGTGCTAACCACTGTGCTGCCCATGTTATTTTTAAAAGTAAAATGTTGCCTTATTGAAATAGTTGCAAGAACTGTGCCATAAAATAGTAGTTTAGTACAATATCCTCAAATATACTTGGCAAACTTTGTTCAGTTTGTGCTTGGACTGAATATTAAAGGAACACAGAACTTTATTGATTGCACTTTTTGCACTGGAAACAAAGTTAACTGAGTTTATATTTTACAAACAACTTGGGCTCAATGTTATGTTGCCTTAATAAATCATTAGTTTTTAGAAAGTAAGCCTTCTGATAGGTTATGCATGACTACAGAAAACCTGTCTACTCGTTTTCTGCATGGTTTGTTATGAACTCTGACAACATGTCGTAGGCTATCAGTATAAAGTGCACAGCTTTGGAAATGCAAAAGCATTGATAGACGGAAAAGAATTCATGTTTTTATAAGGTTTAACATAATTTAAATGTGAAAGTGGAATGCTGAAACAATGACGTGAAAGTTGGCAGAGTATTCAGTTTTCCATGAAGTTTGACCAAATGGCGTGTTTAATTTGTTAGGCAAGTGGAGAGGTGAGCTTTAATTGCTTTTTCTTGTCCTTGCATTTATGTTATGTAACCTCACATCATAAAATTGGTGATATGCTGCTGACTGCTTTTATAGGGACGCAATCAACAAAACAGCCTCCTTTGCCGAGCAATGTAGCCGAGAAAATTAAAATGGAAATACAAGAAGAACTCAAACTCCTGCACGATGAGATAAATAAAGGTTGGTTTAACTGCTAAATGCAATATATGCTGGTTTGTTATTGGTGAGCTTCACCACTTCAGTACACTAGATTTTGACATGCATCTTATTGTAGTTTGTAATAACTATATTAAATTAATATGAGGCGAGCAATTTGTGATTCACTAGCATTGCAAGGATACCAGAGCATATTATGATGATCGAATGTATTTGGGTATCATGCAATATTCCTGTATTCTACCAGTGATAGAACAATATTTCTAGATGGTTGCCAGTGGATATAATGTGAAGCCCAAGTGTAGGTTTTATTTAACAACAGGGTATTAGCTGGCCTAGATACACAATTAATTTTTGTAAGAAAGTGTGTTCATACATGCACACTTGTTTTATAAAACCAGTTGCTATTTTGGTCCATAGCTATTCCCATTTTTTGGAATTGTTTAACATCTGATCTGAGCAGTTTTGAATTATTTGTTGCTGCGCAAAGGGCATTTCGGTTAATAGTGTAAATTTCTTCTATGAAACATCTGTGTTTAGTAGCTAATTTGAATTTTAAATGTTTTTATTGTGAAATGGCATTTTAATATCTATGAATTAACTGTCTTTTAAAAATAACACCAGTTTTTTTTTCCCTGAAATAAATGGGCTAAATTTTATTTTAAGGATCCCATTTCTGACTGGGTCAGGAACCTGGAGCTGGTTGTGGCAGAACTCTGAAGGAAGTTTTCAAGAACAGGGCCAATTAAGAGGCGGCTGTCTGGGACCCCTAGTCAATTCAGGACTGAGCAGGCTCCACAGTCAGGAGGGCTAGTGGGGGCATTTGAGGCTTTTGGCAGCTGGCAGCCCCATTGGGGAAAAGTGGGTGCTGCTGCTGTAGGTGGTGAACTGCAAGGCCACTTCAAAACAAAGATATGGGGGGGGGGGGGGAATAATGCAGCTATGGGGCAACCTCCATGGGATGGCCTGCCACAGTTGTGAGCCTTGCAGCCCAGCAGATCTAAGCTGGCCCCTCCAGACTGCCGCCGGGAGACCGCCACCATTTCATTTATAGGCTCCCGCTACATCAGGGAGCCCATCCCCTGCCTCAAATCCAGACTGTATGTGAAGAGTTCCCTCAATTGGTGCTTTAATTGGCTACTACCGTTGGTGGGTGTATAGTCACCAACTCCATAAACCACCTCCCTGAAAATAGGCAGGAGCATGCTAGCAGACCAGTGCTTCAACTGGAAATGAAAATTTACCGGCATGCCTGCTTCTGCCTCCAGGTGAAAGTTCTGCAACTTTTGTCATGAGCTGGTAATAGGAAAAGCATTTTATTGAAAATTAATTATATGAAAATGCAACTCACTTCAAATTCTCATATTTGGGCTTAGCTGCATACTTGGTGTGCCGATTCCGACCTGTTGCTGTATTATTGAAAAGTTTAACATTCCAGCCTGGATAATGTCAGATTTTCAATATAACCTGAAGTATTCTGCATTTTGAATTTCTGTATTTTTATTGTTTCTTCTCTGCTTCAGCAATGACAAAATTGCTTTCTTCACTCTGGAATGCATACCGTATTCTATCTTTGGAGAGGTTTTAGCATTTTGAGAGTGGAGTTGATATGCCTTTTGTATTGGATAGATGAGAGCAGAAAGGTTCTATGAGATCAGTAGAAAGGAAATACTTTTTTAATGATATTTCTGTTTTGAATTCAATCTATTTAAGCTTTGGCCACAAGCCAATTTGTATGATTTTTTTTTGTGCTGCAAAATGCGAAGTCTAGTTGATGAAAATGTTACATTTTGCTTGTTTAACCATGAAGTTTTGGGGTCAAATTTGCAGAGTTTAAAAGTACAAAATGTATATAAAGCAGCATAGAAATGTAGGGATAGCAACATAGTACTGTAATAAATTTAATCCCATATTAATGACAGCTTTCCATTGAGCAGGAGTTCTGTTTAAGTTCATTTGTTCTAAATTTTTGTTTTATTTCTCTCTCATCTCTTTCCTTCTAGCCTTTGTCAGTACAGGGTTTGAATGTCACACTTCTCCAGTATTTAGTCCAGCAAATCCAGAAAGTTCAATAGAAGATTGCCTGGCCCAACTTGGAGAAAAAGTATTCCGGGAGTTTTCTGTGCAACTGCAGGCAGCACTGCAAAATATTCTGAGCAAGTGAGTTATGTGTTTCTGTTGTTTGCAGCGTTGGTAAAATTCTGACTAAATGGAAAGCACAGAGTAGCATCCCTTACGAGATATACCCTCTCCCACTTCCATCCCTTCCACCATAACAAAAAGAACTACACCTTTTTTGATTCTTCATTATGGTCAATAAGTAACCTTCAACACCAAAGACAGGTGAATACTAGTTGTGTTGACATGTCCCTCCTTTTGGCAACATTCTAAACTTTAATTTTCTATTTGTGAAGTATGCCATTTTGATTTATAAGTTGGGCTTCTACCCTTTTATGCACCCACTCCATTAGGTTCTAGTTTCTTTGGTCTGTTATGGACAGAGCTTGATCAGCCCCTGTTTGAACTTTTTTCCCACCTAGAGAAACAACTGGTTTCCACTATGGAGATATCCCATTGTATAGGCAGGAGTGTTATGAACATGTAATATCAAGCAGGTATGCAAAGTAATTTTCAGGATATTGCTTGAAGATTAATGACACATCACATTTTATAGGGCATGGACAGCACAGATTTGCACTAACTTTTTAATTTAGTTGCATATGAGTTGAAGGAGCTTTGAATGGGGAGGAGAGAGAGCAGAATAGGTAGATGTGAACCATTTTTACTGTGTAATACAAGTTCATAATCTATAAGAAACATTTTAATAATTGCATGGAAAAGAATAGAATTTTTTTATTTAACAGCTAGGGAGCTTTCAAAGTAACATTTGCAAGTAGCAAAGTAGCTTTCATAAACAACAGTAGCATTGATATCTGTTTAACTTCTCATGTGTTTAGAACCTGATGTGAAACAATTGCGTAATGTGTACATATATCACATTGCACACTTTCCATTTGCTTTTTCTAAATTAAAGGAAAATAGTTACTTTTAAGAGATTAACTCAATTACATCAAAATTGGATTGGCTCATCTAGTGGAACACCAAAATGTAAAAAAAAGAGTCCTGGCCATTTATTTGATACAATAATGTAGGAATGGCTGCTGTAAAAAATCTTAATTTGAGTCTGCTTATATAGGGCAACTACATTGCAATAAACCCTAGACATGTACATCCTGAGATTTTTCCACGATACTATACAAGTTTTACTTCGAGTCATAGAGGTTTACAGCATGGAAACAGGCCCTTTGGCCCAACTTGTCCATGCCGCCCTTTATTTTAAAACCGCTAAGCTAATCCCAATTGCCCGCATTTGGCCCATGTCCCTCTATACCCATGTAACTATCTAAATGCTTTTTAAAAGACAAAATTGTACCCGCCTCTACTACTACCTCTGGCAGCTTGTTCCAGACACTCACCACCCTCTGTGAAAAAATTGCCCGTCTGGACACTTTTGTATCTCTGTCCTCTCAACTTAAACCTATGCCCTCTAGTTTTAGACTCCCCTACCTTTGGGAAAAGATATTGACTATCTAGCTGATCTGTGCCCTCATTATTTTATAGACCTCTATAAGATCACCCCTCAGCCTCCAACGCTCCAGAGAAAAAAGTCTCAGTCTATCCAGCCTCTCCTTATAACTCAATCGATCAAGTCCCGGTAGCATCCTAGCAAATCTTTTCTGCACTCTTTCTAGTTTAATAATATCCTTTCTATAATAGGGTGACCAGAATTGCACACAGTATTCCAAGTGTGGCCTTACCAATGGCTTGTACAACTTCAACAAGACATTCCAACTCCTGTATTCAATGTTCTGAATGATGAAACCAAGTATGCAGAATGCCTTCTTCACCACTCTGTCCGCCTGTGACTTATTCTGGTTGTGTAAACCATTTGTATTGTTTGTGAAAAAGATGTAAATTATCCTGATAATATGAGCAAACTGTTGATTTGATGCAAGATTACGTGGGACTGGGAAATGTCCGTGAGTTTCTAGTATTAGTAAATACATTTTAAGGCAGCAGCCAATATAACTAAAAGAGCAAAATAATTGATGCAGCTCTGAGAAGGTGATGTTCTTGGCTTGCTATATACTGTTTGGAGTTTGTAACAGCTGTTAGTGGAAAGGGACAAGTGATAAAGTTTTTAAGAATTTAGATAGTAAAGCAAATTCTCCATTATCCTACAGATTTGAAACATTGTGGTTAAGAAATAGGAATGAATTTCCTCAGCATCTTTCTACCTTTGCTGAAGTTAAGGCTGTTCAGTGGGAGAAGCTCAACAGAAATTCACTTCCACATTATCTCTTTTTATAATTTGTATTTAGCTCTGGGCATTAGAATATTTAATTGTTAAAATGGTATGAGGGCAGTAGATGCTTCATCTTTTATTAGAGAAACCTTTGACCTGTCCTTGCAAACTGTCACCCCATATTTGATTTATTATTGTCGCATGTATTAGTATATAGTGAAAAGCATTGTTTCTTGTACACTATACCGACAAAGAATACCATGCATAGGAAAGGAGAGAGTGCAGAATGTGATGTTACTTTTATAGCTAGTGTATAAAGAAAGATCAACTCAATGCAAGGTAGGCCCATTCAAAAGGGGAGCAGCTGTTTTTGAGTCGGATGGTACTTGTCCTCAGACTTTTGTATCTTTTTCCTGATGGAAGAGAGTATGATTGGGGTCCTTGATTATGCTGGCTGCTTTTCTTGTGGCAGTGGGAAGTGTAGACAGAGTCGATGGATGGGAGGCTGGTTTGAGTGATGGATTGGGCTTTGTTCATGACCCTTTGTAGTTTATTGCAGTCTTGGACAGGGCAGGAGCCAAAGCAAGCTGTGATACAACCAGAAAGAATGCTTTCTATGGTGCATCCGTAGAAGTTAGTGAGAGTCGTAGCTGACATGCAAACTTTCCTTAGCCTCCTGAGAAAGTAGAGGTGTTGGTGGGCTTTCTTAACTATCGTGTCCGCATGGAGGGACCAGGACAGGGTGCTGGTGATCTGGACACCTAAAAACTTGATCATTTCTACTTCGTCCCCATTGATGTAGACGGGCATGACCTCCACTATTCTTCCTGAAGTTGATGACTATCTCCTTTTGTTTCGTTGACATTGAGGGAGAGGTTATTGTCATCGCACCAGTTCACCAGGTTCTCTCTCTCCTGTATTCTGTCTCGTCACTGTTTGAGATCCAACTCACAACGGTGGTGTCATCAGCAAACTTGAAAATCGAGTTGCAGGGAAATTTGGCCCCACAGTCAGAGATGTACAAGGAGTATAGTAAGGGGCTGAGGACACAGCTTTGTGGAGCACTGGTGTTGAGGATGATCATGGAGGTGGTGTTGTTGCCTATCTTTAATGACTGCGGCCTGTGGGTTAGGAAGTCTAGGATCCAGTTGCAGAGGGAGGAGCCAGCCCACCATGTTTGGAGATGAGTCTCGTAGGAATAATGGTGTTAAATGCAGAGCTGTAGTCTATGAATATGAGCCTGACATAGGTGTCTTTGTTATCTAGCTGTTCCAGGGTTGAGTGTAGGGCCAGGGAGATGGCGACTGCTGTGGACTTGTTACAGCGATAGGCGAACTATAATGGATCCAGGCAGTTTGGAAGGCAGGAATTTATTTGTGTCATGACTAACCTTTCAAAGCACTTCATAATGATTGCTGTCAGAGCCACCGGACGATAGCCATTAAGGCATGTTGCCTGGCTTTTCTTTGGTACCGGGATGATGGTTGTCTTCTCTTGCTCAAAACGGGCATAGAATGCGTTGAGCTCATCAGGGATCGAGGAGGGGTGCATTGGTGCTGGTGGTTTTACCTGCCACCGCCTTGTAGCCTGTTATATCTTGTAGACCTTGCCATAGTCAGTGGGTGTCCGTGTGGCTAGCCTGGTCCGGTACTGTCTTTTGGTATCTTTGATGGATCTCTGTAGATCATATCTGGCTTTCTTGTATAGGTCAAGGTCACTTGACTTCAGCAGGCAGTGGATATTCCTGTTCATCCGTGGTGGAAACATTCTGAAGAGGTTTTTATAGGTGAGACAGTGAGAAATGGTTTCTGCTGAGACATTGAGAAGTTGTTTGTGTTGATCCAGGAATCTAAGTTATGGGGAAGGAGTTGATCACCTAGGATTGCGATGAGAAGAATTACCTCTGCCAAAGAGCATTGTAGATGTTCTGCCGTGGAATAGGCTTTAAGACTGAAATAGACTTTTTAATTCCTCAGAAAATCAAGCAATATGGGAAAGAGGCAGAAAAGTGGAGTTAAAGCCCAAAATGAACCTGCGCTCACATTCAACATGATCATGGCTAAACAGACCATATGATCTACTCTTGCTGCTGTGTCTTGTATTTTCCAATCTCCCTTGACTTTCCAAGTGTTTAAACATGTTGGTGCCTCCTAAATCTGTGCCCATCTTTATCATAATCCCAAATTTGAATCCCTCCAATCCAGTTTTTTTGCCAACTTCACACGACGGACATTGCCCTTATCAAATGATACTCTGGTGAAATGTGCCACTCATCCTTATCAACCTAAAATCATAAAATAATATAGCAAACAAGGAAGTGATTCAGCAGTTGGCTCATTTTGAAGTATAATTAGTTCCACACACGCTCTTTTTCCTCATGTTCCTGTCATTGTTCTCCTTCAAGTATTTATCCAATACCGATTACAAAGCAGTAATTAAACCGTTTTCACCACCTTCTTGGACAAGGCATTTGTCCTGTTGGCTCTTTTGCCAGCCACCATAAATCTGTGACCTCTTGTTGATTATTTTAGCCATTGGAAACACAATTAGCCTCTTCTCCATTGGCTCTCCATCAAATTCCAACTGGTGGACTATCCTTTGGTTCTTAACCATCCTGAGTGCACCTATGGTGGTTTCCCTTCCTGCTTCCAAACTGTTCCTTTGGCCCCAAGGATTGATTCTTCAAACTCCTATTTCTCTGCTACATGCTACCTTTCAGTGATATGTCTGATTCCACATGTACATATACAGCATAGGAGTACTTGGGACATATAGCACAGAAGAGGGCCACTCGGTTAATTCTGATCTTTATGCTCCATTCGAGATTCCCCCCATCTTTCCAATCTACTGTTGTAACCATGTAATCGCTTCTCCCTCAAGTGCTTGTTTAACTCTCCTTAAATGCAACTACACTGTTCACTTCAATTTCTTTCTCTCTCTCAACATGTCCACACATTTCGAAATATCATTGTAAATTTTCTCAGCACCTCCTTCAGTGCCTCTATCATTTTTATAATGTGGTGACCAGAACTGCATGCAGTACTTTTCCACATAATCTAACCAAAGTTGGATCCAAAATGGGACTTGGGTCAAGCATACCTTCCCATTTGGGCCTAGTGCTTAGTGTGCTTTTTTATGGCCGAGCTAACCTGTGGTGCAACTTTGTGATGTATCTGAACTCAAATCCCTTTTTCTTCTGTAGTCCACCTAGACTTCTTTCCAAGTGATAAATCGCCTCCCTATTCTTCTATTAAACATGTTGCCCCGTGTTTATCTGCCTTCAACTTCATTTGCCAATTCTTTACCTATTCTGAAAGTGCCCTATTGTAATACAGGCTGTCCCCGGGTTACGAACGAGTTCTGTTTTTAGGCTGTCTGTAAGTCGAATTTGTATGTAAGTCGGAACAGTTACGAGGGTAAACACACACAAAATTTAAGTCAAAACACAACGCACACAACAGTGTTTACGCAATCCGACTTAAAATGGCGACGACGGCGTGGCATTGTCCTCCCTCGGGCCAACGAACCGCTGAAAACACGCAGTGTTTTGAGCGTCGTGCAATGTAGTCCGCCCATTCGTTAGTACGAACCATTGTATGTAACTCGGTTTTAAAAAAAATAATAGGCTTTACGGAGGTCGGTACATAAGTACGGGCATTCATAAGTCGGGTGTTCGTATCCTGGGGACTGCCTGTAGCTGATCAAGATAGATCATCAACACCCCAGTGTTCAATTCTATCTGCTGATTTAGTGGTGCTCTGCCAAGACATTCAGTGGGACTTTTAATTTGTCCTAGGTGTTCTATATTAATATTTTTTGATTTGATTTATTATTGTCACATGTATTAACATACAGTGAAAAGTATTGTTTCTTGCGCGCTATACAGACAAAACATACCGTTCATAGAGAAGGAAATTGGAGTGTGCAGAATGTAGTGTTACAGTCATAGCTAGGGTGTAGAGAAAGATCAATTTAATGCAAGAGTCCATTCAAAAGTCTGACAGCAGCAGGGAAGAAGCTGTTAGAACATAGAACATAGAAATAATACAGCACAAACAGGCTCTTCGGCCCACAAGTTGCGCCGGTCATGTCCCTGCCTACCTAGGCTTATATATAGGCTTACCTATAACCCTCAATCCTATTAAGTTCCATGTATTCATCCAGAAGTCTCTTAAAAGACCCTATCGAGTTTGCCTCCACCACCACTGACGGCAGCCGATTCCACTCACCCGCCACCCTCTGAGTGAAAAACTTACCCCTGACATCTCCTCTGCAGCTACTCCCCAGCACCTTAAATCTGTGTCCTCTCTTAGCAGCCATTTCAGCCCTGGGAAAAAGCCTCCGAGAATCCACCCGATCTATACCTCTCAACATCTTGTACACCTCTATCAGGTCACCTCTCATCCTTCTTCTCTCCAAGGAGAAAAGACCGAGCTCCCTCAACCTATCCTCATAAGGCATGCCAACCAATCCAGGCAACATCCTTGTAAATCTTCTCGGCACCCTTTCAATCATTTCCACATCCCTCCTGTAATGAGGCGACCAGAACTGAGCACAGTGCTCCAAGTGGGGTCTGACGAGGGTCTTATAAAGCTGCATCATTATCTCCCAACTCCTCAACTCAATCCCTCGATTGATGAAGGCCAGCACACCATACGCCGCCTTAACCACCTCCTCTACCTGCGAGGCCGATTTCAGAGTCCTATGGACCCGGACCCCAAGGTCCTTCTGATCCTCTACACTGCTAAGAGTCTTACCCTTGATATTATACTCCTTCATCCCATTTGACCTGCCAAAATGGACCACTACACATTTATCCAGGTTGAAGTCCATCTGCCACTTCTCCACCCAGTCTTGCATCCTATCTATATCACATGCAGCTTCTGACATCCCTCCAACCTATCCACAACACCACCAACCTTCGTGTCGTCTGCAAACTTACCAACCCACCCCTCCACTTCCTCATCCAGGTCATTTATGAAAATGACAAACAGCAAGGGTTCCAGAACAGATCCCTGGGGCACTCCACTGGTGACCGACCTCCATTCAGAAAAAGACCCATCTACAACCACTCTCTGCCTTCTGCAGGCAAGCCAGTTCTGGATCCACAAGGCAACAGCCCCTTGGATCCCATGCCCTCTCACTTGAGTGGATTCTTGAGTGGGTTGGACTTTTGTATCTTTTTCCCGAAGGACGAAGGTGGAAGGGAAAATGTCTGGGGTGTGTGGGGTCCTAGATTATGCTGGCTGCTTTGCCAAGGCAGCGGGAAGTGTAGACAGAGTCAATGGATGGGAGGCTGGTTTGCGTGATGGATTAGGCTACATTCACGACCTTTTGTAGTTCCTTGTGGTCTTGGGCAGAGCAGGAACCATACTAAGCTGTGATATAACCAGAAAGAATGCTTTCTATGGTGCATCTGTAAAAGTTGGCGAGAGTCGTAGCTGACATGCTAAATTTCCTTAGTCTTTTGAGAAAGTAGAGGCATTGGTGGGCTTTCTTAACTATAGTGTCAGCATGGGAGGGGGCCAGGACAGGTTGTTGGTGATTTGGACACCTAAAATCTTGAAGCTCTCAACCTTTTGTACTTCGTCCCCGTTGATGTAGACTCCTTTACGCTTCCTGAAGTCGATGACAATCTCCTTCGTTTTGTTGACATTGAGGGAGAGATTATTGTTGCCGCACCTGTTCACCAGATTCTCTATCTCATTCCTGTACTCTGTCTAGTCATTGTTTGAAATCTGACCCACTACGGTGGTATCGTCAGCAAACTTGAAAATCGAATTGGAGGGGAATTTGGCCGCACAGTCATACGTGTATAAGGAGTATAGTAGGGGGCTGAGAACACAGCCTTGTGGGGCACCGGTGTTGAGGATGATCGTGGAGGAGGTGTTGTTGCCTATCCTTACTGATTGTAGTCTGTGAGTTAGGGAGTTCAGGATCCAGTCGCAGAGGGAGGTGACCAGGCCACGGAGTTTGAAGATGAGTTTCGTGGGAATAATAATGTTGAAGGCTGAGCTGTAATCAATAAATAGCAGTCTGTCATAGGTGTCCTTATTATCTAGGTGTTCCAGGGTTGAGTGCAGGGCTAGGGAAATGGCATCTGCTGTGGACCTGTTGCGGCGGTAGGCAAACTGTAGTGGATCCAGGTAGTCCGGGAGGCTGGAAATGATTTGTGCCATGACTAATCTTTCAAAGCACTTCATAACGATGGATGTCAGAGCCACTGACCGATAGTCATTAAGGCATGCTGCTTGGTTTTTCTTAGGTACTGGGATGATGGTCATCTTCTTGAAGCAGATAGGGACCTCAGATTGTTGTAAAGAGAGGTTGAAGATGTCTGTGAATACCTCCGCCAGCTGATCCACGCAGGATCTGAGTGCACGTCCGGGTACCCCATCCGGGCCAGTTGCTTTCCAAGGGTTGACCTTCAAGAAAGCTGCTCTGACGTCTGCAATGGTGACCCCAGATACAGGTTCATCCAGGGTGGAGGGCATGCTCTCGCTGACCTCTTGCTCAAAACAGGAGTAGAATGCAGTGAGCTCATCAGGGAGAGGTGCGTTGGAGCTGGCGATTTTACATGCCTTCATCTTGTAGCCTGTTATGTATTGCAGACCTTGCCATAGTCGGCGGGGGTCAGTGTGGCTAACCTGGGACTCTAGCTTGGTCCGGTATTGTCTTTTGGTATCTTTGATGGATCTCCTTAGATCGTATCTGGCTTTCTTGTATAGGTCAGTGTCGCCTGACTCGAATGCCTCAGACCTGGACTTCAGCAAGCAGCGGATATCCCTGTTCATCCCTGGTTTCCGGTTGGGGAACACACGGAATTGCTTCTTTGGCATACAGTCTTCTACACACTTACTAATGAAGTCAGTTACTGTAGTGGCATACTTGTTCAGGCTGGTCGCAGAGTCTTTAAGTACTGACCAGTCCACTGACTTCAAGCAGCCCCGTAGAAGATCATCCGATTCCTCAGACCAACATTGCATGACTCTCTTTGATGGATTCTCCCACTTCAGTTTTTGCTTGTAAGCTGGGAGCAGGAGCACAGCCTTGTGGTCGAATTTGCCAAAGTGTGGGCGGGTGATAGAGCGGTAGGAATGTTTGATATTTGTGTAGCAGTGATCTAGGATGTTTGGGCCTCTGGTGGAGCAGGAGACATGTTGGTGGTAACTTGGTAGTTCGCTCTTGAGCTTGGCCTGATTGAAGTCCCCGGCCACGATGAACAAGGCTCGGGATGTTTCGTCTCAAGGCTATTCGTAGTGGTGTATATTTCGTTCAGCGCGATCTTCAGGTCCGCATGGGGTGCGATGTAAACTGCCATCGGGATAACGGAGGTGAACTCCCACGGAAGGTAGTAAGGGTGGCATTTTAGCATCAGGTATTCTAGGTCTGGGGAGCAGAAAGATACCAGTGTTACTACGTATAGGCACTACAAGGTGTTGATTAGGAAGCAGACCCCACCTCCCCTAGCCTTGCCCGAAGCCGCTGTACGGTCCATTCGATGGATTGAGAAGCCCTCTGGTTGTAGGGCACTGTCCGGTGAAGCAGGAGTGAGCCATGTCTCCTTGAAACAGAGTACACAGCAGTACTTCTGACCTCTGCTATGTCAGTTGTTTGGACATGGGGATAAGATTGTGTTCTTCCATGATTTCCTCTGCATTTAAATTGTCTGTCATCACTTTCTGTGGAATTCAAGTGTGGTGGATGTCAGCATATTGAGTAAATTTGAGGAGATGGACAGATTTTTAATTAGTAATGGGTTGAAGGGTCTTGGAGAATGGGCAGGAAAGTGGACTTGAGGCCCCGATGAGATCAGCCATGATCGTATTAAATGGCAGAGCAGGCTCAGGCTGAGTTGCCTATTCCTGCTCCTAGTTCATTTGTGTTAGATGAGTTATCAGCTAGTGACGAGCGTTTGTAAAACTAATCCTTAATTTAAATAAGTCCACATCCTCGGTGGTGGGGAAGAGACAAATTGATGAGAAGGCAAACTGGATTGGACTTACTGTTGCTTTTATATAGCACCTTTTGAAAGTAGAAAAACATCCCCCAAGACATTGAACAAAAATTGATGGTTTGCCAGTTAAGCAGGCTAACTGATAGCTTGGTCAAAGAGGTAGTTTTTTAAAGATGCAGACGGAGCTGGAGAGGCATTAGTCAGCAGTATTGATTATATTGCTTTTGCGCAAGAGGAATATTTTTATTTCAACTCTCTCCCCACTTCCCTTTTGCATTACGGGTTTTTTTGAATTCTTAAATAGATTGACTTTTTTGTGGTAATCAAACTTAGTATATCTTTAATCTTCTATTTTTATCATTTTGCAGGCCACTTGAGTATGGGGTATACAAAGAGCAAGCAAATCAAGTTGCCAGCCACACCAGTGGATGGAATAAGGTAAGAATAGCTTAGTTATTCCAAGAAAGTTCTAAACAAGGTAACCGTGGACCTGAATTTCAGTCCACACCAGAGACTAAGTCCTAGTATAAAGATGTACGAAGCAGAGTTATTGTTCCACAATCTGTCATGTGCAAATGGAAACACTTTAATGAAGCAGGTGGTGGGGTGGGATGAACTTGTCCTTCCAGTCAACAGCTCCCAATGTTTCATGTGACTGCAAGACATATGTAGATTGTGCATGTAGGAATAGACACTTCAAGCTATTTGTATGTTTTCTAAAGTGCTGGAAATGTGCTTTTCAATTCTGCAGTGATTCAGAATTTGCCTTATTGGTGGCTCCTTTAGTAAGCTACAGTACTGTCATACTCCCAACGATAATGAGTTGCTACATGCAAATTGAACACTCAAATAGTACAAACCCTATTATAAATGATCTGGAAAAAAAGTCAACCATTAATCTCTCTCCAGTAACAGTCCTAGTTTAGCAATGGCTAAACTGTTTGTAAACTGATGAGGGTTCTTTGACGCAGTAAAAAAAAAGTTGATTACCAGAGGAGTAAAAGGCAATGGATAAAATACCAAAATGCTTGACTTCCAGAACTGTAGATATTATTTAAGTATACGTATTGCTATCTTAGGATTCACTGAACTGATCTGAGGAACGTTTTAGTGAATCTGATGCAAATAGTGAAATCGCGCCATTGACTAGTTGGAAGTCAGAGCTGACCTCATTTCTTTGTCATGCTATAATGTGGACTAGTTTAATTTAATTGAAGCCATACTAAAAGTTTGATGCAGGAAATTAATGCTGGAGGCTTGCATATTACATTTTGTATCGGGGGGGGCGGAGGGGGGGGAAAGAAAATCAATTTTGGTGTGACTTTGATCTTTTCATTCTCTAAATACCTTGTGACTCATTGCAGCTGAGCTTTAGTCTTCCAAAGCGCATAAACAATCATTGAAGAACAGAAAACCCATTTCCGGTTCTCGTGTAACAGGATAGTGGCTATTAAAGTTGAAGGCAAATCTTCTTCGAGTTGAAGAACAAGAAAAGGCCATTTATTGTCTGCTGTTCTTAAAGTTTTGGTTTATTGCCAATTCCACATCAATTTTGTTTAGCGTCCAAAGGCAAAAATTCAGTTCTTCCTGCTCCTCAAAGTTAATCAAGTAGAAATCCACATCTGTCCCCCACTTCTCCACAATTCAATTGTGATGAGTTACCTGATCCCAGCAATGCAATTTGCCTGCACATCAGTGACTACACTTGGAAAAACTAATCAATTTGGATGTAACTGACTTTGGGATGTCCTGAGGCTGTGTTAAGGCACAATATAAATGTACAGGAACCAGCATCATCCACAAAGTATTTGACCATCTTTGTCTATATATCTCGATTTATTTTGCATGTGTTTCACATGTGTATGTTAGAATAAATATTTCTTTTTCTCATTCTCAAAGTGATCTGTGCTTGGTGGCTTACCCCTGCTTTGAACCGTAGTATTTTTATCCTTATTTTGTAGGTTCTGATCTCCCTAGTGTTGTTACAGCAGCTACTAACCAGTCACAGCCAGCAGCCACTAAAGGAACTAGTGGAACTTGGAGTGAAGTACATTGAGGAGACTGATGCTGATTATATCATCCAGCAAGGAGGATGGGTAGGTTATTCAACTAATTCAACTAAAAATATCTCCTTTTGTGGCTGAACCACTTGAATGCAAAATTGTGGTTTACTCTGAACTGAGATCCAAATTCTCTCTAAATTATTTGAGGAAAACCTTTCTTTTATTCAGTCATTTACCTCCAAGTTAAAAGTGAAAGAATATTGTTATTGTGGCACTTAAATCCCGAAAGGCATATCAAGATTTACACACACTTCTACCATTAGAAGAAAGTGTAATCAAGAGTGTGCACTTAAGAAACAAATCAAAGTAATATTGCAAATGAAAATAAGGAAATAGTGAACTTGTTGAATAATTGTTGTTAATCTTCACAGAAGAGGAAAATATACTTGACATTCAAGGAGATTAATAATGAGTGAGGGATTGGAATTCAGTAAGCTAAAATAAGCAGGAAAATGTATGTTTTTTTAAAACAACATTGAAGATTGACAATTTCCAGAACCTGATGGATTTCACATCAGTGTTTTAAAGAAGTAGAAAATTGCAGATGCTTTCATTAATCTTCCAAAATGATCTGTCTTTTTTAGATTAGAATGTTGTAAATGCAACTCATTACTACAATATGGGATGAAAAAACATCAGGAAAACTTCTAGACCAACGTCTGTTGCAAGAAGGAGATAGTGACTGAACAGTTGGGAGAAATTTGAGCTGATTGGAGAGAGTCAATGTTGATTTGTGAAGGGTAGGCCATGTCTAATGAAGCTAATTGAATTGTTTGAGGAAGTAACCAAAGCAGTAGATTGGGGAATGTCTATGGTTTGTAGTTTATATGGATTCCAGGATATATTTGATTCCATGTAAAAGACTGTTAGCTAAAATTAACATTCATGGAACTAAAGGCCAAAGTAAGGATAATGAATGTGTACTGGAAATGGAAAAAAATGATTATTGGTGCTCTCCAAGAATCTGTTCTGGGGCTCAATTAGTTACTATGTAAATTATTTGAATAACAATAAAGAGCCATAGATTCAAGTTTGACACTGACACAAAGATTGATGATAGTAGGTGGTGCAGATGGAGTGTTGGTTTACAAAGAAACATTGAATTAAGTGAGTGGGCAAAACTGTAGCAGGTAAGTGTTTTGGACCGAGAAAGGATTAATTGAGTATTACGGTGATAATCTTGGAACGGAAGAGGGAATGGGAGATACAGGGGTCTATGTACACAACTTGAATGTAGTCAGATTCAAAAAAAATCATAAGGGCTAGTGGAAAGTTGACCTTTACAGAATCAAAAGGAAGTTTTGCTAGTTATATGAAGCCCTGGTAGACCACATCTGGAGCACTGTTTATAGTTCTGCTCAGTACGAGAGGAACCGCAGGTTCAGACATTTGGTGTATGTGCTTGGCTGAGGAGCCAATGGTGCGAAGCTACCATCTGCGGGATTATGACTGAATGCCTCTAAATCAGAACCCCGCCTTGAAAGTTAGAAAATGCCGTGTAGTGCCAATTCAGCAGAACGTTACTTGAGCTCCAAGGGTTAGATTTTGTAGAGGGAATATGTATACCAGTCTTCCCTGGAATATCAAAAAATTTAATTAAATCATCCTGTCAATGATTAATGGAGTAGATGGGAGAAAATGTTTCTTAATGGGAAAGGGGCTAACCTTAAAATCAGAGCTGAAACATTCAGGAGAGAGGTTGGGAAACTCGCATTCACATAGTTGTAGAACTCTCTTCTGCAAAACGCTGTAGATTCTAGCTCAATTCATCTTAAATCTGAGATTAATAATCTTTTTTTCAGCTAAGAGTATGAAGGATATGGAGCCAAAACAGTTAGCCATTAGCCATCATTTAATTGAATGGTGGGTGATACAGATATGAAGGGTTGAACACCCCATGTCATGTTCCTATGCTTGGAACACATTTTGGATTATTTTTGGATCGACACATTTCAGGATTTTTGATCTGTTTTTCCACAAAAAAAAGATTTGAAAATGAGGGTTTAGCTTTAATGGTTGTGTTTAAGTAAAACTGCTACAAGTTTTAAAACAAAATCTAGAAAAAGGTCTGTCGATATGCTGTCAGAAGTTTGTTCACCCTATGGCTAAACAATAAGGATAACAGCTTGTCTAATTTCTTGTGTTTGGAAGTGTGGCTTTTTGAAATGAGTTGCAGAGCATTTGAACTTCTAAACTGATCACTGCAAATGCTTTAGAGCAGTTCAAAGCCAGTGCTCCAGGAACAGTTACAGGACCTTTATTGTTTAAGTGAAGTAAGGTGGCCCACTAATGCGAGGAAGAATGGAGTGTCTGAAATTTAGTATCTTTTTCAGGGAAATGGATTGATTGGACTAATCTAATAATAACCCATTCTATGTGTTCAGTCACTATAAAAATTGGTATTTACTGATTTACCACAAAATAGGATTAAAAATTGGTAAACTGCATTATTAATATGAGCGTTGCTCACTATGTTAACTTGATCTGCTTTCAAAGCGATAAATGAACAGCTCAAGTGATGGATATCGGTTTCCAGTCACAATGGAGTATTGCTATAACCCTGGGTTGCGCTATTTTGTAAGTTAATATTGAAAAGTGAATTGATTTGCATAAAACAAAATAGTCTCCTTACATAGTGACTGGCATGACTGAGCCCAAGAAGCTATTTTCTTGCACCTGAATTTGTAATGACCTACTGAAAATTTAGCAATGAGATTTGTAGGTGAACTCAATTAAGTTTATCTTGAATGAATCTGCTTACATAGGCATATAATTATCATCTATCTGCAAGAATGATTACTCCTCCTTGTTTTCACCTGTATAAATGTCAACAGTTACTCGGGTAATTGCATTGTTACTCTTTGCAGCTTCTGTCATAGGTGTAAGATCAGATCTTTTGGGTTTGGGGGAATAAGGTTCAGGAAGAGAGATTTTAAGATGGCTAATATATATTTAGATGTTTAAGTTTGCAGTCCAATTAATATTAGTGGTAGCTAATCCTGATTTGAATAGGTTTTTTGCTGTAACTTTAAGTTTTATCATTGCATTGCTTGAACTTACAATTTACTAAACTGTTCAGCTCAGAGCAAGAAATGTTTTCCTGGTCTATGGATTTCAATATTGTGTTCCTTTTTCTAGCGATAAATAAAATGGCCATACAAACAAGACCAGTGCTGACAGGACATAAAATAAATTGGGACTTTCTTCAAATCAGCAAATGTGTTTTGAATATGCATTTAGTCACTTCAACTATAGTTCCACAGTTTAAAAATTAAAGTCGCTTGGATACCAAATGACACTCTCTTAATAAAGAGAGCACAATGTTGGAGGTTCCACTCTGAAGTACTGCAAGGAACTGATGACCAAACGGGTTTATTTAGGGGAAAAGAGCTATATACAATTGATAAGAATGCTTCTGAACTCAATGACTCCCAGACTCAACTGCCAGAAAGCCCACGTTCTCGATTCACAATAACTCGCCCCTTAAAGAGGCATGTTTAAGTTACACCCAGTAAGAAGTTTAACAACACCAGGTTAAAGTCCAACAGGTTTATTTGGTAGCAAAAGCCACACAAGCTTTCGAGGCTCTGAGCCCCTTTTGCTACCAAATAAACCTGTTGGACTTTAACCTGGTGTTGTTAAACTTCTTACTGTGTTTACCCCAGTCCAACGCCGGCATCTCCACATCATAAGTTACACCCTCCAAGTCACTCGCCATCCTTAACTGTCACTGGGTCAAAATCCTAGAATTTCCTCCCTATCAGCACTGTGGGTGTACCTTCACCCCAGGGACTCCAGCAGTTCAAGAAGACGGCTCACCACCACCTTCTCAAAGGCACTATGGGATGGGTAATAAATGTTGGCCTGACCAGCAATGCCCACATCCCATTAATGAATCAAAAAATACTTGGGTCTGGTAGCATCTATAAAGGGAGAAACTGTTAACGTTTCAGCAGTCTTCCTTTGTCTGCTTTAGTGAATCATATTATAATTACCGCCAAGCTTCTTCCGAAAAAAGTTCAAAAGCATACTGTGGATGCTAGAAATCTGAAATAAAAACAAAAATGCTGGAAATACTCAGCAAGTTGAGCAGCATCTGTGGAAAGAAACAAAGTTGATGTTTCGGGTCAATGAGCTTTCATCAGAGCAACAGAATGTTCTGATGAAAGGTCATTAACCTGAAACGTTAACTCTGTTCCCTGACCTAGTGAGTATTTCCAGCATTTGTTTTCTGTTTTTTTTTCCTAAAATAGTCAATTGAAGACTATGTTACATGCTAGAAGCTGAGGGTGTGTGTGTGAAGGTCACAATAATGTCAATTGTTTCAGCAGATGAGAACTATAATGTTGCTATACATACAGTATTAGAATTTTCTATCTGTTCCCTGTTGTTTGTTGGAAATGCAAACTGTGCTGTCGTTTTTTTGAAAGCATATAAGTTAGCTAGTTTGACCTTTAGCTAATGACTAAAGTGACCTCTGGCATGTTACTGTAAAGTGACCTTGAGGAATGTTACCGATGTCTGTCTATAAATTGTATTCTGTACTTAACATATCTTTGTTAATACTATAATTTTCCCTGCTAGCCTCTGGCCAAGTATTATCTTCAGTTTGCTTAACAAATGCAGTACAAGATTTAAATTTTGCAAAGCAGTATTTTCCCCTGAAGCTATTGCAACCAAATCTGCAAATATAGCTTCACACTTGTTGTAATATTCAGCAGCATACCTAATCATCAGCCACTCCCCGAGTCTTTTTGATTAAAAAAAAATAGTTAGCTTTGTTATGTTATTACAGTTTCTAGACATATCCCTGCCAGATCTGGCAGCACCCAGTCTTGTTATCTGACAGTTGTAGAAATTAGCCCATGCTTGCACTTCTGTAAAGCAACTGACTGCACTCTTTTTTTTCATGGGCCACAAATCGTAGCTAAGGAAAAGCTGACTCTCCTGAAACTTTTTAAAACTGAATTTACATAATCTTCCTCAACGTGAAGAGTTTGTTAGGGTGTGTAACTTGAACTTTTGTAAAGCTCAGGTGATCCACTTCTCCAGATTACTACCAGGCAGTGAAGATGAAAAGTTATCCTGGTTTGTTTATCGTATATCTAAACTTGAGTTTGTATTTTTTTTGCAGCTTTTCTTTTGAATCTGTTTTGAAATTCTAGTAAAATAAACTTTAGGTATTTTAGGTCACTGTTGTGTTTAATGATTTAACTGAGCTATTGCAGCAATATCCAAAGGAATGTGTTGTTAATTTGAAGATTAGTTTTGAACTGAGATCTGTACAGAAACAACCTTCTAGCTGAATTTATTATATTTCTGAATGATGTCAAATTTATATCAATCAGCTTCAGGTGGGTTGGTGGTGTGATGATACTGTGCTATTTTGCTATATTTTATGTTTAAGATGAGGTTGCTTTAAGAGACAGTGTTTTGTTACAGGAGTTGATTTGTCTGGAAACCATGCAGCCCAAGTGTTGAGAATGCAGGATAATTGATTTTAGCCATGAATGTGTTACTTTTGTAGAGCTAATGGACCCTTTGTTTAGTTAGATTCTCCTGGTACTTTAAGGTATGCAGAGTAGTGTGAATTTTGGTTGGTTGACAGGGACAGAATCATACAATTGAAGGGAGGAGCTAAGCTTGCTAAAATGACCAGTTTCTTTTTCATTTTAAAATGCAAACAGTTTCTCCCTGGACTGCCAGAAGAAAGCAATCTCTGTCTCTTTGTTCCCTCTCTTCCTCTGCTTGGAAGTGTTCTATAAGCTCCAGGACTGTTAACCCAAGTTACAAGCACGTATGTCTTTGTTTTGCTAACTAAGTATAAAGAGAGGTTAACATTTATAAAGGAAATTTTGCTTGTTTGGAACTCATAGTGATAGGTTGGCAATTAAGAATCATATCTTGTCATGTTTTAAGTATTGTTCAATTGTTGAAGATTAAGCTAATTCATTTGTTATAGTTAAACTGTTGTTAAAACTTTTGTTTTGATAAAAACACCTGGCTTGTCACTAGGATCATGCCTGGAGTGAAACATCTTATCTTCACACTAATGCCAAAGTAGAAAATTATTGGGGTCTAATCTGACTTAATAATGTACCTTGGGGTTTCTGCTCTGGTACTCTAACAGTGGCAATGGTTTGTACCTCTATTTCCCTTGCATGTCATGTTGAAGCATTCTCAATTATCTAAAAATATAAGTTTCAATCAACTATCAACTCTCAGCAATGAATTCAACTGTAGGGAACCTATGTGGAATACTTTTTTAAATACTTGATATAAAAGGGTTGGCACAATGCTTTGTTGCTGAAGTTTAACAATGAAATATCCGGATAGGCATAGCTTTTAGTCCAACTGTGCTTGCTTTTGATCTGAACCAGAGAGAGAAAGAATCTGATTATTTCCGACATTTTATTTTGTTTTTATTCCTTAAATACTTGGAGATGATATTGCACTAGTTAACTTCTACTCTTTCAACGAAAAAAGACCGCACTCTTTGCATTTCCAACAAACAATTCGGGAACCAATGTACAATCCTCCAAATACTGTAATGCTTATAGCAAACCAGATATACAGCTCCTGGTGCCTGCTGTCTACTTAAACATCAGCAGTGACCCAAGAGCAGTGCCATGCAATGCAATTGGGGGAAATGATTTTTTTAAAATGCAATAAGAATTAATCTTGCACAAAATGCCTCATTTTTTTCTAATGAATTTTTGATTCACATTTGATCAGGCACTTGAGGATAATTTGAATTTTAATATCCTAGGGAAGCTGACTAAATCAGTTACAGCCTTGGTTTTGCACCCATCAGAGACTTACATTAACGTTGCAATGAATTATTGTGAAAATCCCCTAGTCGCCACACTCCGGCACTTGTTCTGGTACACTTAGGGAGAATTTAGCATGGCCAATACATCTAACCAGCACGTCTTTTGGACTGAGAGAGGAAACCGGAGCACCTGGAGGAAACTCTCAGAGGTTGGGAGAACATGCAAACTCTGCACAGACAGTGGCCCAAGCCTGGAATTGAACTTGGGTCCCTGCTTGCCACTATGCTGCCCCAACATGTGCCATTTTCACGTTTGCTCATAGTGGAAAGCTTTCTGGCATTCCTGAAAGATACAGGTTCTTTATGGCACTTTGTTCATGTTGTTCACATTTTGTAACTTGTAAGATAATAAATAACCTTAAGACTGACAGCCTGGGTTTAGTTAACGGATTCTAAAAATACAGAAAAACAGCATGTACTGATCATTGTTCTTGCTGTAGTGTGTACAATCCCTTCTATCCAGTCATCCCTTTCTGAGCATTGCAGTATGTTATAAGGGGAAAGGTTGATTGTTCGTCGAGTTTGACATTTTGTACTGTAATCTCTATTTTCCCCCACTCCCCACCTAATATTAGTTGTGAACTTGCCCTGTGGCATTGAGGGCATCAGCCAACATTCTTCCTCTTAGTGTATGAATGGTACTTATTACCTCATTCATCACAGACTGAGGTAATATCTGATTGAAATATTAGAAATGAGTCTTGTGATGCTGATCGCTTTGACAAAATATGAAATCAGGAGAATCCTCACAATGAGAACTATGCCATTGCTTTAGAAAATAAATGAATATTAAAGGTTATGGATATACACTTAAAAAAAACTCTTTTCTAATACATTAAATACTTAATGCAACCCCAGTAAAAACAAAACAACAATGAAGCAGCATAGTAATATCCAGTATATAAGTTCACGTATCCACGTCTAAATGCAGCATGTCTGGTTGGAATACAGTTCGGTTTTTAGGGACAGGGCAAAACAATTATTCATTTTAACCATGCAATTTTTATTTTAAGTAAGGCAAATAGACTTTTGATAACTTAGTTCCTCTGGGATTTCCGATTACAGTGAATGAGATGGTCATGTGATGTGGTTAATCTGCAGAGCTGGGTCTGTAGCAGAGGGGGAAAAAAAAGATTTTGCAGCAAGCAGTTCGTTGCAGCTGAAGCCAGGCTGAAGTTAGAAGTATTTTGCAAGTTGCTGGAACTCTATCTCTGAGAGTTCCTAGACTGTTAATAAATGAAAGCAGGTATGCCTGGGTTTGCTAACTGTTTATTTGAGTGGTTTTGCTTTATGCATGAATGGGGCTTATTTGGAACAGGAAAAGTCACAAACTAGAAAGGAAAGTTGTTTCCTTTAATTTTAAAATATTGTTAATGGTTAATCTGATTCATTGTTACAGTTATATTTAAACAGTTATTAAATGAAGTTTGATTCACTATAAAAGATCCTTATTTTGTCAGTGGAATGATCCCTGGAAAGAAATATCCCATCCTATCACGTTTATGCCAAATCCCCAAAGCCTGTCCTCTATCTACAACAGTAAGAAGTTTAACAACACCAGGTTAAAGTCCAACAGGTTTATTTACCAAATAAACCTGTTGGACTTTAACCTGGTGTTGTTAAACTTCTTACTGTGTTTACCCCAGTCCAACGCCGGCATCTCCACATCATCTCTATCTCTAAGGCATAAGTCAGAAGTTTAATGAAATGCTCTCTCCTTGCCTGGATGGATGCAGCTCCAACAACACTCAAGAAGCTTGACACCATCCAGGACAAAGCAGCCCACTTGATTGGTACTCCCTCCTCCACCACTGAGCAGTGGCAGCCTTGTGTACCATCTACAAGATGCACTGCAGGAACTCACCAAGGTTCCTTGGGCAGAACCTTCCAAACCCATGACCACTAGAAGGACAAGAGCAACAGAAACCTGGGAAAACCACAATCTGATTTGGAAATATATTGCTGTTCTTTTATTGTCATTGGGTCAAAATTCCTAACAGCACTGTGGGTGTACCTACACCTCTGGAACTGCAGTCGTTGAAGAAGGCAGCTCACCACCACCTTCTGAAGGGCAACTAGGAATGGACAACAAATGCTGGCTTTGCAGCAATGCCACAATGCCCATAAATAAAATTTAAAAATATAGATCAACATATACAAGGAAAATTTGTTTTTAAAGCACTTTGTAAAAGTGTTCTTTACTCGCCAATCCATTACTTCATCTGAGGTGCTCCTGATCTTTGCCAGTAAGCAGTGAAAGTGCAGATTTCTTGAGGTGACTATTGTTGGAGACCAGTTCATTCTGCAGTGCCAAGGTGACTCGGTTGGGCTCTGACAGGCCGCAGCTCAGCACTGGAGGTATTACTGCCAGGTTCATTGTTGGGGCCAGGCTTTAAGGAACTTGTTGTGCTGCTTTGTTGCCATTTTGTTTTTGTTGGGATTGCATCACTTTTCAACATTGCTTAAGAGATATCTTGATTTTTTTTTTAGAAACACGTTTTTCAATTTGCTCAATCATTTTAATACATAGAAGTGGGGAATTGATTTTGAATAGAATTGTAGCATGTAATTTTATTGTATCTAAGAAGGTGCTTTGAGGTAGTGTTTTAGTATTGGATTTTCTACTTTCAAAAATTGCTCCAGACAGTGCACTTGCTGTAATTATCCTCTGTCCAAATGTTACTGGATTACATACAAAGGATTCAATGCAAAGAATGATCCTGTTATAGGAATTGCAGATCAGTCACCCATGAAGCTGTCCTGTCACAGATTACAATGGAAATGTTTTGCCTGAGGTTTAAAGTTTCTGCACTGCTGCGCTATTATACAAGCTTTTATCCAACTTCGGTGATAAATTTAATTAGTCTTTGCAAATTCAAATTGTAATTTATAATATTTCAGATTTCCATGTTATTCAATAGTGATGACAATGAATCATTGTGGCTTTTTTAACCTAACTATTTACAGGGGTACATTACAGAGATTTAACTCTGATTTTCTTATCTCTGGGTAGGGAAGGCAGGAGAAAGCCAACAAGGTTTCATTTTATACATAACAGCATTTGTAAAGTTAGACTATTTTAAAACGCAGGCTTTATTGCAAGTAATCCTTAATAAATTGCCTCTTGAGTTTTCCTTTCTTTACATAGTACGGTAATCCTATAAGTATAAAGTCGTGAGAATTATCCCACAGGATAATTTCTAGCTTCCATCCTTGCAGCTGTTGCACACGTTTTTCTGACCATATATTGGCAGAGCTACTACACATCTATCTCCAAGCAACTTGGTCTTCCTGATAGCCATGCTGAACAGACACTCGAGCATTTTGGCACGTGGAATGAGATGAAGCAGAAAGAATTGTGTGCCAACCAAAATTTGAAAAGCTATGCATTTAGAATATTTTAAAATTAAGGCAAGTCAGTCTGTGTAGATTTACTTGTAGAAACAACCAGACAAGTTTAGAGAATGAAAGAGGTTATTTGACCCATCTTTTTCTGCGGCCTTTTGTAGTACGTTCCAGAACTAATCCTACTGCTTAGTTGCTTTCCCTTTATCTTCCTCTACTTTAAATATTTATTCCATTTTCTCTTGAAGAATGCAATGGTCTCTATATCTCAATCATTCAGTGGTAATTACCAGGTTTCCTTGCCCATGTTTGACTTGGTGCAATGAGACTTCATGGAATCTGAAGTCGATATTGAGGATTTTGAGCAACTCCCTTTTGACTGTATATTGCTCTGCCGCCATCTCTGCTAGGTCAGTCCTGCCGGTGGGATAGGACATACTCTCGGATGATGGTGTTGGGGACATTGTTTGTATGGTATGATTCCATGAGTATGACTACATCAGGCTGTTGATTTGATTACTCTTTGAGACAGTGCGCCCCCTCCCCAAGATGTTGGTAAGGAGAACTTTGCAGAACCGACGGGTTGTGTTTGTTGTTTCCGGTGCCTAGTTCGATGCCAGGTTATCCATCTGGTTTCTTTTTGAGACTTTGTAGCAGTTTGATAGAATTGAGTGACTTGCTAGGCCATTTCAGGGGCAATTTTAAGAGTCTACTGTATTGCTGTGAATCTGGGGTCATCTGTAGGCCAGGCCAAGTAAGGGTATTTTGATTTTCTTCCCTAAAGGGCATTAGTGAACTGGATCAGTTTTTATGACAAATCAACAAAGGCTTCACAGTCATCATTAGACTTTAATTCCAGATTTTTTTTTTAATGATTTCAAATTCCACTACCTGCCATGGTGGCATTGAGCCCCAGTCCCCGGAGTATTATCCTGAGTCCCTAATCATTTTTAATCGATTCCCGGTGGGGGAAGAACCTGACCATCACAAACACCAAAGCTAAATAGTATGGAGGTTAGATATCTGAATTAAAAAATTGCTTTAAAAAAACTGCTGAAAATACCCACTTGGCAATTTTTGTGGAGAAACGGAGTTAATATTTCAGGTCTGTGACCTTTTGTCTTGGTGGAACCTAATTGTCACTTTATTTTGTTAATGTCCTATTTATTATAAATTATGATTTATGCATGACCTAATGTTTTTAAATCTACACTGAGAAACTGGAAAAATATTTTTCCCTTCATCAGCTTAATTAAAATGCCATCCATGAGGGGCTGTATATTGTACCAAATCTTTTATCATAATGGAGGAAGTTGAAGTGAAGTATTTAAAACAGTAGTAAAAACTGACAATGTATTTTTTTTTAGTACTTTTATCAAGTGTTGAATTGAAACCTCACTCTAATGTTGGTGTAATGTTTTTCAATACCAGTTTTGTTTAGTTTTCTTTAAAGCTGTAGATTTGCTTCACAACTCGAGATTTAAAGGAAGACCCGTGGTTCTTTGCTAAAAGGAATTGGCTGGCAGCAGAATTGTTACAGTTGGTCTTTGGTCCTGATTAGGGAGGGCAAATTAGCAAGCACTCCAAGATTGATGACCTAAAGAAGGCATTAACCTCTGGAAAAAATTATAGCTGTTAAATGAATTAATCCTGATTTATTTGCGCTAGATCCTCAATAGGAGGTACAATTGAATAACACAGATTCTCAATCGGAGCTGCCTTTCCAGTATTATTTTTGATGAGGAATGGAATATTGAACCAGGTGAGCAGCATAGTTTGCGATATAATAAAACTAGTTCATGTTGCAAAGTGTGAGCCTTCTGTTTCCAACGGTTCTGGTGTAGATGTTTTTCCAAACCTTTGTGGTGCAGGAGCAAATTCACAAATATAGATGGCGCTAAATGACAAGTTATACACAGTGAAGTAAAACTTCCAACATGTTGGAATCTGATTTGGCATAAGTTGTGAACTAAATTTTCATCTGGCTGGTATAAATGAATGTGTTTCTGCAACCCTTTTCTATACTTTTTTTAAATGATATGCAATCCGAAAGATTTCATTTTGAACATCAGAGAATTGGACTCGGTACGCCTAAATTTGAGTTAGATTTTGGGAGAGAACAAATTTAGAAACCAATTTGAATTTGCAAAATTAAAAACTGCCATGACTGTGTACCAAAATATTTTCCTCCTATAACGATGACATTTTTATTTGCATTTATGCATCTATTTGATTTTAAAACTGTCCTGTATAGCTTGATCAAGACTCTTCCTGCATCCCTGCTGATCATATTAATGTACCAATTTCATTATTGTTCTCTTGTTCTTCCAGGTTTCTGTTAGCTTTGAGTCCCGCCAATTGCACACTCCAATTTTCCTTCCTTTCCATTCATCAACATTGAGTTTCATGTATAAACCTATATCTTTTGTAAACCAGGGCATTATTGCATTACTTTGTGGAAAAACTCCAACCTAATGTTTGATAGAAGCATGTCATTTGTACAAAATATGTTTAGTACATTAGATTTCAATCTATGTTTGTTATTCCTAGGGGACTATTTTCAGTCTGGATTCTGAAGAAGAAGAAAGAGGAGAAACAGTAGATGACAGCAATGATATTTACATCTTAACTAGTGACAACTCTGGTCAAGTAAGTCCTCCTGAACCACTAACTGCCACCAGTTCCTGGCAGGCAGCTGGCTTGCCAACTTCACTGTCTACTAGCCAAAGCTGGCATACTGAAGGCTTGCCAGTTTCTCTTGGAACAGAATCTTGGCAGCAATTATCAATAGACCCAGAGGACATGAAGAGCTTGGATAGTAATGGTGGTGGTGAAGAGAGAAGTGAAAACAATTCTTCTAATTCTGATATTGTTCATGTAGAAAAAGAAGAGATTACTGAAGCAGTTGAGAGCCAGGAAGTGGAGCTAAAGACTCCGGTGTCTCTAGCAGCAACTGAATCAGTACCTCCAGCTGCCCAACAGACTGCGCTGGTGGAGGGGCTGCCTTCTGTTGAAGTGGAGAAAACTGATCTTTTCTCAGTACCAAGCCCAACAGCAACCTCTGAAATAGAGGAAAAAACTGTAACACCAGCAGGAGAAAAGGCCGTTGAATCCAGCGAACTGCAACAATCAACTTCACTGCAAGAAATAAGAAAGCAATTGGAAGAGATTAAAAAAGGGGTCTGGGAAGATGCCCCAAAAACCAAACTGGAAGAGGATGTTAAAATGGGTAAAACACCACTGGCTAAGCCAGAGGATATTGAAGAAATTGTTCCTGCAAAACCAAGCGCATCTGTTTTGTTTTATGGTGGAGCTGCCGCTTTTGCAATGCTGGCTGTAGCAGTGGGGGTGGCTCTAGCCTGGAGAAGAAGATTTTAATAAGTGAACAGTTCTTATTGAGCAGAGTAATTGGGAAGGCTTTCTGTCCGACAATTGATTATTGTGACTAAGCCTATTTATTCAGTTGCATTGCAGCACATGTGATCAGGAGGAAAAACCATGGTTAATAGGGATAGATAATCTACACATTACATGAATGCTGGGCAGTACTAATATACTGAGGAAATAAACTTAATCTACAGTGTAAAGGAAATTGTGGGGTACAGGACATGTTCTTTCTATATACAATCGAATCTTTGAGAATGAAAATGCTGATGAATTTCTAAATAACACCTAAGTGTTAAATTATTGCCAAGGTTTTACCCTTTGGTAAAAATGAAAGGTTTATGTGGAAAAGGGGGTGTTTAAAGTTCCTTTCTGGGGAACTAAGTAGTCAGTTCCTTTGTTGACAGGAGTCCTTTTTATAATCTGAAAATTCATACTTCATTTTGATTCTTAAACAGCTATAACACTATTTTCCAATTTAATATGTTAGCATTGTGACTATAGTTTTATTTCATTCAGCTGCACCATTAGCATTTTTATGTAAGGTTTAATTCAGCTTGTGTATATTTTACTTTTTCCTGTTCTCCACTAGCATTTGGTTTGATTTATTTTCCCAGATAATGGAACATTTTTCATTAACTAATAAGTGAGAACTTTGATCAAACTAATTTGTTCATTAGGTTAACAAATGAGATTTAAAATAGTTCTTGATTTCACTATTGTTACTACTGCCGATGCCAAGACAGTGGATGTGGTGTTCACTTTCTTCACATAGTAGGTCTTTTGGTTGTACTTGATTAGAAGTCTGTATGTAACCTTAATTGTACTAAGAGATGTTAAGATGATGCACAATCCCCCATGAGACAACATAAAAAGAAATTGATTTCAAAAACAACAAAGTGGTTTCCTAAGCACCAGCTTTGCAATTTGTACTGAATTTCATAAATGAGTCACAATAAAACATGAACTATTTTGTGGGCGTAAAATTATTCCTGCAACTCATCTTAGAGTTGAGTTCTAACTTACAATCACAGAATTCACATTTGAAAGAACTATCCCGGTAACTTGTATGGTAACCACAACATAAATGTAGCTATGGGTTTTTTAAAATTCTATTAATTGTAGGGACTACCTTCTGCTTTAGATTAGCAATTATTTTCTGGCTGCAATGGAACTCTCCCTCCATATTCTTGGTCACAAAACAATGTGACTGAGAGCAGTGAGGGGCATGCTAGTGTTTTGAAACATTTCAGTGTAATATGAATGTTAGGCAGTTGTACTA
Organism: Mustelus asterias; assembly: GCF_964213995.1. NCBI lineage: Eukaryota > Metazoa > Chordata > Chondrichthyes > Carcharhiniformes > Triakidae > Mustelus > Mustelus asterias. Next base: position 34,815,040 of record NC_135809.1, on the reverse strand, counting down.
CTGAATTGGCAGTCAGTGACTAGTAGCGTTCTGCAGGGATCTGTACTAAGACCCCAACTGTTCACATTATATATTAATGATTTGGAAGAGGGAATTGATTGAGACAAAGTTAGGTGGGAGGGTAAGCTGTGAGGAGGATGCAGAGATGCTTCAGCATGATTTGAACAAGCTGAGTGTGGGCATCTGCATGGCGGAAGTTGTATAATGTGGATAAATGTGAGGTTATCTACTTTGGTAGCAATAATAGGAAGACATTATTACTTCAATGGGTGTAAATTGAATGAGGTGGATACTCAATGAGACCATGGAGTCCTCATGCATCAGTCACTGAAAGTAAGCACATAGGTACAGCAAGCAGTAAAGAAGGCAAATGGTATGTTGGCCTTCATAGCAAGAAGATTTGAGTATAGGAATAGGGATGTTTTGCTGCAATTGTATAGAGTGTTGGTGAGGCCACATCTAGAGTATTGTGTGCAGTTTTGGTGTCCTTATCTGAGGAAGGATGCCCTTGCTATAGAGGTAGTACAGCAAAGGTTTACCAGGCTGATTCCTGGCATGGCAAGTCTGTCATATGAGGAGAGACTAGCTTGGTTAGGAATATATTCACTGGAGTTTAGAAGAATGAGAGGGGATCTCATGGAAACTTATAAAATTCTAACAGGGTTAAATAGGGTAGATTTAGAAAGAATATTCCCAATGGTGGGGGAGTCCAGAACTAGGGGTCATGGTTTGAGGATAAGGGGTAAATCTTTTAGAACTGAGATGAGGAGAAATTTCTTCACCCAGAGGGTGGTGAATGTGTGGAATTCACTACTACAGAATGTAGTCGAGGCCAAAACGTTATGATTTCAAGAAATTAGATATAGCTCTTGGGGCTAAAGGGATAGAGGGGGAATCGGGATGTTAATTTGATGATAAGCTATGATCAAAATGAATGGTGGAGCAGGTTCAAAGAGCTGAATGGCCTACTCCTGCTTCTAGTTTCTATGAATTCGGACCAACCCTTTAATTTCCTAGCATCTCCAGTCTCAAATAATAAATTTTACTGTTTATAAATCATGGTGGACAATTAAACAACCAACCAGAGGAGGAAGCTCCACAAAGCCGTAGCGGAATTCCCCAGCATCACTATCCTGGAGGTTACCATTGCCCAGAAACTGAACTGGACCAGCCAATAAATACTGTACCTTCAAGAACAAGTCAGAAACTGGGAATTCTGTTGTGAGTAGAAATCATAGAAATCATAGAAACCCTACAGCACAGAAAGAGGCCATTCGGCCCATCGAGTCTGCACCGACCACAATCCCACCCAGGGCCTACTCCCATATATTTTACCCACTAATCCCTTTAACCTACGCATTCCAAGACACTAAGGGCAATTTTAGCATGGCCAATCAACCTAACCCGCACATCTTTGGACTGTGGGAGGAAACCGGAGCACCCGGAGGAAACCCACGCAGACACGAGGAGAATGTGCAAACTCCACACAGACAGTGACCCGAGCCGGGAATCGAACCCAGGTCTCTGGAGCTGTGAAGCAGCAGTGCTAACCACTGTGCTACCGTGCCGCCCTTAGTAGCTTATCTATTGATTCATTGGGCAATAAATGCTGGTCCAGCCAGTGATGCATATATCTCATGAGGAATAGAAAATCTAAATGAAATCATAATTTCAAAGCCATCTCTGCAGTAGATATTAGATACTCCATTGTTCACTGCATTCAATAATGCTTATTGAATACTTGACTGCATGGTGGGCTAATCTGTAATGCAGACCTAGCACAATGACTAACCTGTTAGCTCAGAAGCCAAGTAATCAGCAAACTTAATATTCACACTCACTCTTAAGCACTTTTTTTGTCCAATCTGTTGGGTACGGTATACTGAGTCCCTACTGCTGAATAATTGCAGAATAAAATGTCATTGGATATTGTTTACTTTGAACATTTAGCTTTTCAAAAAGTTATTGCATTTCCTGTTTTGGGGTGGGGAGAAAGGGTATGCACATGTCTGGGCTTCAACAGGTATCTCTTCATTCAAATTACTTGAACTTTTTTATTTTAATACTTTTTGCTAAAGACATCTTGCACTCATCAGAAAATGCAAAAATGCCAAATTTCAAACTATCTCAATTTATATAACAGAAGAAAAGGGTTCTGATTGATTAGAAAGTCAACTTCTCTGTTAGCCATTGCCACAGAGAAAGCAGCAGGGAACTACTGGCTCCATATGCTTCTGGGTGATTCATAAGAAAGCACAAGGCTTGAACATATTTCTTTTGTTTGCAGAGAACAGGTCCCTGCCTCTGAATATATGTCACTGCTAGATAGTGTAGCTATTAACACACAGGATTGGGCAGCACTTGCTGAACAATCGTTGAATTGGCCACTTGCATCCAATGCGTCAGCTTTCTGTTGACACTGGTGCTCAGTTATTCAGATAAACCCAGTCGGTTATTACTATGCTTATATTTCAGAAAAAAGTTCTTAATTGGCTGTGAAGCATTTAGGTTGTGCAAAATACTGTGCAAATGGACCTTTTTAAAAAAGGCATAGCTGAGAATTTTTTTGAGATAAAATGGTCACTTTTATCTTCTTAAAAATAAACGCTAAACACCAGACCAAAACTAATATTTATAAAAGTTGCAAGTAATTCCAATGTTCATCTTAACACTTTCCTCAAACTACAAAATTCAAAAGATACGCAAACTCTTAATTTCCTTGTTCACTCTTAGTTTTTACATGGCAATATAGTCGCTCATTGTAATACCCTGTTGACATTTGTAATCCATTCATACTGGCATGAATTTGGAAATTGCAGTCACAGAAAGAAATGTACATTTTAATGTGGAATTGAAGGTTTAAAATAAAAACAGGAATGCATTCAAAAACAAACAAATTATGGTTCAGCAAGAGCAGTCACTTGTACATTACAACATCCTTTTCGGCGACACTTCAATTTAGTTGTTTTTATATCAGTCAAGTTAATCTGGCTACTGAGACTACCTCAGACGTCAGTAATTTCATATTGTAAAGCGAGACAATGTAAAAGACTCCATAAAATGACTATTGCAGTATAACTGTTTTACAATACTTAAAAGTCGAATCAGGTAAAGCAGAATCAAAGGTATCTTGCTTGCAGTTTTAATGTATGTTTTGCTGTGGAAGAAAGAAATAAAGATGAAGCTTAAGGTAATTATAATGCTGCAACAGTATGAACAGCTGCAAAAACAATTGTTTAGTTTCAGCACATTGTTAAAGTTTAGCTATAATCTAAACACTTCAACAGTAGCATTAATGGAGAATTGTTGGTTTTTTTTGTAAATAGCTAAATCAATTGTAAAATGTATGCATTTGAGTACGAATCTGTAATTGTGCTTTGAAAGCAAGGGTTTGAGGGGCATGAAACAGGAATATCTCTCTAACAACTAAACAGGTCCAACATGCTCAACCTTTCTCATAGCACATTCCTTCATCCCAGGAATCGGTCTAGTTAATCTTCAATGAACTGCTTCCAATGCAATTATATTGCTCCTATGTAAGGAGACTAAAAGACAAACCTATACACAGACCTTGCTCTGTATGAACTGGCTGCTGAAATTCCCTACCTCCATGACAATACGCCCCCAAGTATTTAATTGGCTAAATTACTTTGGGGCATCCTGAGGACATAAGATGCTCTCAAAGTCAGTTCTTTACCAATTAAGTAATGGTGTTTTAAAAAAAAATAGGTAAACCCAATGTGGAAGACTGAATCTGCAGGAAAATGGCACGCAGCCATTGCTTGACAACTGAAGCGGAGCTGTTAAGGTACTGCACACCACCATCCCTACAGGTTAACAGGGCAGCATGCCTGGAAGAAAACAGGCAAATCTGAGGCTTTAGTCTACCATTACTGGTAGTGCCAGTCCTCTGTTATATAGCAGTTGTAGGCACCCTTGCAGCAGATATCTCCTTGACGCTATGAAAACAATTTCCGCATTCCTTGCAAGTCCTGGCAACAATGTTAGCAGATGTGGGAGCTGACATCTTGCCTGATGCAGGCAATCACATGATACTGGAAGTTGCTGACCCTGGCATGCCTTTCATGCAGTAGCATTTAAGACAGTATGTGGGGTACCTCCAAGGAACAAATCAGCAGTAGTCAAAGGAGCCTTATTATGCACAAATGATCTAATCAAGGAACATTCACTTCCAGCTGTAGGAGCGCAGAACACCTCACTCTGCCCTGCGTGACACCCTCTTCTCCCTCCACAAACCTTAGCTGGGGGATTCATATTGTGGAAAACAGGGATACAGGAAACTGATGGAATTTGACAGACTCCTGAGAACCCAAGTATCAACACAAAATAGCAGTGCCGACCTGGCGTAAAGACTTACCTTTATGTCGCCATGCCCTCCAATTTAAAAACAGGACACTTGCCGATCCCCAAAATTGCTTAATCTGATTTTACTGTTCTCTTTTCAATTGCTGGGTTTTGTTAAATTTAACTTCTCAATTCCTCTGTATCAGGATTGTGCAACTTTGCTTGACTATGCTAAGATTCAGCAGCTTTGGCTGCTTCATTCCTCAGTCATCTACATTGCTTCATCGGTGGCCAAAGCTGATTCCACCCCAGGTACGTCCCATTTGCTCCAACAGATATCCCAGCCAGGACTTTATTAGCCTAACTTTGTGTAAGGCAGATACAATAAGCGGCAAACACTAGCCCTTCCCCTGTTCTGATGAAACGCTATCAACTTAAAACATGATATGTGGAAAGATAATATTGAATACTGAATATTTCCTACACGTTTTTCTTTTATTCTGGATTTCCAGCATCCACAATATTTTGCTTTTGTGCTAGTCATTCTCTCTCTTACCCGTAACAGTCCATTTAAAAATCCTCTGGCAACCAATTTCAAATTAGGTAATCTAGTATAACTGCCAGGATCACGTGGCGTTTTGTTTGACCTATATGGTCCTTCATTCCTGCACCAGAACTTGAAAAGGTTTCCAGTATTTTTTTGAACAAATTCAAATAAATTGAACTGAATTTTTAAAAAATCCTTTTGCAACATCCATCTTACTGCCATACCAAGCCATGCAGTAGCTTAAATACCTCCAAAAAAAAATTAAGAAACCTACCCATCCTCCTATATTCCGAATGTAATCTTGCAGCCTATTGCTTATGTACTGTACAGTGGTTCTGAAGATGCGTGGAAGCAACAGAGGTTTCTCTACTACAGTTTTTTTAAATAGCACCAGTGCCAGCAGCAGGATGACTTTCTCCTGAGGCATATCTTGAGTAACATCAATTCTTTGATTGGTCAAACGGGAAATCATGGAAGACATAATGGTTCCATCCTGTGTCATTAAAATAAAACCAAAACCAAGTCAAATTTGGCTGACAATTGAATAGATTTGCATGCAGTTAATAAGATACTAATTTTATAGGAACAACTTATAAAAACGCAACTCAAAAACCTGCATAAAACAAATACATAATACTAAAATGGAGTTAAAATACATTTGTGACCATCATCTGCAAGCAATACAGATTGGTCGGAAGCATAAATCTCACCAAAAACACAGCAGCAAACACAATTTCCAGAGTTATTTCAGCTCTTTTTTTTCCCCCAGGTGGTTTCCTATTTTAAGTCAGTACCTCACTATACCAGAATTGAAAATGCCAGTTTAATGAGCAGTTCTTGTGTATTTTCCAATTTGTGCTTACGATTCTGCAATTTTTTTTGATTTTGCAGAAAGCAAAGGAGGGGGGAAAAAAGGGTATTTTAAATTTCTTTATGGAATGTGAGTATCAATTGGCTGGGCCAGCATTTATTGCCTGTCCCTGAGAGCATTTTAAGAGTCAACCACGTTGCTGTCGGTCTGGAATCATGATGTGGAGATGCTGGCGTTGGACTGGGGTGAACACAGTAAGAGTTTTAACAACACCAGGTTAAAGTCCAACAGGTTTATTTGGTAGCAAATACTATTGGCTTTCGGAGTGAAGGAGCAGCGCTCCGAAAGCTAATGGTATTTGCTACCAAATAAACCTGTTGGACTTTAACCTGGTGTTGTTAAAACTCTTACTGCGGTCTGGAATCATACATAGGGCAGACCAGGTAAGGATAGCAGATTTCCTTCCCTGAAGGACATTAGTGAACCAGATGGGTTTTTGTAACAATCGACAATGGTTTTGTGGTCATCTTTAGACTTTTGATTCCAGAGTTTTATTGAATTCAATTTTCACCATCTGCTATGGTGTGATTCAAACCTGGGTCCCCAGAGCATTACTCTGGGTTTCTGGATTACTAGTCCAGCAACAATACCACTATGCTACCGCCTCCATATCTCAAACTTTGGAATCAAAAAGATAATAGTTTAATGTAGTTTTCTAAAGCTGTTGATTGTCAAATGCTGTTCTATGTTTTAAAAACACGAGTATGAAATAGTGTCATCATTTGCAGTATCTAATAATATAAAACTAATAAAGTCTGCCATAATTTAGTCTCTCCCTTGGCTGTTTCATTTTGCCAATATTTTGAGCCACAAGTTGCTGGAAATGTGAACTGATAACAGTGCAGTGAGGCAAATCGGGCATCTGGAGCCCGAGTGAACAGAGCAAGCAAAGATTGTAAAATAAATAGATTAGGAAATGAAAATAAAGTATAAATTAGAATTGATGAATTTAGTATGAATTCAGATACTGAAAGAGAAATGAGAAAAAAGATACAAACGAAAAGTAAAAATACCAATTTTAAATTGCACATTTTTAAGAAAACATTCAACAAGATTTTTAATAGCTAATTTTCAGTTTAGAGATTCATTGGCAGTAATTAACAATGAACACATTGCTGAACGACAGACCATCCAAGTTAAATTAAATATGCAGACATTAAATGACACCAAAATTAACTCCTTGCATCATTTTAACCAAACTCTTAACTTTCTCGGGCAAGTTTATAATTTGTTACAAACATGCAAATAAGGCAACTTGACACTGCTCAATGGCAGGATGCCACTTTTGACGAGCCAATGGCAGAGTAGCACATCTCGGACGGCAACTTATGGATTTCCACATTTAATCATGCATCTTCCCGCGCCTGAAATTGCTGTTGCATCTGTGCATTCTAAGTCATACCACAAGATTTTCATATGTGAGATTGTGCAGTTGTGTTTGCACAAGAGGAAAGGCACACAGCAGGTGGTTTCACACTGAAATTCTGTTTAGTCAAAACTAAACTGGTGCCTCCATGCATTTAAGATAGGTCGTCACTCAACGAGCTTTTAAAGTGAAATGCATATTGTTTCCTTTGCAGTTATGTTTTTAATTAGCATTTCTACTACTTACAAGGGAGTTAGAGAAATGCATTAGTAACATTTCCCACTACTTTTGCAAATTACAGTCCTATTTTATGTAAAGATGCTACCAGATGACTTATGGTATTAATTATTAAATGGATTACAGCAAAGTGTTGACACTTTATTTTTGTTTATGAATCGAATTTTTGTTCCTTTGAATACCAACCTTTGGGAGAAAAACTATTTTGTCCTTGCCCTACGCACACTTTTTCATTCAAAATCTACATTTCCTTTTCGTATTTTTACACTATCCTCCTGACTCATCTATTTGTTCCTATAATCTATATTGATTCCTCTGAAAATAAATTTAAAATTGAATAGAAACTAAAATCCATATTTGGAATATGGGCAAGCACAGAGTCAACAAGACAGTTGCTTTTGGGACCTGTGCATGCAGCAACTTCCACTTGCATCCAAAGGCACTGAGGCAGGAAAGGAGTGTTTAGGAAAAGTGACTAAAAGCTTGCTAAAGAGACTTTTTTTTTAAAGTAAAGTTTAGACAGGGAAATTCAAGAGAGTAGGATCAAATCATCTGAAGGTTGCTGCAAGCGTTATGAACAGGAGCATGGGCAAAAGCCAGAGTTAGAGCAACCAAGGATTTATGGAGGCAGGAGGAGTCAGTGAATATAGGGCTGCAGAGGATTGTGGACACAAAATCTCTATAGCTTTATCCTGTCCAATTCGCCCATCACTCCCATCCTCGGTGACTTAAATTGGCTATGCACTACCCAACACATTTAAAATTTCCATCCTCATTTTTATTCCGCTCATGAACGAGATGAGCGTGAAGAAGGCACCACAGGAGAAAGATTGAATGCAAACTGCAGTAGATGAGAGACCGGAAGCAAAGGTAATGGGGAGTGCGCAGTAGAGGAAGCTTCATGGATGGTTTATGCAGGAATCAATGGGTTCCTTGCACTGTGTCTAAGAGGGGAAAATGAGAAAGGGCTGATTCGTGAAAATAAAAGGGACCTGGATTGTCCTTGTTCTCCAGAATTATCTTGGGTCAGTAAAACTCATAACAAAATTACATATCAGGCAATGAATGGCTGAACCTGGTGTGTGCTAGGAATTCTCAAGTTTACACCAATCGAACATGAAAGTGTGACAGTCAGCCTGTACTTGGGCAATGACAGTGATGGATTTATAGGGAACAGGAGTATCGAAGCTAGATACAAAAGATCAGTTAAGCAAGTTGAAGTGGCCCGAGAAGTGTAAAGCCAAAACTGTTCTTGAAAGACGTGTATCTTTAAAAAAAAGGATGGAATCTACATTCTTCTAAAAGCTTAGTAAATAGACTTGACATCTTACCGTTTGGGGTTGACTCCTTTCAGTCTCACGGATAAATTCTTCGACCAAGTCAGGATTAATACTTTGATCCAGTCTATCTCCTATATCAGCTAAATGTGCAGCTATATTTCGGTACAATTCTTCTTCAACTGGATTTGCAGAAAATAAAGTGACAGGCAGTTTGTTTCAGCTCAGCTCCTGTATTGCCATCTGAATTTTTGTTTTGACAAATTAGTTGTCACATTTTATATATTTACAAGTTTTTAAAAGCACATCTTTTCAATGAAACCAGTATTAAAAATGTCACACTTGCAATTACAAGACAATTCCAGATGAAGAAAGCCCATTCGATGTATCTTAATTCATCCATCCAGAACAACCCCATTGTTTTTAACTGTTTAAATGATTCCAGGGTTTTTGTCACCACTATTCTGCCGAGAGATACTTTGTCCGAATTACTTCCTGATATCTTTCACTTGTTTGAATCTGCATCCCCTTGTTTCTATATCAGTTCAATTCAGGAGCAGAATTCTGCATGAACATGTTGCATTCCCTTAACTATTTCATACAGCTCTCCAGGAGCCCTTCTCCCAAAAACCTCCTTACAAGAATGAAAAACCTAGATTTCTTCAGCCTTTCCTTAACTGTTATCCAAGCGTTGGCCTTGTGTCTTGTTTCGGCACTGCTTTAATATCTCCCTGGTTTATTGGATGTAGCACTCAAGGTATGATCTGAGCAGAGCACTGTACAACTCCATCACACCTTTGATTTGTATCGTATTCTATGGTTTTGACTATGTAGGTCAACATTCTATTGGCTTTTTTCATTCCTGTTCTTTACTGGCCAAGGTGGCCTTCGCGACACACGACAGCGCAGAGTCGCGGAGCAGAAACTGATAGCCAAGTTCCGCACACACAAGGACGGCCTCAACCGGGATATTGGGTTTATGTCACACTATTTCACATAAATATTTCTGCTTTTTTCCTCCTGAGTCTTTATCATGCGATCCTAGAATCAGAATTTATGTCACACTATTTGTAACTCCCACAGTTGCGTGGACCTGCAGAGTTTCACTGGCTGTCTTGTCTGGAGACAATACACATCTTTTTAGCCTGTCTTGATGCTCTCTCCACTCCCATTGTTTTGTTTCTTAAAGACTGGATTAGTTGTAAGTATTCGCATTCCAACCATTATTCATGTAAATTGAGTCTGTGTCTTATAAGTTCTGTTTGTGAACAGAATTCCCACTCACCTGAAGAAGGGGCTCAGAGCCTCGAAAGCTTGTGTGGCTTTTGCTACCAAATAAACCTGTTGGACTTTAACCTGGTGTTGTTAAACTTCTTACTGTGTTTACCCCAGTCCAACGCCGGCATCTCCACATCTTTACTGGCTAGACATAGAATGTATGGTTTACTAGATCTCTTTCCATTTCATCTTTCTCTATTTCAAAGAGTCACTCATTTTCCTTTCTTGATGCAATACATTAGTCTGCTTTGATTCCACTACCCTTCCTTGGGTGATGTCTGCAAACTGACCAAATAGCACTGAGTTTCTGAATCCAAATTATTGATGCCAATTGGAAATATTACTGGCCCTGTCAACATACCCTGGCACACTTCACTCAGTTCCTCCTCCATCACCCCACCTAACATTAACTCTGTCATTTTCTATCCTTCATCAATTTCTTAGCCCGTGCCAAGTTTGTCCTGAATCCCTAGGCCCTTGCACTTCATTGTTCTGTATATCAAAGAATTTACCACAGTCCGTTTAGTTGTGACTTTCTCAAAGAAGCTGAGATAGTTGTTCAAGCAAGCCCTTCTAAAGCTGTCAACTGCAATTTACTCGGTTGTTGATTCTTCAGAATGCTCTTAATGCCATTATTTTACTGACTGCTTAGTTATTCTTTCTGAAAATTGGCACGACATTAGTGTTGCTTCAAGGCTCTGAGTTAACCTGTGGTATTAAGAGACTGTTTCTTCAAAAGAAAAACCACATGCCTTGCTAGTTCCTGCTTGTTACCCTTATCCATTAAAAAGTGTTCATATTTGGATGCTGGACAAGAACAGCCTCAGGCTCAGCTGCGATCCACCCCAATGTCAAATCTCCAGGGATCATTCTGACACAAGACAAACTACCACGAAAACAAATCGATGACGTATTTTTTTCCTGAGAAGTCACGTCAAATTGTCCGTCTATGAAAAATAACTATTTATCCAAATTGTCAAAGGTAGCGCAAGGCTAGTTAATGAATCCCAACATGGGTCAGTGGAGAAGGAGAGAAAACAATCTTGTAGGGAGTGAGGATAAATACAAGAACACAACACAAGAAAAAAGAGCAGAAAAAGTGCATTAGAGCCATTGAGCCTGCTCTGCCATTCAACACAATCATGGCTGATCCTGGCTTCAACTCCACTTTCCTGCCCAATTCCAAATCCGTCAATTCACTAAGAGAACAGAATCTGTCTATTTGGGGCTTAAATTAGTTCAACAATGTAGCATTTACAACTCTGAGGTAGAGAATACCAAAGATTCACAACGATTTGAGTGAAGAAATTTCACCTCGTCTCATTCCTAAATCATCAACCCCCTATCCTCAGACTGTGCCATCACATTCTAGATTCCCCAGCCAGCAAAAACAACCTCTCAATATCCACCCTGTCAAGCCCCTTCAGGATCTCGTATAGTTCATTGAGATCACCTCTCACTCTTCTGACCTCCAGAGATATCAGCCTCTCATCATAGGACTCTCATCCCAGGAACCAATCTAGTGAATCTTCACTGTACCGCCTCCAATGCTAGTATATCCTTCTTTAAATACGGACATTACAACTACACCCACTACTCCAGGTCAGGTCTCATTCTCATTCTGACTGCTTAGTTATTCTTTCTGAAAATTGGCACGACATTAGTGTTGCTTCAAGGCTCTGAGTTAACCTGTGGTATTAAGAGACTGTTTCTTCAAAAGAAAAACCACATGCCTTGCTAGTTCCTGCTTTAGTTCAGGTCTCATTCTCCCTGGAAAGACGGAGAATGAGGGGAGATCTAATAGAGGTGTACAAGATTATGAAGGGGATAGATAGGGTGAACAGTGGGAAGCTTTTTCCCAGATCAGAAGTGACGTTCACGAGGGGTCACGGGCTCAAGGTCAGAGGGGCGAAGTATAACTCAGATATTAGAGGGATGTTTTTTACACAGAGGGTGGTGGGGGCCTGGAATGCGCTGCCAAGTAGGGTGGTGGAGGCAGGCACGCTGACATCGTTTAAGACTTACCTGGATAGTCACATGAGCAGCCTGGGAATGGAGGGATACAAACGATTGGTCTAGTTGGACCAAGGAGCGGCACAGGCTTGGAGGGCCGAAGGGCCTGTTTCCTGTGCTGTACTGTTCTTTGTTCTTTCTCACCAAAGCCTTATATAACTGCAGCAAGACTTCCTTAATCTTGTACTCCAATGCAATAAAGGCCAACATGCCATTTAACTTCCTAATTGCATGCTAACTTTCTATAAGTTTCTTGCACAAACTCACCCAAAAATGGAGTGGGTGGTAAAGTTAATTCTGAAAGGCAGTGGTATGAAAAGGGCAGACGTGCTGAAGGACTTTAATGTGGCAACTCGAGATTCTCAGTCTTGCCAGCCATAGTTAGTTTCTAATTGATTTCAGTACAGAATGTAGCCTATGAAAATGGAAAACCATCAGTGCTTTACTCTCTTAATTATGGATAACTCTTCCTACTTCCTTCATCTACTCATGTTTTAAAAGCATTGTTGGAACATGAGAAAATTATATTCTGTAATCGGAAATGCATGGAAGCACTAATGGATGTGCCAGGGATAGCCAGTACCCATGAAACTGCCAGTAAGGATAGGCAACAACATCTCCTCCACAATTATCCTCAACACCGGTGCCCCAGGAAGGCTGTGTCTCTCAGCCCCTTGCTATACTCCTTACCTGTGTGGCCAAATTCCGCTCCAACTCGATTTTCAAGTTTGCTGATGACACCACCGTAGTGGGTCGGATCTCAAACAATGACAAGACAGAGTACAGGAAAGAGATAGATAATCTGATGAATTGGTGAGATGACAATAATCTCTCCCTCAATGTCAACAAAACGATGGAGATAGTTATCGACTTCAATATGTGTAGCGGAGGACATGCCCCTGTCTATATCAGCAGGGACGAAGTGGAAATGGTCGCGAGCTTCAAGTTTCTAGATATCCAGATCACCAACAACCTGTCCTGATCCCTCCATGCTGACACTATAGTCAAAGAAGCCCACCAACGCCCCTACTTTCTCAGAAGGCTAAGGAAATTCAGCATGTCCGCTATGACACTCAGCAACTTTTACAGATGCACCATAGTAAGCATCCTTTCTGGATGTATCACAGCTTAGTATGGCTTCTGCTCTGACCAAGACCGCAAGTAACTACAAAGGACTGTGAACGAAGCCCAGTCCACCACGCAAACCAACCTCCCATCCATTGACTACTGTCTACACTTCCTGCTGCCTCGGAAAAGCAGCCAGCATAATCAAGGACCCCTTGTACCCTGAACATATTCTCTTCCACCTTCTTCTGTTGGGAAAAGGATACAAAAGTCGGAGGTCATGTACCAACTGACTCAAGAACAGCTTCTTCCCTACTACCATCAGACTTCTGAATGGACTTACCTTATATTAAGTTGATCTTTCTCTACACCTTAGCTATGATTGTAACACTACAATTCTGCACCCTCTCCTTTCCTTCTCTGTAAAGCATGCAAGAAACACTACTTTTCATTGTATACCAAACATGTGACAATAAATCAAATCAAAAATTTAAATGCAAAATATATGCTACAAAACAATATACTGGAAATCGGAAATAAAAACAGAAAACTTCTCTGGAAAGGGAAACAGAGTTAATGTTTCGGGTCAATGAATGTTTGTCAGAACTAGAAGTAGTTAAGAGTTATAACAGGTTTCAAACAAGTACAGATGCAGGAAAAGGGATGAGAGGAAAGAACACAAAGGGAATGTATGCAATAGGGCAGAGTGTTTAAATTGTAAAAGAAATCTGGTGTGAACAGAGTTGTGATGGGACAGGTAATGGGACAAAAAATGCATCTGGAGGAGCTTTAAATGGCAACAGCAGAATCCTTACCAGTACCTGACAAAATGGAAGCAATGTTGAGCTCAGAAGGTTGAAAAAAACCTCATGTTTTTCTTTGAGCTGGATCCAAAGATATGCAGGTTAGGTGGATTGGCCATGGTAAATGCGCAGGGTTAGGGGGATAGCACAGAGGGTAGAGCCTGGGTGGGATGTTCTTTTGGAGAGCCAGTGCAGACTTGATGGGCCGAATGACCTCTTTCTGCACTGTCGGGTTTCCACGATTCTAGCTTCATTACAAAGTAGGTGTAGGTAAAAGTGGAATGGAGAATTAAAATGGCATCTGACCAAACGTTCACAGCCATACTTGTGGATTCAACATTTCTGTGGTTACTCATGCTTCATAGTCTCTGCTGTGTGGAGGAGACCACATTGACCAGTGAATAGAGTAGCAAACACTGAAAGTAAAAGTGAACCACTGTTTCTCCTGGAAGCAGCGTTTAGTGCCTTAGACAGTGGGAAGGGAGGACAGGAAAGCATAGAGCAACTGAAGAGAGGACCAGGGTGTCATAGAGAGAACAGTCCCTTCAGAAAGTTAACAGAGATGGGGAAGATGTGAATGGTGGTGGAATCCTTACGGGTAGGGTCGGAGGAAGTCCTTACGGGTAGGGTCGGAGGAAGTCCTTACGGGTAGGGTCGGAGGAAGTGTAATCAAAGTAGTTGCGGGAATGAGTGGGTTTATAATACATAGTACCTTCTTCCACATCTGAACGACCGGCTGCACGCATAGATCCTGAGGGGCAATGCCCATCTGTCTGAATATCATCATCGAAATTGGATCCCTTTCTAAGCTCATTCTCAAGTTTCTGAATTTCTTGCTGGTAGGTTCGATTTTCAACTTTCTTTTCCTGAAGAAACTTCAGCAAAATATGTTGGGTCTGTTCGCCAAACGAAGCCTCGGTGTTCCAGGACATATTCCTCACGTCCCCTCCTTCTGTGCTGCAGTTTAAACATAAGCGACATCGATTTAAATATACAAGATTTAAAGACACGACAAACCCAAGTGACTGGAGGCAGCTTTCCTGGAGGGAGGAAGCTCTACAACATTACAGCTGATTCTTGTCACAGACCGAGTTGGGTAAACTCACATAAACTTTAAAATGAAGGAAATGTAGAGAGCGGAAGCGGATTTATGTTATTGCCACAAAAAAATAAAAATGAAGAACATCCCCAGCATTAAAGCAAAATTGGTAAATTTTAGGACGGTTTTCTTTCTGGACTCGCGGTGGTTTAAGGAAGTGTGTGAGAGTTACTCACTCTAACCAATCTCAAACTACTGGAAAATCCCAACACACAAACTCCCCGTTGCATATATTTTTTTAAAAACACCTCACACAAACACGCCTCTTGGTTTAATTTGACCTCTCACGATGTTGAGGGAGGGGAATTTCTTCCTTCCGCCGAAGTTTTGGCGCCAAAATGTGTCGATTTGAAAGTTGTCCCCGCGTTCCAGACTGACACTTTATTGTTCCAATGTATCCCGCTCCCTCCCTGATACTAAACTATCCCTGCCTGGAATAAACAACCAACTCAGCGCAATGTGTCTCCTCCTCCCGGGGCTTTCCCCCCAGAGGAGGAAGAAAGCTTTTTATCCTCTCAAAATAAAGCGCATCTCAAACAGAAAGTGCTTGGGGTGGCATGATGGCACAGTGGTCAGCACTGCTGCCTCACACCGCCAAGGACCCCGGGTTCAACCCCGGCCTCGGGCCACTGTCTGTGTGGAGTTTGCACATTCTCCCCGTGTCTTCGTGGGGTTTCCTCCGGGTGCTCCGGTTTCCTCCCACACTCCAAAGATGTGCGGGTTAGATGCATTGGCCATGTTAAATTAATCCTAGTGTCAGGGGATTAGCAGGGTAAATATGTGGGGTTATGGGAATAGGGTTGGGTGGGATTGTGGTCAATGATGACTCGATGGGCCGAATGGCCTCCTCCACTGTAGGGATTCTATGAAAAAAATCACATTCAGTCGCAGCAAGTGTGGGACAGTTAACATTTCTCCCTCTGCTGTTGCTGCCAGAACTTTTGATTTGATTTGATTTATTATTGTCACATGTATTGGGATACAGTGAAAAATGTTGTTTCTTGCGCGCTATACAGACAAAGCATACCATTCATAGAGTACAAAGGGGAGAAGGAAAGGAGAGGGTGCAGTCATTGCTAGGGTGTAGAGAAAGGTCAGCTTAATATTCAAAAGTCTGATGGCAGAAGGGTAGAAACCATTCTTGAGTTGGTTGATACGTGATCTCAGACTTTTGTACCTTTTTCCCAATAGAAGAAGGTGGAAGAGAGTATGTCCGAGGTGTGTGGGGTCCTTAATTAGGCTGGCTGGTTTTCCAAGGCAGCAGGAAGTGTCGACAGAGTCAATGGATGGGAGGCTGGTTTGCATGATGGACTGGGATGCATTCTCAACCCTTTGTAGTTTCTTATAGTCTTGGTCAGGGCAGGAGCCATACCAAGCTGTGATACATCCAGAAAGGATGCTTTCTCTGGTGCATCTGTAAAAATTGGTGAGAGTCATAGCGGACATACTGAATTTCCTTAGCCTCCTGAGAAGGTAGAGGTGTTGGTAGGCTTTCTCAACTATAGTATCAGTGTGGAGGAACCAGAACAGGTTGTTGATGATCTGGACACCTAGAAACTTGAAGATCTCGACCCTTTCCACTTCATACTTGTTGATGTAGACTGAGTTTGTCCAGCTATTGCATTCTAGAGACCCAGAGCAAGACCCGGGTTCAAATCCCACCATGGCAGATGGTGAAATTTGAATTCAATAAAAAATGTGGATTTAAAAGCCTAATGATGACCACAAAGCCATTGTTGATTGTCATTAAAAACCCACCCGGTTCACTTTAGGGAAGGAAATCTGATGTCCTTACCTGGTCTGGCTTCCATGTGACTCCAGATCCATAGCAATGTGGTTGACTCTCAAATGCCCTCTGGAATGGAGGGCAGTTAGGGTTGGGCAATAAACCCTGGCCCAGCCAGTGAAGTCCACATCCCGTAAATGAATTTTTTAAAAATTCTGTGTTTATTTAAAGTTATCTCTAGTTTCCCTCTCCACGCATTGGCTGCCAGACCGGCTATGAGTTTTACCAGCACTTTCTGCTTTTGCCTACTCAACTGGCAGGATAAAGGTTAAGTTGCCATAGTCCCAGATGATCATAGACTGCCCTCCCCTTTGAGGGGGAGAGCTGACTGGTGGTGGAGGATAGCCACACCTCAGTCGAGGGGCAAGGTTAAGAAGGTGGGGCCTTCAGGAATAACTGGTACAAGTTTCTTAAGTACGCGATCGGGAAACAAACCCTGTCTTTAAACATAGTGAAAAGATGCAAAGATCGACCTGAGCTAGACGAGGAAAATAGTGATTCACTTCCTTAAAGCTGAAGTGATGTGGCTAATTATAGAACTGTTCCAGCAGCAGAATGAGGCCTTTGGGCTGTGGATTCTGCAAGAGCAATTCAGCTCCTTCTACCCCCCTCACCATAATCTCTTCATTGTTTTTATCCAGTTTCCCATTGAAAGCCACAGTTGAATCTTCCTCCACCACATTCTCAGGTAGCGCATTCCAGACTCTTAACCACTCGTTTCGTTAAAATAAAATTCTCCAAATGGTTTTCTTCAATGCTTTTAAACTTAAACTCAACTGAGAAACTGCCAGGCAGGGTGGTGGAGGCGGACACACTGGGAACGTTTAAGACTTATCTAGACAGCCATATGAACAGAGTGGGAATGGAGGGATACAAAAGAATGGTCTAGTTTGGACCAGGGAGCGGCGTGGGCTTGGAGGGCCGAAGGGCCTGTTCCTGTGCTGTATTGTTCTTTGTTCTTTGTTCTTTGAGTCACATTAAACTCAAATATCATCGAGCTCTGTTTTTGATGTTTCCTACCCTATTTTTGAAAGACAGTAAACATCTATCCAAAGAAAAAGTGTTGGCACTGAAGAAAACTATTTTATTTGTACATAGGAACAGAAGTAATCTGCCATATAAGCAAAAAAACCACACAGCCTGTGGTCATGAAAGGTGCTATATAAATGCAAGTCTCTTTATTTTAATTCTTAGTTATCTAGTGTCCAGGGTAACAAGTCACTCAATCTACTCATGTGCCTAGAATCCTAGAATCCCTACAGTGCAGAAGAAGGCCATTCAACCCATTGAGCCTGCACTGACAACAATCCCACCCAGGCCCTATCCCCGCAACCCCACTATTTAGCCTGCTAGTCCCCCTGACGCTAAGGGGCAATTTAGCACTGCCAAACTGCCTAACCTGCACATCTTGGGTGTGTTGGAGGAAACCAGAGTGCCCGGAGGAAACCCACACAGATAGTCACCTGAGGCCGGAATTCAACTCAGGTTCCTGGCACTGTGAGGCATCAGTGCTAACCACTGTGCCAATGTGCCCGCCTCAATTCCAGTATAAGAATACAAGGGAGGATCATATTGTTTGTGTGGCCACAGCAGATGAGCAGTCCAGGCCATTTAGCTCACTAGAATCCTTCTGCAGTTGGTAGACTTTGCGTACAATTACTCACATTACTAGGCTGAGCAATTTAGCCTTAAGAAATGGCCAAAGAAATCGAGTGATTTCTGCAGCATGGGTTTCCCCTTTCTTGTGACAACTTAAGCTTGGGGTCAAGTTAAAAACATCTCCAGGCAGCCAGCAACACTGATGTCAACCATCTGAATATGCAGCCAATCACACTGAGGTATTTTCACAAGGCAGCAAACCAAGTAGTTAAAAACACTGATTATACTTCACATTTTTGACCTTAAAATTTCAGATTACATAACAAATACATATGATTGGATTAAGATCAAAGTTAAAACATAGTATTTTTTAAAGTATCTTTCTGCAGATATGTGGATTTTTTATCATATTGGAGTAATTGGATATTCAAAAATATAAAATTAACTTTTTTGGGCCGGTGCAGGCACTAAGCAGTAATTATAAAGTTAGGACACTGTTAAAAATCCATTTACACTTCGTTCAACAAGGTATAACTTTCTCAAGGTGTTTTTTCAGCAGTTAAAAGTGAACAGTGGAGGTTTCTGGCAATTCATTTATTGTCTATTATTTCTCAGGGGACATCAGCATATTCTCTAGAAGAGCATAGATTCAGTGACATCAACTTCCTGACTCTTCATTCTGTGCATTTGCAGACTCCTGATGTTACTGGTAGTGGTAAATTATAGAGTAGGGTGGTTGAATGAGATCAGATGTTTATCTCTAATTGGGTGGCACAGTGGTTAGCACTGCTGCCTCACAATGCCAGGGTCCCGGGTTCGATTGCTGGCTTGGGTCACTGTCTGTGCGGAGTTGGCACGTTCTCCCTGTGCTGTGTGGGTTTCCTCCGGGTGCTCCAGTTTCCTCCCACAGTCCGAAAGACGTGTTGGTTAGGTGCATTGGCCATGCTAAATTCTCCCTCAGTGTATCCGAACAGGCGCCAGAGTGTGGCAACCAGGGGATTTTCACAGTAACTTCATTGCAGTGTTAATGTAAGCCTACTTGTGACTAATAAAATAAAGTTTAAAAACTTTTTTTGTGGTGACTTTTTGGTGGAGATCATTTAAAAATGAACCTGAAAAACAGCAAAATACTGAAAATCTGAATTAGGAACAGCAAATGCTGGGAAACTTTATAAGTCAGACAGAGATGTTTCCTGACCTGCTGAACATGTTAACATTTATTGTTTTGAAATAAGAACACCTGACTAGATTTCCACCAACTTATCAAACTCTGCAACTCAGACTCAGTGGTGGTGGGGGGAGGCGTGGAGGTAGGGAGTGTCAGGAAATACAACAGAGGGTTCAGAGAAATGTGTTGTTGGACTATCTCTGTTATTGACTGAGGGTAACTTGTTTCTGATTCTTTGAGTAAAGCAAATAAATAAATTTTCATGCTCCCACATATTGAGAACGTCTGCAGTTGCTGTGTATTTTTTTATGCAATTAAATTTGCATATGGTACCAAAAGATCATTCTCAAGAAGGGAAGTGTAAAAGGTTTTGCTTTGACTGATCTCAAGGGTACTTATGACAACTGCTTGCAATAAATCTTAAAAATGATTTGTTAACGTTTTTGGGACTTTCATAGTGTGCTTCTATTGCATTATGTTTTTAACATAAAATATAAAATGTGAAGTGTGTATTTCTGTCACTGGGTCAAAATCTTGCAACTCCCTAACAACACTGTGGCTGTACCTACAACACGTGGACTGCATCGGTTCAAGAAGGCAACTCACTGCCATCTCTTCAAGGGCAGTTAGGGATGGGCAATAAATGTAGGCCTACATCCTGTGAAAGATTGCATTAATATAAACATTTAAGATGTACAGTACTATATATGTACTCACAGTATTTCAACATGTAATTAGTTTTTCCAGGCGAAAGATATCCAAAAGAACCTAACTCTGGTTTATATGTTGACTCCTATGGGAACCATGGGAAAAAAATAATGAGGGGCATAGATCAGCTAGATAGTCAATATCTTTTCCCAAAAAGGTAGGGCAGTTCAAAACTAGAGGGCATAGGTTTAAGGTGAGAAGGGAGAGATATAAAAGGGTCCAGAGGGGCAATTTTTCACACAGAGGTTAGTAAGTGTCTGGAACAAGCTGCCAGAGGTAGTAGTAGAGATGGGTACAATTTTGTCTTTTAAAAAAGCATTTAGACAGTTACATGGGTAAGATGGGTAAAAAGGGATATGGGCCAAACACAGGCAATTGGGACGAGCTTAGGGGTTAAAAAAAGCAGCGGCATGGACAAGTTGAGCCAAAAGGCCCGTTTCCATGCTGTAAACCTCAATGACTCTATGACCAATAATTCATTTAAAGTTGTTTCACTTGATGTAGCGATTTTAAGGAATGTAACTAAGAGATTAAGTGTGGAATTACTGTATATCACGTACTTCACAAACACCAGACAATTCAAAACACTTTACAGCCAATGAAATATTTTTTAAAAATTTAGTGTCATAACAGTGGATTACAACCCCAAATTACTTCTGAGCATATTGAGCTTTTTAAGGGAGACATGTGTTTTTAAAATAAGTACAAGCAAAGACACACAGCAAATGATGTGCAGTGACTACTTTCTGGAAAATTCCTATGTGGATTATAGTTGACCAACTTGTCCCAAGGAACTGTGGAGATGCCGGCATTGGACTGGGGTAAGCACAGTAAGAAGTCTCACAACACCAGGTTAAAGTCCAACAGGTTTATTTGGTAGCACAAGCCACAAGCTTTCAGAGCACTGCTCCTTCATCAGTAGAAACTTGATGTCTGTGTCGATATGCGCGATCTTCTTGGAGATCCTCTCCACTTGGAGCCGGCAGTTTGCGGTCTCGATGGCAGTAGAAACTTGATGTCTGTGTCGATATGAAGGTAGTACGAGCTTTAACAACACCAGGTTAAAGTCCAACAGGTTTATTTGGTAGCAAATGCCATTAGCTTTCGGAGCACTGCTCCTTCGTCAGATGGAGTGGATATCTGCTCTCAAACAGGGCATACAGAGACACAAAATCAAGTTACAGAATACTGATTAGAATGCGAATCTCTACAACCAACCAGGTCTTAAAGATACAGACAATGTGAGTGGAGGGAGCATTAAGCACAGGTTAAAGATAGATAGATAGAACAGCACAGCACAGGACAGGCCCTTCGGCCCACGATGTTGTGCCAAGCTTTATCTGAAACCAAGATCAAGCTATCCCACTCCCTATCATCCTGGTGTGCTCCATGTGCCTATCCAATAACCTCTTAAATGCTCCTAAAGTGTCTGACTCCACTATCACTGCAGGCAGTCCATTCCACACCCCAACCACTCTCTGCGTAAAGAACCTACCTCTGATATCCTTCCTATATCTCCCACCACAAACTCTATAGTGATGCCCCCTTGTAATAGCTCCATCCACCCGAGGAAATAATCTTTGAACGTTCACTCTATCTATCCCCTTCATCATTTTATAAACCTCTATTAAGTCTCCCCTCAGCCTCCTCCGCTCCAGAGAGAACAGCCCTAGCTCCCTCAACCTTTCCTCATAAGACCTACCCTCCAAACCAGGCAGCATCCTGGTAAATCTCCTCTGCACTCTTTCCAGCGCTTCCACATCCTTCTTATAGTGAGGTGACCAGAACTGCACACAATATTCCAAATGTGGTCTCACCAAGGTCCTGTACAGTTGCAGCATAACCCCACGGCTCTTAAACTCCAACCCCCTGTTAATAAAAGCTAACACACTATAGGCCTTCTTCACAGCTCTATCCACTTGAGTGGCAACCTTTAGAGATCTGTGGATATGGACCCCAAGATCTCTCTGTTCCTCCACAGTCTTCAGAACCCTACCTTTGACCCTGTAATCCACATTTAAATTAGTCCTACCAAAATGAATCACCTCACATTTATCAGGGTTAAACTCCATTTGCCATTTTTCAGCCCAGCTTTGCATCCTATCTATGTCTTTTTGCAGCCTACAACAGCCCTCCACCTCATCCACTGCTCCACCAATCTTGGTGTCATCAGCAAATTTACTGATCCACCCTTCAGCCCCCTCCTCTAAGTCATTAATAAAAATCACAAAGAGCAGAGGACCAAGAACTGATCCCTGTGGCACTCCGCTAGCAACCTGCCTCCAATCCGAAAATTTTCCATCCACCACCACCCTCTGTTTTTGATCAAACAGCCAGTTACCTATCCAATCGGCCAACTTTCCCTCTATCCCACACCTCCTCACTTTCATCATAAGCCGACCAAGAGATGTGTATTGTCTCCAGACAGAACAGCCAGTGAGATTCTGCAAGTCCAGGAGGCAAGCTGTGGGGGTTACTGATAGTGTGACATAAACCCAAGATCCCGGTTTAGGCCGTCCTCATGTGTGCGGAACGTGGCTATCAGTTTCTGCTCAGCGACTCTGCGCTGTCGTGTGTTGTGAAGGCCGCCTTGGAGAACGCTTACCCGAAGATCAGAGGCTGAATGCCCGTGACCGCTGAAGTGCTCCCCCACAGGAAGAGAACAGTCTTGCCTGGTGATTGTCGAGCGGTGTTCACTCATCTGTTGTCGTAGCGTCTGCATGGTTTCCCCAATGTACCATGCCTCGGGACATCCTTTCCTGCAGTGTATCAGGTAGACAACGTTGGCCGAGTTGCAAGAGTAGGTACCGTGTACCTGGTAGATGGTGTTCTCACGTGAGATGATGGCATCCGTGTCGATGATCCGGCACGTCTTGCAGAGGTTGCTGTGGCAGGGTTGTGTGGTGTCGTGGTCACTGTTCTCCTGAAGGCTGGGTAGTTTGCTGCGGACAATGGTCTGTTTGAGGTTGTGCGGTTGTTTGAAGGCAAGAAGTGGGGGTGTGGGGATGGCCTTGGCGAGATGTTCGTCTTCATCAATGACATGTTGAAGGCTCCGGAGGAGATGCCGTAGCTTCTCTGCTCTGGGGAAGTACTGGACGACGAAGGGTACTCTGTCCACCGTGTCCCGTGTTCCACATCATCGATATGAAGGAGCTGCGCTCTGAAAGCTTGTGGCTTGTGCTACCAAATAAATCTGTTGGACTTTAACCTGGTGTTGTGAGACTTCTTACCATGGATTATTTCAAACAGAGATCTGAAAGGGAGATAGGAAAGATACAAATGAATGAACTTTAATCTCCTGTGGTTGCAAAGACAAAAGACTGATTGCTCATCTCAGTAGACATCCAAAACCTGTTGATTTCCTGTTGATTTATATCTCAAAAGTTATAAATGGTCTGAGATGAAAAGACCCTGAACTCTGGTTGTGATTCATAGGCCCATAACTTCCATCCTGAATTCCCAATTTACGGAGATTGTGTGCCGCACATGCACGTTGGGGCAATATGGAAGTCCCAATGTGAAGAATATGTGTGCTGAAAGCACACCAAGTTCAAACCTCCGGTAAGGCTGCAAGGATAGAAGCACTGCATTGAATTGCCTGAAAGAGAAGTGATGGAACAGTGCTAATTCCACTTTCTTGTCCTGATAATAGGTGAATATTTAAACTTATTTATTTGCACAGATTGTCTGCAGCTACACTCCCCGCTGCCTCGAAAAAGAAGCCAGCATAATTAAGGACCCCACGCACCCCGGTCTTACTCTCTTCCACCTTCTTCCGTTGGGGACAAAGATACAAACGTCTGAGGTCACGTACCAACCGACTCAAGAACAGCTTCTTCCCTGCTGCCATCAGACTTTTGAATGGACCTACCTCGCACTAAGTTGATCTTTCTCTACACCCTAGCTATGACTGTAACATTACATTCTGCACTCTCTCCTTTCCTTTGATTTGATTTGATTTTGATTTGATTTATTGTTGTCACATGTATTAGCATGCAGTGAAAAGTATTGTTTCTTGCGCACTATACAGACAAAGTATACCGTTCATAGAGAAGGAAACATGAGAGTGCAGAATGTGGTGTTACTGTCATGGCTAGGGTGTAGAGAAAGATCAACTTAATGCAAAGTAGGTCTATTCAAAATCTGATTGCAGTAGAGAAGAAGCTGTTCTTGAGTCGGTTGGTACGTGACCTCAGACTTTTGTATCTTTTTCCCAACGAACGAAGGTGGAAGAGAGAATGTCCGTGGTGCGTGGGGTCCTTAATTATGTTGGCTGCTTTGCCGAGACAGCGGGAAGTGTAGACAGAGTCAATGGATGGGAGGCTGGTTTGCGTGATGGATTGGGCTACATTTACGACCTTTTGTAGTTCCTTGCAGTCTTGGGCAGAGCAGGAGCCATACCAAGCTGTGATACGACCAGAAAGAATGTTTTCTATGGTGCATCTGTAAAGGTTGGCGAGAGTTGTAGCTGACATGCCAAATTTCCATAGTCTTCTGAGAAAGTAGAGGCGTTGGTGGGCTTTCTTAACTATAGTGTCAGCATGGGGGGGACCAGGACAGGTTGTTGGTGATTTGGACACCTAAAAACTTGAAGCTCTCAACTCTTTCTACTTTGTCCCCGTTGATGTAGACAGGGTCATGTTCTCCTCTACACTTCCTGAAGTCGATGACAATCTCCTTCATTTTGTTGACATTGAGGGAGAGTTTTGTCGCCGCACCAGTTCACCAGATTCTCTATCTCATTCCTGTACTCTGTTTCGTCATTGTTTGACATTTGACCCACTACGGTGGTGTCGTCAGCAAACTTGAAAATTGAGTTGGAGGGGAATTTGGCCACAGTCATAGGTGTATAAGGAGTATAGTAGGGGGCTGAGAACACAGCCTTGTGGGACACCGGTGTTGAGGCTGATCTTGGAGGAGGTGTTGTTGCCTATCCTTACTGATTGTGGTCTGTGGGTTGAGAAGTTCAGGATCCAGTTGCAGAGGGAGGAGGCGGGGCCCAGGCCACAGAGTTTGGAGATGAATTTCATAGGAATAATGGTGTTGAATGCTGAGCTGTAGTCAATAAATAAGAGTCTGACATAGGCGTCTTTGTTATCTAGGTGTTCCAGGGTTGAGTGCAGGATCAGGGAGATGGCATCTGCTCTCTATGAATGGTACGGTTTGGCTGTATAGTGCACAAGAAACCATACTTTTCACTGTATACTAATACATGTGACAACAATAAATCAAATCAGATAAAAATACAGTGAGTAGAGGCAGCAGACATTCTTTAGGTGGGTTAATTTTTTTGTAAATGTGTTTCACAGATGTTTAAAATATATGTAATGCACAGAAAGTGAAAGGAAGATTTAATTTTTAAAATAACTTTGACATGATGTACTGTTAATTCCATTAAAAAGTACATTCATACATAACAAAGTAGGTTTGAAGTTTCAGCTAAAGTCCATTTGGATGTTGCTGTGTTGATTGTTAAGCAGTGTTGATTATCCCAATTTTAAGAGTCTCCCTAATACAATGTTGATCCTTAGAAGCCTTTTAAGATATAGGGTGAAATGCGTTCTACATTTACAGTGAGAAGTATGCAATTTGGCTATCTGATGCTTCAGGAAAGTGTGTCCCTTAAGATGATATATGCAAGCCTCCTGTAGGTTGATATGAACTATCTCTCTGATAGATATTGCAGGATCCAGTGCAGATTGAACATCTGGAGTCATGTTCCACCACTGCTGGTACATCACACTTTAGCTTTGCTTCTTAAAATCACTGAAGTTCTTTTGAGTCTTCAATGCAGGTGCAGAGATCATGAACGAAGACTTAGGCTACATGTAAAATGTGCAATTAATATGTCTAAACCCTCCCCTCCCTCTCCTCCCCTCCCCTCCTTTACCCCCCTCCTCCCCCCCCACATCAAATCACACCCAATATAACATGTGGGAGGTTTGTGAAATCCCTGCCTATTTGACCCACAAAATATTGTAAGCAACATTACAGAATGCCTCAACAGGGATCCTTACATCTGTGGTGATATAAACAGGGCCTAGTTTTAAGGCTGATAAAATTGGATATCCTAAATTAAAGAATTGGGCACATTGAAATCAAACACAGTCAAACCTCAGGCAGGCCAATTATACAAATACACAAATGTGTCTGGGCCTGACCCATCAACCACCCATCAAAGGTCGTTACACTCTACTTGAGACTTAGCAGGAGATCATCGCACCTCATTAAAATGCACCGGCCCAATGTTAGAAGCGCAGATCGAGCCAGACTTTCTGTCACCAAGAGTTCCTGTAGATACCTTCTCTGATAACAAGTTCAACAACATGGAGATGGACACCTGGGAGGCGAACCCTGGTGTCCTGTCAGGCAGACATCAAGAAACCCACAGGGTATTGGAACCCCCTCCTGGGACCTCATTGGCCGGAAGCCAGAGAAGTTTCTGGAAAGCAGGCTGGGGGATAAGACTTCAAGACACACAGGAGCGAAGACTCGACAGGGGAGACGGCAGTGACCATTCGGAAGACTGACCAGAGAAGGAAGGAAGGAAGAAGCTGCCATCGAGACTCACCTTCATGAAGACAGACCAGAGGGACTCAGAGAATCGAGCCTGCAGTTCAACCAAACCATCTTTACGGGTAGTATCCTTGAATCTGCTGGGGTATCCTCTTGTTTTATGTGGGTAATTTAAGGGTTAATAGTGTTATTATTAATAAACTTGTTGAACCTTTACTTGTGTTTGTCCTTTGTCCATCTTGCAAATAAGGACACCGGGGTAAAACCTTGGAGTAAGTAAACTGGTTGAAAGTATCTGAGAATTAACAGGTACAACACATCTCAATCACAAAGAAATAAAATTAATCTGTAATTAATGCATAGAAGCAAATTCAGCAATAATGTTGAAACAAACAACAATCTAAAGTTATCTTTAGAGCTCACTTGTAACAAGTGAAACAAGAAAATAATTCACAACTTTCAAGAATTATATTGGGTGATTTCATCATTGCTTTCTTTACACTTTACTGTTGGCTTTACAGTATGATCATGTACATATATTGTTGAAATCCTATTATCTTTGGAAATTAACCTCTTGATTGACCGTAACACCAAAACATCAACCTTATAATTTCTTTCCAAATTTTATTGGCTGCTCTCCAATTTCTTCATTAATTCTCTTCTTTTTGTCACTTTTTCTGTAAATGATTTTGCACAAGTAGATATAATATCCAATAAATGGCAGAACCCTTAAGATTACTGATAGGCAGAGGGATCTGGGTGTACAGGTACACAGGTCACTGAAAATGGCAACACAGGTGGAGAAAGTAGTCAAGAAGGCATACAACATGCTTGCCTTCATCGGCCGGGGCATTGAGTTTAAAAATTGGCAAGTCATGTTGCAGCTTTATAGAACCTTAGGTAGGCTACACTTGGAATATAGTGTTCAATTCTGGTCGCCACACTACCAGAAGGATGTGGAGGCTTTGGAGAGGGTACAGAAAAGATTTACTCGGATGTTGCCTGGTATGGAGGGCATTAGCTATATGGAGAGGTTGGAGAAACTTGGTTTGTTCTCACTGGAACAACGGAGGTTGAGGGGTGACCTGATAGAAGTCTACAAATTATGAGAAGCATGGACAGAATAGATAGCCAGAAGCCTTTTCTCCAGGGTGGAAGAGTCAATTACTGGGGGGCATAGGTTTAAGGTGCGAAGAGCAAGGTTTAAAGGAGATGTACAAGGCAGGTTTTTTACACAGAGGGTGGTGGGTGCCTGGAACTCGCTGCCAGGGAAGGTAGTGGAAGCGGATACGATAGTGAGTTTTAAGGGGTGTCTTGACAAATACATGAATAGGATGGGAATGGAGGGGTATGGTTCCCGGAAGGGGAGGGGGTTTTAGTTAAGTCAGGCAGCATGGTCGGTGCAGGCTTGGAGGGCCAAAGGGCCTGTTCCTTTGTTCTTTGTAGAATCTTTAGTGACACATTTCTCCCTTCTGCTATGATCCTCAAATTTCTAGCGAATAGCAGAACGTATGACACAACAAGATTTCCCATTACAAGATATTACTATAACAAACAGACTAAAAGCACTATCAACTAAACACTATGGCCGGAATTTTTCAGCCGTTCATGCTGGTGGGATTCTCCGGCCCTGCCAACAGCACACCCCATCCATGGGTTTCCCGCCGGCATCGGGTGATGTCAATGGGAATTCCCATTGACAGCAGCGGGACCAGAGAATCCCACCGCTGGCAAACAATGCGTCACCTCCTGTCGGCGGGAAACACATGGCTGGGGCGGTGGGGGGGGGGGGGGGGGGGGGGGGGGCGGAGGCCGGAGAATCTCGCTGTATTTTTGCAGACAACTTATACTTTAAATAGAACAGAACTTTTAACACAGTCATAAACCATGATCAATCATTACTTGGTCCTTTTAGTACACGTTCAATTCTGTCCCAAATAATTCTTAAATCCCAAGTGTTTACTTATGATCTTTTCCTTTTATAGCCTGGAAGATGTTAACTCCAGAACTATCCTCATGGTGCAAGTTTTCCTGGAAAATTCCCCCTTGAGCTAAAGCGAGGAAAATCTTCCAGCCTCATTTAAATTCCTCACAAATTTGGTCTTTCCAATTCCAATTCCTGTGTGGCCTCCCACCTGTATTCCTGCAATGTGAACCACAGAACCTCCTGGCCTCCAGCTGCTTGTGCTCTCTTCCAGATCCTGGTAGATTAAACTTGTCTGTGAGTTCCTCTCCCAGTGCCCATCTCTATTGCAATGTGAATCACATGGGTCCTATATCCAGGTAAAAAAATGCTCATTATCTCTCAGCTCTTAGCTAAGAGCTCTTAGCTCTTAGTAGAAATGGCAGAGGTGCTTAATGAGTATTTTGTCTCGATTTTCACAGAGGAGAAGGACCTGGGTGGATGTACTGCAGGCTTGCGGTGGACTGAAAAGATTGAGTATGTGGACTTTAACAAAGAGGTTGTGATGGAATCTTTGAATGGCATCAAGACAGATAAGTCGCCGGGTCCGGATGGGATGTACCCCAGGTTACTGTGGGAGGCGAGGGAAGAGATTGCAGAGCCTCTGGCGATGATCTTTGCATCGTCGATGGAGATGGGGGAGGTGCCGGAGGATTGGAGGATTGCGGATGTGGTTCCTATTTTCAAGAATGGGAATAGGGATAGCCCAGGAAATTACCGGCCGGTGAGTCTAACCTCAGTGGTTGGTAAGCTGATGGAGAAGATCCTGAGGGACAAGATTTATGAGCATTTGAGAGGTTTAGTATGCTCAAGAATATTCAGCATGGCTTTGTCAAAGGCAGATCGTGCCTTACGAGCCTGGTGGAGTTCTTCGAAAATGTGACTAAACATATTGACGAAGGGAAAGCGGTAGATGTGGTTTATATGGATATGAACAGCAAGGCGTTCGATAAGGTCCCCCATGCAAGGCTTCTAGAAAAAGTGAGAGGGCATGGGATCCAAGGGGCTGCTGCCCTGTGGATCCAGAATTGGCTTGCCCAAAGGAGGCAGAGAGTGGGTATAGATGGGTCTTTTTCTAAATGGAGGTCGGTCACCAGTGGTGTGCCCCAAGGATCTGCTCTGGGACCCTTGCTGTTTGTCATTTTCATAAATGACCGGGATGAGGAAGTGGAGGGATGGGTTGGTAAGTTTGCCGATGACACAAAGGTTGGTGGTGTTGTGGATAGTCTGGAAGGATGTCAGAAGTTACAGAGGGACATAGATAGGATGCAAGAGTGGGTGGAGAAGTGGCAGATGGACTTCAACCCAGATAAATGTGTAGTGGTCCATTTTGGCAGATCGAATGGGATGAAGGAGAACAATATAAAGGGAAAGACTCTTAGTACTGTAGAGGATCAGAAGGACCTTGGGGTCTGGGTCCATAGGATTCTAAAATCGGCCCCGCAGGTGGAGGAGGTGGTTAAGAAGGTGTATGGTGTGCTGGCCTTTATCAATCGAGGGATTGAGTTTAGGAGTCCGGGGATAATGATGCAGTTTTATAAGACCCTCGTCAGACCCCACTTGGAGTACTGTGCTCAGTTCTGGTTGCCTCATTACAGGAAGGATGTGGAAAAGATTGAAAGGGTGCAGAGGAGATTTACAAGGATGTTGCCTGGATTGAGTGGCATGCCTTATGAGGATAGGCTGAGGGAGCTCGGTCTTTTTTACTTGGAGAGACGTAGGATGAGTGGAGACCTAATAGAGGTATATAAGATGTTGAGAGGCATAGATTGGGTGGACTCTCAGAGGCTTTTTCCCAGGGTGGAAATGGCTGCGACGAGAGGACACGGGTTTAAGGTGCTGGGGGGTAGGTACAGGGGAGATGTTAGGGGGAAGTTTTTCACACAGAGGGTGGTGGGCGAGTGGAATCGGCTGCCGTCAGTGGTGGTGGAGGCAAACTGAATAGGGTCTTGGAAGAGACTCCTGGATGAGTACATGGGACATAATAGGATGGAGGGTTATAGATAGGCCTAAAAGGTAGGAATACGTTTGGCACAACTTGTGGGGCCGAAGGGCCTGTTTTGTGCTGTAGTTTTTCTATGTTTCTATCCTGAAGACCCCAGTTCTCTTTATATTGTAAGTATATAACAGATTGAAGCACAACTGTTTACAACCTGGCAGTTTTATGGGAGTTTGGAGACTCCCAGACTGTCCCCTATTAGCACACAGGGTGTTGCAATTGTCTCCAGTTTTACCTTCATCCCAGTAAAATAATCCTCCCTCCTTTAATCTCTAACTAACAACCACCTAGGTTTGCTGTCAGGTAAGCTTCAGAACAGGTACCATGACCCCTCCCCCCGACTTTATTTTACCTTAAAGACACTGTCCCAAAATTTAACCAGATTATAAATCTCATAATCGTAATATTTCTCATTTTCCCTTTGTGCTTATATAGGATTTGTGAGGAACTTAAATGAGTCTAGAAGATTTTCCTAGCTTTAGTTCGAGGGGGAGTTCTCCAGGAAAACTTGCACCGTGAAGGACATTTTAAATATAGGATAGATTAAAAAAGCGGACTTCAGATGGACTGAAAACATTGACTGACTTCTGCTTTCCCACAGTTTCGTGCCTGGCCTGCGGAGAACTTGCAGCTTTCTCTAGTTTAGTTATTTTTTGTTTTCAGAGAACCAGATTTCTGATACCCAGAAATCTAACTTTGCACAATATGAGTCAGTACACATTCAGTTTCAGGAAGTAACACCCAAGCTGCAGTACCTGTAATAATTTCGGAAGTGGAGGTTTGCCACAATGATTCCATAATCAACTTATTTTGTGGATGCTTTTCTAACGGGATCAAGGAGCAAGGCACAATGAGAAGGCAGGACCCTGATTGAGACTTGCGTTACTCCAGTGATTTTGCAGTCATATCTGTTTAATTGTGAGGCACTGTGAAACTTCCTTAAATCAGTCGTATTTGTGTACTCTCTGAGTGAGACTGTCAGTTTTGCGTGAATTTATACTGGACAATGAGGTGGGTTGTGCTGTGGATTTATGTTCAGTAAGAGCTGGATGGAGTGATTCCTGCAGCCAGCAGAGTGGATAGTTTGGTTCCATGGGGCAAGCACAGTAAGAAGTCTCACAACACCAGGTTAAAGTCCAACAGGCTTATTTGGCAGCACAAGCTTTCGGAGCGCTGCTTCTTCATCAGGTGAGTGAGGACTTGTGTTCACAAACAGGGCATATATAGACACAAACTCAATTTACAAGATAATGGTTGGAATGCGAGTTTTTACAGTAATCAAATCTTAAAGGTACAGCCAATGTGAGTGGAGAGAGGGCCAAGCACAAGTTAAAGAGGTGTGTATTGTCTCCAGCCAGGACAGTTAGTGAGATTTTGCAAGCCCAGGCAAGTCATGGGGGTTACAGACAGTGTGACATGAACCCAAGATCCCAGTTGAGGCTGTCCTCATGTGTGCGGAACTTGGCTATCAGTCTCTGCTCAATGATTCTGCGTTGTCGTGTGTCGTGAAGGTTGCCTTGGAGAACGCTTATCCCAAAGATCAGCACAGTTGTCAGCACTGCTGCCTCACAGCGCTAGGGACCCGGGTTTGATTCCCAGCTTGGGTCACTCTCTGTGCGGAGTCTGCACGTTCTCTCCATGTCTGCGTGGGTTTCCTCCGGGTGCTCTGGTTTCCTCCCACAGTCCGAAAGACATGCTGATTAGGTGCATTGACCATGCCAAATTCTCCCTCAGTGTACCCGAACAGGGGCCAGAGTGTGGCGGCTACAGGATTTTCACAATAACTTAATTGCAGCGTTAATGTAAACCTATATGTGACACTAATAAATAAATAAATAAAATTAATATGGGTTGAATTCTAGGATAGGACCTGAAGGAACAACAGTGTGCTAATCCACCACATAGCCAAGCACCATATTGCTACAGCAAGCAAAAATAGCACCTAAATTTTCTGATCTTGATCACAATGAAAGATTCACTGCTGAAAATTGTTTGACTAGAGGATGATAGTACTGGGATTGGTCTTTGGCCCCACAACCAAAATACTCAAAGTGAGAAAAAAGAACGTGTATTTATAAAACACACAAGATAGCGCAGGATATCCTAGATTGCTACAGATTGAATTAATTATTTTTTAACAGTGGCATTTTTTGTAGCTAGGTTTAAAGATGAATTGAGTCGATTTGAGAGAAGCACCAGAGAGCTTACAAAATACTCAGGAAAATGGAGACATATATTATTAAAAATAGCATACTACTGATTTCCTCATTTTCTAAAGATAACGGCACTGAGGCATTTGTCTACTGACAAAAACACTAACATAAGAACATCATATTAATGTTCACACCTTGAATTCATAAAGCTACATGTCGCATCAGAATACAATCACACAAAACCAACTTTGAAAAAGATTAAAGGCCAATTTAGAAATAAATTAGTTATAGAACAAGGAACTAAAACAACAAAAGAACCAGAAACTTCATATTAAAATATTAGTCTGTGACTAATCATTTATCTTGGCACTGTAAATCACTTCTTGGATTGTATGAAATAGTTTTATCCAGTTACATTCTTTTTAAGCAGTAACATTTTATTAATCTTGGGTTATTACAACAAAATAATTTACAGCAAAATCGTTTTACACCTGTTTTCTCCTCAGGTGATATGGGTGTTTAGATGAATCTTGACAATACACTGATGGGGCAGGATTTTCCCACATGCTCTCCCCCCCTCCACCCCGCCTTGAAAGAAGTGGGCATTGCGGCATTCCTGAGGCAGGTCTGAGAATGTTTCTAGACAGGGAGATCCCTCAGAAGGATGAAACTAATTAAATATTTTGGAAGGGGAAAGGCAGAAGACCTCATGGAACTGAGGGGAAAGCCTTCCAGCGAGACTGTTGGGGGTGCAGGCGTGGTTTCTCCTTCCTTGCTGCGGCCCCCTGTTAGTGGGGCAGGAAGCCTCTGGTTCGCAGCCTCCCATGCCCGGCACAAATTGAAGGAACACCACCTCATCTTCCAGTTAGGCACTTTACAGCCCTCAAGACCCAACATTGAGTTCAACAACTTCAGACTGTGACCTTTCTCCTCTATCTTGACTTTTTTCAATATCCAAAACATTTTTTGCCCCAATGCAAAAACTCCCATCCCCCACCAGGCCATCTGTCATTGTTCTTAAAGTTTGCTTTCACTCAACGCTGACCATTATTCTCCCATTAACACATTCTGATATCACTGGTGGGCTTTTATGGCCTCGCCTGAGTGAGACCAGAAAATCCTGCCCGAGGTCAACGGACATTTTCGTTGTCCACCCTTCATCCGCTCCGATTCTGTGGTGGGCAGGGCGGTCGAATTATCTTGATGCAACTACTGGCGCCTTCTCCTGTCATTAACACTTCCTCTGTCTCATGACCGACACATCTTTGCTGCAATCACTCCTAGCTCCCACCAATCACTGACCTTCTACTCTGCTCCAACTGCTCCATCTCATTTCTCCCCCGTTTTAGCTCTGAAGAGGAGGAGTCATACAGACTTGAAACGTTACCTCTATTTTCTCTCTCCACAGATGCTGTCAGACCTGCTGAGATTTTCCAGTTATTTTCTATTTTTGTATGAGAGTAAACCCCTCTGATGACGTCTCTCTGAATTCTTGCAGAGATTCCGCACATTGCCTCAACATACTGGCTTCTTACAGACTCCTTTCCACAGTTCAAAAAAACACAAAAATGGCTGCTGTGTTCATTTTCAAGGAGTCATCATTTCACCAAGTAAATACGTTAATTAAGTTGTGGTCCTTTGAAGTCCCTTCCTGTCTCCTGTTCCCTCAAAAGTAAAAACAGGTTTTCACATTTTTACGATTCAAAGCACATCCCTGGGAGGGGTCTTTGCTTCTTTAATAACTCTTCATAGGCAGCTCTAGAGATATGAGTCTGATGAGGTTTGAACAAACAAAGAAAGCTACCATGCCATCTGGCTGTACTTACATTTTGAAAAAGGCTATTAAACTCACTGAAAATTTGAAGACAAAAATGGGGGCCTTAAAACAGTTGTTCTTAAAATCTGTAATGTTGTAATTACCTGTTTGCAACACTTCTCTTCTTGCTCATGCACCATTACCTCTGATGTTCCCCAAGGATCTAGTCTTGGTCCCCTCTGTCTCATCTACATGCTGCCTCTCAATTACATCATCTGAAAGCTACAGCATTAGTTTTCACATGAATGCTGACAACACCCAGCTCTATCAGACTGTCACTTCCCTCAATCCCTCCACAGTCTCTCTCTAAACTCTCATTCTGCTTTCTAACGTCTGTCTGGAGGAGCAGAAATTTTCTCCAATTTAAATTTTGGGGAAAACTGAAACCATTGTCTTCTGTCCCTGTAGCTCGGTCAGCTCGCGTGTGGATGACTCCATTCGTCACCCGAGCAATTGTCCAAGGCTAGACCAGAGTCTTCACAAATACGGTATCATATTTGACCCTGGGGTGACATATCCACATCACATGTCCACATCATCACTAAATCAGTCTATTTCTCCTTCTATAACATCACCAAAAGTTCATAAGAGTGTATTTGGAACAGTTTCTCAAAACAATACCGAGTGGAACCAAATGGAGAACAAGTTATTTTAGATCAGGTAATCCGTAATGACATCATCTCACATGAGAACATCATCCACCAGGTACACGGTACATACTCTTGCAACTCGGCCAATGTTGTCTACCTGATACGCTGCAGGAAAGGATGTCCCGTGGCATGGTACACTGGGGAGACCATGCAGACGCTACAACAACGGATGAATGAACACCACTCAACAATCACCAGGCAGGAGTGTTCTCTTCCTGTTGGGGAACACTTCAGCAGTCATGGGCATTCAGCCTCTGATCTTCGGGTAAATGTTCTCCAAGGCGGCCTTCACGACACACGACAATGCAGAATTGCTGAGCAGAAACTGATAGCCAAGTTCCGCACACATGAGGCCTCAACCAGGATCTTGGGTTCATGTCACACTATCTGTAACCACGACTTGCCTGGGCTTGCAAAATCTCACTAACTGTCCTGGCTGGAGACAATACACATCTCTTTAACCTGTACTTAACCCTCTCTCCACTCACATTGTCTGTACCTTTAAGATTTGATTACCTGTAAAGACTCGCATTCCAACCATTATTTTGTAAATTGAGTTTGTGTCTTTATGTGCCCTGTTTGTGAACAGAACTCCCACTCATCTGATGAAGGAGCAGCACTCTGAAAGCTTGTGGCTTGTGCTACCAAATAAACCTGTTGGACTTTAACCTGGTGTTGTGAGACTTCTTACTGTGTTTACCCCTGTCCAACGCCGGCATCTCCACATCAATCCGTAATGAGACAGGATTAATTGATGTTCTCATTATAATGGATCCTCTAGGGAAGAGCATTCACAACATGCTTGAATTTTGTATTCAGTTTGAGGGTGGAAAAACTTGGGTCTGAAAATAGTGTCTTAAATGTAAATAAAGGCAACCGCGAAGAAATGGCAACAGAGTTGGCACAAGTGAACCGTGGAAGATAGATCAAAAGATAAAAGTTAAGATGATTGATAAGGAACGGCAAGCACTAAAAGAGATATTTCATAATTTGCAATAAAGAAATATTTATTGAGAAAGTAATACTCAACAAGAAGGATGAACCAACATGGCAGACTAAGTAAGTTAGGATGCTTGAAAGAAAATTGAAAGAAAGAGCATACGTTGCAAAGTTTATTGGTAGGCCTGAAGATTGAGAACATTGTAGAAATCAGCAAAGGATGATTAAAAGTAAAAGGGAGAAAATAAATAAAGACAAATTGCTGTATATGCTCATGTAAAAGCCAAAATTTTGAGATCAAATTTTTATGCCAAAAGTTATGCACTCGATTTTACTTTGGTAATATTTTTGCCATGTTGACATGTGTTTGATCTGGGCCCAAGTGAAATGCAAAAAAAGACTTTCAACTGAGTGTAGTAAAAACAAACAATACAAAGGAACTCATATTAATTTTCCAACGTATATTCATTTTCTAAACTATACGCATTTCATCTCATGCCATATAAATACGTCATGAATTAACTGCAACACTTCTTGCTGAATTTCTTTGAAACAACACCAATCACCATCTGAATCATCGAACAATATGGTCCAAAGATCTGCAGGTTAGGTTGATTTTGATTTTGATTTGATTTGATTTATTATTGTCACATGTATTAGTATACAGTGAAAAGTATTGTTTCTTGCGCGCTATACAGACAAACCATACCGTTCATAGAGAAGGAAAATGTAGAATGTAGTGTTACAGTCATAGCTAGGGTGTAGAGAAAGATCATCTTAATGCAAGGTAAGTCCATTCAAAAGTCTGACAGCAGCAGGGAAGAAGCTGTTCTTGAGTCGGTTGGTACGTGACCTCAGACTTTTGTATCTTTTTCCCGAAGGAAGAAGATGGAAGAGAGAGTGTCCGGGGTGTGTGGGGTCCTTAATTATGCTGGCTGCTTTGCCAAGGCAGCGAGAAGTGTAGACAGAGTCAATGGATAGGAGGCTGGTTTGTGTGATGGATTGGGCTACATTCACGACCTTTTGTAGTTTCTTGCGGCCTTGGGCAGAGCAGGAGACATACCAAGCTGTGATACAACCAGAAAGAATGCTTTCTATGGTGCATCTGTAAAAGTTGGTGGGAGTCGTAGCTGATATGCCAAATTTCCTTAGTCTTCTGAGAAAGTAGAGGCATTGGTGGGCTTTCTTGACCAGGACAGATTGTTGGTGATCTGGACACCTAAAAACTTGAAGCTCTTGACCCTTTCTACTTCATCCCCATTGATGTAGACAGGGGCGTGTTCCCTTTTACACTTCCTGAAGTCGATGACAATCTCCTTCGTTTTGTTGACATTGAGGGAGAGATTATTGTTGCCACACCAGTTCACCAGATTCTCTATCTCATTCCTGTAATCTGTCTCATCATTTTTTGAGATCCGACCCACTATGGTGGTGTTGTCAGCAAACTTGAAAATCGAATTGGAGGGGAATTTGGCCGCACAGTCATAGATGTACAAGGAATATAGTAGGGGGCTGAGAGCACAGCCTTGTGGGGCACTGGTGTTGAGGATTATCGTGGAGGAGGTGTTGTTGCCTATCCTTACTGATTGTTGTCTGTGAGTTAGGAAGTTCAGGATCCAGTCTCAGAGGGAGGTGCCCAGGCCCAGGCCACGGAGTTTGGAGATGAGTTTCATGGGAATAATAGTGTTGAAGGCTGAGCTGTAGTAAATAAATAGAAGTCTGACATAGATGTCCTTGTTATCTAGATGTTCCAGGGTTGAGTGCAGGGCTAGGGAAATGGCGTCTGCCGTGGACCTGTTGCGGCAGTAGGCAAACTGTAGTGGATCCAGGTAGTCCGGGAGGCTGGAATTGATTCATGCCATGACTAACCTTTCAAAGCACTTCATAATGATCGTGTCAGAGCCACCAGCCGATAGTCATTAAGGTACACTGCTTGGTCTTTCTTAGGTACCAGGATGATGCTCGTCTTCTTGAAGCAGCTAGGGACCTCAGATTGTTGTAAAGAGAGGTTGAAGATGTCTGTGAATACCTCCGCCAGCTGATCCGTGCAGGATCTGAGTGCACGTCCGGGAACCCCATCCGGGCCAGTTGCTTTCTGTGGGTTGACTTTCAAGAAAGCTGCTCTGACGTCTGCAATGGTGACCCCAGATATAGGTTCATCCAGGGCTTCCAGAGTAAAGGGCATGCTCTCGTTGACCTCTTGCTCAAAACAGGAGTAGAATGCATTGAGCTCATCAGGGAGGGGTGCGTTGGAGCTGGTGATTTTACATGCCTTCATCTTGTAGCCTGTTATGTATTGCAGACCTTGCCATAGTCGGCGGGGGTCGGTGTGGCTAACCTGGGACTCTAGCTTGGTCCGGTACTGTCTTTTGGCATCTTTGATGGATCTCCTTAGATCATATCTGGCTTTCTTGTATAGGTCAGTGTCACCTGACTTGAACGCCTCAGACCTGGACTTCAGCAAGCAGTGGCTATGCTAAATGGACCCTAATGTCAGAGGGATCAGAGAAGTAAATATGTGGGACTACGGGGATAGGGCCTGGGTGGCCCCTTTCTGCAGTGCAGGGATTCTATTCTATTCTATTCTATTCTAATTGCCTGGTTGTATAACATCACTATATGGATCTCCTGTCTTCACCATCATCAGTAGTAACTTCAGCATCATCATTCCACAATCAATTGTCCTCAGTACTGTGGAGTATATTCAATATTCCATGTTTTAGAAATGACTTTTTGATAACATTGGGATCAAGTTCATTCTACACATCTACTGCCCATTGTCACCATGTTACTGGTGAGGGTAAGCAAATATTTCTGCCCTTAGTAAATGTTTTATACTTTCCAATATCCAATTGTTCTATATCTTTCCGATACTATATTTGAGAGATTTATTTATACACGCATTCAAGGGCTGAACAACACTCGAAAGACCACCAGAATTATGGCCACAGCAGTGTTAATCGATCTCATTTCATTGGCCACGTTGTTGATGAGATGAGATTTGAACATGTCTCAGATGAGCCAAACACTTTTCTTTGTGTGGACATCCTGGTTTCAATTTCCAAATGCATCTCTTGCAACTGCCTTCATCCATCCAGCTTCTCTCATGATCATGTCTTTCTCTTTGGAGAGAATTTTTTTACCTGAATATCAGCATAGGCTTTAATTTTGCACCACACCAGAGGGAACCACTGGCAACCACATCTCCTCATAGTCAGTGTCGTTACAGGGACATTTGTTTTCACCAACTTTGGTTTTGTTCGCTGGCATTGCAGTGTAAAGTTTATTTATTAGTCACAAGTAAGGTTTACATTAACACTGCAATTAACTTACTGTGAAATTCCCCTAGTTGCCACATTATGACACCTGTTCGGGTCAATGCACCTAACCAGCACATCTTTCAGACTGTGGGCGGAAACTGGAGCACCTGGAGAAAACCCACACAGACACGGGGAGAACGTGCAAACTCCACACCCAGACAGTGACCCAAGCTGGGAATCGAACCTGGGTCCCTGGCGCTATGAGGCAGCAATGCTAACCACTGTGCCACCGTGCCACATGTCAAAGTTATTCAGTGTCTCATCCATATTCCCAATGCAGGCCAATTGATATGCATCTTTTCCTTGATGTTGAATGACAAGTCAATGGAATTTGGCGATTTGATCACCGCCACCAGAAAATATGCCCCAGGGTGGGGAGGGGGGGTGAGGGTTGCCAGCGAGGGGAGTGGGGGCTGGAAAATCCCATCCATTGTATCTATCATAGAAGACACTAAAGGCATCCTAATAATAGTAGAAAATCAAGGGGCAAAAGGAGGGAGAGACTGACAAATCCCTTAGGCCTGATGGTTTGTATCCTAAGCTCTTAAAAAAGGTGGTTGAAGAGATAATGGATCTCTGGTTGTAAACTTCCAAAATTGCCTAGATTCTGAAAAGCTCCCAGTGAATTTGAAAACCACAAATCAAATTCCCTATTTGAGAAAGGAAGGAGACAGGAAGCAGGAAACATTAGGCCTAACATCTGTCATTAAGAAAATTTTGGAATCCATTGTTAAGGATGTAACAAGACATTTTAAAAATCACAATACAATAAGGTAAAAACAACATAGTTTTATGAAAGGGAAATCGTGTTTAGCAAAACTATTTGAGCTCTTTCAAACTGTAATGAGCCAGGTGAACTAGTAGGTGTTAGTATTTGGCTTTCCAAAAGGCAAAAGGTCTCACATAAAATGTTACTGCACAAGATAAAAACTCATGGGATTGGAGCTAATATATTAACTAGCAGAGAGGGTTGGGATAAATGAGTCATTTTCATTTTGGCAAACTAACTAGTGGAGTGCTATATGGATCAGTACTGGGGCCTCGACTGTTTACAATCTATATTAAGGATTTGAGTAAAGGAACCAAATGTATTGTAGTCAAATTCGCTGACAGTACAAAGAAAGGTAGGAAAGCAAGTAGTGAGGGGGACACAAGGGGCTGAATTTTACATGGCCTGGCGGAGGGTGGGGGTCCGAACTGGAAAATATGGATCACCAACTTCCCTGCCACCTTTTAAAGACTCCAGATAAAGTGTCTTGCAGCCAATTAATGGCTGCCTAACAGGAATCTGGCCACCTGCTGAGGAGAACAATGGACACTGTGCCCAACCAGGCAGGAAAGACAGGACTTCTGGGGAGAAAGGGGGCAGACCTTGAACCAGAGGTCAGTCTTGTCAACCCATTTAAGGGCGCCCCGGGCACAGACTCTGGCAGCTGCAGCAGACGTATTCATTTGGAGGCAGAAGTTCTTTTAACATTGTTAAATCCATGGAACTATTGCAGCATGATCAGGTAAGAACCTGTTTTTAAATGTTGATGACTATTGTATTGAATTATTCAGGGCTCATAGGAGGAAAGGACATTTGACGATTCCCTATAAGTCCTCCTGTAGGCTGTGAGTGATAGCCAGGAAGTTCTCTTGCAGCCAGACCTCCAAGCCCCATTGCTAAGAGCAAGGATGTAGTGCTATCAGAGAGCCTCTCTGGCACCTCCAATCATCCTTTTTAAAAGTTGTTTCGCTATAACATCGTCACCAAAACTACCTTATGCAGCTGCCACATAGCGTGCTGGTTCCCCGCTAACTTTAGTCAATCAGCCTGGCAGCCAGTGCAGCAACTGTGCCCCCACATCAATCACACGCAGCACACAGGCTATTGACCACATGACATGTCAATCAGGCATGGACATTGCAGGTTTTTGATTTTCTTCCAACATCAAATTACGTTGACGCCATCCATCGCCTGAGTAGTTTCTACACGTTTAGTATTTTATATTATTTATTTTTTCTGCAAAAGCTCTTAATGCCTCGAAGTGGCAGGTGAGAGCCTATAAAATAAAGTGGCCAAAAATCCCTTGGCCTACTCACTGCCACCTTTAAGGGAGAAAGGCCTCAGACAAAATAAAGACCCAAGTAGAGAGAAAAATATACAACTAACACCATCATTATTAACTTAACCCCCATTATTATATCTCTGTGTAAATAAAATGGTAACTACAGGTATTTTTTCTATTCATTCATGGGATGTGGGTGTCACAGATTGGGCCAGCATTTATTGCCCATTCCTAATTGCCTTTGAACTGAGTGCTTGCCAGGCCATGTCAGAGGACATTGATGTGGATCTGGAGTCACATGGGAGCCAGACCAGGTAAAGGACATTAGTGAATCAGATAGGCTTTTTCAACAATCAACAATGGTTTCGTGGCCATCGTTAGACTTTTAATTCCAGGTTTTTATTGAATTCTACCATCTGCCATGGTGGGACCTCAGGTCTCCCAAGCATTAAACTGGATCTCTGGATTATTAGTCCAGTGACAATACCAACATGTGACCGCCTCCCTGTAAAATTAATATAATAAATCAGAAACACGAGAGACAAGATAGGGAGATTAGTTTTAATTTATTTGCTCAAGAGACTGGAACTTCCAAATCTTATCTATGTGTCAGAGTTGCTTCATGAGTCAGCCCCAAGGCTGTTGAGCCTGTTACTCATTGCTTAGCTGGGCTGGGTAATAACACAATGGTGCAAAACAAAAAACCATAACCTCCCTCTTGTGTCGAGAAAGTGAAGAAAGTAAAGAACACATTGACGCACTGTCACGCTGAGTGATCGAGGAAAGCATCAGTGCTGCAGCTGTCTCACAAAACTGGAGACCGCCTCCCCTAGTGCCCTCACAGCAGAATGAAACTTAAACCTTAACATGATGATTGAAGGTCGGGGGTTAAAATGATCTTTGACCATTTTGACTATCTGGTGGGATGAAGATACTGCAGGGCCCGAGGTTTGGGGGGTTGGCGGGGGCGGGGGGGGGGGGGGGCATGTGGAGGGAGGGAAGATTCTCTTGGGGCCTGGGGTGGGGGTGGGAGAAGATGCTCGGGGGGGGGGGGTGGGGGTGGTTGGAGTGAAGATGTTGTGGGGCTCGGGGTAGTGGGGGACAAGGTGGCGGAGAAGGGAGGGAGGTCAGGGTGGTGGAGCTGCTGCGGCTCTTTTCCCTTGATTGGCGGAATCACATGTAAAGAAGGTCAGGTACTCATTGGCACGCCTAAATATATATATCGCCAAGCTCCTGCTGAAAAGTTACTGTTTAACCTGCTTCCACCATGCCTTTAGGAAAACCATTCCTAATCACAACAACGCGCTGTGTAAAAATAAAAATAAAATACTGCAATGGCTGGAGATCTGAAATTAAAGCAGGAAGTTGCTGGGAAAAACAGCTCAGTAATTTTTCCAGAAATTTCTGTCTTTATTTCTTGATATAAAAAATATTTCCTCGTCTCACTTCTTTTTTGCCAATTATCTTAAACGTGTGTTATTTGGTTACAGACCCTCCGCACAGTGGAAAATATTTCTCCTCGTGTCCACCATTGTAGTCTCTTATCATTTTGAACAGCTTTTTAAAATCTCCCTTAGCTTTCGCGTCTCTAAGGAAATGATCCCAGAATAGACTTAAATCAATAGGGTGTGATCTTGTCTTCTTTTCAAACTATTTCTGACACGACTTGCAGAATATACCAAATGTTTTCGATCCTGCCCACAGAACCTCTTCATTCTTTCTCTGTGGGTAATGGACTGAGTGAAAATATTTTGTGCAGGTGCTCATTTCTGAATAAAGAAGGAAGAAAAATCCAGCAGTCTCGAGGGGAATTTGCATGAATTAACAAAATTTGCAATGAAATTTACCATATTCCTGCTTCTTTGACGCTGGGGATTTTTGACTGGACTTTTACCTTTCTTCTCTGATTTTCCCCTACATTTTCAATTGGCATCTTTTTAACAGGTGGGGGAATTCTAAGTAAACTTTCTCTACATTTACCTGGAACTTATATCAGGTCGCTTGAATCGATGGCACTCACAACTTTGAATCAGAGGTGTGTAACTCCCATCCAGAATTTAAGCAGAATCATAAAATAGAATCCCTACAGTGCAGAAGGAGGCCATTCGGCCCATCAAATCTGCACCAACTCTCCGAAAGAGCATCTTACCCAGCCCCTATCCCCATGTATTTACCCCACTAATCTCCCTAACCTACACATCTTGGGACAGTAAGGGACAATTTAGTATGGCCAGTCCATCTAACCTGCACATCTATGTAGTACTAACGGTGCGCTGCTTTGTTAGAAGCATCATATTGTGGGTGAGATGGTAGACCAAGGTCCAATCTGCTTGTCCAGGTCAACATTACAATTTCTATGGC
This sequence comes from Mustelus asterias, assembly GCF_964213995.1. Classification (NCBI taxonomy): domain Eukaryota; kingdom Metazoa; phylum Chordata; class Chondrichthyes; order Carcharhiniformes; family Triakidae; genus Mustelus; species Mustelus asterias. The sequence continues at coordinate 34,771,150 of NC_135809.1, read as the reverse complement.
ACTACTTGTAGAAGAACAGACAGTGTCCTGGCCGACATTTATACCTCAACTAATATCACTTTTCTCATTGTCATATGTGGGAACTTGCTGTCAGTAAACTGGTTACCAAATGCAGCACAAAACAACAGCGAGTGCACTTGAAAAGAACATGATAGGCGCTATATCAATTCATGCTTTCTTACAAAGTAAGTTACTGTACTTTATAGTAATTCAGGCAGTTTGAAACTTCTTCATTCCCTTGGTCTAATATCTCTGCTGCCGAGATCAGAAGGTGTTGTTGAAGACACTTTGAGTCAAGGATCAAACAGGAAGTGAGCTAACAGAGTCCCCCTTGGTGGGGGTAATGAGTTAATTTTCCTTGCATGAAGGTCATGTTCCAGTGGGTTCATATTCTCAAAAATTGAAATCAAATAGTCATAAGGGTCTTCTTCATCCAAACCTACATTATCTGATATCGGTGTGATCTTTCGATTTTGGAATCGGAATAGTCCAAGCCCTTGGATATTCATTTGTTTACAAAAAAAAATTCCAAGATATTACCATTTCCCCAAAATTCAGAGCTCCACTCTCCATGTGATATCTCATAGCTGAGATGTTCATATAATCATAGTACTCCAATATTTGGAGGTAGCTGCAACAGTTAGTATATGTGACCAACGTGCCCTGTGGCTGAATGGAGTTTTAACTTTTAATATGCTGAATGATTTTCAATCCAACAAACCTGATTTGATGGTTAAAGTTGTTTTTTCATTATGCTGGGATTTTGCTTGTGGCCAGTGGCCTGGAATTTGTCAAAGGACAGAAGGTGTCAAATTCAACAGCTTGTCCTTGGCAGGGATGAGTTCTGAACAGACTCTTGGAGCCAGTGTTCCTTCGCTGAACATTGGAAGGTAAACAATATGCACTTAGGAGGCCCTGAGAGATGAGGTTTGGATTGACCGATGATATTCTGGTGGATTTGATTGGCCTAATCGAATGGTGCAGTTGGAGTTCTGATCAATTCATTGGCTGGTTACCAAGGAACTTTTGGAGTTTTAATTCTGCTAACACAAAGAGCTTGTTCAGAAAGGCAGTGTGAAGAACCTGGGAACCAAGCTCACAAGGAGAGGCAACATCTGGAAATAAAAGAGAACAAAGAACTTATTCCATGTGACAATAAAATCCTGGCCAAGTTTTAATTGCAAGTGGAAATCAACCTAAGTTAAGTAAAGTAGCAGATAGTGAGTATTTGGTTTATACATTGCAAGTACTTACCGTTGTTAAGTAGCTACAGAATAAAGGAAATTGTGTTTAAGTATTTAAAGTCGACTTTGTGTCTTTATTCGCTACAGAGGTTAAAACACAGAGTTTTGGACAACAGCCCTGACTGTACAGATTTACTTCACTGCAAGCCTAAAAATGCTATGAAAATCCAATCAAAACTGGGAGACTTCAAACTATTCATTCTATCCAACCAAAAAGCATTTGTGTTGCTAACTGCTTTAAGTGGTCACAAATCAGCCTACAGATAAGCAGGCCGTCTATGCCTCTCCCCATCATGAATACTCTCACTGGTGGCAATTTTGGAGGTCAGAAGGCTATTTAGGCAGGGTAGTGGCGTGGGTCACTAACAGGGAAGGGCATGTCAGATGGGCTGGACAAACCCAGGGATTCCTGGGCGGAAGGCACTGGGCGACACTGCTGCTGATCCTCTTCCCTTTTGGGTGCCAGAGTGCCTGGGCTCCTCCATGAGATAGAGGGGCAGCTGGAATGAGATCCAGAAGCTCCATCATACTCTGGTGCTGACACTCGTGGATTCCCACAAGTACCTGCACCATACAGTTGAAGCCCTGCACAATGGAGTTCACGCCGTCAGACATGGAGTGCATGACCAAAATCATGGAGTGGACATCTCCCACCGTGGAATGCATGTCCTGTACCAAGGTCTCATTGCAGACGCCACCCTCACAGTGTTCGCTTCATTGTGTCAGAGTGACGGCACCATCTCCTCGGACAGAAGGTGATATGACTCTTCTAGTCAGTCTTGAGGTCCAAGGAGGGTTGCTGTCATCCTTTCCTGATGCTCATGACTCTGCCCTTGTAACTCCAGCAGCTATGGGATGACCATACCCAGGGCTACATCATCGGCAAGAGCTCAGGAAAGTCCTCAGCTCTGACATCCATCCAAGTGCCAGATCCCTGGGACGTCCCTGCCTCCACCTGCTATGGATCATCATCTGTGAGGTGCTCACCAGTGAGTGACCCAGAAGCCTACTTACTATTTATTCCCATCGAGGTGCGAGTATCTGCACTGATGGAAGGTGAAGCTGTGATGCCTCTTCATTGCTGGTCTCTGAGATGTCTCCCTTGGAGTTTCTTGGGTCTCTGGTATCCAGGGGCCGTGAGGATGATCTGGGTTGGTCCACTGATTGACCTGTAATGCAAGGGAGATGGCATTAGTGCGGGACAAGGGAACACTGATATGAGAAAGGTCACTTGTGTAAGTCTCGCGCCAAGGCTGGATGTGTTGAGGGTTCTCACTTGTGTCTATGACACCCTTCCCCGCACCCCACCCCCCTGCACAGGTATGGTCCTGCTTTTTGCCAGCAGGTTCAAGGGCTCGTTCCTTGAAGGGGGTTAGGGTCTCGAGCTCCGGCATCTCTCCAGCGTCTCTCCAACCGGCTGTGCCCGCTCGCACCTATTATGCTCAAGTTTGTCCTTCAATGAGCCAGATGGAGCGAGTGTAGGCGAGAGTCCTGCCAGGTCAAATGGTGTTGTGTGGTATGTGTGGGGGGGTGGGTGGCTGCGAGGATGTGAGGAGCAGAGGAGGTACGGGGAGATATTGGGGAGGGATTGGGGTGAGCATGGTAAGTATTGGGGCCCCATGAGGTTGGTGGGAGTGAGATCTTCATGGAGGTGTGAGGGGTGTGTTAGTGGGTGCTGCGTGACATGAGAGAAGGTAGACTTACCTTGGCTGCACGCAGAAGGTCATTCATCTTCTTCAGACACTGCAGCCCCATCCTCTCATGGAGAGAGAGCTGGTGCTCACAATCATGGCCATAGCCTCCAAGGCGGGGTCTGCTGGCAGGATGTCTGCCCGATCGAGGATAGAGGGTGGCCTGCTTCTTCTGGACCCCATCCAGAAGCTTACTGAAGTAAAGCATGGTGCATCTTTCTGGCAGCCATCCCCCCAATGGAACTTGGAACAAGTGCTGGGAAGGCATTTAAACAGTGAGCCCCACTGATTGGAGTCATTGGGCCCTATTTTACCATTTTGATTTGAAGTGCCGGGCTTGAAACTGGGAGTGTTTCAGATCCGACTTTTAGACTCGTTCTCAGGCACCCCCATACGCACTCTGCTTGCAAAGATATCAGTAATTCTGAAACACGCTGTAGAAGCCTGCGGGCGGGGCTTAACGCGCCCAAAACCCTGCAGCTCCGATTGGCGCCTCCAACTGCGCATGTGCAGAAAAAAAATGATACGATGCTGCTTCTCTCACTCCCAGGCTGGATAATGCCTCCCCCTGGCCCCCACAACATTACTGACCGCCTTATCCCCCCAACCCCTTCACCACCCAGACCGATCGCGGGCCTCTTCCCCCCCCCTGATCAGAGGCAGAGTGGCTGCGGACCTCCCCCCCTTCTCTCTCTCACTGATCTCAGGCAGAGTGGCAGTGGACCCCCCCCCCCTCCCCGCCCCCACCAATCTCAAGTAGAGAGCCGTCAGAAGCTCTGCACTTACCTCCTCACTAACTGGAGCGCCCGAATCAGACTTTTGTAGAGCATGTCTGTTTCCCGCCGATTGTGGATGGGTAAATGCGGTGTTAAAGGGGGAAGTGCCAGTAAGGTTGGGCATGCAGCCCATTAAGCCAATTTAAATGCATGCAAATGCATTTAAATTGCCATCGCATCTATTTCAGGCGTGGTCCCGATCGGCCATTTTCGGCCCTTGGTAAAGGGGGAACCAGTGCAGAGGCGGGCACGAATCGCGCTACTCGCCTCATGCTCAACTTTACCAAGTTTTCGCACCCGAAAACGGGCGCAAAATAACGGTAAAATCAGGCCCATTAAGTCATGGCACGGTGAGTGAATCAGAGGCAGGCCACCAAGGGCACGGCATGAAACGCATAGAAAAAAAGATTGTGTTAAAGAGGCTGAATGTACTTTGACTTTTCCCACTGATGGCTCCAGCGAATTTTCACTGGTTTTCTCACTGGGACTGACACTTTGAAAAAATATCAAAAAATTCTGCTCTTAATGTTACAACCGGGATGTAAGGAATGAACATTTTATCTCGTCCCAGCACTCTGCAGGTCGTAGCATTATTTAAAAAGTTCAATTAACTCACCAAAATGGCCATTTGGTTATCTTCTCTACTGATCCTCAGAATAAAAGAGATTTTACACCTGCTTCTTTCGATCAACTCAAAATGATTATTATAAAACAAAACTTTTTTAACAAGTTGCAAGAACTGGTTAACACAGAATTGTACTCTGGAAATATAATTATCTACCGCTGCTGAACAATTCTCCCAGCACCTAAGCGCACCACACACACAGACACGCACACACAGACAGACAGACAGAAACACACAGAAACAAAGGGCTAACAAATAGGGTGTCGCTGCAGAAATGGGCTTTAGAGAATAGGCATTATAAAATGAAGGATAAAGTTCACAGGGTCTCAACACTGTCAATCTGGAGTTCCCTCATGTGAAGATGGGCTGCCGGTGAATGTCTAGAAGTTCTCAGGACTGAACAGGACTTCGACGTAGAGGAGAATCTAAGGCTGGTTCAATTCTTCTGGTCTTTGCAGGTCCAAGTAAGCTACACTGAGATCAGGATTCTGTGGCTTCAAGTTGAGAAGCACACAGAACTTCAGGCAAGGCAGAGAGACAGTTAGACCAACCTTCCTTTCTCAGCTTATTCCCCAAAAAGACTGAATTCAAAACCAGCAGGTTTCAAACTTAAGTTGTTAACTCTGCCGTGTGATTTCCAGCAAGTTACCAGCTTTTGCCTTTCTTCAATATTTTCCACCCATCCATTAATGTGATCGCAGTTCTAAACAAACAAACAGATCTTCCTCAAGTAGCATGTTGGCCTGTGTTTCTCATTATTACAACAAGTGGTGCATTTTACCCCTGGTAAAATTCTAGAACATTTGTGTTTACTTGCCAACATGTGTGTATCGTCACACAAGAATAATTTTAGTCTATTCTTGGCTTTGGTTTCATTTTTAAAACTTCTAGACTAGACAATACATTTAAATGATTTTTGTTCATTGTTTTAATAGGGCTGTTTAATTGAAACCACCATTTTCAGGCCCCAGACAATACTGCTAGCATAGCTCAGAACAAAAGTCCAGAATCCAGCAGTAGTTTCAATGTCATAGTTACATATTACCGTTTGGACTTTCCTTGCTTTGCATTTCAATTTTCCCTGTTGTGCAATCTTTCTGCTTTACATGGTTACTTGGAAGTGTTCCCAGGTTGCAATGAGTCAGAACTTGCAATGGCATTATGATTAAGACGCTGCTTTGGATTTTCTTTTTCATTCTCCCGAGTCAGACAGATTTCTTTGATTGACAAGGGAGTGAAGAGTTATCGGGGGTAGACAGGAATGTGGAGTTGAGGCTACAGTCAGATCAGCCATGATCTTATTGAATGTAATGCAGGCTCCAAAGGCTGAATGGTTTACTTCTGCTCTTACTTCTTACGTTTTCATGCTCTTACAGTTCATCTAAGACGTCAAAATGATTCACAAAATGTCATTAAAAATTCTCCATAAGGTTTTTAAAAAAATTCATTAATGGGATGTGGGCAGGGCCGCACAATGACGCAGTGGTTAGCGCTGCTGCCTCACAGCTCCAGGGACCCAGGTTTGATTCTGGCCTCAGGTGACTGTCTGTGAGGAGTTTGCACATTTTCTCTGTGCCTGTGGAGTTTCCTCCGGGTGCTCCAGTTTCCTCCCAAGTCTAAAGCCTACATTACATTCAATAAGATCGTGGCTGATCTGACTGTGGCCTAAACTCCATTTTCCCCCTACAATCAAAAATCGGTAAAGTGAAGTAAAGGGATGTGGACATCGCTGGCTAGGCCAGTATTTATTCCATTCTCAGAAGAGGTCTCTAGTCTGTCATCAGAACTTAAGGGGCGCCATTCCACATCAAGCGTGGCTGACCAGGAGTCCCTCCCACTCTTTCTGTCAGCCATTGGCGTGCTGGAAGGATTTGTAAGTTGATGCACTCAACATATTTGACCGCGTTATGAATGCACCTTCCTTGGCCATCAAGTCCTGGAGTGAGACTCGAATCCAGAACTTCTGGCTCAGAGGCAGGGACACTGCCCCCACACCACATGATGCCAGCATTTATTGCCTATCCCTAATTGCCCTTGAGAAGGTGGTGGTGAGCTGTCTTCTTGAGCCGCCATGTGGTAGAGGTATACTGACAGTCCCAGGATTTTGACCCAGTGACAGTGAAGATGCGATATATTCCCAAGTCAGGATGGTGAATGGGAACTTCCAGGAGCTGCGGTTTCCATGTGTCTGTTGCCCTTGTCCATGTACGGCTTGTAGGAAGGGACTAAAGAAGGAAATTAGGAGAGCCAGAAGGGGTCACGAGAAGGCCTTGGCAGGTAGGATTAAGGAAAACCCTAAGGCGTTCTATAAATATGTGAAGAGTAAAAGGATGAGACGTGAAGGAATAGGGCCTATAAAAGGTGAAGGCGGGAAAGTCTGTACGGAACCAGTAGAAATGGCAGCGGTGCTTAATGAGTATTTTGCCTCGGTTTTCACAGAGGAGAAGGACATGGGTGGATGTACTGCGGGCTTGCGGTGGACTGAAAAGATTGAGTATGTGGACTTTAACAAAGAGGTTGTGCTGGAATCTTTGAATGGCATCAAGATAGATAAGTCGCCGGGTCCGGATGGGATGTACCCCAGGTTACTATGGGAGGCGAGGGAAGAGATTGCAGAGCCTCTGGCGATGATCTTTGCATCGTCGATGAAGACGGGAGAGGTGCCGGAGGATTGGAGGATTGCGGATGTGGTTCCTATTTTCAAGAAGGGGAATAGGGATAGCCCAGGAAATTACCGGCCGGTGAGTCTAACCTCAGTGGTTGGTAAGCTGATGGAGAAGATCCTGAGGGACAAGATTTATGAGCATTTGAGAGGTTTAGTATGCTCAAGAATACTCAGCATGGCTTTGTCAAAGGCAGATCATGCCTTACGAGCCTGGTGGAGTTCTTCGAAAATGTGACTAAACACATTGACGAAGGGAAAGCGGTAGATGTGGTTTATATGGATTTTAGCAAGGCGTTCGATAAGGTCCCCCATGCAAGGCTTCCAGAAAAAGTGAGAGGGCATGGGATCCAAGGGGCTGCTGCCCTGTGGATCCAGAATTGGCTTGTCCAAAGGAGGCAGAGAGTGGGTATAGATGGGTCTTTTTCTAAATGGAGGTCGGTCACCGGTGGTGTGCCCCAGGGATCTGTTCTGGGACCCTTGCTGTTTGTCATTTTCATAAATGACCTGGATGAGGAAGTGGAGGGATGGGTTGGTAAGTTTGCCGATGACACGAAGGTTGGTGGGGTTGTGGATAGTCTGGAGGGATGTCAGAAGTTACAGAGGGACATAAATAGGATGCAAGACTGGGCGGAGAAGTGGCAGATGGACTTCAATCCAGATAAATGCATAGTGGTCCATTTTGGCAGGTCAAATGGGATGAAGGAGTACAATATAAAGGGAAAGACTCTTAGTACTGTAGAGGATCAGAAGGACCTTGGGGTCCGGGTCCATAGGACTCTAAAATCGGCCCCGCAGGTGGAGGAGGTGGTTAAGAAGGCGTATGGTGTGCTGGCCTTTATCAATCGAGGGATTGAGTTTAGGAGTCCGGGGATAATGATGCAGCTTTATAAGATCCTCGTCAGACCCCACTTGGAGTACTGTGCTCAGTTCTGGTCGCCTCATTACAGGAAGGATGTGGAAAAGATTGAAAGGGTGCAGATGAGATTTACAAGGATGTTGCCTGGATTGAGTGGCATGCCTTATGAGGATAGGCTGAGGGAGCTCGGTCTTTTCACCTTGGAGAGACGTAGGATGAGAGGAGACCTAATAGAGGTATATAAGATGTTGAGAGGCATAGATCAGGTGGACTCTCAAAGGCTTTTTCCCAGGGTGGAAATGGCTGCTACGAGAGGACACACCCCTCACTGAAATTAACCACATTTACAGTGCCCCCCTCACTGAAATTAACCACATTTACAGTGTCTCCCCCCTCACTGAAATTAAGCACATTTACAGTGTCCCCCCCTCACTGAAATGGGGGAAGTTTTTCACATACAGGTGGGCGAGTGGAATCGGCTGCCGTCAGTGGTGGTGGAGGCAAACTCAATAGGGTCTTTTAAGAGACTCCTGGATGAGTACATGGGACTTAATAGGATGGAGGGTTATAGGTAGGCCTAAAAGGTAGGGATATGTTCGGCACAACTTGTGAGGCCAAAGGGCCTGTGTTGTGCTGTAGTTTTTCTATGTTTCTATGTTCCTATGTAAATGGTAATGGTTATGAGTTTGGAAGGTGCTGTCTAAGGAGCCTTGGTGAGTTGCTACAGTGCATCTTGTAGATGGTACATTATTCTGCCACTGTACATTGGTGGTGATGGGAGTGGATGTTTGTGGGTGGGGTGCCAATCAAGTGGCCTGCTTTGTCCTGGATGGTGTCAAGCTTTTTCAGTGTTGTTGGAGCCCTACTCATTCAGGTAAGTGGAGGGTATTCCAGCACGCTCCTGGATTGTACCTTGTAGATGGTGGACCGTCTTTGGGGAGTCAGTTGGTGAGTTTCTCACCACAGGATTCCTAGTCTTTGACTTGCTCTTGCAGGCACAGTATTTACATGGCTATTCCAGTTTTTTCTGGTTAATGGCATCCCCCCGGATGTTGATAGTGGGGGATTCAGCGATAATAATGTTATTGAATGTCAAAGGCCAATTGTTAGATCCTCTCTTGTTGAAGTTGGTGATTACCTGGCACTTTGTGAATGTTACTTGTCACTTATCCACCCAAGCCTGGCTATTATCCAGATAGTGCTGCAGCTGCATTTGATATTATTTGATATTATCCAGGTCTTGCATCTCAGATCTGATGAAGGTTATCCAGACTCGAAACATTGGCTTTATTCTCTCTCCACAGAGGCTGTCAGACCTGCTGAGATTTTCCAGCATTTCTGCTTTTGTTTCAGATTCCTGCATCCGCAGTATTTTGTCTTTCCCACCACTATCTTTCTTTGTGCTAGGTATGACTCCAACCATTGGAGAGTTTTCCCCCTATTTGCATTAACTCCAATTTTGCTAGAACTCCATGATGCCACACTCAGTCAGTTGTGGCCTTGATGTCAAGGGCAGAGACTGTCACCTCACCTCACCTCTGTTGTTCATCTCTTGTGTCCATGCTCGAACCAAAGCTATAACGAGGTCAGAAGCTGAGTGACCCTGGTGCAATCCACACTGAGTTTCAATGAGCAGGTTATTGCTAAGCAGGTACGATATACATTGGTCATGTTGCACTCTGTGGTGCTTCAATGAAGTTACACACAATGAGAGTTATACCCAGTCCAAGGGGTTTTACCCAGTTACTAGCCCCTCAGTGGCTGAAAGGCTTTACACAGTGGCCTTTCCCCATGGCACCTTGGTGGCAGCTGCCCCAAGCTTGAGTGTGTTCCTCAGCACGTTGTCCTGGTCCTTGGAATGTGCCAGTCTCCAACATTCGGGTAAGGACAACTCTTTGCGCTGGAAGATCAACAAGTTTCGGGCAGACCAAAGAGTATCTTTCACCGAGTTGATGACCTTCCAACAGCAGTTAATATTTGTCTTGGTGCAAGTTCCTGGAAATGGCCCGTAGAGCACAAGAGTCCTGCGTTACATAGCTACTCAGGATGAAACTGGACAAATACCACTACATCTCTCTCCAGACCCTCATACATTTCACAAGGAGGTGTGCGACCATCTCTTCTCCCCTGCAGCAGCTTCGAGGGCAGCGTGCAGTGGCGCAGAGACGTCGGGCGTGCATCTGGGGGAGTGCCCTTCTGGATGAGGAGAATTGCTCATCTGTTACAAAACCTGAGGGTTTCCCTTGCAAACAAACTGTGCTCTCCTCCAGTTCACACAGGATGTTTCTCAGTATTCAGCTGAGTCATTGCATGCGTTTGGGATCCAATGGTTACACAACTCTTGAACGTGACCAGAAGTCACGAGCTCTGCTGATTGTCCCCTGTGTCGATTTCTGTGGCTAATTGCGCGTTTGTTACTCGAGCCCTTAACTCCTGAGGTCCTGGCTAGCAATAGTCATTCACTGTGGCCACCTGCACAGACCTGACTGTTTTTGGGGACGTTTACCTTGTCAACAAATTCTGGGCATAGCCTTTACATTTGCCCTTTACGGACAAGTACACGGAAACAAGTTACAGTCACGTACTCTACTGTATACAGGTACTTTTTTAACGGAAGGGATTTCCTGAATTGATGTTCACCCCTCTGATTGTAAATCAGGTGACTTATGCAAAGGAAGGGACATTTCTCTGGATATTTCCAGTTGGTTAACAGCCTGAGTTTGGAGTGACTCAAAGCGATGAGGTGTTGTCAGAAACTGATAAGCATATATGTTTCTCACTGCGAGGGAAATTGCTGAGTTATCAAAATATAACAGCCCAGTCCTTTCCTCATAGGTCAGGCTCTCTCCAGTTCAGTTCCGGGTGTTAAATTTAGTTTCCAAGATCAATTTCCACATCGTGCCCTCAAATTAACACGGCCCTGGTCAGAAGTTGCGGTGGTCGCACTTGCTGTAAGTTCTCCGGGAATTTTCGCAATGATGCTTTCTGTTTCTCTTTGGTTAGCTCCTTACAATAACAAAGTCGTCCTGTTCTCCATTAGAACTTTGTTTTAAAACCCTTGTTTATGATTTTATCGTAAAACTCGTACATTTTTTAAAAGTTCAATATACTCTGTGTTGAAACTTCATTAGCAGTCAATTGTTACCTTTTTTTAATTCTGAAGGGGTAAGGTTTTCACTCCGCTGTGAAGGTTTTCAGGTAATCTAATCGTTGTTCACCTATCTTTTTTTCAATTACTACTTTACATCAATATTCTGTACACAGCAATTTAATAGGCTGATTCACAAGGGGGCTTGATGAGCCCAGATGCCAAATCTGTTTTACGAAGTCATTTATTTTCTATAAATGATGAAATCTTGTCTCATGTTTTTAATGCTGGGGTGAAAGCTAACTGTCCTTTTGTCTGAAAGCAAGGTAAATTGTTTTGAGTGTTTGATTGTATGGAAGGTGTAAACTGGTCAAATGATCAGAGTTCCTTATGAGCTCTATGCCTGATCCTAGTGGCCTCCCGGTAGCCCCAAACTTGGGAGCTTGGTGAAATGGGAATCCCAAATGGGTGGAGGAAGAACAAGGAAATGAAAGTGGAACAAAAGGAGAAGAACTGGAAAACCTGACACTGCCAGGCATTTGAGATGTACGAAGCATTGTCAGAAGGCAGTTACAGGCCTAGTACCCAATTGTAAGCCCTACATATATAGGTCAAATATCCTTTATCCAAAACCAATTGTATTTTGGATTTCAGATCATTTAAATTTTTGGATACTGCATATAAACTCTCATTACAACAGCATAGGTGAGTAAACAGAATAAGATGTGTTGCTGAGTAATAAATACAAGATGTTATAAGTTTTCCTTTTTGATACACTCACCACAAAAAACCCCCAAGGTAAACAGTGCAATGTGCTACTAATCACACGTGTGGTGATTACCTTAGGGAATTGCTAGTTAAACATGTGACATTGATTGTACTATAAATAAGAGACGGTTGGAACACTTTAGGGGCAGTGCTTCTTGTAAGTTAGTAGCACTGAGAAAATCTTACAATAAAGCAGCTTGAACCAAAGACTGATCTGGAGTGATTCTTCCACCGCGGCCGCTTATTGTGAGTAATGCAGAGGAACAAACTAGACTTCCCATGCTAAAGGGTGGTTTTTGGATATGTTTGGTTTTTGGATTTATGGATAAAGGATACTCGACCTGTAGACACACTTTGTGTATTTACGGGTGATTAAGACCATTTGAAGCCAGCTGTGATGCATTTGTAGTTCTATTAATTTAAACTGTTACGTTTATAGTGAGAAGTCGGAATCATTCGGGCCATTTGGACTTGAGGAAGCTATAGGGGTTAACTGATGGTGTGTTGCCACAGGTTAAATAATTGTTACTCCCAATGTGTTTCTATCTCTGTACATGATAACCACTGATTTTCTTTCCTATCAGGGATAATAAATGTATTTAATCATCCTGAATATCTTTTTTAGGTAAAATATGGGTCCATCTGATACGGAAGAGAGGAATTCCATGATGGACTCCAGTTCCACAGATGACAACAGCTTTGAGTTTAGAATATTGATGGCCTATGCAAAAAAGACTTTGCCAATAGATATAGCACCTAAAGCTGGAAAAGGGAAACCAGACAAGGCTTCAGCTGAAGGGAGCAGTGAGGGTGCAGCACACAATGTTGGTTCAAATGAACAAGCAAAAGTTGAACTAAGGCAAACGGACAAAACTGAATCTGCTGGAAAAGAGAGAAGTCGTGCTCGGAAATCCAAAGGCAAGAAGAAATCTATATGGAAAAGAATTCCATGTCTACGAGGAGAATCAGAAAAATCCAATACTCCTTTTGAAGGAATGGATGAAGAGGATGGGTCTTTCAAATCTTCATATAAAGTTGCTGGCCCAGAAGCAGAATGTGGTAAGCATTTTGATGCATGATAGTAAGTAATTTCTTTAAAGGAGGAGAGAGGCAGGCAAGCATAATCCTTTGAACCCAAGTTGAGCATATAGAACATCAGTGTTAACAGAGCATCATCTAGGGTTGCTGGATGAATAGGAGTGGGACCATTGTTATTTTCCCCACCCCTTAGTCAAGGATAGCACACCCTTCCTTCTGCCCGCTGATGTTGGCTAACTCCACACATTTCACAAATATAACATTTTTGATCCATATGGCTTAGTTATTGGGATGACGTGCAGCAACTTTGTATGGTAAATTAAGGCAGTCCCCAACTAGTTTTAATTACGTCAGCTCAAAGCTACTCATATCTTGGCTGGAATCATAGAATCCCTCCACTGCAAAGGAGGCCATTCAGCCCATTGAGTCTGCACCAATCACAATCCCACCCAGGCCCTGTTCCCGTAACCCTTCATAATTACCCTGCTAATCCCCCTGGGTTAATTTAGCATGGTCAATCAACCTAACCCACACACCTTTTGGACTGTGGGAGGAAACCGGGGCACCCAGAAGAAACCCACGCAGACACGAGGAGAATGTGCAAACTCCACACAGACAGGAACCCAAGGACCTGAGTTCAGTGAGGCAGCAGTGCTAACCACTGTGCCACCATGAGAAAATTGGGCACATCACTCTTTGAGCCTCAAACAGATTGAAAGCATATTAACGGGACAAAACTGAGGGAGCAATGCTCTGTATTCAACCATGCTGCACATCAATTGGGAGCATTTGATGTGGACACTGTGTTCAGAGTAGGAAAGATACTTTCTTTCCCATATAGACTCCCTTATGACCGGTCCAACTATGCAGCAAAAGAGTTAGAGAAATTTTGTCCATACTGAGTTAACCTCAGCTAGGAGCAGTATATTTGCCTAAACATTCCTGAGTTAGTGAGGGGAAAATTGGTCAAGGCTCTCTTCAGAAAGGTCATATCCCATCAGGATAGCAATCTCTATGGGGGGTTGTCAAGAACCCCCAGGTTGGACCTGGACATTTCCCACAATGAAGTAGCTTCATAACCACCCTAACTGCTCCTACTGAATAGTCACCACTTAACTACATCCTTGAAGGTTAGGTTATGAGCAGCCACATGAGGTGAGGAAGGGAAGCAATAAACTTGTCACAGGATTTGATGATAACACTTTTTTTTTTTGCTAGTGTTTTAAGGAACTTCCAGGTCAGATACCAGGTCACGGGCTCAAGCTGAGAGGGGCGAAGTATAACTCAGACATCAGAGGGACGTTTTTTACACAGTGGGTGGTGGGGGCCTGGAATGCGCTGCCAAGTAGGGTGGTGGAGGCAGGCACGCTGACATCGTTTAAGACTTACCTGGATAGTCACATGAGCAGCCTGGGAATGGAGGGATACAAACGATTGGTCTAGTTAGACCAAGGAGCGGCACAGGCTTGGAGGGCCGAAGGGCCTGTTTCCTGTGCTGTACTGTTCTTTGTTCTTTGTTGTTCTTTGATACACAGGAATTGCAATCTACCACCATCTTTAGTGACAATTCACTCATTACTTTCTCTTGCCGAGATGTTTTAGGACTTGAAACAACAGTTCCGTGTTCTTTCCTTTTGTGTGTGTGTATATACAGGACTGCTTGTGCCTATGTGCTTCAAAGCTGGCTGGGTTTTATGATGTAAAACTATTAGCCTGAAAAGACAGTTCATTAACTGTCAATAAAAAAATAATTACACAATGTAATATCATTTTCAATTTTTGGGATGTCCTCAACAAAGAAATCAAGACATTGCTGAAAAAAGCAACATGCTGTTGAAGCTTTTTGTCTTGTGCCCATCAGGACAATTTGCAAGAGTACCAGTAGTAAAGGGAGAACAATTTATACTGCATGAGAAATGAGTGCTGATTTGCTAGAGATGTTGCCATGGGGAATGCAGCAGGGAACAGTAAGCTGCCAAGCTTTTGTTCAAATTCAAACCAGGCTGGTCAAGGTGTTGCCATGGAGAATGAAACTAAGTTGGATGAAATCGGGCTGATTTGGTTGGCCTTGTGGATTAGCAGAGCGTGAATTACAGAAGGAGACATTTTTAGTATCTATCTGTATTTAGCTGATTTCACAACTACACAAAATGCTAGAAGCTGCACACGGGGCCCTGTCCTTTGCAGACAGAAGCAGCATGTCCACCCAAAGAAAGATAAATTTCAGTGTCTATCTTTTGAATCCAAAAAAAAAGTTCAAGCCAATTCCATATATGCACCAAATGGCTGCAATTTACCAGTAATAGAACAGGAACTGCATTTCAATATAATTCTCTATGAAGTGTTGGGCCATTCCTGAAAGACTTGATGCAATACTGTAAAATCAACAGTTTAGAATTCTTAATTAATAAAACCAATTTGAAGGCATCTGACTTGCAACTTTAATTTGTAACTCTTATTCCAGAGCCAGAGCCTTCTGTTAATGAGGTTGCTGAAATGTTGCAGAAAATTATTGGGCTACCTTTAAAGGCTACCTTTGAGATGACTCATTCTTGCAGTTTGGAAGTTGATGCTACTGGTAAGTAGTTGGCAAGATTAAAGATCTTTCAAAAGTTTTGGATGGAATTTTCTTTTTGCAGAGTGGCACAGTGGGCAGGAAAAGTGGCATGGGAGTGCTGGGCCCAAGGACACCTTTCTCCTCCACATTGAAAGAATTGGGGGGAAAAAACGCAATTAAGGAGCAGAACCTGCCCCCACCAGTGACTCCATTCTTTAAAATAAAAAATAGAACCCTTCTCCATGGATATGCCAGGGGCATGCCTGGGCAGAACCCTCTTCCCCTGCTGAGGGCTGTACTCTCCTGTGTGCCTCCAGTGGGTTCTGCTTGCCAGATGCAGTGTGAGGGACTTGTCCTGATTCATGGCATGCTGATGTGAATGGGAATCTAATGGGGGATTCCCATTGCACCATTGGAGGGGAGGAGACGGGGACATTCAGAACGGGAAATCCCACTGGCGTAAACTGTTTTGGGAAACGAGAGCAGAAAATTTCCCCCATTGTTGTTTTTCCACTGAGGAATAAATGGATTTCTTTTACAGAAGATGAACAGAGAGCCTTGGACCAGATTATTGCAATCTTGACCACTCAAGGAGACACTATAGAAGAAGAAGTAATTTGATTTAAATTCTTCTTGTGATGTTGTGAATGTCCACGATTAGACAGATTTATTTTCTCTTGCCCCCTGCTTGCATAAATGACTTCCTTTCTTTCTTCTGTTGAACTAGATTAAAAAGGACTCCAACATTACCAGGCTACTTGGTGAAAAACCATCACTTACAATTTTTAAACAAGTTATGGATTCTGTTCTGGAAGTAGCCTTGCCTACAAAAATGAATTCTGACGAGGAGAGTGAAACAGCGAGAAAGTTGAGGATTGCTTTTGTCGTACATGCAACCACTAGGTTTGCGGCAGTTAGTCATCACCCAATGGCTCAAATTATGGGTTTTGGAGCAAAGTACCTGCAGGAAAATTGCACCACCTGGGTTACGCAGAAAGGAGGCTGGGTAAGTCATGCAACAAATCTCATCCTGTTTTTCCTTGATGCATAAGCACCAAGTCATGTCTATAGTCTAGTGACTAGCTGGTATAAACCCCTTTTGTTTTTGTCAATGAATCACCATTAAATAGATCACATTGTCTTTGATCACCTTTGTCATTTTGGAAACCTGAGATTTTCTCATTCTACTGTACAGATATCTCCATGACCTTCTTTCACCCCATTTCTACAGTCTGCAATAAGCCCTGCATCAAAACTAATTACTGAGTAATTTGACCTACTGCAGTGTCTGACTCCCTCCTCCCCCCCCCCCCCCCCCCCCCCCCCCCCACTCTGGGGTGCTCAATGCCTTTCCACCCAGACCTGGCTTTTCAGTCACTTCCTCCATACTCTATTTCAGCTAATAGTCATTATTCTAGATCTATTTCAAGTTGGTCCCTTGTGAATTAGTTTGTAATGTTTCTTTTTATTAAAGGTAATTTCCAAATACCAGAGTTATTTCCATTCCCCACCCCTTAGAATCTACAAAGATGGCTTACAGTCACTTTCTTATCACTGTGCTACATTAAAAATAGTATACTGTCAATAGTTTTCCTTGGCATTTTGTAAGGCTACAAATTCACTTTCTGTTGCTAATATCGAGCAGTGATTAATGGAGAGTGCAAAAAACTTGGGTTAAAAACACAGTCCCATATTTAATGTCAATTTGTAGTGCAACTTGTCAGTCTACCATACAGTGCCCTATTTTCCATAAACCAGTCGTACGATTAGCGCACGTGTGAATACTCAGTGAGGAAGAGAATATCAGACTGAGCCCTGAATTGATATTGATACACAGATTACTCACTCGACTAAAGTACAGGATAGCAACTGGTATCTGACGTAAATTAGGGATTCCTAGAGCAGGAGTGGGGTGGCACGGTAGCACAGTGGTTAGCACTGCTGCTTCACAGCTCTAGGGTCCTGGGTTCGATTCCCGGCTCAGGTCACTGTCTGTGTGGAGTTTGCACATTCTCCTCATGTCTGCGTGGGTTTCCTCCGGGTGCTCCGGTTTCCTCCCACAGTCTAAAGATGTGCGGGTTAGGTTGATTGGCCAGGTTAAAAATTGCCCCTGAGATTCGTAGGTTAGTGGGATTAGTGGGTAAATATGTGGGGGTAGGGCCTGGGTGGGATTGTGGTCGGTGCAGACTCGATGGGCCGAATGGCCTCCTTCTGCACTGTAGGGTTTCTATGATTCTGAGTGTGGAAAGCAGCAACATATTTACAGGCTTCAAGTATACTGTTTAAATTCTTTCTGCAGAAGCCATCCTGTTATTAGATAATTACCTCCCCCCTCAGATCCTTTCAAAGGAGATGGATAGAAATTTCTGGCATTTGAATCTAGCACCAAAACTGCGCACACTACTCCAGGTGTAGTCTCACCAACACACTATACAATTGCAGTAAAACATCCCCATTCCTATACTCGAATCCTTTCTCCATGAAGGTCAGTGTACCATTTGCTGCCTTTACTGTCTGCTGTACCTGCATCAGAGCTCCTATGCAAAGAATATAGATATAATATTGCTAACCCTCTATGCCAGGACAGTTGTTGTAGAAGTTGACCATGCAAAGAGCAGGAACAACCGCTTAGAACTACATAAATCTGCAGAGTTAATGGACACTCTTTTTATGAATGGTTCTTTTCAATAATCCCTCCCTGTATCATTTGCATGGCAAAATCTCACTTTTAATGAAAATTAGATAAAAATTCTCTGCTGTTATTTTAATGGTTCTGGATGTGCAAATATGGAAGGTAGTGTAATGAGCAAAATATGCACGTTCACTTTTCTGTTGAAAAATGTCATTGCCTTGGGTTTTTCCTCTTTGGCATCTATAGACTATCTTCCCCAGGCATAGGTATGGTCTACATAATGTGCATCATGCCACAACCGACCCATCAATTCAATTCCTTTTCTCTCCTTTATTCCCCTATATTAATATTTCAGAGCTGTTTTTGTATTGGATCCTAATTAACCATTCTATTTTTCTTTCTTCTCCCCCCACCCACCCCTCCCAGGCAAAGTTATTGGAGGAGGAACACATCGACTGATTGCAAGATGCTAGATTGTATAAATACTTTCCAAAATGATGATACCTTGCACTGCACCAGACTTGTTTCTCAAGTTAGCTCACGTTGTGATAGTGATCATGGACCTCTGAACCAAATCATCTATGGGGCTGTGACAGTGGGGAAAACTAACCGGAATTTCACAAACTGACTTATTCCACCAACAATTCTAAAGAAAATGGTCTATGAAAATGCTGCATATAATTTATTTTTGGGAAGGGGGGAAGTGCATTAAATGGTGTGAGGTGCAGTTTCAGAAGTCCTGTGCCAGGAACTTTGGGCTGCATTATGTTGGTGACAGAGAGGCAATGATACATTTTGGATGTGGTGAGAAGCTAGTTGTGCTGGATGGAGATATTTGTCTCATGTGCCTGGAACTTAATGGTACTCTGTGAATTAAATGTGACACTTGGGGACCACGATCAAATCCCCAAGCATTCAAATGTGGGAAAATACAGGCAAGACCTTGTGTTCCAAACGGAAGGTCACCCATTGTATAATTACCTTACAATTGGAGTGGAAACCTGGCTGAAAGGGAAGAGGTGGCCATTGCAATCACAAAACTGAAGGACAGCCTCCAGATTTAGTTGTTTCTCATTGGGGTAAATGCTGCTAAGTGGATCAAGAAAACATGGGACCCACCAAAGGACGTCTCATGCAAGAGCATCAGCCAGTAAAGGGGGTGAAAACAGACGTGGGACTCCAATCCTCCTGGACCTCTGAATCGAGGAGGAGTGGAGCAGATGAAGGAAGGACTGGGTGCCACTGACACTAATGCCGCAACAGAAATTAGGAAAGCTGTCCATAAAGTTGGCCCCCTCAACAGGTCTTGTAGTGATCCAGGAATTTCATTCGTTCTGCAGAGAGGTCTGGGAGCCATTTTTAAAATGGTGCTACCACCTGAAGCCAGAATTTCTAGCTTCCTGCCCATTTCTACCATTTGGTTGGCTGGGCCCTTTGCCAATTGTGTACGACTGGTGGCATTACCCACTTCCAGGTCTGCCACCCGGACCTGTGCCATTAAAATTAAATTCTGTCCATGTACTTGTGTAAAGTCGTCTTAATATCAGGGTACCCAAAGCACATGGGCCTGAGCGAAGAAACCATTACAGCTTGCTGACCAGGCTGAAGCAGGTTCATTGTGTGACTGATCATGGAGAAAAAAGCTCCCTGGTGTAAGTTTATTTCTCCTTCTGTGGGTCCCTGATGACGAGTGAGTTCTCCCAGTCTTTTCTGTTGTGGAAATGGGGTAGTAATTGAAATCCAACTGTTAAAGTCATCTGGACCCCTCGCTACCATATGCCTGACCACCATCTCAGCTGAGTTCAAATTCCCCACACCTTTGGGAATGAAGGACAACCCATTGGAAGATGGCCCTTCACACTCCAATTATCTTAATTTATTTGCCAAAATTTTTGAACACCAAAGCTTGCAAAATGTTGTATTTCATCTCCTTTAATTTTGTTAAATAAAGCTCTTGTGATCATTTCGTTACTTGTACCTGTCTTCATTCCCATGTGGAATCTTTTTGTTTGTTTTGTGGGAAATGGGTGCCGCTGGCTGGCCAGCATTTATTGTCCATCCCTTGTTCAGAGGGCAGTTGAGAGCCAACCACATTGTGGCTCTGGAGTCACATGTAGGCCAGACCAGGTAAGGACGGCAGATTTCCTTCCCTAAAGAACATTAGTGAACCAGATGGGTTTTTCCGACAATGGTTTCACGGTCATCAGTAGATTCTTTAATTCCAGTTTTAAAAAAAATGAATTCCAATTCCACCATCTACTGTGGTGGGATTCGAACCCTGGTCCCCAGAACATTAACCGAATTTCTGGATTAATTGTCTAGCAATAATACGGCCAATATTTGGAACACTTGTTGTCTGTATATGTCTAATTATCCCCACCATGGAGACTGGGGACAGTGTTGGAGTGGGATCAGTGAGGGGCGTGAATGGTGGAGGTATTAGTTGTAACAGAATGGGATATCTTGCCTAATTTAATTGTCTGGGGAGGTTGTGGAATGTAAATGCAGACACGAAACAAAAGAAATCCAAAATAGTGCCAATTATTGCCAATTTAAAAGATGAATTAATGAAATATCTAACAAGATTATGAATCTTGAGTTTGTGTAATTAAGGACCACACACCAGTGGTAAATTTTTTAGAAGCAGTAAAAAATCCATTTGGATTGGATGTAATTTTACTTAATCTGATGAGTATCTCTAGCCTCTCTTTTGCATTGCTTACTTCATTCCATGACCATGAATTCTGCTTTCTAGAAACTAAACTCTGGAATTCTCTCAAACCACCTTTTTTTTCCAAGGCACTCATTAAAATCTATCTCTTGAACTATGCATTTGGTCACCTACTAATGTCCTCTTTTGGAAAATTCCATATGCTGTTCTTTCTGATAGCATGTAAATCAATTGTTTTAGTAAATCTATCTTGGTATGTAAAAGATAAACACATTATCTGTACACAATATGCTGAGTATGTGGTTATTAATGTGTTTAATAACTCTCTATTCACTGCTTTCCCCCTCTCTCTCTCTCACTCCCTTCAACCCTTTGCTGTGAACAAGGGCTTGGGACAGGCAGAGACAGACGTTGAGTGGAAGGGGCAGGGAGGAAGGCAGTGAGCGGAGATGTGGTGATTGGGAGAGAGGCAGTGACCAGACTGCAGGAAAGACAAGTTGGGGCGAGAAGTGGGCTCTGATTTGAATATTGTTAGCTTAAACCATCCAGCTATTGTCTTTGAAGAAATCCCAATTTTTGGATAGTTATTCTGAGGAACCTAAATGTCACCTCTGGATGATGTATTTTGCAAGAGCCAACATTAAATGTCACACATTTGATTGTTTTTTTTTTTATTGTCTCATGTATTGGGATACAGTGAAAAGTATTTTCTTGCAAGCTATACAGACAAAGCATACTATTCATAGCGAAGGAAAGGAGAGTGCACAGAATGTAGTGCTACAGTCATAGGGTGTAGAGAAAGATCAACTTAATGTGAGGTAGGTCTAGTCAAAAGTCTGACAACAGGAAAGGCTGTTCTTGAGTCGGTTGGTATGTATCCTCAGACTTTTGTATCTTTTTCCGGGTGGAAGAGAGCATGTCTGGGGTGTGTGGGGTCTTTGATTATGCTGGCCGCTTTTCCGCGGCAGCGGGAAGTGTAGACAGTATCTACTCTCTGGCAGCTCATTCCAGGCACCCACCACTCTGCGTGGAAAAACTTCCCCCGCACATCTCCCTTAAACTTTCCCCCTCTCACCTTGTAAGTGATACTTCCAACCTGGGAGAAAGTCTCTGACTATCCATCCTGTTGGTGCCCCTCATAATTTTGTAGACCTCTATCAGGTCTCCCCTCAGCCTCCATCTTTCCAGTGAAAACAATCCTGGTTCATTTGATCACTCGTCATAGCCAATACCTTCGAGACCAGGCAACATCCTGGTGAACATCCTTTGTTCTCTCTCTGAAGCTTCCATGTCCTTCCAGTAGTGTGGTGACCAGAACTGCATGCAATACTCCAAATGTAGGTACTGATGGATAAAGATAAGTGTAGTCCTCAAGTTAAGGTGCTAAATTGGGGAAAGGCTAATTACAACAATATTAGGCAGGAACTGGAGAATGTAGATTGGGGGCAGATGTTTGAGGGCAAATCAATATCTGGCATGTGGGAGGCTTTCAAATGTCAGTTGATAGGGATTCCGGACCGGCACATTCCTGTAAGGATAAGTATGGCAAGTTTTGGGAACCTTGGATAATGAGATATTGTGAGCCTAATCAGAGAGAAAGGAAGCATTTGTCAAGGCTAGGAGGCTGGGGGGACACCTGCTTCAAATGTGGAATACAAAAAGTAGAAAGAAACTCGAGTAAGGAGGGCTAAAAGGGGTCACAAAGTCATTGGTCAGCAGGATTCAGGAAAATGCCAAAGCTTTTTATACGTAGAGCAAGAGGGTTGGCCCACTCAAGTAATCTGTGCATGGAGCCAGAGGAAATGGGCGAGGTATTAAATGAGTACTTTACGTCAGTATTCACCAAAGAGAAGGACTTGGTGGATGATGAGTCTGGGAAAGGGTGTGTAGATAGTTTGAGTCGTGTTGAGATCAAAAAGGAGGAAGTATTGGGGTTCCTGAGAAACATTAAGGTAGACAAGTCCCCAGGGCCTGATGGGATGTACACTAGAATACAGAGGCAAGGGAGGAAATTGCTGGGGCCTTGAGAGAATTCTTTGTATCCTCACCGGCTACAGGGGAGGTCCCAGAGGATTGGAGAATAGCCAATGTTGTTCCTTTGTTTAAGAAGGGTAGCAAGAATAATCCAGGTAATTACAGGCCGGTGAGCCTTACATCAGTGGTAGGGAAATTATTGGAGAGGATTCTTCGAGATGACAGGATTTACTCCCACTTGGAAATAAGTGGACGTATTAGCGAGAGGCAACATGGTTTTGTGAAGGGGAGGTCGTGTCTCACTAACTTGATTGAGTTTTTTGAGGAAGTGATGAAGATGATTGAGGATAGGACAGTGGATGTTGTCTACGTGGACTTCACTAAAGCCTTTGACAAAGTCCCTCATGGCAGACTAGTGCAGAAGGTGAAGTCACACGGGATCAGAGGTGAGCCAGCAAGGTGGATACTGAACTGGCCCAGTCATAGAAGACAGAGGGTAGCAGTGGAAGGCTGTGTTTCTGAATGCAGGGCTGTAACAAGTGGCATTCCTCAGGGATCAGTGCTGGGACCTTTGCTGTTTGTAATATATATAAATTATTTGGAGGAAAATGTAATATATATAAATGATTTGGAGGAAAATGTAACTGGTTTGATTAGTAAGTTTGTGGACAACACAAAGGTTGTGGATTTGCAGATAGCGATGAGAGGATCATCAGAGGATACAGTAGGATATACATCGGTTGGAGACTTGGGTGGAGAGATGGCAGATGGAGTTTAATCTGGACAAATGTGAGGTAATGCATTTTGGAAGGTCTAATACAGAGAAGAAATGTACAGTAAATGGCAGAGCGCTTAAGAGTATTGATAGGCAGTGGGATCTGGGTGTACAGGTACACAGATCACAAATTGACAACACAGGTGGAGAAGGTAGTCAAGAAGGCATGCTTGCCTTCAATTGGCTGGGGCATTGAGTTTGAAAATTGGCAAGTCATGTTTCAGCTTTATAGAACCTTAGGCTGCACTTGGAATATAGTCTTCAATTCTGGTCACCACACTACCAGAAGGATGTGGAGGCTTTGGAGAGGGTACAGAAAAAATTACCAGGATGTTGCCTGGTATAGGGGGCATTAGCTATGAGGAGAGCTTGGAGAAATTTAGTTTATTCTCACTAGAACGGTGGAGGTTGAGAGACCACCTGATAGAAGTCTACAAGGTTATGAGAGGCATGGACAGGGTGGATAGTCAGAAGCTTTTTCCCAGGATGGAAGAGACAGTTACTGGGGACATAGGTTTAGGGTGCGAGGGGCAAGGTTTAAAGGAAATGTACGAGGCAAGTCTTTTACCCAGGGTGGTAGGTGCCTGGAACTCGATGCCGGGGGAGGTACGGGAAGCAGATACGATAGTGAGTTTTAAGGAGCATCTTGACAAATACATGTATAGGATGGGAATGGAAGGATATGGTCCCCGGAAGGGGAGGAGGTTTTAATTCAGCCGAGCAACATGTTTGGTGCAGGCTTGGAGGGCCGAAGGGCCTGTTCCGATGCTGTAATTTTCTTCTTTGTTCTTGGCCTAACCAAGGTTTTATACAACTGCAACGTGATTTTCCAACGCTTTTACTCAATGCCCCGGCCAATGAAGGCAAGTGTGCCATATGCTGCCTTGGTCTCTTTGGTGACCAGTGTTGCCACTTTTAGGGAACTGTGCACCTGCATGCCCAGATCCCTCTATGTTAATGTTTCTCAGGGTTCTGCCATTTACAGTATAATTCAGGGACAAAATCTGAAGTCATATGGACTCAAAACGTCAACTCTGTTTCTCTCTCCACAGATGCTGCCAGACTCAGTTATTTTCCAGTATTTGTTTTTATTCCATAGCATTCTAGACCCAATTTAGTCAGTTTTTCATCATAGGACAACCCCATCATCCCAGGGACTGATCTAATGAACCTTCACTTAACTGCCTCCGGTGTAAGTATGTCCTTTCTTAAATGTGGAGGCCATAAGTGGATGCAGTAATCCAGATATGGGGGTGAATTTTCCTATTCCGCCCACCATGGGAATCGTAACGGGTGAGGGGCGGACGATGGAAAGGTGTGTTGACCTCAGGCGGGATTTTCCAGTTTCAGGGTGAGCACAGCTGGAAAATATTGCCTGTGGTCTCACCAAAAGCCTGCCTGGACGCCTGGGCGGCACGGTAGCACAGTGGTTAGCACTGCTGCTTCACAGCTCCAGGGACCTGGGTTCGATTCCTGGCTTGGGTCACTGTCTGTGTGGAGTTTGCACATTCTCCTCGTGTCTGTGTGGGTTTCCTCCGGGTGCTCCGGTTTCCTCCCACAGTCCAAAGATGTGCGGGTTAGGTTGATTGGCCATGCTTAAAAAAAAATTGCCCCTTCGTGTCCTGGGATGCGTGGATTAGCGGGTAAAATATGTAGGGATGTGGGGGTAGGGCCTGGGTGGGATTGTGGTTGGTGCAGACTCGATGGGCCGAATGGCCTCTTTTTTACTGTAGGGTTTCTATGAAATTTCTATGAAATTAATTAGATATGCTGCCAGATGACAGTTAAGTGTTTCCTTCATCGTCCCCCTTTCCAGCTCTGGCCAGTTGTCAGATGCAGGCTGTGCCCATTGACGAGAGCTGCCAGTTTCCCTAATGTCTTTGCTTCTTGTCCTTCACAGTACTGAAAGGTAGGGATGTTTAGATCACATTTGAATTAACAGGCTATATAAATGCAATTAAAGTCAGATAATTATAAATAGAAATTTAAGCATTTATATGTTCATGGATGAAAATTTTGTAAACTAACCATTGGTGATAAAGTTTAAAAACAAGAATGTTTAGCACCTGATCTAACTGACGGTGTGTTCCATCAAGCTGAATTCTCGATTTTGGGTCCTCACCAAGACAAAAGCTGCACTACATATATAGTGGCCACTAGATGGCATCTTTGCCCTTTCTGAAAGAAGAAAGCAAGCTCAACATTTATGTAGAATTACCTGGGAAGGAGCAGCACAGGTACAGGTCCATTCAATCTGACTCAACAATGCTGTCGTGTTCCACTTATCTTCATTTAACTCTAACACTAGCCTTTTATCCCTTTCTCTCTTAAATGTTTATTTAACTTTCCCTTAAGCATAGAACATAGAACATTACAGCGCAGAACAGGCCCTTCGGCCCACGATGTTGCACCGACCAGTTAAAAAAAAAAACTGTGACCCTCCAACCTAAACCAATTTCTTTTCGTCCATGAACCTATCTACGGATCTCTTAAACGCCCCCAAACTAGGCGCATTTACTACTGATGCTGGCAGGGCATTCCAATCCCTCACCACCCTCTGGGTAAAGAACCTACCCCTGACATCGGTTCTATAACTACCCCCCCTCAATTTAAAGCCATGCCCCCTCGTGCTGGATTTCTCCATCAGAGGAAAAAGGCTATCACTATCCACCCTATCTAAACCTCTAATCATCTTATATGTTTCAATAAGATCCCCTCTTAGCCGCCGCCTTTCCAGCGAAAACAATCCCAAATCCCTCAGCCTCTCCTCATAGGATCTCCCCTCCATACCAGGCAACATCCTGGTAAACCTCCTCTGCACCCTCTCCAAAGCCTCCACATCCTTCCTGTAATGTGGGGACCAGAACTGCACACAGTACTCCAAGTGCGGCCGCACCAGAGTTGTGTACAGTTGCAACATAACGCTACGACTCCTAAATTCAATCCCCCTACCAATAAACGCCAAGACACCATATGCCTTCTTAACAACCTTATCTACTTGATTCCCAACTTTCAGGGATCTATGCACACATACACCTAGATCCCTCTGCTCCTCCACACTATTCAAAGTCCTCCCGTTAGCCCTATACTCAACACATCTGTTATTCCTACCAAAGTGAATTACCTCACACTTCTCCGCATTAAACTCCATCCGCCACCTCTCGGCCCAACTTTGCAACCTGTCTAAGTCTTCCTGCAAACTACGACACCCTTCCTCACTGTCTTCCTGCAAACTACGACACCCTTCCTCACTGTCTACCACACCACCGACTTTGGTGTCATCAGCAAATTTGCTAATCCACCCAACTATACCCTCATCCAGATCATTAATAAATATTACAAACAGCAGTGGCCCCAAAACAGATCCCTGAGGTACACCACTTGTAACCGCACTCCATGATGAATATTTACTATCAACCACCACCCTCTGTTTCCTATCCGCTAGCCAATTCCTGATCCAATTTCCTAGATCACCCCCAATCCCATACATCTGCATTTTCTGCAGAAGCCTACCATGGTGAACCTTATCAAACGCCTTACTAAAATCCATATATACCACGTCCACTGCCTTGCCCCCATCCACCTCCTTGGTCACTTTCTCAAAAAACTCAATAAGGTTAGTAAGGCACGACCTACCTGCCACAAAACCATGCTGACTATCACCTATCAATTCATTACTCTCCAAATAACTATAAATCCTATCCCTTATAATTTTTTCCAACATCTTGCCGACAACAGAAGTGAGACTCACCGGTCTATAATTCCCGGGGAAGTCTCTGTTCCCCTTCTTAAACAATGGGACAACATTCGCTAACCTCCAATCTTCTGGTACTATACCAGAGGCCAACGACGACCTGAAGATCAGAGCCAGAGGCTCTGCAATCACTTCTCTTGCCTCCCAGAGAATCCTTGGATAAATCCCATCCGGACCAGGGGATTTATCTATTTTCAGACCCTCCAGAATATCCTGCACATCCTCCTTATCAACTGTAATACTGTCTATTCTACTCCCTTGCAACCCAGTGTCCTCCTCAGCTATATTCATGTCCCCTTGCGTGAACACCGAAGAGAAATATTGGTTCAATGCTTCACCAATCTCCTCCGGTTCCACACATAACTTCCCTCTGCCATCTATAACTGGCCCTAAACTTGCCCTAACCAACCTTCTGTTCTTGACATACCTATAGAATGCCTTAGGATTCTCTTTAACCCTATCCGCCAAAGTCTTCTCATGTCCCCTTTTAGCCCTTCTAAGCTCGCTC
The DNA here is from genome assembly GCF_964213995.1 of Mustelus asterias. Lineage (NCBI taxonomy): Eukaryota > Metazoa > Chordata > Chondrichthyes > Carcharhiniformes > Triakidae > Mustelus > Mustelus asterias. The sequence continues at coordinate 34,743,528 of NC_135809.1, read as the reverse complement.
TTCAACTCCCTCTTAGCCAATCTAAAGCTTTCTAGTGCACTAAGCAGTCTCTTAATTCAGGGCTCCCCTTCAACTTCTCTTTGTAACCATACTCTAGATACGCAAGTGTCTCCTTAATTTCCAATTTAATAATTTGATTTGTTAATGACTTTCTTATATTTAATGCTGCACATTTTGGGGGTTCCCCCCTCCGGCACCTTCTCCAATGCCTTTATGACCATTCATAATGTCAAGATCAGAACTGTTCACAGCACTCTCCAATTGTGGTCTAACCAAGATTCTCTGGAACTTTAACTTAGCTTCCGATTCTGTCACTCTCTCGAAATGAACATTTTTAAAAATGGCCTTATTAATTTTGTGTCCAGTGAGCAGGAACGAGAGAATTCCTCGGTTTTAATTTTTGTTTGTCTTGATTTACCGGGGGCAATGCTTTGTGTGAAAACTCTGAATTGGTACAATAGATCACTGGAACCGCCGTTTAATGTGTCGCTAAAAAAAGAGCATTAATGTCATTGCAGCGCTCCCTGCTGTTCCAGCCTAGATTAACATGCAAATGTTCTGATTAGGAACAGCTGTAGGCCGATCGCGTTGAGTGCTCAAATTCTGGAATAAGGCTTGACCTTCTGACCAGGACTAAAGCAAGGAGCTACCACAATGACCCAGAGTGCCAAGAGATAAGTTGATATGGTGCTGTGTAATTTCAACATTTCATTATGGTACACATTATCACTATAGATGGACTATGTGGCAGAAGGAGCAAGGTTTTGATTTGCTCTGGTTGTATAGGCACCCAACCATCTGAAATTGACCATATTATGGATCCGTGCTCAGAGATACAATTTCATAATCTTTCAGGAACTGGTGATAACATCACCCTCTCCTCTCCCAGCCACTTCACTACACCTGCAACTCCCAGGATCAAACACCACCAGAACCTTGTGGCAATGGATACCAAACCTCTCCCTCTCCAACTGGCAAAATAGATCAGAATAAATACAAGTCAACTGAAGCAAATAAGATCTTCCAAATAGAAGATGTTTAAAACAGAAGAGGATTGATTTTCAACGCTTCTCATGTTCAGGCAATAACTGGCGCAAAATGGAATAATTTGCCTAACCACCCTGATGGTTGTTGTTGTTGAGCCTACTTGTGACCTAATAAATAAACTAAAGTACAGCACCAACAATAAAGAAGCTTGACCCCTTCCAGGACAAAGCAGCCCATTTGATTAGCATCTTATCCATAACCTTAAATATTCACTCCTTCCACCACTGTTGCACAGTAGAAGATATACCGTAGTGACTCAAAGCCTCCTTTGCCAACACCTTCCAAACCTGCAATCTCTACCACCTAGAAAGACAAGGGTAGTAGATGTATGTAAACAGCACCACCTACAAGTTACCCTCCAAGCCGCACATCATACTACCATGGGGCTGTCCAAAGCACTGCATGTTTCAGACAATAAGCCTTTGATTACATGAAAATCCTAACCTTTGACTTGAAAGGACCTGAAAGAATGCTTGGAGCCACAACATTTCAGGGTTGCTTCCCTTTAAAAGAAGTGACCTTGATCCATGACTTGGCGAATCCCTCACACTCACTATTCCCCACAAACACTGAACTATTTCTTTTCAATTTTCAGGACATAAATAGGACTCCGATTGCTATTTTGTGTGGCCTGTGCTTCAGGCCTAAAGATCATCCTTCTTTTCACATTCCTTTCAAACCATACCAATCTCAATATCGCCCTGCATGGCTAAATGTTCCAGCTTCAAGTTCCTTTATGGTATCAAAAAAATTTACAGCATGCAGGTAGGCTATTCGGCCCATCATGTCCATGTTGGTCAGCAAGTAGCCATCCAGCCTAATCTCACTTTCTATCTCTTGAGCAGTGTCCTTGTAGGTTACATCATTTCAAGCACATTTCTAAATACTGGTTAAACATTATGAGGCTTTCTGTCTGTACCTTCCTTTCAGGCTGTGAGTTCCAGATCTCCAAAATCCTCTGGTTGACCCTCTAGAATCCCCTCTAAACCTCCTCCATTTTAGCCTAAATCTATGTCCCCTCATTATGGACTCCTGAGCCAATGGGATGAGGGCTTCCCAATATAGAGTCGTAGAGGCTTACAACATGGAAACAGGCCCTTCGGCCCAACTTGTCCATGCTGCCCTTTTTTATAAACCCTGAAGCTAGTCCCAATTGTCCGCATATGGCCCATATCCCTCTATACCCATCTTACCCATGTAACTGTCTAAATGTTTTTTAAAAGACAAAATTGTACCCGCCTCTACTACTACCTCTGGCATCTTGTTCCAGCCACTCACCACCCTCTGTGTGAAAAAATTGCCCTTCTGGACCCTTTTGTATCTCTCCCCCCTCACCTTAAACCTATGCCCTCTAGTTTTAGACTCCCCTATCTTTGGGAAAAGATATTGACTGATCTATGCCCCTCATTATTTATAGACCTCTATAAGATCACCCCTCAGCCTTCTACGCTCCAAAGAAAAAAGTCCCAGTCTATCCAGCCTCTCCTTATAACTCCAACCATCAAGTCCCGGTAGCATCCTAGTAAATCTTTTCTGCACTCTTTCTAGTTTAATAATATCCTTTCTATAATAGGGTGACCAGAACCGTACACAGTATTCCAAGTGTGGCCTTACCAATGTCTTGTACAAATTTAACAAGACATCCCAACTCCTGTATTCAATGTTCTGACCAATGAAATCAAGCATGCCGAATACCTTCTTCACCACTCTGTCCACCTGTGACTCCACTTTCAAGGAGCTATGAACATGTACCCCTAGATCTCTTTGTTCTGTAACTCTCCCCAACGCCCTACCATTAACTGAATAAGTCCTGCCCTGGTTCAATCTACCAAAATGCATCACCTCACATCACCATATATTCCATATGCATCATCATATACTCTATCCAAACCCCTAATATTTTATACACTTCAATTAAGTCTCCCCTCAGCTTCTTCTATTCCAAATGAAACAATCCCAACGTATCGAATCTTTTCTAATAACTAAAATTCTGTCCAGGCAACATTTTTGCAAGCCTAAAATAAGCAAAATACTGCGGACGCTGGAATTTGAACCAAGAACAAAGGAAGCTGGAAAAACTCAGCAGGTCTGGCAGCATCTATCAGGAGAGAAACAGTTTTTAAAATTAATTCATGGGATATGGGCGTGGCTGGCTGGCCAGTCTTTATTGCCCATCCCTAGTTGCCCTTGGAAGGCAGATGAGAGTCAACCACATTGCTGTGGCTCTGGAGTCACATATAGGCCAGACCAGGTAAGGATGACATTTCCTTCCCAATAGGACATTAGTGAACCAGGTGGGTTTTTCCAACAATTGTTGCATGGTCATCAGTAGATTCTTAATTCCAGATTTTCTGAATTGAATTCAAATTTCACCATCTGCCGTGGCGGGATTCGAACCTGGGTCCCCAGAACATTAGCTGAGATTTCTGGAATAATAGTCTAGTGATAATACCACTAGGCCATCCCCTACCCTTAATATTTCAAGTCATAGACTTCATCAGAACTGAGAGGAGGGAGACTGTGTTAACGCCGTAGAAACTGCAACAAAATGTAGCAACGTTAAGAACAAACAACAGATGGCCTGGTGCGAGAGGAGGAGAGGGTATTTCGCATTGAGGCAATACATGTATTGAATATTAAAAAGAAAGAGGGGTTCAAGATGGAGGAGAAAGGTCAAAAGCATGATTGACAGCCTGTGATTTCTTACAAATGATTAAGGTTTGCAAAAGAGGAAGTGAGACCACAAGCTGTCAATCAGGCTTAGACCCTGTCAACATTGTGGTCACAAGCAATGGGGTACTTGAGGTGCATTCGTGAAGGGCCATAAAAATAAACACAGGTGCCAGGGGGCAGTGCACTGCTGGCACAGCCAATGTGTGTGGCCTAAAGGGAAGCTGAGTGGGAGGTCTGAGAAGGAGGGGGCTGAGTGGGGGTTCTGAGGGGAAAGGGGACATTTTTGGAGGGTTGGGTCAGAAAAATCTCATGTCTGCGTCGTGTTGGGGGGGGGTGGGAGGATGCTTCTCATTGGTGAGGGGGTTGGTGGTGCTTCTTTAACCCTCAGGGTCCAACATGTGAGGTCCTCGCTTGTAAGGACCTGTACAAAAGCCCATTCACTGCAGTTCCTGCTGGGGAGGCGGGTGAATAGCAGGAGTATTTGAATCGGGCTTCAGGCCTGCTATTTATATTTAAAGCAGTTAATTTAAATATTTATCTCTAGCTTACTGTCCAGTGACAATGCCACTACACCATTGCCTCCCCATAGAGTCCTGGAGTTCCCTAACTCAGAACTCTGTAATGAGTAAATAAGCATTTCATGTATTGTAAATAGTTATGGCTACACGTAAGGGGGAGTTATGTCTTGGGGAAAAAGGGGGATGTTGTGGTGCACCTTTAAGTGGGTGTTGTTAATTTTTTTGTATATATTACTAGAGGGGAAATGATGCAATGTATCATGTGACTCAGACTTCGAGGAAGTAGCCCCTCAGACATGCGTATACAAATTCCAACTGTGTAATACTGCTATAACTTCTCAGATCCTTCATAAATGAACTGACGTATTTCTGTGTTCGCCAGTCCTCTATGCATTGTTGGCCTTGGATGTTTATCTACTAAATAAGCAAAAGGATAAGAAAAACACAAACACCAAGGAGTCCAGGTCGGTCCATGGCAAGGGATCTCAGCAAAGGGGTGAGCTACTGGAGGATTGGGTTTAAAAGGTCAAGGGAGGGATAAAGAGCAGAATGACCTTGAAAGGGTTGTCTCTTTTTTAATTCTTTCACAGGATGTGGGCATTGCTGGTTAGGCCAACATTTATTGCCCATCCTTAATTGTCCTTGAAGGTAGTGACCTTAATTGGCTTAATCTCCCTTGAATTGCCTTCTTGAATTGTTGCAGTTCATGCGGTGTAGGTACACCCACAGCGCTGTTCTGAAATTCCAGGATTTTGACCCAGAAACAGTGAAGGAATGGCGAGATAATTCCAAGTCAGAGTGCAATGTGGCTTGGAGGGGAACTCGCAGGTGGTAGTGTTCCCATGCATCTGCTGCCCTTGTTGTTCTAGGTGATAGATGTTGTAGATTTGGAAGGCGCTATCAAAGAAGACTTGATGGGTTGCTGCAGTGCATCCTGTGTATGGTAAACACTGCTGCCACAATGCATCAGTGCTGGAGGGAGTGAATATGGATGAGTTGTCAATTAAATGGGCTGCTTTTAATTGGTTGGTGTGGAACATCTTGAGGCAAGTGGAGAGTATTTCATTCTGTCTTGTGCCTTGTGGATGGTGGACAGTGCTTGGGGAGTCAGCAGGTGAGTTACTTGCAGCAGAATTCCCAAGTTCTGACCTGCTCTTGTTGCCGTAGTATTTATGTGGCTGATCCATTTAAGTTTCTGATCAAGGGATATTTATAGTGAGGGTTTCAGTGATGGTAATGTCATTGAATGTCAAGAAGCGATGGTTAGATTCTCTCTTATTGAAGATGGTCATTGTCTGGCACTTACGTGTTACAGTTGTTACTTGTCATTTATCAGCCCAAGTCTGAATGTCATCCAGATCTTGCTGCATCTGGACACAACTGCTTCAGAATCTGAGGAGTTGTGAATGGTGCTGAACATTGCGCAATCATCAGCGAACTTCCCCACTTCAGAAGGAAGGTCTTTGATGAAGTAGTTGAAGATGCTTGGGCCTTGACACTCTCCTGAGGAACCCTTGCAGTGATATTCTGGGACTAAGCTGAAATGATTGACTTCCAATGACCACAACCATCTTCCTTTGTGTTAACTCTGACTCTAACCAGTGGAGCGATTTCCCCCAATTCCCATTGACTCCAGATTTGCCAGGGTTCCTTCATGCCACAATTAGTTAAATGCTGCCTTGATGTCAAAGGCAGTCACTCTTGAATTCAGCACTTTTGTCTATGTTTGGACCGGGGCTGTAATGAGGTGAGGAGTTATGTGGCCCTGGTGGAACTCAAACTGAGTATTACTGAGTAGATTTCTGCTGAGCGAGGGAGGTGGATAGTGGTAATTGTCCGATCGGATTTGTCCTGCTTTTTTCGTGGACACGACATACCTGGGCAATTTTCCATATTGCCGGGTAGATGCCAGTGTTGGAGCTGTACTGGAACAGCTTGGTTAAGGGTGCAGGTAGTTCTGCAGCACAAGTCTTCAGTACTATTGCTGGAATGTTATCAAGGCCCTTTGCCAATGTCGTATCCATTTCCTTCAGTCATTTCTTGCTTTCACATGGATTGAATTGATTGGCTGAAGGCTGACATCTGTGATGCTGGGGACCTCAGGAGAAGGCCAAAATGGATCATCTACTCAGCGCTTCTGGGTGAAGATTGTTGCAAGTGCTTCAACCTTGAATTTCTACTAATGTTCTGGGCTCCTCCATCATTAAAGATGGGAATATATCACGACTCCATGTGGCAGGCCTGTAGAGCTTGGATCTGATATGTTAGTAGTTGGATCACTTAGCTTTGTTTTTTGCATGCACTTTCCACTTTTTGACATGCAAATTGTTTGTGTTGGAGCTTTACCAAGTTGACTCTTTATTTTTGGGTATGTCTGGTGTTACTCCTGGCATTCTTTCCTACATGCTTCATTTTTGGGACCAGGGGATCAGCAATGGAGGGTCCCCAACTGTCCCAACACCAGCCTGTGCAGCTAAAGCTGCTGGACTTACTGCATGGCCTCCCTTCACTGCGGGTAAAATACTAATGGGGGCAGGATGAAGTCCCTAAGTCACCAATTAATAGTGTACTACATTTCTTTGAGGGAGTGGTGCAAACCATCCAAACACTTACAAACTGAGGTAAGTTTAAGAGCCCAATTTTTACTCCGAGAGGCTAGTGGGGTAAGTCTCAGATTCACCCAGCTCACAAACATAATTTTAATTTTAATTCCCAGGCTTGATTTAAATGTTAGTCTTGACTTACAGTCAATTCCAGCATCAGGTACATGATGTCAACATGCAGGAATGGTCAAAAGGCCACCACCATTAATTCAAGGAAATGGTAAGGTAAATGAACAGGGGCAGGTGGGAGAAGGTTGGGGATATGTTGACCATGGTTACTCTGGAACAGGAGTGGCTCAAGAATTCCTGTTGAACCTGGTGGAAAAATTCACCCATTCCAATTTACACTTCCGTCACGGTCTTTGCATTGTTAATTATGCAATCTTTTCAATCTGATTGACTAAGGGCTGTTCATTTCGTTTCCAGATGCCTAGTTTCTCATGTTGATATGTTTCCAGCTCACACCTTCAGCAACTTGCTCCACAAAAAATGTAAAAGCCTAACCATGCTTGGGCAAGTCTAACAAACAGCAGATACCATTAGATGCAAGTCTAACAAACAACAGATATCATGATCAACATAGAGTTGAATGGACAAACAGTGGAGTTGTCTCTCCATGTGGTCCGTCTTAAGTTTCCAGCTCTATTTGGGAGATCATGGTTGGAGAGGATAAAGCTTAACTAGAGTGCTGTCAATAGATTGGTCAATGCCAAAACAATGGCATCTTCTGGATAAATACAAGAGTGTATTCGAGAGATACTTGGCTCAATGAAGGAAGTTCAAGTGAAACTCGTGATAAAGCCAAATAGTCAACCAAAAAGCCTCAAAGAAAGAGTGATGCTATATATGCAATTCATCCCAAGGTCGAAGAAAAATTAGTATGACTTGTTAACATTGGTATGTTAGAGCCAGTTATAATGAGTGACTGGGCTACCCCCATTGCCCCTGTAATGAAACCAGATGGTTCAGTTTGTGTTTGTGGTGATTTTAAAACAACCATAAATCTGGTGTTGCGTGTTGATCAATATCCGCTTCCTTTAATTGAAGATCTATTCGCCGGGTTATCAGGTGGGCAGAAATTCAATAGGATTGATCTTTCACAAGTATATTTACTGATGAATGTAGTCATTGAATCTCAATCATTGCTTACCACCATTGTTCATGAAGGTATGTTTTGTTATTAAAGATTGTCTTTGGAATAGTATCTGCACCAGCCCTATTCCAAAGATCAACGGATCAGATTTTAAGTGGGTTCTCTGGTGTACAATGTCACTTGAATGATATTCTAATTACAGGGTCCAGTAAACAGGAGCACTTAAATCATTTAGAAGCAACATTGGAACTTCTTCAAGCACATAGTCTGCGTATCAAGAAAGAAAAGTGTGACTTTTTCCAGACGTTGATCCAGTATTTGAGTCATGTCACTGATAGTAAAAGCTTACTTAAAGCACCTAAATGATGGAAGCTAGTTTAGAAGTACCACATCCAATTAATGTGATGCAATTGAGGTCCTTTGTAGGATTAAGAAATTATTATAAATTTGTCTGGTGAACCACTGTTACTACATGTATGTGCCTGGACACACCCATGCTGCACCTGGCCCGAGACTCCTCCCTTTCCACCTGAGACCCCTCCCTTTCCACCCAGAGTGGGGTATAAAGGTGATGGTCCCTCCTCCTTGCCTCAGTCCAGACCAGGTCAGCTACAAGGGTGTGCTCCTGTTCTCTGTGAATAAAAGCCTATTAGTTTTCCCTCACTCTCAGAAGTCTTCGTGTCGTAATTGATAGTGCATCAATTTTATTCACAGATGGTGGCGAAAACTGTGTCACTTACCCGGGCGTTGAGCACGTGTAGCTTGTCTGCATCGGACCGGACGACCGTGGAGGCTCCGAGGAAGGCTTTGAAGCACTTCAGCCAGTGATTAAAGCTGTTGGCTGCCCCCGGCGCTTGCAGATCCAAATTTAGAGTGTCAGGCTTTAAAAGCTGCTCCATTCTGTTTTTTTTTTCTCTGTGTTCCTAACTTAGTTACATTATTGAAGCCATTGCATAATTTACTGTGTGAAACAGTCACAGGACTTGTTGTGGGCTTTGATGTTAGCCTTTAACTTGATCACAACTTTACCCTTTAAGCAACCAGACCAAGTCATGGAGTTCTCTTAAACAGCTGTTTTATTACAAGCTATATAGCTAGGTCCCTGGAAAGTCACAGCTCACTGCTGGTAACTAGCCAGAGCCAGAATTCAGGAATACACAAGCAGTTAGTTTCAAATTCAATTACAAGTAATTAGCATATACCCATCAAGGTAAAGGGGTTATCACTATCCACTCTCAGTTATTGATTAAGGTTACATCATTCATAAGGTACAGATATTAAAACCAATCACAATCACCTCATGCTTGCTCAATTATAATATCCAAGTAGTGTGAAGACTTAATCATATTAGCTGACTTAATCCATCATTGTTCCAAGTTATCAGTGATGTCCCAGTTTGTGTCGATGTCTGTGGATGTCACTCCCTTCTTCCAGTTCCAGATATCTGATATAATGAATTATCTCAGACTAAAGGTCTATAAGTGTGGTGGCTGGGGACGAGCTTGGGGCTGGGACAAGGCTGGCAAAGAAGAAGAGCACTCTGGGGGAGGACGACCTCACTGAGCCTGGGCGTCTGGAGTGCTTATACTTCAATGCAAGGAGCGTAGCAGGTAAAACAGACGAACTTGGGGCCTTAATGCGCACGAGGAATTTGGATGTGGTTGCGGTGACAGAGACTTGGTTGAAAGAGGGACAGGACTGGCAGCTGAATGTTCCAGGGTACAAGTGTTTTAGGCGAGACAGAGGAGGGGCTAAAAGAGGTGGGGGAGTAGCGGTATTGGTTGGAGAGCATATTACAGCGGTGCAGAGGGAGGACAATTCGGAGGAGTCGTGTAGCGAGTCACTCTGGGTGGAGCTTAGAAACAGGAAAGGCGCAGTCACTATGTTGGGGGTGTACTACAGGCCCCCCAACAGCCCAAGGGAAGTGGAAGAATGGATATGTCAGGAGATACTGGATAGGTGCAGGAAATATAGGGTTGTTGTAGTGGGAGACTTCAATTTCCCTGGTATAGACTGGAAATCGCTGAGGGCAGGGACTCTGGATGGGGAGGAATTTGTAAAATGTGTACAGGAGGGTTCGTTGGAACAATATGTGGACAGCCCAACTAGAGAGGGGGCTATACTGGACCTGGTACTGGGGAATGAGCCCGGTCAGGTCTTCAAAGTTTTGGTTGGGGAACATGTGGCAAATAGTGACCACAATTCTGTTAGCTTTAGGATAGTGATGGAAAAGGATGAGTGGTGTCCCAAGGGTAAGGTGTTGGATTGGGGGAAGGCTAACTTTATTGGGATCAGGCAGAAATTGGCAGCTCTTGATTGGGAGAGGCTGTTTGAGGGTAAATCCACATCTGGTATGTGGCAGTCTTTTAAGGAACGGTTGTTAGGGCTACAGGACAAGCATGTGCCTGTAAAAAAGAAGGATAGGAAGGGTAGGATTAGAGAACTGTGGATAACCAGGGAAATTGAGGGACTGGTCAAAAGGAAAAGAGAGGCGTATGTTAGGTCCAAGCAGCTAAAAACGGAGGGAGCTCTGGAGGAGTACAATGAAAGTAGGAAAGTACTCAAACGGGGAATTAGAAGAGCAAAAAGGGGTCACGAAATGTTCTTGGCAGACAGGATTAAGGAGAATCCCAAGGCATTTTATTCATATGTTAGGAACAAAAGGGTTGTTAGGGAAAAAATCGGACCTCTCAGGGACAAAAGTGGGGACTTATGCTTGGAGCCCAAAGAAGTAGGAGAGATCCTAAATGAATACTTTGCGTCGGTATTCACAAAGGAGAGGGATGTGTTGACTGGGAGTGTCTCTGAGGGGAGTGTTGAACCGTTGGAGAAAATCTCCATTACAAAGGAGGAAGTGTTAGGTTTGTTAGAGAATATAAAGACTGACAAATCCCCAGGGCCTGATGGAATCTATCCAAGGCTGCTCAGGGAGACGAGAGGTGAAATCGTTGGGCCTCTGACGCAAATCTTTGTCTCGTCACTGGACGCAGGTGAGGTCCCAGAGGATTGGAGGATAGCCAATGTGGTCCCGTTATTTAAGAAGGGTAGGAAGGATAACCCGGGTAATTATAGGCCGGTGAGCTTGACGTCCGTGGTGGGGAAGTTGTTGGAGAAGATTCTTAGAGATAGGATGTATGCGCATTTAGAAAGGAATAAACTCATTAATGATAGTCAGCATGGTTTTGTGAGAGGGAGGTCATACCTCACTAACCTGGTGGTGTTTTTTGAAGAAGTGACCAAAATGGTTGACGAAGGAAGGGCCGTGGATGTTGTCTATATGGACTTTAGTAAAGCGTTTGACAAAGTCCCTCATGGTACGCTAGTGAAAAAGGTTGGATCCCATGGGATAAAGGGGGAGGTGGCTAGATGGGTGGAGAACTGGCTTGGTCATAGAAGACAGAGGGTGGTAGTGGAAGGGTCTTTTTCCGGCTGGAGGCCTGTGACTAGTGGTGTTCCGCAGGGCTCTGTATTGGGACCTCTGCTGTTTGTGATTTATATAAATGATCTGGAAGAAGGAGTAACTGGGGTGATCAGTAAGTTTGCGGACGACACAAAACTGGCAGGACTTGCAGATAGTGAGGAACATTGTCAGAGGCTACAGAAGGATACAGATAGGCTGGAAATTTGGGCAAGGAAATGGCAGATGGAGTTCAATCCTGATAAATGCGAAGTGATGCATTTTGGTGGGAATAATGTAGGGAGGAGCTACACGATAAATGGAAGAACCATAAAGGGTGTAGAGTCGCAGAGGGACCTGGGTGTGCAAGTCCACAGATCTTTGAAGGTGACGTCACAGGTGGAGAAGGTGGTGAAGAAGGCATATGGCATGCTTGCCTTTATAGGACGGGGCATAGAGTATAAGAGTTGGGGTCTGATGTTGCAGATGTATAGAACGTTGGTTCGGCCGCATTTGGAATACTGCGTCCAGTTCTGGTCGCCACACTACCAGAAGGACGTGGAGGCTTTGGAGAGAGTACAGAGGAGGTTTACCAGGATGTTGCCTGGTATGGAGGGGCTTGGTTATGAGGAGAGATTGGGGAAACTGGGGTTGTTCTCCTTGGAAAGACGGAGGATGAGGGGAGACTTAATAGAGGTGTATAAAATTATGAAAGGCATAGATAGGGTGAACGGTGGGAAGCTTTTCCCCGGGTCGGTGGTGACGTTCACGAGGGGTCATAGGTTCAAGGTGAAGGGGGGGAGGTTTAACACAGATATCAAAAGGACATATTTCACACAGAGGGTCGTGGGGGCCTGGAATGTGTTGCCGGGCAAGGTGGTGGAGGCGGACACACTGGGAACGTTTAAGACTTATCTAGACAGCTATATGAACGGAGTGGGAATGGAGGGATACAAAAGAGTGGTCTAGTTTGGACCAGGGAGCGGCGCGGGCCTTGTTTCTCGTTTTAAGGCTTCATTCTATGATCATCTTGCTGGTGCCAGTACAGAGCGAGACTGCGGATAGTTGGGAACCTGTCTCGGGGGCAGGGAATTCATATGGTGTTCGTGGAAGTGGAAATGACTAGGGTTGGGAAGCATTTTCCGATCGGGGCCATTGTGATCTCCTGGACTCGTTTCGATTGCCTCAGGGGGTCGGAGAGGAATTTCCCAGATTTTTTTTCCCCATATTGGCCCTGGGGTTTTCACTCTGGGTTTTCGCCTCTCCCTGGAGATCACATGGTCTGGAATGGGGGGGTGGGGGTGAGTTAATAGGTTGTGATGAACAAAGCATCGTAGCTGTGAGGGACAGCTCGGTGGATAGGATATTGGTATGTAGATAGGCTGGAAAATTGGGCGGGAATCCTGGATTCAGGATTCAATCCTGGACCGGGGAGCGGCGCGGGCTTGGAGGGCCGAAGGGCCTGTTCCTGTGCTGTATTGTTCTTTGTTCTTGTTCTTTGTTAAAGGCCTTGATGCTTATCAAGCGACAGGATGAGGGCTGAATTGGCTAAGGTGGACTGGGAGAGCAGACTGGTAGGTAGGACAGCTGAGGAACAGTGGAGGATTTTTAAGGAGATCCTTTTAAGTACTCAGCAACAATATATTCCGGTGATAAAGAAGGGCTGTAAGAAAAGGGATAACCAGCCGTGGATAACGAAGGAAATTAAGGAGAGTATTAAATTAAAGACCGATGCGTACAGAGTGGCCAAAAATAGTGGAGAATCGGAAGATTGGGAAAACTTTAAGAAACAACAAAGAACGACTAAGAAAGCGATAAAGAAAGGAAAGATAGGTTATGAAGCTAGGCTAGCTTTAAATATAAAAAATGATAGTAAAAGCTTTTACAAATATATAAAAAGGAATAGAGCGGCAAGAGTGAATGTTGGACCCTTGGAGGACGAGAGGGGGGATTTAATAGTGGGAAATGAGGAAATGGCTGAAACTTTAAATAAGTTTTTTGTGTCGGTCTTCACGGTGGAAGACACAAATAGTTTACCGAATATTAACGATAGAGAGTTGGTAGGAGGAGAGGTACTCAATACAATTAATGTTACCAGGGAGGCAGTGCTTGGTAGACTAACGGGACTGAAGGTGGACAAGTCCCCGGGCCCGGATGGAATGCATCCCAGGGTACTGAAAGAAATGTCAGAGGTAATAGCGGATGCGTTAGTGGTTATTTATCAAAATTCGTTGGATTCTGGGGTAGTGCCGGCAGATTGGGAAACGGCTAATGTTACGCCGCTGTTTAAAAAAGGAAATAGACAAAAGGCGGGTAACTACAGGCCGGAATTTAGAAGGCTGAGGGGTGATCTTATAGAGACCTATAAGATAATGAAGGGGCTGGATAGGGTAGAGGTGGAGAGATTCTTTCCACTTAGAAAGGAAGCTAGAACTAGAGGGCACAGCCTCAAAATAAAGGGGGGCCAGTTTAGGACAGAGTTGAGGAGGAACGTCTTCTCTCAGAGGGTGGTGAATCTCTGGAATTCCCTGCCCACTGAAGTGGTGGAGGCTACCTCGTTGAATATGTTTAAATCACGGATAGATGGATTCCTGATCGGTAAGGGAATTAGGGGTTATAGGGATCAGGCAGGTAAGTGGAACTGATCCACTTCAGATCAGCCATGATCTTATTGAATGGCGGGGCAGGCTCGAGGGGCTAGATGGCCTACTCCTGCTCCTATTTCTTATGTTCTTATGTTCTGTGAGGAGTTTCGTAAAGACCTTTTATTTTCTCATAGCGGCTTATGTGATTTTTAAACTTGTGTGATTATTAACCCTTTCAAAGCTGGACAACAGAGATTGAGAAACCATACAAGGATGTCAAAATGCTTTGCAGAAGTCTGAAGTATTGGTTCATTTTAATCCAAAGCTACCATTACTGCTTGCTTGTGACGTTTCACCTTTTAGAGTAGGTGCAGTTCTTTCACATATTATGCCTTCAGGAGAAGAACGACCAATAGCCTTTGTTTTGTGTTATCTGACTAGTGCTGGATCTAACTGTGCTCGGCTAGAAGAAGAAGCACTAAGTGTAATTTTTTGTGTACAAAGGTTTCATTATTATTTATATGGTTGTCATTTCACACTATTGACCCTTAACTATTGATTTGGGCCAAATAAAGATATCCTGTTGTTAGCTCCTAGCCAATTGCAAAGATGGTCACTGATCTTATCTACATACTCTTATGGCCATGCTAAATTGTCCCTTCGTGTCCTGGGATGCGTAGGTTAGAGGGGTTAGCGGGGTAAATTTGTGGGGTTATGGGCATAGGGCCTAGGTGGGATTGTTGTCAGTGCAGACTTGATGCTAGTAGACTATTTGTCTGTGACAGCTTCTCAAGTTCAGGGCGGCATGGTAGCACAGTGGTTAGCACTGCTGCTTCACAGCTCCAGGGACCTGGGTTTGAATCCCAGCTCGGGTCGCTGTCTGTGCGGAGTTTGCACATTCTCCCTCTGTCTGCGTGGGTTTCCTCCGGGTGCTCAGGTTTCCTCCCACAGTCCAAAGATGTGCGTGCTACATTGATTGGCCATTCTAAATTGCCCCTTAGTGTCCCGGGATGCATAGGTTAGAGAGATTAGTGGGTAAATATGTAGGGATGTGGGGATAGGGCCTGGGTGGGATTGAGGTTGGTGCAGACTAGATGGGCCAAATGGCCTCTTTCTGCACTGTAGGATTCTATGATTTCTATGATTTCAGAGACATACCAGAAATGCTCCCGATGTTGAAAGGAATGATGGCTGGAATGCTCTGTCTGCATCCTGATTTGAAACCATATGTGTCAAGAAAGCTTCAGTTGACCATCCATGATTGGTATTTATTATGGGGAAGTGATCATTCCTCCTAGTCTGCGTGGAAGAGTTCTTGAAAAGGACACGAAGGACATCTTGGTACAGTCCAGATGGAGGAATTGGCATGTAGTTATTTTGGTGGGCAGATCTGGATGCTCAGATTGAAGAAAAGGTAGGACAGTGTCAATCCTGTGTATGAATAAGAACTACACCACCATTGTTTCCTAGTGGCCTAAAGTGCCATGGCAATGATTGCATGCAGACTTTGCTGATCCGTTTGGGGATTATATGCCCTTAGTCATAATTGTCACATACTCAAAGTGGCCAGAAATTATTTTCATGAGATCTACTGTATCTGAACAAAACATTGAAAAAAAAGTTTTGCAAGATTTAGTAAACTGGAACAGATTGTTAGTGATAGTGGTTCACAGTTTACTTCACAACAAGAGTTCAAGGAGATCTCAAAGTAAATGGTCTTCAGCAAATAAAATCGACACCTTATCATCCACCAACCAGTGGATTAGCTGAAAGATTCACACAATTCTTGAAACATTCTTTATAAGCTTCAAAAGAGCAAAGTTTGTTATCACGTCATGTGAATCGCTTTTTGGCATCTTATAGAAACATTACTCATGTGACTATGCAAAGTTTGCCTGCATTACTACTCTTAAAGTTTGATAGAGTGTCAGCAACAATCTAAAGTTGCTAGACAAGAAGTGAGGGCAAAACAACACTCATTTCACCAAGGAAATCAAATGTTAGCACAAAGTTATGCCACGAGTGAGAAATGGATACCAGCCATAGTTTTAGCAAAAACAGGTCCAACTTCTTACATGGTTCAAATTGAAGATGAACTAGTTTGGGGACACCATGCTGACCAATTGTTGTCATATGTAAATTATTTCTCCGAATCATCTTTAGAAGTGCCAACTTCTTTAGTTGTCAGTATTGTGAATACCACTGCGGAAGACTTAATTGAATCCGAGTTGCATAATGATTGTGTCTGCTACCATACCACGTGAGAATGATGCAGAATTAGTTCCAAGAGAATAAATGTCTACTGAAATTCTAAATCATACTTCTCGGGTCTAGGACAGCCAAATTCCAGAATGTCATATACAACTGAAGAGGAATAGATGTCCTCCTGATTGACTTGCTTGTTGACTGGGTATATTGATTAATGATGCATAGTACTGTGTCTAGAGTATTATTGATCTTATGTATAACATCATAATCATTTGTTGTCATGACCACAGACGTAAAGGGGGAGGGATATTACACATTTATATAGTTGCATGATTGCTTTAAGAGCAGGTCACCCGATTTGATGGAGACGTCATTGGGGTGATTAACAGGCTGCTGTTTAGTTTATGTTTGTACTCTGTACAGGCAACAGCTCCATCAATAAATCTGTTGTTTTAGTTCAAATCTACATGTGCAAACCACATGCTAGTCTCTTTGTGTAAAACCCAAAATCCCTAACATAGTTAGGACATTACACAAAGAACTTATTTCGGCTGTTGGGAAAGGCTTTGAAAATATTGAGGGATAAGACTAGAGATATTGTATGATTTGATTGGATTTGATTTGATTTATTATTGTCACATGTATTAGTGTACAGTGAAAAGTATTGTTTCTTGCACGCAATACAGACAAAGCATACCGTACATAGAGAAGGAAAGGAGAGAGTGCAGAATCTAGTGTTACAGTCATAGCTAGGGTGAGATCAACTTAATGCAAGGTAGATCCATTCAAAAGTCTGATGGCAGCAGGGAAGAAGCTGTTTTTGAGTCAGTTGGTAAGTGATCTCAGACTTTTGTATCTTTTTCCCAACGGAAGAAGGTGGAAGAGAGAATGTCTGGGGTGCGTGGGGTCCTTGATTATGCTGACTGCTTTTCTGAGGCAGCGGTAAGTGTAGACCATGTCAATGGATGGAAGGCTGGTCTGAATGATGGACTGGGCTTCATTCATGACTGTTTGTAGTTTCTTGTGGTCTTGTACAGGGCTGGAGCCATACCAACCAGAATGAATGCTTTCTATGGTGCAGTCCAAAGATGTGCGGGTTAGGTTGATTGGCCAGGTTAAAAATTGCCCCTGAGATTCGTAGGTTAGCGAGATTAGCGGGTAAATATGTGGGGGTAGGGCCTGGGTGGGATTGTGGTCGGTGCAGACTCGATGGGCCGAATGGCCTCCTTCTGCACTGTAGGGTTTCTAGGGTTTCTATCTGTAGAAGTTGGTGAGAGTTGTAGCAGACATGCCAAATTTCCTTCGTCTCCTGAGAAAGTAGAGGTGTTGGTGGGCTTTCTTAACTATAGTGTCCGTATGGAGGGGCCAGGACAGGTTGTTGATGATCTGGACACCTAAAACCTTGAAGCTTTCGCCATTTCTACTTCGTCCCCATTGATGTAAACTGGGGCATGCCCTCCAATATGCTTCCTGAGATCGATGACTATCTCCTTCGTTTTGTTGACATTGAGGGAGTGATTATTGTCATTGTCTAGCTTGAAATAGTACTCAATGTGATTTTATGAGTCATAGGTCATGCTTGGTTGGTTTATTTGACTGACAGGCCTGGTAGATTAATTCCATATGATCTTCACAAGCTGAATTAGTGGGCGGAGAAAAATAATTTAATACAGAGAAATGTAAGGTTATAAAATTTGGTAGAAAATTTAATGTTGATTATGTGCTAAGTATTGCAGCAGGAGATACATTTTGGGATTCTAATGAGCAGGTCCCGAAATCTAGCAGAACAATATTTCCAGTCTGTTTAAAACGATACACAGAATGTTGGAATGCAGAGTAAGAGGTATAGTATATAAATCCCACAATGTCATTTTTTAAGTGCTATTTTGCTCTGTCAGGACTACACTTGGAATGCAGTCTTGACCTTGCGATTTCAAAAAGACCATTGAGTTATTAGAGGGGGTATGGCTCAATGTTGATCCTGGAACATAAGGGAATGATGTGAGTAGGGATTGACTAGCCTGGTCTTTCCTCTTTTGAAAAGTGAAAACTGAGAGGCAATTTGATAGAAAGTGCCTAAAATTATGAAAGTTTAGAAGAATTGAACCCACTTATGTTTCTCTGTCATACACAGAACTGAGGCAAAGGACTCAAAATGACAAATCAAGGACAACAATAGAACATTAAAATATGCAGAAGGAATGTTGTCTGTAAAAGGATGGTAAATGTATGGGACAGATTACTGGCATGGGTAGTGAAACAAGAAGCCTTAATAGATTTCAAGAAGGATGTAGATAGGCTATTGTCAACAAATGGGTTTCAGGTTTGTTAGAGATGCACCAAGGGATAGGTGGACTGGATGGACTTGTTCTATGTTACATGATTCAATGGTTCTGAGAACAATGCTTGATATGTCCTCTATTCACAGAGTATAAAAACACATTTCAGTGATATCTTAAAGTTATATTTGCACACCTGTGCTCCACTGAAATCTTGCATGTGTCTAATTTTCTTTGCCCTTATTCATCTAGAAATAAAGATGTGATAACCCCCATGAAGCCCATGGGGGAATCACTGATTGATCGCCCTGTGGGGCTCATTCAGTATGAGTTTCCCTGGTAACAGGCAGTGGCCTGCCCGGCTGGAACTCATTACCTGACCCTTTTATAAAGCAGGCCCAGTGTGTGTGTGTTTACTTTGTTCTGTAATAAATGATGTTCCTTTCCAGTTGGGCTTTGAGTTATTGCAAAAGGCAAAACAATTGAAAATGAGAGTATAAATCTTTATTCAATAGCATTAACTGAAAGTACAGAACTAGGTAAAAATAGAATGCAGGAATATTTCTGTAGGGTGGAACTAAATACTTGCTTCACATGAACAGAATGCTCCCATAAATGAAGTGTGGTATGTAAAAAAAAAGATGTACATGCGCAAAATATTGTTGGTTGATTTATGAGTAAGCAGTATAGAAAATTAGAATTTTATGTTGCTACAAACAAAAATCAACCAGCAACTACGAACTGCAATTCTGTAGTGCTCCTGATCAACTGATGTGATGTAGGAAGAGTGGAAACTTGATTGGAACTTGTTGAACATAAACTGATGGAAGAGATTAAAGTCTAATTGATTGGAATTTACAATATTGGAATGTGTTTTTTCAACAGTGCCTCAACACACAATTTGTATTTATTTTAGATTATAGAATTGCATATTTGTGGCTGACTTTAATACCAGTGAAGAAGAGCTTATCATCAGTAACACCCACTTATAATAACAATGGCTCTTAATGGGTGTGACTTTTAGAATCCAATTTGAATAAATCTAAAGGGAAAGACCTGACCTTCAACAACACACCCCAAACGTTCTGCATCAACTACTCTCCTTCTCTACGAGTGGTATGTTTTGTCTGTATAGAACGCAAGAAACAATACTTTTTACTGTATACTAATACATGTGACAATAATAAATCAAATCAAAACTCTTGCTCTGCTCTCAGCAAAGGTAGGTGATAAGGAAAACAGTGTTTGGCTGATAAGGATCGTTCTTCTTTGTTTCAACATACAGTTTTGTCGAAGTTCATTCTTAAAAAAAGTTCCATATTTTAAATAACAGAATTGTAGACTTGTACAATGATTACAGAGTAGGCGAAGGCCATTTAGTCCATTTAGTTCATTCTGTCCATGTTAATTCACTTAGTGCCACCTCCCGTCTTTCCCCATAGCTCTGCAAATGTTTCCACTTCAGATGATGATCTAATGCTCTTTTGAAGGCATCCATTTGAATCTGCCTCCACTGCACTTTCAGGCAGTGCATTCAAGATACTGACCATGCTCTGTATGTACAAAAAATAATTTTCCTCCTGTTACCATTGCTTCTTTTGCCAACCAATCACCTTAAATCAGCACCTTTTGGTTCTTGATCCTTCCATCATTCAGAACAATTTCTCCCTATCTACTCTGTCCAGCCCCCGTGATCTTGAATATCTCTATCAAATCTCCTCTCAACCTTTTGTATTACAAGGAGAACAGCCCCAGATTCTCCAGTCTATCAATGTAACTGAAGTTTCCCAGCCTGGAATCACTCTCATGAATCTTTCCTGTAACCCCTATAATGCCTTCACATCCTTCCTAACGTGTGGTGCCCAAAACTGGACACAATACTCCAGTTGATACCAAACAGTATTTTATGTAGGTTTCTTATAACTTCCTTTTTTTGTACTCTATTCCCCTATTTATAAAGCTCAAGGTCCTTTTATTAATTTACTGCCCTGTTACCTTCAATGATTTGTACACATATTACCCCATGTCCCTTTGCCTTGTACCCTCTTTAGAATGGCAAACATGGCACACATTTCATTCCCTCAGCATAAAAATTCTACAGTGTTGAAAGCCTTTTATGTTAACACATTATCCACCATCCTAGCATGGGTACATTGCTAAAATAGAAACTGGTTTTCTCCATAACAGTGGTATTGAATGTGCAGTCCATGGATCATGAGCAGTCTCAATCTTAATCCAGAGACCCAGTGAATTGTCACTGGTAATCCAGAGACCCAGGGGATTGTCACTGATGATCCAGAGACCCAGGGAATTATCACTGGTGATCCAGAGACCCAGAGGATTGTCATTGGTAATCCAGAGATCCAGTGGATTGTCACTGATAATCAGGGACCCATGCTACTGTCACTGGTGATCCAGAGACCCAGGGTAATTCTCTGGGGACCTGGATTCCAATCCCACCACAGCAAAATTTGAATTCAATAAAAAATCTGGAATTCAAAGTCTAATGGTGACCATGAAACGAGTGTTGTAAAACCCCATATGGTTCATTAATGTCATTTACGGAAGGAATCCGTCATCCTACATGTGAATCCAGACCCACAGCAATGTGGCGGACTCTTAAATGCCCTCTGAAATGACAATGCAAGCCACTCCATTCAACGGCAATTAGGGATGGGCATTAAATGCTGGCTCAGCCAGGGACACCCACATCCCCTGAAGTAATTGTTTAAATATTCTAGCAATCCTGCCCTTGTGGGCATGGAGAATTGGAAAGGGTGTAGTCAAGATATGTTATAATGGCAGGTTTTATCTATTTAATGGAGCATTTGTGGCCTCCCAAGTTTATTTATTAGTGTCACAAGTAGGCTTACATTAACACTGCAATGAAGTTACTGTGAAAATCTATGACATGCATTCACAGAGTGAATAATTCTTTATTGATTTTGCAAATGTTTCAGCCTATTGCAGTGAGATTAATCTATTGGACTGATTTGCAGTGACACCAACTCGGAGCGGAAAACGACCACATAATAGTTTGCTCAGAATCAGTTTGAATGTGAGTCACGGACCTCACTGTTACACGCCCATATGCCTGAACAGTAACTCAAGTCCCACCCATAGTCACAGACACACACGGGGCTGGCTGGTACCGTGTGCGAACTCTTTTGGGGTATGTGTGTTGTACTTCAGAAGTGTTTGCTTTCTCAATAAAGGCACTGCGTAGCGCAAGATGTTTGAATAGTTAACTGGAAACGCGAGTAAATCATGTTAATAACCTGACACTTGTGGGTTTCCAGGGGCGTTGACGTGGGTAACTCTCCCGAGTTGGATACTTTTTTCGCTGGTAGCTCGGGGACTCCCAGGATTGAGAGGTATGTTTACTTTTCCAAGGTTTGTTTTTTAACCTTAGAACCTGCTGCTGTGGGATGAGTAATTGACGCAGTTGTTTTGTTTGTGGGTGGAAAGGATGTGAGTGAATTCTGAGACGGGCCCCAGAGAGAAAGGCGGAAAAGCAGGGAGGGAGTGAGTGGCTGAAAGCAGTGTCACTCTCAGTTTGGATTATTTTAACCAGCTCACGCTGCATCCACAGCCACAATACAGAATAGGAGCACTGTTTAATTTTCTGAAGAGCTCTTGTATTTTTGCCCCGTATTAATTCTGACCATATTAAGCCTTCTCTCTGATTCTGACTCGGGCAGGTTATGTGGATACTATTGTTGGGGCGGAGCTCCACAGCACAACATTGGCCGACACTCCAAACTGGATGTTGCTATAGCACAGAGTTAACAGTTTGGTTTGTTTGTTACCCCAGTGATATAAGAATTCCAGAGGGGCCATGTGGAATTCTGCACTGAACTCTGGACATGTTTCTCTTGAGCGAAATCATTGTCACATCCTTCCAGAACTGGCTACACAGCAACCCGAGGAATTCTTATCCCAAACTTTCCTCGTATTGTGTAGCAGTTACCAAATAATTCTTCAACTGGCTTGCCGGTTTTTACAGGGCAGAGCCTGGCGAAACGTGCCATTTACTGGTCCAGGCAGCGGGCCATCGAGGGGGCCGTCCATCCTGACTGTCTGCCCCTCTACCGCGGCTACGTTCGCGGCCGGGTGTCCCTGGAGAGGGAGCATGCAGTGTCCACGGGCGTGGTTGATGCCTTCCGCGCCCGCTGGGCACCGCAGGGGTTGGGGTGCGTTATTGACCCTAATACTCACATTTTAATTTGATGTTTTTAAGTTTCCTTTGTACTTTGATTTCTGTTCGGGCTGTTCCCCCTCCTTTTGGGGAGCTGCCCCTTTTACTTTGTCCCGACTTAATCTGAGTTTGTTTATTTGGTTTGACCTAAAAAGAGGGCAACATTGCTCTGGATCTATACTGGACTCACAAACAAGCCTGGGCTAGATTGTTGAGCCGGATGGATTTTTATGACAATCTGGTAGTTTCTTGATCATCAGAAGCTCATATTCCAGATTTATTAATGAGTTGAATTTAAATCCCCTAGATGATTGGGATCTGAATTGATATCTCAGGCCATTGGTACAGACCTTGGGATTACATTGTCCCCTCATAGGCACAGCAGAAGGGCTGAATGGCCTACCAGCCTGTCCGGTTATTTGATTAGATCACGACTGATCAATGCAGCCATGCCCAGAATTATCCCAAGGTAACCATGTCCTTCTAAGATGTAGAAACATAGGAACAAGAGTAGGCCATTTAGCCCACCAAGCCTGCGCTGCCATTCAATATAATCATGGCTGATTAACCACTTCATTGCCTTTTTCCCACTCTATCCCCATTTTCCTTTGTCATTTGGTATTTAGACATCTGTCAATCTTTGCTTTAAATATAGTCAATGACAGGGCTTCCATAGCCATTTTGAGTAGAGAATTCCAAAGATTCGTGAGTCTCTGACTAAAAATATTCATCTCCTTTAAGTCTGAAGTGGCCTCCCCCCGGCAATTTTGAAAATCCCCTGGTCTAGACTCCCCCAACAGGGAACAAGGGAAACATCTTTCCTGCATCTACTCAGTGTGTCCATTAAGTATATTGTAGGTTTCATTGAGATCACCTCTCATTCTGGAGAATACAGGCCCAATTTCCCAATCTCTCTTCATAGAAGTCGTATTATTCCATGTGTGCACAGTACTGAATGGAGTATGTATATATTTCCTTTAGTAGTGAATGGAATGGAGTCTGACCAAGGCTTTAAACAACACCATAATTTCCCCCCACTTTTACGACAGTCCCTTTGTGAAAAAGGTCAACATTCCAAGCCTTCAGCAACACAAAAGAAAAATACTGCAAATTTAGCTTTTTTGTTCTTGGGGTTTGAGTGTTGCTGTAGAGCCAACATTCATTGCCCATCCTTAATTGCCTTGAACAGGTGGTAAGTTATAATGCTGCGGTACAAGTGGCGTAGATACACTCGCAGCTACTGGGGAGGGAGTCCCTGGACCCAGTAACAGTGCAGGGATGATGTAATGCTTCCAAGTCAGCAAAGTATGGATGTGGAAAGGAACTTGTAGGTGCTGGTGTTCATGCGCATCTGATTCCCTTCATCTAGATGGCAAAGGTTTTGGGTTTGGAAGATGCTGCCTTGATGAGTGCTACAGTGCATCTTGTAGATGGCACACACTGCTGCCAATGCATGTTGGTGGTGGAGGGAATGGATGTTTAAAGTGGTGGATGGGGTGCTGATCAAGTGGTCTTGAAAGGTGTCAGGCTTCTTGAATATTGTTGGAGCTACACCTATCCAAGCAAGGATGGAGAGGCAGCGACATAGCAGAATTGTCACTGGGCTAGTAATCCAGCTAATGTTCTGAGAACTTCAGTTCGAATCCCTCCACAGCAGAGGGTGAAATTTGAATCCAATAGAATCTGAAATTAAAAGTCCAGTGATGACTATGAAACCATTGTCAATTGTTGTAAAAGAAAATCCATCTGGTTCACTAATGCCTTTCGGGAAGGAAGTCTGTCATCTTTACCTGGTGATTCCAGATCCACAGCAATGTGTTTGATTCTTAACTGCCCTCTGAAATGGCCTAGCAAGTCATTCTGTTCAAGGAGAAATTGGGAATGGGCAATAAATGCCGGCCCAGCCAACAGCATCCACATCCCATCAATTAATGAAAAAAAGGTGCTTTGAATTCCATCACACTCCTTGTAGCGGGTGGACAGGTTCTGGGGAGTCGAGAGGCAAATTATTTGCCACAGAATTCCCAGCTTCTAACCTGCTCTTGTAGCCAGTGTATTTATATGGCTGGTCCAGTTGAGTTTCCTTTTTGATTTGATTTATTATTGTCACACTGTGTTATAGTACACAGTGAAAAGTATTGTTTCTTGTGCGCTATACAGACAAAGCATACCATACCATAGCGAAGGAAAGAAGAGGATGCAGAATGTATTGTTACAGTCATAGTTAGGGTGTAGCGAAAGATCAACTTAGTGCGAGGTAGGTCCATTCAAAGGTCTGATGGCAGTAGGGAAGAAGCTATTTTTGAGTCGGTTGGTACGTGACCTCTTGTACGGTCACCCTGGTGATTTGGTGATGGGCATTCAGAAATTGCAAATATCTTGTACATCAAAGGGAGGTGGTTGATTTCTCTCTTATTTTAAGCCATTGCCTGACACTGGTGTGTAATCAATGTATCATTTATCAGCCCAGGCGTGAATGTTGTTCAAGCTTTGCAGCATGCGGACGCTGACACCTTCATTATCTGAGGATTTTGAATGGCATCAAACACTTGTATGTGCATCAGTGAACATCCTCACTTTTAACCTTCTGTTGGAGGAAAGGTTGTTGATGAAGCAGCTGAAGATGGATGGGGATAAGCTACTGACCACATTCATTCAATGCCCATTGAGTGCCACAGCTACTTTGACTAAACTTCCTTCCACCCCACTTCTTTCAGATTCTCTGTAAATGTTCTGACGTGTCATCTTCCAAGTGGTTTGCTAACAGATTCTTTTAAAAATGCATGTTTTTTTTATCCGTGGGACATGGCATTGCTGACTGGGCAGCATTTATTGCCCATCTCTAATTGCCCTTGAACGGAGTGGCTTGCTAGGCCATTTCAGAGGGCAGTTGAGAGTCAACCCTATTGCTATGGCTCTGGGGATCACATGTAGGTCAGACCAGCTAAGGTGGCAGATTTCTTTCCCTAAAGGACATTAGTGAACTAGATGGGTTTTTTCGACAATGGTTTCATGCTCATCAGTAGATTCTTAATTCCAGATATTTTTATTAATTCACATTCTACCATCTACCGTGGTTGGATTCGAACCTGATTCCCCAGAACATTAGCTGAATTTGTGGATTAATAGGCTAGCAATAATACCAATAGCCATCACCTCCCCTTAGCAGTTCTGTTAATTCTTTGCTAGCTTTTGTGTCTTGTTTTACCATTGTTATGTCTGCAAGAAATATGTGGCAAATTGAAAGCACTGGGACAGGAGGAAATATTATGACCTGTAGGAGAAGTCTGATCAAGATGCAGTCGTGTGTGGCCATTATGCAGCCTTCATTTCCAGAGCAGCTCAGTTGTATATTTCTCCATGCTGCAACTCAGCCAAAGCACCACAAGGAATTACTGAGGGACAGTCACCCAGATCCTACTTGGCGAGGGGCATCCCTCAACATTAGGATTTAAACTTTACGTTGGGCTCTGCAAGGGGTGGCCCAATAAAGGGGGCAACATGGTCACTTGCTTCATTTCTTTTTAGGCATCAGCTATTTAGCTTTCATTTAAAAATGTTTCAGTATTTTTTTGTCACAAGTAAGCTTATATCAACACTGCAAATGAAGTTACCGTGAAAATTTCAGTCAGCAACTTGTATTGAAGAGTTTGATTTAAAATTTTCTAGATTATATTGCAGCTTTTGGATCTCTTGAAGTATGTGTGAGTTTAAAAATGCTATCAATTAATCCATGTTTAATCTCTTTTCTTTGCAAATTGACAGGACTTGGTTCCCACTGACTGTACATTGACGTCACCATATTCTCAGAACTATCTAAGACTTTGTTACTCTGCAGCTAATGTGTGCCCAGCCATTGTCAAACAAGTGCCCAAGAATTTGTAAGTCAGTATGGTTTGGCGTCACAGTGAATCGTTTTTATTGTTGCTCTTGACAATACTTACAAACCACAGGGGCTTATTGCAAGAGTCCAAGTGCACTTTCTCAAGTACCTGGAATGTCATAATTGACATAAAAGTTGCCCT
Source organism: Mustelus asterias (assembly GCF_964213995.1). Lineage (NCBI taxonomy): Eukaryota > Metazoa > Chordata > Chondrichthyes > Carcharhiniformes > Triakidae > Mustelus > Mustelus asterias. The sequence continues at coordinate 34,716,902 of NC_135809.1, read as the reverse complement.
AGCAAAAGGGCTGAAGAGCCCGGCTCCGTTCCACACAGACACCGTGGAAGAGTGCCATGACAGGTGCTGTACTGACCTACCTGTAACAGGTAAGCAATGACTTCAAACAGTAATTGCTATGATTGTATAATATATCAATTTCTACAGGTGAAGCAAACGTCTATATTTTACGCTGGGGTATACATGGCCTTGGACGGAAGCCTGCCCTCGCCCCAATTGAGACCATTAAGTGACCAATTAATGGACACTGACCATTTACTGCCTTGCCACAATTTTAAGGTTGGTGGGCAGATTGAGGCTTTGTTGGGGGGAACTCGAAATAAAGTTAGATCTCAGGTAGGTGGGGTGGGGGGTGGACTTCCATTATAAGACCCCTTCTGATTGGGGATTGACTCCCAAAGAACAGTACAGCACAGGAAACAGGCCCTTCGGCCCTCCAAGCCTGTGCCGCTCCTTGGTCCAACAAGACCAATCGTTTGTATCCCTCCATTCCCAGGCTGCTCATGTGACTATCCAGGTAAGTCTTAAACGATGTCAGCGTGCCTGCCTCCACCACCCTACTTGGCAGCGCATTCCAGGCCCCCACCACCCTCTGTGTAAAAAACGTCCCTCTGATATCTGAGTTATACTTCGCCCCTCTCACCTTGAGCCCGTGACCCCTCGTGAACGTCACTTCTGATCTGGGAAAAAGATTCCCACCGTTCACCCTATCTATCCCCTTCATAATCTTGTACACCTCTATTAGATCTTCCCTCGTTCTCCGTCTTTCCAGGGCGAACAACCCCAGTTTACCCAATCTCTCCTCATAGCCAAGACCCTCCATACCAGGCAACATCCTGGTAAACCTTCTCTGCACTCTCTCTAACGCCTCCACGTCCTTCTGGTAGTGCGGCGACCAGAACTGGACGCAGTACTCCAAATGTGGCCTAACCAGCGTTCTATACAGCTGCATCATCAGACTCCAGCTTTTATACTCTATACCCTGTCCTATAAAGGCAAGCATACCATATGCTTTCTTCACCACCTTCTCCACCTGTGTTGCCACCTTCAAGGATTTGTGGACTTGCACACCTAGGTCCCTCTGTGTTTCTATACTCCTGATGACTCTGCCATTTATTGTATAACTCCTCCCTACATTATTTCTTCCAAAATGCATCACTTCGCATTTATCCGGATTAAACTCCATCTGCCACCTCTCCGCCCAATTTTCCAATCTATCTATATCCTGCTGTATTGCCCGACAATGCTCTTTGCTATCCGCAAGTCCAGCCATCTTCGTGTCATCCGCAAACTTGCTGATTACACCAGTTACACCTTCTTCCAAATCATTTATATATATCACAAATAGCAGAGGTCCCAGTACAGAGCCCTGCGGAACACCACTGGTCACAGACCTCCAGCCGGAAAAAGACCCTTCGACCACTACCCTCTGTCTCCTATGGCCAAGACAGTTCTCCACCCATCTAGCCACCTCCCCCTGTATCCCATGAGCCTTAACCTTCTTAACCAACCTGCCATGTGGGACTTTGTCAAATGCCTTACTGAAATCCATATAGACGACATCCACGGCCCTTCCTTCATCGACCATTTTTGTCACTTCCTCAAAGAACTCCACCAAATTTGTAAGGCACGACCTCCCTCTTACAAAACCATGCTGTCTGTCACTAATGAGATTGCTCCGTTCTAAATGCACATACATCCTGTCTCTAAGAATCCTCTCCAACAACTTCCCTACCACGGACGTCAAGCTCACCGGCCTATAATTTCCTGGGTTATGCCTGCTACCCTTCTTAAACAACGGGACCACATTCGCTATCCTCCAATCCTCAGGGACCTCACTCGTGTCCAAAGAAGCGACAAAGATTTCCGTCAGAGGCCCAGCAATTTCATCTCTCGTCTCCCTGAGCAGTCGAGGATAGATGCCATCAGGCCCTGGGGCTTTGTCAGTTTTAATGTTCCCTAAAAAACCTAACACTTCCTCTCTTGTAATGGAGATTTTCTCTAACGGGTCAACACCTCCCTCCGAGACACTCCCGGTTAACATGCCCCTCTCCTTCATGAATACCGATGCAAAGTATTCATTTAGGATCTCCCCTATTCCCTTGGGTTCTAAGCATAATTCCCCTCCTTTGTCCCTGAGAGGTCCGATTTTCTCCCTGACAACTCTTTTGTTCCTAACGTATGAATAAAATGCCTTGGGATTCTCCTTAATCCTGCCTGCCAAGAACATCTCGTGACCTCTTTTTGCCCTTCTAACTCCCCGTTTGAGTTCTTTCCTACTCTCTCTGTATTCCTCCCTTGTGGCTTGGTGACCTCTATTGCTCCCCCTCCCCCCAACCAGGCCATCCATACCCTCCCCGTCCTGGGGCCCCTTACAGTTTATCTGGGTTTCTGGTTCCCAGGACTTGGCCTTGGGCAACTCCCTGCAGTTCCTCTTTCAGCCACTGCAGCACTGTTGCTGCAGGAACTGGAGAGTTGCCGGCCAATCCAATTGGCTGACAGCTCTTCATGGTGGGGCTTCCTTCAGATTGTGGGGTGTAAGTCATGCCTAATGCTAATCAACGCTCATTGGAGTGTAAATAGGCAGCAGGGCAGTTGGAGTCGGTGAGAACGTGTTCCCTGCCACCATCCGAAAAATTCAGGCCCTTGTGTTTGAAGAGCAGTAAGGTGAAAAAATCGACCCAAACAACTTCTGGTTTGCTAAGAAAAGTTGAAAACTGTAATAGACGGCAGCTGACCTCAATTCGAGACTGGCGTCTGTCCTGGTTTGGAATTTGCTGCCATGGGTGTTCATGTTCTGAATAGGCTAATTCTTGACCTGCAGATCTTTGGCACATGGGGCAGGATGTCCCATGAGGTGTTGGCATCCAAGGGGCAGGATTTGCCTTTTTTCCCCTTCTGTCACCGCTCTGCCTCATCATTTTAGACATTGTGACTCAAAATTTGAAGCAGCTTGATGGACAAGTTATTGGCATTCTGAACTTGTGGTAGCAAGCTCCTCCCAGTTATTAATGTCAGTGCTATCGCATCTCAAGGAGAGCTTCAGAGTGACTTTGAAAATTTTTATTTTATCTTCCCTTGGGGAGTTGATAAAACAAGACTTGCTGGGGGCGATGCTTTTCGACTTTTGGACACATTGTCCAACGTATCGAATAAAAGCAAAATGCTGCAGATGCTGGTGATCTGAAATACAATCAAAATGCTGGAAAAACTCCGGTCTGGTAGCATCTGTGAAGCGAGGAACGGTTAACGTTTTAAGTCCAATGTGACTCCTTCTGAACTTAGTGTACTGAAGTTGATTTTGCAGGAGATTTGCCTGAATGCTTGTGGAGCTGGTTTCATGAAGGGCATTAGCATTTGCTCGATGGTCCTCCTGCGCTGAGAGGTATTGCTGATGGAAATTCTTGAGCAGTTTGTTTTGCAGATACACAGTCCAGGCCTCATTTCAGTACAGAAGTGCGGTGATATCAACTCTCTGCACACTCGGGCTTTTGTTTACCATAGTTAATGGAAAGCTAAGCTTGTGCAGCTGATCAGGTGTTGGACCTCCTTGTCAATTCTGGTCTTTTCATAGAAATCATAGAAACCCAACAGTGCAGAAGGAGGCCATTCGGCCCATCGAGTCTGCACCGACCCAGGTGCAGAATCCCACCCAGGCCCTACCCCCACATATTTACCCGCTAATCCCACTAACCTACGCATCACAGGACTCTAAGGAGCAATTTTTAACCTGGCCAATCAACCTAACCCGCACATCTTTGGACTGTGGGAGGAAACCGGAGCACCCGGAGGAAACCCACGCAGACACGAGGAGAATGTGCAAACTCCACACAGACAGTGACCCGAGCCGGGAATCGAACCCGGGACCCTGGAGCTGTGAAGCAGCAGTGCTAACCACTGTGCTACCGTGCCGCTACCATACCGTGAGAGAGGTGGCTGCTAAAGTATGGGAAGTCCTTGCTATGCTGCAGCCATGCAACAGTATGAGTTAAAATCAAACTTACCTTTACACTCTAGGAATCAGCAATCTAATTTACACCACCAGAAACCAGAGTAACTTGGACCAAGAGCTGATGATTGACTTGCATTTATATAGCGCTTTTAATGTAGCAAACTATCCCGAGGCGCTTTGTGAGAGTTTAATTCTACAAAAAAATTAAATCTCACCAAAAACACCATTAGGACAGGGTTTTGGAAAGCTTGCTCAGGATGATGTGCTTTAGGGAGGAAAAAGAGAGAGATGGAGAGGTTTAGGGAAAAAATTCCGGAGCGTAGGAAGTGAGTAGCTGAAAACAATGATCACTATTGGTGTAGTGAAAGAAATCGGAGATGGACAAGACATGAGTTTCATTGTACTGTTTACTAGGAAGAATAGAAAAATACTATTTAAATAGAGAGGAATTGTCTGGGAATTCTTGTACATTCATTACAAAACGTTAGTGTGCACGTATAGCAAGTGATATTAGGAAGACAAATGGAATGTTGTTGTTCATCGCAAGGAGAATCAAATATTCAAGTTGGAAAGTTTTACTGCAGCTGTACAGGGTCTTAGTGAGATCACATCCATGTACAGTTTTTGGACTCCTAATTGGAGAAAGGATATTGTTGTATTAGGAGCAGTTCAGAGAAGATTCACTTGGCTCATTTCTGGGATGAAGGGCTTTTCTCATGAAGAAATTATGCCCATAACCCATTAGAGTTTAGATGAATTTAATGTGATCTTATTGAAGATTATAAGATCCCAAGGTGACCTGATAGGATGGATGCTGAGAGGATGTTTCCCCTTATGGGAGAGACTAGAACTAGGGGGGGGGACACGGTCTCAGAATAAGAGGTCTCTCTTTTAAGACAGAGATGAGGAAAAGGGCCAAATGTCCTGCTTGTGCAGCAAGGTCCCATGTATCGATGTAACAACAGTCTCCCACATCCTCCCTGCTTCTCCATAAGTATCGGAGCCAGAGCATAGAGGATTCAGGCATTACTATGGGACAGCTGTATTTTTGTTGAGGCAAATTGAATTGAAATGGTTCAACTTGCATTGATTGATGCTTACAGAGCACACTGGAGACATGGCAATGAGGCATTCCAGATGATTCATTATCCAGCTGCCAAAATACCACGATTTACTTCTGCTGAAACAATTTGCCCAACCTGTTGGCAGCTTCTCGCACCATATCACATTGGTTCCTGTGGATGCTATGTCTTTAATTTGGAACTGCTTGCAGAGAGGAACAAAGGTAGAGTTGCTACTTCAGCGGACAGAGTATAGACTTGACCAGAAGAGAGGTAGTCCAGTTATATTTCTTTCAAGGATTAAGTGGAGAAGATGCAAGTGTATTTAGCAAAAGGGCACCAAATATCCCTGAAGGTGGCTATGTTTCTAAGTGATTTCTGCTGTAGTGTGGCACATAGGATTGTACTTTTGAGGTGTTTTACTGAAAAATCAGCTGAGGTTCTGGTCGCTGATCCTACTAGCTAATTTCTCTTGGACTGTAAATATTTCCCACTTGGAGATTTGGAGCATATACTGGAGCAGTGATCTCTTGTCCAGGCTTTGGTTTCCATTCTGAACTGAGCTGATTTGGTGGAGGTGAATACTGCTACTGGGTCACAGTCTCCCTTCCATAGGCAGTGTGTGGCACAGCGGTTAGCACTGACCGTGTGGAGATTGCACATTCTCCCCGTGTCTGTGTGGGTTTCCTCCGGGTGTTCCAATTTCCTCCCACAGTCCAAAGATGTGCAGGTTAGGTGGATTAGCTGTGGTAAATTGCCCCCCATTAGCGCAGGGGGACTAGCTAGGGTAAATGCATGAGGTTATGGAGGTAGGGCCTGGGGTGGGATTGTGGTTGGTGCAGACTCGATGGGCCGATTGGCCTCCTTCTGCACTGTAGGATTCTATGATTCTAAATGGAGAGGCATCTGCTTTTTTGTGGGTGCTTTCTTTAGGCTAGGGTTTCTCAATCGTTTTTGCTTCTGCCGCTCCCATGTTTCAAAACTTCCGCAGACTACCCACAACACATCACAAGTACTTTTTCTGTAGAAAAATTATCAATACAATTAAAAAGACATCTGTTGCTTTCATTTTACTTAAGATTTGATTCCATTCCTACAATCTTCCCTCTTCTGGGGCTCAACTTCTCTCTTTCACACTCTCCTACTGACCAGAGACATCTCAAAAAAATTATCCCCTCAATTTGCAAGTTCTTTGCACTTTAAGCAAGCATAATACTGAAAAGAAAATACACAAATCGTATAAATATGGTACTGGGTACTTACAATTCCCAGTGGTATTCTAGACAGTAACTCAATTGCAACTTTCCCATTCTTGTAAATTAACTCATGGAATTACAAAATTATGATATATCTTGCTAATAATCTGCTTTAATGATTTAGGTTAATATAATTCGGCTGCACAGGAATTATAACAAACCTTAACTGTGTTGATTGTGTTTTTCTGTTCAAGTTGCACAAGCATTGACCCAAAGGTGCATAAATACTTCTCCAAACATTTGGGCTTTTGTGCAGTGGCTGTAACCATCCGCCACAGGCTTGGCTCTTACCAGCTGCTGTTTTACCAGCAACATAGAGCAGACATTTTATAATTGAGGACAAGATTTGCTGAATTCCTTCCTTCCTCCCTCCCATTGTGGGATCTTCCTTTCTGTGCTACATGCGAAATCTGTTGTTGCTGCTGCTTTGCTCATGGACCATGCTTTTACTCTCTCTCTCTCTCTCTCTCTCTGCATACTTCTACCTAAAGTTGTGCAAACACAGAAAGACCCCGACAAGACATCTTAGCTACTGCTTGTCCCAATTCTGATTGGTCTTTGTCCCAATTCTGATTGGTCTGCTATCGCATTTTGTTTAATTTTTGGTGGACTCCTTGAAAGCGGCTCACAAACCCTTGTTTTAGAGTTTTGTATCTGGTTTGTTTGGCATTACTGTTCTTTTTCATATAGGAATGGCAGATGGAATTTAATTTAGACAAATTCGAGGTGCTAGGGGATTTTCACAGTAACTTCATTGCAATTTGAATGTAAGCCTACTTGTATCTAATAAATATACTTTACTTTTGATACATTTTGGTAGATTGAACCAGGGCAGAATTTACTCAGTTAATAGTAGGGTGTTGGGGAGAGTTACAAAGAGATCTAGGGGTACATGTTCATAGCTCCTTGAAAGTGGAGTCACAGATGGACAGAGTGGTGAAGAAGGCATTCGACATGCTTAGTTTCATTGGTCAGAACATTGAATACAGGAGTTGAGACGTCCTGTTGAAGTTGTACAAGACATCGGTAAGGCCACGCTTAGAATATTGTGTGCAGTTCTGATCACCCTATTATAGAAAGAATATTATTAAACCAGAAAGAGTGCAGAAAAGATTTACTAGGATGCTTGAGTTATAAGGAGAGGCTGGATAGACGGGGACTTTTTTTCCTGGAGCTTAGGAGACTTGGGGGTGATCTTATAGCGATCTATAAAATAACGAGGAGCATAGATGAAGTAGATAGTCAACATATTTTCCCAAAGGTAGGGGAGTCTAAAACTAGAGGGCATAGGTTTAAGGTGAGAGGGGAGAGGTACAAAAAGGTCCAGAGGGGCAATTTTTTCACACAGAGGGTGGTGAGTGTCTGGAACAAGCTGCCAGAGGCATTAGTAGAGGCGGGTACAATTTTGTCTTTTAAAAAGCATTTAGACAGTTACATGAGTAAGATGGGTATAGAGGGATATGGGTCAAATGTGGGCAATTGGGACTAGCTTAGTAGTAAAAAAAGGGTGGCAGAGACAAGTTGGGCCGAAGGGCCTGTTTCCATGCTGTAAACCTGTGACTCTATGATAATGGCACAGTACTGGCAAGCTGTTGGTGGCAGAAACCTTAGTTGAAAATTCAGTAGCTTTGCAGATTTCTCCAAGAAATCACTGGAGAACAAAAACTGTGCTGATGGATTCAGATTTATCCACCACATAACCTCTCGATCTTTTTCCTGAGCAACACACCATATCACTCTTCCATTTAATACATATTTCCTAGCTCGTTTCTTCGTTATTTGACTTTGGAAGTTTTCCTTCTTCATAAATACAGACTTCGAAATAACCTCTTAATATTTCTGCTTTGTCTTTTGTCCTTGGATCCACTACAACTTGAATTGGAATAGCACATTCAGTCTTAATTATAGATATACAGAAGATTAAAAAGAAACTCCTATCAATTTTGGATTATACCCAGTTCTGATATTTAATATTCAACAGTACTGGCTAGGGTAAATGCATGGGGTTATGGGGACAGGGCCTGGGTGGGATTATAGTCGATGCGGACTTGGTGGGCCGAATGGCCTCCTTCTGCACTGTAGGGATTCTATGATTCTACTGATGTAATGAGTTAGTCTAAAAAGGTCAGATCTGTATTAACTTAGAACAGACCAGTGATTGAAACTGGGGCAATTATTGGTTCAGTTTCAATGCCTCTGCCTTTCTGGAGTAGTGAGGGAGTAATGTACAAGTTGATGGGACATTAAACGGAGGCAACCTCTTCAGAAGTACACTTTCTTGCTCAACATTATTCCCTCACCAAAAAGGTATGGTACAAAATAATTTAAGTGTCATAATTTTTTGTTTGAATAACCTTGCTGCGTTATGTTTGCCTACTTAGTACACATTAAAAATAAATAAATGAGCTGTGAAGGACTTTGGAATATGTCCTGGAGGTGTGACAAGGCAAGGTTCTTTCTTATATCGTTATTCTTTGAGTTTGAAGGGATCTGAGACCTGAATTAATATAGCTGGAAAAAGAAACATGTTGAAGCTTTTTGTTTTGCACTGTCAGGACACTTCACAATAATACAGTATAAATTGTTGTTTTCCCCTTATATCAGTATGAGAAGAAAGTGCTGATTGGTTGGCAGTAGACTCTGATTCATTGAGCCGTTGCCTTGGAGAATGTACCAGCTGACTGTTAACTGCCAAGCATTGTTTGAAATTTAAACCAGACAGTTTGAGCCTGATTGGTTAAGGCATTGCCTTGAGGAATGAGTCAATGAATGGTGTCACTTATTTTGTTTAGTTGAAACAGGCACAATGTGTGTACATGTTCTTTTTGTCTGCAAAGATCAGGGCCCTCTAGCTCAACAGTTCTGGATAGACATTAGCCTGGAATTGCCTTGTTGATTGCAGTGTTGTTTCACCTTTTTAAGATTAGTGTTTTATCCACTGGTGGTTTTTAGAGGGAGATGCACAAAAATTTCCTGACTGATCATTTGCACATCAATTAGCATAGGTACAGATGTAAAGCACCAAACTAGCAAGTAACTTCCCTACAGACCAAAAAGATAAAGCAGGAGAATGAATTGCTCTGTAGAGAGCCAGAATGAACTCGATGGATCAAATGGTCTACTTGTGTGCCGTAATGACTCTATGAATAGCTCTTAGATGATAGTTCAGCCTGTCCTTTTAAGCATCAGACTGGAGAACGAGCAGGCTGAACAAGAACCTCGCTTGGCTCTTTCACTTCACTCTCAAGTGGCTGCAATGGCTGAACAATATTTCTATTATACCAGTACAAAAATCATACGCACTCAAACATCATCTGGATCCAGAGGGCAGCAGCGCGTGGCACCAGGCCAAGAGGAGAAGAACACACAACTTCAATCATTCAGACATTCAAACTATCCTTCGGGACATGGCTGAACAGCCAGTTTCCTGGGCGTGGGTGCCACCGAGTTTCTTTGTAAGCTGATACATTTTAGCTGTGTGCTTTGTGAAAATGTAAATATACCATCCTGGAATTTCTGCTTGGTTGTACTTTTATTTGGGGGAGGGTGTAATTTGGTTGAAATTGCTGCAAAGGATTGTGGAATTTTAAGCACCAATTGCAGTCAGTGCTGCAGGAGTCTCCATATCTTTTGCGTTAGTTAAAAAACACATTGTGCTGGAAGCCAGGTCACAGCAGCAGGAGGAATTCATCTCCACTGGGGTTTCCACTAATTGTGCTCGTTTGTGGGCCTTTAAGAAGGCTCTAAAGATCAAATTAATGTGCTAAGAAACTGACTGTATTCCAGTGATTCTATATTTTTAGTCATTTAAAATCAGATTACTCTCAGATGATGGATTGACACTGTGGCTAAAATGCTTTTTTTAAATGATTAAACCCATTTTCAGGTGTGTAATTGAACATCAGTTCGATGCCACCCTTAAATATATCAAGAAATATTATCTTTAAAGTAAATTAGAAGTTTTAAAATGCACTCATTGAACTCCAGTTGAAATCTTGGAAGAGTTCTGGCTTGAACACATGTTCTAAGTTTTTAAGTTCATTTATTAGTGTCACAAGTAGGCTTACATTAACACTGCAATGTAGTTACTGTGAAAATCTCCTAGTCACCACACCCTGGTGCCTGTTCGGGTTACACTGAGGGAGAATTTAGCATGGCCAATGCACCTAACCAGCACGTCTTTTGGACTGTGGGAGGAAACCGGAGCACCCGGAGGAAACCCACGCAGACATGGGGGGAGAACGTGCAAACTTCGCATAGACAGTGACCCAAGCTGGGAGTCAAACCCGGGTCCCTGGTGCTGTGAGGCAGCAGTACTAACCACTGTGTTACCATGTCCTGTCTGCTCTGCTCAATATTAATTGGCAATCCAACAAAGAAGATCCCACAAATAGGTCTGTGATTCTTTTTGAAGGACTGGGAGTGGCAGTATTGTTCCTCCTGACCCCACAAATAATAGGTTGCTGCCAGCTCAGACATGCTAGCCCCACTCCACCATAGGACATACCTGAAGCTAATGTCAGTGTTCCAGCTGTTCGTCATTCTACGCTCAACAGTGGAAAACTGCATTGAGACTCGCATAGTTCACTGGTCAGATTCAAATGATGCCTTGGACTCGAAAGCTATCCAGACTTTTTTGCTGACGCACTTGGCTAGTTGCTTGTACAAGTCAAAATCTGCCATAATAATTCCTGTGCCTCCAGTGTAATTTTCATCTCGTGCTGCTTCAGATGGTAGATATCGGGAGGTTTTGTGGCAGAGTGATCTGGACCAGAAGCTTTGGGTTTGAGTCCAATGCTAGGACTTGTTAGCCATGGAAAGAGTGTTAATAACACGGTTCAATGAGCTGATATACAGCTCAGGAATCCTTCTATTACTTCCACCCAAAGGGAAAAAAGTGGGTGTGAAGAAACAATAAGAAAAAAAGTAAATATTTCTTTTTGTTAAAAAATGTAACCTCAGAAAATGCAAGTTCTTTACAAACGCTTGGTTTAATATTCTACCACAGGTTTTATTTGTTCTGCTAACCTTAATAAAACAGTACTGTAGATTTTCTTAATGTGGATGCCTGGTGAACTAAACATTACTCATTCTGTTTTGTTTGGAAGGAGAAAATCGGTGCAATTTTATGACATTTAATCCAAGACAGAAGAATTCATTTCCAAATTGCTACCTTTTTTATTGTCCAACTGAGGATGCTTGCCCATTGATAGATTCAACAGGATATATAAGCCACGTTGTACAAAGAGGTAACTTTGCCATTTAAGCTAAATTTCACATAAATGTGTTTATTGTATCTGAATAATATATGTCTGATTACAAGCCAATGTAAAAATAATTAATTTAGGGGAGTGTATCTGACCCAGATAAAGTGAATCAAAAATTGTTTAATTACAGCTTTGCCTGACAATGGGCTGGCTTTAAGGAGGAGATAGTTTTGGTACAGTAAAGGTATATTCCCACAAGGGGGAAAAGGTAGGGCAAACAAACCAGAGCTCCTGAATGGTTGAAGAAGGGTGCATGTGACGGATGCCAGGTGGATAACACAATTGAGAACTAGGCTTAATATAGAAAGTGCAGAGGGAGAGTTTAATAAAAAAGTGAGGTATGAGAAGAGACTGGCAGCTAAATCCAAAAAGTGAAGCTGATTAGGAACCTAAAGTTGATTTAGACATGGAGGTAGGTGACATGATTGAGGTACCAAAAGAATACTTTGAATCTGTCTTTACCATTGAAGAAAATGCTGTCAAAGTTATAATGAAAGAAGAGATAATTGAGAAACCCAATGGGCTAAAAATCGATGAAGAGGAGTTATTGGATAAGCTGGCTGTACTTAAAATTGATTAGTCACCAGGACCAGATGAGATACATCCAGGGATACAGAGGGAAATAAGGGTGGGGAGACTGGCTATAATTTTTCATTCTCCATAGAAACTTGGATTGTGCCAGAGGATTGGAGAATTCTATATATTACACCGTAAGCCCAGCGACAACAGGCCTGTCAGTTCAACTTCGATGGTCGGGAAGTTTTAAATGATAACTCAGGACAAAATGAGGAGAATGCAGATGATGTGGTAAATATGGACTTCAAAAGAGCACTTGATAAAGTTCCACGTAGCAAGCTTGTCCGCAAAGTTACAGCTCGTGGAATGAAAGAGACAATAGCAGCATGGATATGAAATTGGCTGAGTGACAGGAAACAGAGAGTAGTGGTGAACAGTTGTTTTTCGGACTGGAGGAAGCCCTATAGTGAAGGGGTTGGTGTTAGGACCCTGCTTTTTCTTGATGTATATCAATGACCTAGACTTGAGCTTTCAAGATACAATTTTCAGTTAACAATTTTAGAGAGTCTAGACAGGCTAGTCATGTGGTTGGATCAATGGCAGATGGAATTTAATGCAGAGAAGTGTGAAGTGATTCATTTTTGGTAGGAGGAATGAGGAGAGATGATATAAAATAGAGGATGCAATTCTAAAGAGGGTGAATGAGCAGAGGGATCTGGAGTATATGAAGGTGGCCAGGCAGGCTAAGAAAGCAAATGGAATCCTGGATTTCATAAAAGGTAGCATTGAGTACAAAGATAAGGAAGTTCTGGTGAAACTTTTATGAATCACTGGTGCAGCCTCAGCTGGAGTTCTGTGTCCAATTCAGGGCACCACACCTCAGGAAGAATGGGAACACATAAAGAGGATGCAGAAAATATTCACAAGAATGGTTCCAGGGATGAGGAACTGGGGTTGCTCTCCTTAGAGAAGGTTGAGAGGAGATTTGATTTAGATGTTCAGAATCACGAGGCTTCTGGATAATGCCAATGGAGAGAAACTGTTCCTCTCGGCAGAAGGGTCAAGAACAAGAGGGCACAGATTTAAGGCGATTGGCAAAATACCCAAAGGTAGCACGATGAAAAATGTTGTAATTCAGTGTGTAGTTAGAAACTGCTGTCTGAGAGTATGGTGGAGGCAGATTCAATTATAGCTTTCAAAAGAGAATTGGGTAATTATCTGAAGGAAATAGAAGTTTGCTGGGCTAAAGGGGAATGGGCAAGGAAATGGGACGAGCAGGGTTGCACTTGCAGAGAGCTGGCATGTATTCGACAAGCCAAGTGACACCCTTCTGTGCTGTAACTATTTTAGGGTTCTCAACCTGTGTCCTTTGAAATTGTTGACTATGCTGTCTTCCTCTCCTCCATTGCCCAACTAACTCAAACTGCCTTCACTTAGTTCTACTTTTACCTAGCCAATCATAGTCAGGGAATCCCCTACAATGCCTTCCTTTCCCTGCTGGAACTGTTCTTTTTCCTCTCCTGTTTCTCATCTACATCCTCTACTTGGCAAAGTCATCCAAGGTCATGCTGCCAGATTCCAAATGTAGGCTTGGGGACGGGACCCAGCTGAAGCCATTGGCATCAGTCCCCACTGCACATCCTCTCCTCAGCCACGGACCCGGGATTCCCTCCTCTCCTTGAAGATGCTGACTCTGGCAGACATCCAGTTCTGTGTTCACTGTCCAGCCTCCGATTCCTTACACAGTTAAGTCTAATCTGTAAGTGTTGTTGGGTTATTCAGACCAAATCTGGATCCTGTTCAAGAAATGACTGCACTGCAAAGTCCAGCAAATCATGAGCAAATGTGGCATGGACGATGAATTAAACTTGATACCTTTTGACCACAAAAATCAATATTGTATTGGGCAGTGTCCTTCTGACTTTGGATCAGGTAATAGGCACATTGTCTGAGCCCTTGCAATGTGTGGTGTCGTAACCTGGGCACAGACTGGGAGTTTTCTATTTCTAATGGAGATGTAATGAGGTCTTAGACCTACACCACGACTTAACCCCTTACCAAATCTGTAGTAGCCAATCTCTCGGGTATTTCTGAGATTAAATAACTAGGCTATTTCAGGCAATATCCAGCTTTCCGCAGGTGCTCACCTAAGATGGGGATGAGAAATTGCGCCATATCAGTAGTTGAGTAGCCAAATAATGGGACAAAATATTACGTCAGCTTTTCTTAATGGTTACAGAGAAGTCTTGAAGTTGTATTTTCCGTGTCACTCTTGAACAAGACAGAAAACTTAAGGCTTTTTATCCCCCCAACCTTGCATGGATTTAAACCCAAACCTCCAGAGCATCAGATGAACCCATTGTATCAGAACCTCAAACCTGTCTCAGCAAAATACAATGTGTGGGTTTTCTATCTGAAAATCACCAATTTCCAGTTACCATATTTCAATATCTTCTGTTTCAGAAATGCACAAATGTTTCTATTCTTTTTGCATACAGATTCAGAAAGCATGGAAGATGAGTCCATGGAAGAAGAATTGTCAGATAAAGGAATTCCTCTGGATCAGCTCAGAAATCTCACATCTAATCTTGCTCCTACCAAAATAACTACCCGTCGGCCAACAACAGTCAGCACTCTTCAAACAACCACAGTTCAATCAAGAACTTCTTCCACCCATACAAAATTTTACACTCTCCCCGTGACCACTAAACCATTAACAATGACAAGGACACCCTCCATTACACTGGCAGCCAACCCCCTCCTAACCGCGCTCTCATTGACTACTGACAAGCCAAAGATCATTCACCCAACCATCCACACAACACCAACCTCTGCCTTCCTAACCAATCTGCTATTGACTACTATCCAGCTAACAAGCACCAATTACCATACTACTCTCTCAGCGACCACTTTACAACCAACAGCAACCAGCACCCTCCCAACCACTCTCCCAGTCACCACCACTCCGACAACAACCACCACTCTTCCAGTCACCACCACTCGGACAACAACCACCACCACTCCAACAACAATGACCACTACTCTCCCAACCACTCTCCCAGTCACCACCACTCGGACAACAACCACCACTCCAACAACAATGACCACTACTCTCCCAACCACTCTCCCAGTCACCACCACTCGGACAACAACCACCACTCCAACAACAATGACCACTACGCTCCCAACCACTCTCCCAGTCACCACCACTCCGACAACAACCACCACTCCAACAACAATGACCACTACTCTCCCAACCACTCTTCTAGCCACCACCACTCGGACAACAACAACCACCACTCGGACAACAACAACCACTCTTCCAGTCACCAGCACTCAGACAATAACAACCACTACTCTTGCAGACACCAACACTCAGAAAAGGACAACCATTCCACTGACCACCACCACCCTTCCAAACATCCAGTTAACTACCACTAATACCTCAACAGCTAAGGTGACACCAAAGATGACGCAACAATCCCCTACATCAAAGATTCCAGTTGCTAAAACACCGTTCATTGGGATTATAACTGTAGTATCGAGTAAAGGAAGAAACAAACTATTGGGAAGTGACATCAAATCAGCAGGAAAAATGGAAGATTCAAAAGTGGAGGTTCAGAGTGGCCTAATTGCTGCTTTATTATTTGGTTTATTATTTCTCATAATAGTTATGATCGTGATAAGTAAACGAATATCAGAGTCATACAATAGAAGGCACTATACCAGAATGGATTACCTAATAAATGGAATGTATATAGATGCATGAAGGAAAGTTTTCCAGAAGAATCGACTTGTTCCATTTATGAACAAACTTGGACGTTCAGGAAAAGCCCAGGATAACAAAAGCGCTTGTTACAGTTTCTACAGTATGTAAATGTGGTTTATATTCTCTTCTGGCTCTGTTCATTGGATGTTGCGAAATGCATATGCAAATCATTTAAGAAGTAAATTAAATAGTTCATGGACTGGATTTAATGCTCCCCACCAGCAGAATGAGGGTGAGGGGCAAGTTTAACCGAGAATGTGGCCCACCTACATTAAACTGCACCCCCCACCCCCCCCCCCTACCGGTCAGAGTAATTATGCCAGTGGTGGGGAGGGGTGTTGGTCAGCCCATTCACCAATGGGCAAATTGGGGCCTTTAAATGACAATTAATTCCCACTTACTTTACCCGATGCAGGAGAGGCCGCCACCAATTGGCATGGTCTTTGTCTTTTGGCTTAACAGTAGTCAGTGAGAGAGTGGTGGAGACTGAGGGCTGCCTCCAACAAATAAACCCTGCCCTCCTAATCTTTTGGCTCTGTCCCCTACCACCCCCTTCACTCACTTGCCAGCACCTCTCAGCTATCCCATCACACTTGCTTGTCTCCAGGAATGCAGCAATGATCCCTGGTGAAGGCCCCAGGGTGCCGTAGAGGCCACTGCTCTCCGTTGCCGCCACTTGTACTGGAAAGCTGGCAACCTCTGGTTGGTTGTTACTGGAGAGCTGGCAGCCTCTGGCCAGCAGTGCTCTGAGGGGGACTTCCTGTTTGAATGAGTGGATGTGCTGTATTCAAAGAACAGTACAGCACAGCAACAGGCCCTTCGGCCCTCTCAGCCTGTGCCAATCACATTTATCTATCTAAACCAACTGCTCATATCTCTCTATTCCCCATTTGTTCATATGCCTATCAAGATAAGTCTTCAATGTGGCTAACATGACTGTCTCAATCACCTCACTTGGCAGTGCATTCTAGGCTCCCACCACCTTCTGTGTAAAAAAAAACTTCCCCCACACATTTCCATTGAACCTTTTCCCCCTTGTCTTGAACTTATGCCCCCTTGTAATTGTCATTTCTGCCCTGAAAAAGCTTCCAACTGTTCACTCTATCTATGCGTCTCATAATTTTGTAAACTTCTGTCATGTAGCCCCTCAGCCTCCATCTTCCAGGGAGAACAATCCCAGTTT
The DNA here is from genome assembly GCF_964213995.1 of Mustelus asterias. Lineage (NCBI taxonomy): Eukaryota > Metazoa > Chordata > Chondrichthyes > Carcharhiniformes > Triakidae > Mustelus > Mustelus asterias. Next base: position 34,699,898 of record NC_135809.1, on the reverse strand, counting down.
ATTCAATCTCTCCTCCTAGCTAATACCCTCCATACCAGGCAACATCCTGGTAAACCTTTTCTGTACTCTCTCCAAAGCCTCCACGTCCTTCTGGTAGTGTGGTGACCAGAATTGGACACAGTATTCCAAATGTGGTCTAACCAGTATACAACTGTAACATAATTTGCCAACTTTTATACTCGATGCCCCAGCTGATGAAGGCAAGCATGCCATATGCTTTCTTCACCGCCTTTTCCACCTGTGCTGCCACTTTTAAGGATCTGTGTACCTGGACTCCCAGATCTCTCTGTATGTCTATGCTCCTGATGGTTCTGCCATTTATTTTCTAGATCCCACCTGAATTGGATCTACCAAAATGCATCATCTCGCATTTGTCCGGATTAAATTCCATCTGCCATATTTCCGCCCAATTTTCCAGCCTATCTATATCCTGCTGTATTCTCTGACAATCTTCTTCACTATCCACAATTCCGTCAATCTTAGTATCATCCACAAACTTGCCAATCAGACCAGCTACGTTTTCTTCCAAGTCATTTATATGTATATTACAAACAACAGAGGTCCCAGCACTGATCTCTGCGGAACACCACTAGTTACAGACCTCCATTCAGAAAAACACCCTTCTACCACTACCCTCTGTCTTCTATGGCCAAGCCAGTTTTGAATCCATCTAGCTAATAAATCCCTGATCCGTGAAATTTAATTTTTTGCAGCAGCCTGCAATGAGGGATCTTGTCAAATGCTTTACTAAAGTCCATGTAGACAACTTCCACAGCCCTTCCCTCATCAATCACCTCCTCAAAAACTCAAATTAGTGAGACATGACCTCCCACGTACAAAAATATGCCCTCTGTCTCTAACAAGACCATTCAGTTCCAAATGTGTATAGATCCTATACCTAAGAATCTTCTCCAACAGTTTCACTATCACTGACATCAAGCTCACTGGCCTATAATCACCTGGGTTATCCCTGCTACCCTTCTTAAATAATGGGACAACATTGGCTATCCTCCAATCCTCTGGTACCTCACCAGTGGCCAATGAAGAACCGAAGATTTCCGTTAGAGGCCCAGCAATTTCAGTAATAAGTAATTTCAGTCTCCCTCAGTAATCTGGGATAGATGCCATCTGGCCCTGGGGATTTGTCTACCTCAATGCTTTTTAATTCAGCTAACACTCCTTCCCTCGTAATGATGACTTGTTCTAAAGGGTTTACACACCTCTCCAAGACACCATCAATCAACGTGTCCCTCCTTTGTGAATACCGATGCAAAGTACTCATTAAGGATCTCACCCACTTCCTTTGGTTCTACACATTTCCCTCCTTTGTCCTTAAGTGGACCAACTCTTTCTCTAGCTACCCTCTTGTTCCTGATATATGTATAAAATGCCTTGGGAGTCTCCTTAATTCTGAGTGCCAAGGACATTTTGTGACCCCTTTCTTGCCCTCCTAACTCCCTGTTTGAACTCTTTTCTACTTTCCCTGTATTCTTCAGATGCTTCATCTGTTTTTAATTGCCTAGCCTCGTGTATGCATCCTTTTTCTTTTTGACTAGACTCACAATTTCCCTGGTCATCCACGGTTCCTGAATCCTGCCTTTCCTGTCCTTCCTTTTCACAAGCACATGCCTGTCCTGCACTCCGATCAACTGCTCCTTAAAAGATTCCCACATGCCAAATGTGGATTTACCTTCAAACAGCCTCTCCCAAAAAAAAGCCTCCAAATCCTGCCTAATCTGGTTGTAGTTAGCCTTCCCCCAATTTAGCACCTTAATCCTAGGACGACACTCGTCCTTTTCCATCAGTATCTGAAAACTTACAGAATTGTGGTCACTATTCACCACATGTTCCCCCAATCAACTTTAAAGACCTGGCTGGCCTCATTCCCTAGTACTAGGTCCAGTATAGCCCCCTCTCTAGTCGGACTATCCACATATTGTTCCAAAAATCCTTCCTGGACACACTTAAATTCCTAACCCTCAGCCCGAAGGGATTTCCAGTATTCGGTCTATTAAAAGACCAATTGTTAAATGGCTCTGGGGCGAGGGTTATGATGGAGAACTCGTGATACCTTGTTAATCCAGCCCTATATTTTTGTTTGGTTGCTTCCAACCAGAAGTTCGATGTTTATTGACTCGTATCCGTGTTGTGAAACAATGATCTTCTCTCAGGAATTCAGCTGAGTCTGGATGAATTCAAAACCCTATATTGATACATAATTTATTGAGAAATCCCAGAATTTTTGATAAGAAAGATACTGAACATGTAGACACGACACTCATCTTTTTATTGACCAATCGTATGGTATTTGGCAGAGCACAGGAAATTGTTTAGATATTTACTCCTTTCATCCTACTCAAAGGTTGATAATGCTCAGAACTAATATTGATTAGTCAAGGGAGAAATTAGGTTATAACCCATCTCACCCACTTCTATATATTATGCAGTATGGCTTTTTGAGAATTTGTTGCCACTACTTGTAATCAATGATCAAACTAAATACTCAGCACTTAAATAGAGGACCATTTAGCTCCGTTAACTAGATGCCTTGCTTGTGGTTCAGAGTAATGTTAACAGCAAGGGTTTGATTGACGCCCTGGCTGAGGTACACTGGAACTTGCCTCCTTGCCCTGCCTCTGAGCGTGGAAGGCAATAGCCAACCATACTGAAGAAAATAGCTTAGGATAAAGCTTCACCAGTCAATGGGCCAAGGACCTGTCTTTGAGTGGAGCAGGCACAACTGAATTAATGAAATGAACTGTAGAAATGCGAGTGAATGTACAAACTGATAAAGAACTTGCACAATTGTTTTACTGTAAAAATTAAGAATGATTCTGTCCTTGTATTTTAATTTTAATCATGTCATAATTGTCTTATTACTGAAGCAAAGATGGAAATATTAAAATAAAAACAATTATAGGTAAGGTAACTTAGAAGAGGTAACTATTGTTAAGACATTGGAGTGCAATATAATGGAAAAGCATTTGGCCCATTAAACCTCTTATTCCAACAGACCATGCACAACTGTGTCCACTGAACTCATCCCAGTTTATTTTCCTTCTGATATCAATGACTAAAAGACCAAAAAAAGAGAAAATCCTGGAGTATGAATTTATTGTCCAGTTGGCTGTGACTAATTACATTCCACAGATGATATTTTCATGGCAGGAAGATCACAGAATCTTTTGTTCTGTAATCCCTTTTACCCTCTAAACACCTTCCTGTTGCCCTCGCTTTGTAAAGTTGTTGTTAACTGTTACCTTATCCATCACCGTGAAAGTTCTGGTCCACACTGTGATCACCAGAACGCAATTTGCTTTACTATTTCATGCTACTGATTGTATTGTCCACTCTACTCAACCTGAAACTATACTCCTCAACACTTTTGAGAATCACATGTCTGCCTTGGATTTTAATGGAGTTTGCTACTTCTTAGGCAACTTCTTGGAGTCGAGGATGGCTTGCTTCCACACTGCAAATAAGTTCTCGGGTGACTGAGGAGTCCAATGCGTGGCCTACAGTCTTTGTTACGGGTAGGGCAGATGATGGTTGGAGGAGCAGGTGGGTGGGGGTCCCAGGTTGCCATGCGCTCCTTTTGCTGTTGATGCTTGGCTTCAGCTTGTTCTCGGAAATGAAACTTGAGGTGGGGTTCAGCTCCTTCCTGGATGTTTTTCCTCCACTGAGGGCGGTCTTGGGCCAGAGATTCCCAGATGTCGATGGGGATGTTGCACTTTTTCAAGGAGGCTCTGAGTGTGTCTTTGAAATGTTTCCTCTGCCTTCCTGGGGTTCGCTTGTTGTGTTGAAGCTCCAAGTAGGGTGTTTAGGGAGTCTCATGTTAGGTATGTGGACGATGTGGCCCACCCAGCAGAATGAATCGAGGGTGGTCAATGTTTCGAGGCTGGGGATTGATGCACCATCAATCGAGCAAAGACTAGTTTGTATGCAAGAACAAATGTGCTTTTATTAGCAAAAGACTTGGAGCACACCCATGCCGATGAACTGGTCAAGACTGAGGCAGGGGGGTGGGGAGCAGTCGCCTTTATACCTGGACCGGGGGGGAGGAGTCTCGGGTAGGGCCGGCAGGGATGTGTCCAGGCATGTCACATATACAGGTAATACAGGTTACCACAGGGATGCTGGTCTGAGCTAGAACACTGACACTGGTGCACCTATCCTGCCAATGGATCATGTGGAGACAATGCTGGCGGTATTTATCCAGGGTTTAGAGATGCCTGCATCTTGTACAATGTATGTTTCTTAACAAATAACTATCATATGACCTCCTATGTTTAGTTGCCTTTAAAACTACTTTTAAGCTGCAGGTTAGGTCGGTTACTATCCTTCTCTGTTAGTTTATTGGGGCAGTGTCTCTATTGGCCCTAAAGAAGATCGGGGGAGGAGGTTCACCGAAAGGCTAATGGATTCCCAGACCAAGAGTTTCCTCATCCCCAACTGGGCAAAGCTTTGTCAAACCAATGCACATAATGAGGCCATGTACAGCTCCATTGAACAACGGAGGTAGGTCTATTTAGAAGCGCATGGGGATGGGGCTCACTCATCAAAGATTTTAAGTAATTTATGTCTTCTTATGAAATGGATACGTTTCTGTAGTCTCTCTGGAAGGAATGGATGGGAGGCACACATTACTGCCTGCCTTAAAGCCGCTAGAGGTCCCAAAAATGCCTGGGAACTTTGAAGAGGCGATTGCTTGAGTTGTTCCCTCAATGGTGCAGGTGATACTTACTGTAAATCAGAAGACTGCAAACTTGACCTTGCTGGGAATCACGTGTTGCCTTAACAGCTCCAACAAACTCTTACTGTATTATTTGTCCCTTTTGTTCATCAAAAGACATTATTACAAGTGAAGAACAATGATGGCCAGAAAAATGTAAGGATTCTTTTTGGTGGCTAATGTTATGTGAAGAGCATGTCATTGAGCGTGTGAGAGATTTCCAGAGGGTAGAGGTTTTTGAGTGAAGTCTCTGTTAATCAAGTGATTATTGTTGCTTGGACCATGAATTCCATTTTCACGTAGGAATGGGAGTATTTGAAGACTGATAATTGTGCAGCTGTTTTACATTAAATTATTGTTTAATTCCTGGGAACATGCTGGAACAGCAGAGACCTGTTGCATGTGCTTCCTATGCCATGATGGAGTTTCAGGGTACATCATGGGTTCTCGGAAATCTTTGTTGCTTCTTTGGACACAAGTGAGGTCCCCGAGGATTGGAGGATAGCGAATGTGGTCCCGTTGTTTAAGAAGGGTAGCAGGGATAACCCGGGTAATTATAGGCCGGTGAGCTTGACGTCCGTGGTAGGGAAGTTGTTGGAGAGGATTCTTGGAGATAGGATGTACGTGCATTTAGAATGGAACAATCTCATTAGTGACAGACAGCATGGTTATGTAAGAGGGAGATCGTGCCTTACAAATTTGGTGGAGTTTTTTGAGGAAGTGACAAAAACGTTTGACGAAGGAAGGGCCGTGGATGTGGTCTATATGGATTTCAGTAAGGCATTTGACAAAGTCCCACATGGTAGGTTGGTTAAGAAGGTTAAGGCTCATGGGATACAAGGAGAAGTGGCTAGATGGGTGGAGAACTGTCTTGGCCATAGGAGATGGAGGGTAGCGGTCGAAGGGTCTTTTTCCGGCTGGAGGTCTGTGACCAGTGGTGTTCCGCAGGGCTCTGTACTGGGACCTCTGCTATTTGTGATATATATAAATGATTTGGAAGAAGGTGTAACTGGTGTAATCAGCAAGTTTGCGGATGACACGAAGATGGCTGGACTTGCGGATAGCGATGAGCATTGTCGGGCAATACAGTAGGATATAGATAGGCTGGAAAATTGGGCGGAGAGGTGGCAGATGGAATTTAATCCAGATAAATGCGAAGTGATGCATTTTGGAAGAAATAATGTAGGGAGGAGTTATACAATAAATGGCAGAGCCATCAAGAGTATAGAAACACAGAGGGACCGAGGTGTGCAAGTCCACAAATCCTTGAAGGTGGCAACACAGATGGAGAAGGTGGTGAAGAAGGCATATGGTATGCTTGCCTTTTTTAGGATGGGGTATAGAGTATAAAAGCTGGAGTCTGATGATGCAGCTGTATAGAATGCTGGTTAGGCCACATTTGGAGTACTGTGTCCAGTTCTGGTCGCCGCACTACCAGAAGGACGTGGAGGCGTTAGAGTACAGAGAAGGTTTACCAGGATGTTGCCTGGTATGGAGGGTCTTTGTTATTAGGAGAGATTGGGTAAACTGGGGTTGTTCTCCCTGGAAAGATGGATAATGAGGGGAGATCTAATAGAGGTGTACAAGATTATGAAGGGGATAGATAGGGTGAATGGTGAGAAGCTTTTTCCCAGATCAGAAGTGACGATCACGAGGGGTCACGGGCTCAAGGTGAGAGGGGCGAAGTATAACTCAGATATTAGAGGGATGTTTTTTACACAGAGGGTGGTGGGGGCCTGGAATGCGCTGCCAAGTAGGGTGGTGGAGGCAGGCACGCTGACCTCGTTTAAGACTTACCTGGATAGTCACATGAGCAGCCTGGGAATGGAGGGATACAAACGATTGGTCTCGTTGGACCAAGGAGCGGCACAGGCGTAGAGGGCCGAAGGGCCTGTTTTCCTGTGCTGTACTGTTCTTTGTTCTTTGTTCTCAACAATCAAAGTGGTGGAAGATTCAATTGAAACTTTCAAAAGGGAAGTGCATATATTTTGTCACAAGGCTTTGCCCCTTTAGTTTTAAAACATTGCTTTTCAATTGACTGGAAATTTTGCAATTTGAAATGAGACGGAACCATAGAAGTGATACAGCACAGAAGGGGGAAATTCAGCCCATCTTGTTTATGCCAACCCAAAGAAACTGCTTAAAAATGCAACGGTACCTTCTAAGGTGCAAGTGGAAAAGCAAACAAGAAGCTCAAGGGAATGTGAAGAGTGGGACATTTCTTATTATTCAAAGATCTATCACAATCCGTCACATCTGGCCGCATCTAAGAATGATGTGGAGATGCCGGCGTTGGACTACCGCATCTAAGAACCCAGCTAACCTAAATTGGCTGCATCGTTTAGAATCTACTCCTTAAGGAAAATCAAAGGACACTTAACTATATATTCTTTTAACATTTTTATTGGAGTCTAACATGTGTGTGTGCGTGCGCGATACCTTTTTCAGATTTAGTGGATTTTAAATTTCCTCTTTAACTCAAAAAAATCTTGTTTGGCTCTTATTGTTCACTGCATAAATTGTCAAATACTTTCTGATTTGGAAAATGCATATCCTCTTGAAAAGAAAACCTTTGTTGTGATCAATGGAGGGGGCTGAATAGGGGGGTATCAGTTGCCTCCTCACCTGGCCAAATGTGCAGGATTATGGTGAATGGACGCAAGAGTGAGACTAAAAACAAACTTTCAAAGAGAACAATGGGGTGAATGGTATCCTGGATCCTGTGATTTACATCATGATTAAAGGCAAGTGAGTCTACATCCCCTTCAATTTAAGCTTTAAAACTCAAACAGACTTACCTGCCCATTATTTTCTGATTGACCTTGCCTCCTTTAACACTTTTAACCATTAGTGACATCCTGAGGTGTCAGCCTTGACAATGCACCTTAATTTATCAACATAATTATTGTAGGACAGCTTCCCAGTTACCCACCCCAATTGCTGCTTCCTCAACGATGATGGCACTATACTATCAGGTAACTCTCACTCTTTTCCAAAATATTCCTCTTCAAGGTAAGGATACCTTGACAATCTAAATGCAAGTATCAAATCTCTACACTGACCAGAGGATTTCCATTTCTTACAGCTGGTTCAACTTCAAAAGCTAAAGATGTGGATGGAGCAGGTCTACTTCAGCTGAACTTCAACACTGGAACAGCTAAGCTCTGCTTGGGTTTATTCCTAAAGTTTCATCGCATGGCCTCCCATCTCCAGCTGGTTCATCACCACTATTCCAGCAGTGGTCATCAAACATGTCCACACTCACAAGGCACTACCTACTCACCCTGTTCAAAGGTGGATAGACTCTGTTACCCAACAGGATGATTCTTTACAATTGGGCAAACATCCATTTCTCTCAGCTCCCGGATTTTTAATAACTAGTGAACAAAATTCGAAGAAGATAAAACAGAAAAAAATGTTTACCGCACCAATAATCTCCTCCTGGACTGCCTGCTGTGGTGTCGTGTGGTGTAATCTTCAATTCTTGGAGACTCCGGGGCAATGCTGCAGGGTTGGCAACTCTAGACTGGATAATGTTAACCAGACTTCGCTCAGCTATAGAGAGCAAAACATTTCAAATATTTCACTCACAGCCAAAACCAAAGGTCTTTCAGAATTCACCAAGCGTAAATGTTTTGCTGAAAAAGGGTTTGTTTTAATCTAATGCTGAATCTTTATAAAAAAGACAAAAGCATTTGGGAAAAACATAGTGTTTTTTACATGTGGGGCTGTGAGAAAAGGATGCCAGGTCACGAATGTTGAAGCATTACTTTTCACCACAAGGTGGCGTGCAGAGCCAACACAAGCCTGATTATTTAGAAATATTTCAAAATTGCAGATAGATTTTCACAAGAATTTCAGAATTAAGCCTGGTACATTGTGATAATGTGCATTTGGCTGTAATAAATATAACAGTGCACTACAGTGCAGCATTATGAATATTTTTGTATGTGTTTTGCCAGAGAACAGTTCAACATTTCTTAGTGCAATTTCCAAGCTTCAGACCACAAAAGTTTTGTTATGTGAAGGAGCCAAACAGAAATCAGTCATCTTTCTGTGGAGGCCAAAATGAAGGAAATGCACACAATTCTGCCAAACGGATGTGGAGCGGCATTGGTAGTGACCTGGTACCAGTTTGCTGGCCCAATTTCACAGCTGGAGAATGATGTTATTCAGGGAAACACAAAGATAAAGACAGAGGAAATGTCATTTTCAAAACCAGCAAATGTCTTTGTGATGATGTGTTATCTATCTATGTTCACAAAGGCAGGAGGCTGCAGCACTTTTGGTTCCCTTTTTATAGATGCCTTTTGCACTTCTGCTTTAAAGTTTATTTATTAGTGTCACAAGTAGGGTTACATTAACACTGCAATGAAGTTACTGTGAAAGTCCCCTAGTCGCTACATTCCAACGGCTGTTCAGGTACGCTGAGGGAGAATTTAGCATGGCCAGTGCACTTAACCAGCACGGCTTTCGGACTGTGGGAGGAAACTGGTGCACCCGGAGGAAACCCTCACAGACACGGGGAGAACGCGCAGACTCTGCACAGACAGTGACCCAAGCTGTGAATCGGACTCAGGCCCCTGACGCTGTGAGGCAGCAGTGCTAATGACTGTGTCACCATGCTGACCACGGCACTAAAGGGATTAAATTCGCAGTGGTGCCGAGCAAAGGCATCCCTGCCAACCAGGAACTTGTGGGGTTGAGTTTCATACTGACTGCCATTTCATTTTCCTTCTTGATTTTCAGAAGTTTCTTTCAGGGCATTAAATAGTTTAATTAGATCTCAGCTGGGCTACTGAAAAAGAGAAGCTGTGCAATTTGAGGGCTGGGAATAACTGACACTGCTAATTTTGCTGTGAGCACTCTTCCCACCAGCAATCATAAAGGAGAACTGAAAGTCTGCAAGTCGCCTGTGCAATGACCCATCCTCCCAGCTGCATGTTGCCGACATCCTCTTTGGGGAAGGAGAAGACATTGGGAATTATGAAATATATTTCTCCGTGGAACAAAATCTGATTATTTAATACAGTGAAATCCAGGACGAACCTGCTTCATATCCTTACCCACATCTGATGCGAGGTACAGGCAGAAATATTATAAAGAGAGGCCTAAATGGCTACATTTAAGGCAATATGTAATATGGTTAGTACTGTCTGGTACACTTAATTATGTTTTTCCCCCTGTAATTACTTATATAATAGAATTCCAAAACAGAAAATATTTTCCAGGTTGAAGCACCAAAGAATTCTCCAACACAGCTGGATTTAACAGCATAAACAGCGCCACTCAGATATCACAGAGAATTTTACTGATTTCCACATCTGATTCTAATATTCACATTGTCGCATTAACTGTTTTATTTTTAAATCTTCAGATGTCGTCTGTACTTAATTTTGTGTTCTGCTTTTCCGGGTTGGTATAATTTGGTGTGGTTCTTTGAATGAATGGAGATACTGTAGTAGAAAATTTAACCATATATCTGCTGTACATGTGTAGACTGAGTTTACAATCTTTGTCCTCTTCCCTAAATTCCTGTATGGGCTCGTCCGTGCAAACTCTTAAACCTCAAACATCCCCATGTCACAACTCACTGCCCCTCCTTGTGAATCCTCCTCCCATTGTGCCTCCAGCGGTTTCCATCTGCCTCCGGCTTAACCCTCTCTCCAAGTCCATTTTTTTTTTGCTACCTGTCTCTTCCTTTTCAAATGAGCATTTTGTTACCTCTTCAAACTCCTTTAACATTTGGTTTCTATACCGTCTTCTGTATGAAAATTTCCAACTCCAGTTCTCTTCCTGCACCCAGTGATGCACACAGCAGATTTGTGTCCATAATTAATTGTTTCTGGAACAGGTCACTAGTTTGTTACCAGAGGCTAATAGAGTGAGGGGCGCAACTCCACAACAAGTGTGGCTAACCAGGAGTCTCTTTCATTCTTACCACCAGCCATCAGAGCGTGAGAAGGAATTGCAAGTTGACACTCTACCTGTTTAGCCACATTATGAATGCACCTTCCTTGGCCATCAAGTCTTGGGGTGGGATTCGAATCCGGAGCTTCTGACACAGAGGCAGGGATGCTACCCACTGCATCACAAGACCTCTTGTGTATGAAAAGCTTTGGGAGAACTACTTGGATTTTAAAGACACTAATATCACAAGACTAAACCCACTGGGGGAATTCTCCCATGGCCCCACTGGCAGGTTCAATGGTGGGTTGCGGGCAGGGATGGGGGGTGGGGCGGGGGGCAGGGGGGGGGGAAGAATTCAGCAGGAGGCCCAAAAATCAGTTTTACGCCAACGTGAATTTCTCGCAGGACCTTCTGCTAGTCTCCACATGGCTGATCAGGAAACCTGCTGGTGTCCACCATAGCCAATCAGGAAACCTGCTGGTGTCCACCATAGCCAATCAGGAAACCTGCTGGTGTCCACCATGGCCAATCAGGAAACCCACTGGAGGTCAACATAAACTGAATTGTATCCGGCTAACTAGATGCAGATGAAGGCCCAATCATCCACTCCTGATTCTCCATATCTGGAACAACGTCGCGTGCAGGTGTCAGGACTCACCTGAATGATGAGGTGAGTCCCGACATCCCCACCTGAATGTTGCCTCCAGAAGTTGGAATGGAGATCACCAACAACCCCAAAACCCGGAACACCACAGCACTGGATGGGGAGAACATCTACAGGTGGACCTTCCAGATTCAGTGTCCTGGAGGGGCCCATCTTCCAGTCTCAGAATATTCCTGGAGATCCACCTTCATTTTCAGGAGGTCCACCTTCTTCCCTCTATAGGTCAGTGACTTTGGACGCCTTTTCAACATCAGGCCTGCCCCATCACAGAATACGGCACATAACACCCAATTGCATAACTAATGAGGTCGGATCCGGAATGTATGGCATGTTTACCTACTAGCCTCTGCAGTGGGAAACACACCAAGCTCCTACCCGCACCACCGGACTTAGTCTCCAGATGGGAGAATTCCACCCATGTCCACTCCTTCCTCAGGCTGGATCAGATCAGGTTCACAAAAGTAGGGCGGAATTTAATCCAGATGATGGGGCTCCTACCTGCCAGCTGGGGAACCCACAAGAGTCCACGTTGCCTCTGTTGGGCAAGGTCTTCTGTAATAAGTGCTTAAAAGGTACTCAAAATGGCCATCGTCAGGCTTTCCCCAAGATTAAGGATCCTAGGGAATGGAAATCTCCCTCCCCCATGAGCTGCCGACCATTGGGAGACTGGAATTGTCTATTGTAGGCAGTGCCAGTGGGAGTGACAACAGCTGCTGGCCATGCAGCCAGCAAATGCCCAGGATCAGTAAGGCACCCTGTGCTGGAGATGGAGGGGTGGTTATTTTACCACAGGGTTCCTAAGCAATGTGCTCCTCCGGTACAAGCTCAGGCTGTACTTCCTCCACAAGAGCCTCTGGTCCTGAACATGTTCTTCCAAGTGTTCCCTCCTGACCTCAGTCCTTCTTTGGTAGTGAGCATGAGAAAGTGAGTGAGAGAGAACCCTGAGACTGGGAATGAACCGGAGACACACACTCACAGACACCGCACACTCACAGACACCACACACTCACAGACACCACACATGGCCGCTACTCAATGTGGAGACACACCTTCCGCCTCCTGCCGCAAGTATCCACAGCAGGCAGGAACAGGGGGAAAACACCCAGGCTGAAAGCCAATCTGATTCTGACCCCCACTTCCAGATGAATTCTGCTGAGCCCAGCTTGGAGTCTGCACCATCAAAGGCGAACCCAAGTCAGTGTTAGTTAAAGCCAATTCCTTTGCTCAGCCCTGTTTTCCTCCCCCTTCCCTGGTGACCAAGTCTTGGGGCCTAGTCTGTTTCTCTCTACATATGAACATACTAGCGCTGCTTTGTAAGTGAAGGCAAAAAAGAGTTGTATTATTTAGCGCTGCTGCTTGGCACATTTTACTGATCATCTTTATTACTCAGTCATTTTTAAACCATCAATTTATTATTTTGACTTATGTTTTGGTTCTGTAAGATGTGTACGTTTTTCTTCATACTGTAACCTTGTTTTTTGTAATTCATATGTAATGTGCCAAACCAGATCTCAGACAGCCGCTGCTGGGTTTCTTGCTGAAGGGGAATAAGAGGCTCACAGGAAGTCTGATTGCTTTATGGGGATCTGGAGAAAGGGTTATTTTGGCGCCAGTAGAAATGGGAAGTATTGTAAATGCTCAACACGTCTGGCAGCTTCTGTGGAGAGATAAAGGTCACTGACCTTTCATCAGAACTGGTGCAGACCGTCGCCCTGAAACATTTTTGCTCTCTTCAAGATGCTGCCAGGCTTGCTAACTATTTGCTGCATTTTTCTAGCATTCGCAGTACTTTGATTTTCGATTACATGCTCCATGTTGGACAAAGTGTGGTTAGTTTCAATTTGAAATGAGAAAACATTTATCACTCAATGTAAAATTTAATTTTTCTGTTAACATTGTTTAGCACTAATTTACCTGAAGGTTTAAAGGTGCAGGATGGTGGTGGTGGTGGTGGGGGGGCGGGGGGGGGGGGGGGGGGGGCTAATTCAGGGGCCCAGAAACTGGAGAAGCACAAAGGTCCATACCTGGCAGGGGAGAGTCAATGATCAAGCAGGTTGATCTCCCAGGCTAGGGTAAAGTCGATGATCAGAGTAGCCGATGAGGTTAAACCGCTTGGCTAAGAAGAAGCATCAGATAAAGCCCAAGATAGGGTGCAATGTGTCATCTTGTCAGCTTGGATCTTGTTTCTCTCGCTTGTGGGGATCATGAATTTAATTCAATTTGAATTTGGTTTTTTTTGGATGGAATAAAAAATTAGATTTTTCTTCCAAACCTTACCTCCCACCCCACCTCAGCGCTTCTGTCACTGAAACCTCTAAACTTTGTTAACTTTAGATTCCAGTTCTTAATGCTTTCAGCTTTGGCTTCCTTCTCCAAATCTCTGTTGGGCGGCACAGTGGCACAGTGATTAGCACTAGCACCAGGGACTCAGGTTCAATTCTGGCCTTGTCTGTGCAGAGTCTGCACATTCTCCCCGTGTCTGCATGGGTTTCCTCCCACAGTCCGAAAGACGTGCTGGTTAGGTGCATTGGCCATGCTAAATTCTACCTCAATGTACCCAAACAGGCACCGGAGTGTGGCGACTAGGGGATTTTCACAGTAACTTCATTGCAGTGTTAATGTAAGCCTCCTTGTGACACTAATAAATAATCATGCAGCAAGAATCCTGTGCTGCAGTGAGGCCCATTTATCCATCATTCCCCACTCCATCCCTGGCAAATTCAGTTCAAAATATTTCCTTCATACATAATTTTCTCAGTTGACTTCCCCCTCCCAATCCCAGCAACCTTTAACAGCACTGTACACACTTAGATGTACTCTGTTCATCTGGTGCCAGTTCTTGCTTCAGTTGTGGCAAAGCCTTCAAATATTTTGGCCACATTCTTTTCCCTCCTCACCTTTAAAAATATCTTGAAAAGCCAACTCTTCAACCTGACTTTTACATTTTCCCCCTGGATCAGCATCCATTTCCTTTCAATGAAATAATGTGGGAAAGAGCATTCTCAATATGCTTTACAGCCAATGAAGTACTTTTGAAGTGTAGTCACTGTTAGAAAGTTGTTACAATCCCCCTGGAGACCAATAACTTCAAAAAACATTCCAATTCCCAGTGACCGACTTACAGAAATCATACAAGATGTCAAATTTTAAGACTTTCACTGTAACAGACAAAATAAAATCAATATCAACAAACCAGTACTTTGTATGCAGCTAATACTCTAAACTACAGAACAAGCATTCCTTCTTAACACGACCTATAACTCCATTCCATGTTTATACATTATGCCACATCTTCAGTAGAACTCTAGTCTTGTTTTAAAATTCTGAATCCTTCCTAGCATTTCACCAGGCTCTCTTCATCCTCTTCCACCGGGGAAAGTCTTTAAGAGTCCTTAGGTCTCCTCACCCAATCCTCCTGTGCATACCCAAATGGCCATTCAACAGCTGACGGCACCATCTGACAACTTCTCTGCCTTTAAGTCTCTACAAGTTTCACTTCTTCATATGGAGAATCCGTTCTCACCAGCACTCTGCTCTCACAGTAACAGCTTCCCTGCATCTAAATCCAGCAGCATCTCTTGCTCTGTCTCCAGAGTCCCTATCTGAGCCTGACTGTCAGAAAGCATGCAAGTCTGTACAAAGCAAGGCCAGCCACTTCTGTCATTATGGTCAGGAGTTACATTCTGCACTTGACCTGGGCCATCGATCCCCATGGCAACTAGATCACATTGGCTTATTGCCGGACGGAACTAGAGGGTCACAGCATACTCCATTTCACCTTGAATTAAAAGACTGTTTAAAACAAAACTATCTGATAAAACCTCACTCGTGATGATGTAAATTCACAAAGTAGCCAATTAACACACAGCAGGGTCCCATAAACCGCAGGGAGGTAAATTAGCAGTTAATGAGGTAAATTTTCATCCAGCTGTTTCTTCAATGAATGGGCATATTGGGACATAATTTTATTGAAAAGGTGGTGCTAATTTATGCCTAAGGCCTACCTGATGTGATTTTCCAGTAGACCTTGTATTTATAGGCCACTCTTCCCACCTATAACAGATGAAGATTTAGTATCCAAATGCAAGTCAGTGTCCTATATAAAAGTCGTAACCAATAGTGTTCTTTGAATATTTAGAATATTTACAAGTATACGGTCATCTATTTTGCGCCCATGAAAGATCAATTAAAGTATTTTGCTAAATGCTGGATGAAAAAAAACAGCAAAGAGGTTTGAGAGTCCAAATGCATAAGTAATTAAAGCTAGCAGACAGGTAAAGCAATCAAAAAGACTAATGTAATGTTGACATTTATCATGAGGGGACTGGAATACAATGAGGAGGAAATTATTCTGCAGTTGTACTGTTACAGTATGGATCAGAAGCCCCAAGGTATATTATGAAGTCAGACTATACCCCAACAATTTGCTACTTTGGCATCAATGTGAAGATATGATGTATCACTCCAAGCATGATTCTACTGACACAGTGGAAAGTTATCAAAATAAACGTTATTTAACAACTATACAATTTAACCATAACAAATGAATTAGCTTAACTTTTAACAATTGAACAATATTGAAACAAGACAAGACATAATTCTCAACTGCTAACCTCTCCCTGAGTTCCAGTTCAAGCAATATTCCTCTTATAGGCTTAAGCCCACTCTGTAAATTAGTTAGCAAACACAGGCTTACATGCTTGTCTTAAGTCAACAGTCCTAGCACTTTCAGAACACTGCTGGAGAGACAGAGAGAGAGACAGGGAGACACCTGTTTCTTTTGGCAGTCCAAATAGCAACTGCTTGTACTTCAAAAATGAAACTGAAAATGTATTTCTTCCCTGCAAGCTTAGCTCCTCCCATTAAGGACATGACTCTATCCCTGTCAATCAACCCAAGCAAAACTCTACACTGAAACCCCTAGAGGACACCCAAGTAAACACAAATGCATTAGATCTGCTTAAAACTCCAGGTCTAAAATGAGTACTTATCCTGTGCTCCCAGTTACCAATTTAAAGGTTTTCCTAGACAAATCAATACCCTGCAAAACAGATCTGAATTCTAAACATACCCCTTACAAGAAACATTATGTACGTATATTTATTAAAGGCACAGTATCATCACACTTCCCTTTAAAAGAAAGAACGAACAATATGAAAAGATGGATTCATTTTTCAAAACCTCTAGTTTTCATATTATTGGTACACTATAATATATACATTTTATTACATCTAAGCCAGCAAATATAGCAATAGCATAGTCCAGTTCAGTCTTTCTCTTTCAACATTGGTCATTCCTCCTTCTTTCATCAAAGTCATAATAAAGCATCGGCAATCGGGTTCTGCCTTCCTGCTTTTCTTGATACATTACTTTTGTTCAGCTTCTTCCTCTTTCTTTTCAGGGGCCTCATTCTGTTCCTGATCCTGCTTCGATTCCAAGTCTGAGATCAACTCTGTTATTATTATAAATTAGTTCTGATGATGTCCTCAGAGAGCTGGGCAGGATCCAGAGGGTAAAACTTTATGTTGATTGCAAACTGGCACAAACCACTTTGGATTTGCTTTTTAATTTCTTTCACTGAGTCCAACCAGTTATTTTGATTTCAGAGTCCTGAAATGTCAAAAGGAAGTAATCTTTTGCAGAAGGTTGAGCTGCTTACAGACTTTGTCACAGAGAACCTGCCTCTCTGCACGCTTTCTCAACTTCACATATGTGTGTTCAGGCCATCCAGAAGGGTCATTTTATTCCTGTCCCCTTTCTTGTTAACTGCCCTTAGTTCCTCTGCCAGGTAGTCCAACTCCATCTTCTGTTGCAAAATGGTACATTCTTTCCAGTGTCTCCAATTTTTAGTTTCAGGTTATGATTTTCTTCCTTTCCTGCATCCTTGGCCTGTACTAGTGGATTTTCAATAACAACACAATCCTCAATTCTAAAACTGTCAGGTGACCTTCTTATATATTCTTCTCTCCCCCAGGAAACTTCATTGATGAAGTAAATTGGACACTCTTGGATTGGGAAAGTAAAAGTACATCTTTCTGTTCCAATGTAGTTTATTAATTCCTTTATTTCTTCTGAATCTTCATCATCATTTTCTGCATATTCTTCGGCAAAGATATAAAGCAGATTGGCTTCTTTGGTGTCAGGATTTGTTCAATTATCATTGTAACGATCATTGTGGTAGTCATGCTGTTGCAAAAACCATTGTAATTTATTTGCACATCAACTGTTCCTCTGGGTATCCATGTCTGTACAAGCTGTATAGATTCATTATCCCAGCAGTTTATTTGGTACAGTTTCATCAAACAGTCTTACTTCACATCGCTGTCCTTTTCTTCTGTCTGCAGTAGTACAATACTTCTGCTCCCCCATCTCCATTTTGAGATCAGATATGACTGCTGACTGATCTACATTTTTCTTCTCACAGATGACGAGTTACTGATGACAGTCCTGCAGATTATTCTCAGTTCGTTTCAACAACTCAAGAACAGCCTTTAAATTGGTTAACTTTTCTCGCAAATGTTTCCACACCTGCTCACTTTCCTGCATCTTCCAGTAATTGTTGTTTTCTCTGTGTTCATCAGTTTCATGGTACACTCATTTGACTTCATTCATGACTTCATTAACTGAGATTTGTAATTATCTACCAGCCCTTCATAGTGTTTGCTGCATCTCAAACTGAGCAAACGTCAGCTTCTCCTTCTGAAGCTGTGTTACAAAGAACAAAGAACAGTACAGCACAGGAAACAGGCCCTTCGGCCCTCCAAGCCTGTGCCGCTCCTTGGTCCAACTAGACCAATCGTTTGTATCCCTCCATTCTCAGGCTGCTTATGTGACTATCCAGGTAAGTCTTAAACGATGTCAGCGTGCCTGCCTCCACCACCTTACTTGGCAGCGCATTCCAGGCCCCCACCACCCTCTGTGTAAAAAACGTCCCTCTGATGTCTGAGTTATACTTCGCCCCTCTCAGCTTGAGCCCGTGACCCCTCGTGATCGTCACCTCCGACCTGGGAAAAAGCTTCCCACTGTTCACCCTATCTATACCCTTCATAATCTTGTACACCTCTGTTAGATCTCCCCTCATTCTCCGTCTTTCCAAGGAGAACAACCCCAGTCTACCCAATCTCTCCTCATAGCTAAGACCCTCCATACCAGGCAACATCCTGGTAAACCTTCTCTGCACTCTCTCCAATGCCTCCACGTCCTTCTGGTAGTGCGGCGACCAGAACTGGACGCAGTACTCCAAATGTGGCCTAACCAGCGTTCTATACAGCTGCATCGTCAGACTCCAGCTTTTATACTCTATACCCCATCCTATAAAGGCAAGCATACCATATGTTGACTTGAGTGGATTAAATCTATATGGATATTGCTCAGTTGGAACAGCATTGTCTACAACTACGTCATGCACAATTACTTTACTACTTCCAGCTTATTCCCACATATTTCTCCATGTGATTTTAATAACTTTTTCAGATCATTTTGATTTTCCACCAGTAGGTAACTCAGTAATTTATCCCAATTTGAGTATAGAAGTTTCAGGAACAATCTGGACACAATGTTTAGAATGTTAAAGAAGATTTAATGAGGTAGATATTTCCTCCAGTCAGGGAATAAAGAATGGGGGCTACATGAAGTGGGGTCTGAGGAGGATCACATGGAACATTAGCATCACCCTATACCTGTTGGACCAAATGGCCTGTTTCTGTGTTGTGGAATGGATGTAAATCAATTGGTTCCCAAATGTCCAGGATTGGCCTTGGGTCTCCAGGAATTGAAGAACAATTCCTAGAATAGTGCTATGTGTAACCCTGGAGAAAAATCATCGGGATATTAAAAAAGTTCTGTTTTGTAATTTTCTTTGAACATTCCTCTTTATCAGATATAAAAATATTGCAAAAGGGGTTTTAAAAAACTGTTGGGTAATAGTCAAGCATCATTCAATTGGGGAATGAGATTTTGCTTTCCAATTGTGGGCACAATGATGGAGGAGTTGGCTGACTAATGACTGGAGTGTCGGGGCAAACCTCTGGGAGTATGTTTCGTCACAGTTGGGATCCTTAGTAACTCGATGTACCCACTTTGGCTCCTGGTCCAGTGATCCCATTAATTTAAAATTCCCATTCATGTGTCCAAATCCCTCCATGGTCTTGGATGTGTTTTCTACACCTTTTCCAAATGTCTTTTTCCTTCTGACAATGGAAAGCAGAACTGAGCACATTACTCCAAATGTGGTCTAACCAAGGTTCTAGAAACATTTTGCACGACCTCCCTACTGTTCAGTTCTATCCCTCTCAAAATAGGCCCTAGAACTTGGTTTGCTCTTTTTTTAAAAAAAAGAAAAGGTCCTATTAGTCTATGCTGCTACTTTTATTGATTGTGCATCTGTACCATTCGATCCATTTGATCTTCCACACCATTTGGACACTCAGTGTATGGCATCCTTACTCTCCTCATTAAAATCCACCACCTCAGACTTATTATACTCAAATTAATTTGAAAATTAAATACTCATTTTGTAAAGTTATTATTTCATGGGACGTGGATCTTGCTGGCTGGGCCTGCATTTATTAATCATCTTTAATTGCCTTTGAGAAGGTGATGTTGAGCTGCCTTCTTGAACCGGATGTCTATGTGGCGACCCACAGGGAGGGGATTTCCAGGATTTTGACCCAGTGACAGTGAAGGAATAGTGATATAGTTCCAAGTCAGGGAGGTGTGTGGATTGTAGGGGAATTTGGATGCAGCTTCTGCCTTTGTCCTTTGAGGTGGCAGAGGTTGTGGATTTGGAAGGTGCTGTCTTGTATTTTGTCACAAGAGCGACACCCTGTTCAAAAAGTTAGAAATTGTGTTTGATTCCCAAGTTCAAATCATTAATCTAAATAGTGAATATTAGTGGTCCCAGCATCAATTCCTGTGGAACACGACTTCCCACCTTTTGCTAGACTAAATAGCTGCCCTTAACTCCTACTGTTTTCTGCTTCATAGCCAGCTTGCTGGTTAGTCCTCAGGACTCACATTGAGTTCAACAACTTTAGACTGGGACCTTTCTCCTCCATCGTATCCCCCTTTAAAAAAAATATCCCATACGTTTTTGTCTCAATGCAAAGCCCTCCCCCCATCCACACCAGGCCATCTGTCTTGTTCTTAAGTTTGATATATCTTTGTTGCAATCTCTCCCAGTTACAGTACAATACCCAATACATTACAACTCCCTCTCTTTTCATTCTGATAGACTCAAAACGTTTACTCTGTTTTCTCTCCCTACCGATGCTGCTGGATCTGCTGAGTTTTCCCAACATTGTCCGT